>NC_083335.1:21114508-21751479 GCF_963455315.2 Globicephala melas | reverse complement strand
GGTTTGTGCCTTTCAAGGATTTGGTCTATTTCATCTAAGTTATCAAGTTTGTGGGCATAGAGTTGTTCATAGTATTCCTTAGCAGGCATGCCTCAGAGATTGCAGGTTTGATTCCACACCACTGCAATAAAGCAGATTTCTCAATAAAGTACAATCACGTGAATTTTTTGGTTTCCTAGTGCATATAAATGTTAATGTTTACAACGTATTATAGTCTACTAAGTGCGCGATAGCATTATGTTTTTAAAAGAATGTACATACCTTAATTTACATAACTTTGTTGCTCAAATACGCTAACCATCAGCTGAGCCTTCAGCAAGTCATAATCTTTTTCCTTTCTGAAATATTGCAAGAATTACTAAAATGTAACATAGAGACACCAAGTGAGCAAATGCTATTGGAAAACTGGCACTTATAAACTTGCTCCATGCAGGTTGCCACAAGCCTTCAATTTGTAAAAACACAGTGTCTGTGAAGCACAATAAAGCAAAGCATAATAAAATGAAGACTGCCTGAATTATACTTTTCATGTTTATGAGATCTGTAGTGATGACCCATTTTCATTTCTCAGATTAATAATTTGTTTCTTTCGTAGCCTAGCTAGAAGCTTATCAATTCTATTGATCTTTTCCAAAAACCAGCTTTTATTTTCAATTATTTTCTCTATTGTTTCCCTGTTTTCAATTCTGTTGGTTTCTGTGATAATTCTTTTTTTTCTTAACATCTGTATTGGAGTATAATTGCTCTACAATGATGTGTTAGTTTCTGCTGTATCACAAAGTGAATCAGCTATACGTATACATATATCCCCATATCTCTTCCCTCTTGCATCTCCCCCCTACCCTCCCTATCCCACCCCACTAGGTGGTCACAAAGCACCCAGGTGGTCTCCCTGTGCTATGCAGCTGCTTCCCACTAGCTATGTATTTTACATTTGGTAGTGTATATATGTCCATGCCACTCTCTCACTTCGTCCCAGCTTACCCTTCCCCCTCCCCGTGTCCTCAAGTCCCTTCTCTACGTCAACGTCTTTATTCCTGTCCGGCCCCTGGGATCATCAGAACCATTTTTCCTTTTATTTTTTTCCATATATATGTGTTAGCATACGATATTTGTTTTTCTCTTTCTCACTTCACTCTGTATGACAGACTCTAGGTCCATCCACCTCACTACAAATAACTCAATTTCATTTCTTTTATGGCTGAGTAATATTCCATTGTATATATGTGCCACATCTTCTTTATCCATTCATCTGTTGATGGACACTTAGGTTGCTTCCACGTCCTGGCTATTGTAAATAGAGCTGCTATGAACATTGTGGTACATGACTCTTTTTGAATTATGGTTTTCTCAGGGTATATGCCCAGTAAATGGGACTACTGGGTCATATGGTAGTTCTATTTTTCATTTTTTAAAGAACCTTCATACTGTTCTCCATAGGGGCTGTATCAATTTACATTCCCACCAACAGTGCAAGAGGGTTCCCTTTTCTCTACACCCTCTCCAACATTTATTGTTTATAGATTTTCTGATGATGCCCATTCTAACTGGTGTGAGGTGATACCTCATTGTAGTTTTGATTTGCATTTCTCTAATGATTAATGATGTTGAGCATCCTTTAATGTGTTTCTTGGCAATCTGCATATCTTCTTTGGAGAAATGTCTATTTAGGTCTTCTGCCCATTTTGGGATTGGGTTGTTTGTTTTTTGATATTGAGCTGCATGAGCTGCTTGTATATTTTGGAGATTCACCCTTTGTCAGTTGCTTCGTTTGCAAATATTTTCTCCCATTCTGAGAGTTGTCTTTTCATCTTGTTTATGGTTTCCTTTGCTGTGCAAAAGCATTTAAGTTTCATTAGGTCCCATTTGTTTATTTTTGTTTTTATTTCCATTTCTCTAGGAGGTGGGTCAAAAAGGTCTTGCTGTGATTTATGTCATAGAGTGTACTGCCTGTTTTTTCCTCTAAGAGTTTTAAAGTGTCTGGCCTTATATTTGGGTCTTTAATCCATTTTGAGTTTATTTTTGTGTATGGTGTTAGGGAGTGTTCTAATTTCATTCTTTTACAGGTAGCTGTCCAGTATTCCCAACACCAATTATTGAAGAGGCTCTCTTTTCCCCATTGTATACTCTTGCCTCCTTTATCAAAGATAAGGGGACCATATGTGTGTGGGTTTATCTATGGGTTTCTATCCTGGTCTGTTGATCTATATTTCTGTTTCTGTGCCAGTGCCATACTATCTTGCTTATTGTAGCTCTGTAGTATAGTCTAAAGTCAGGGAGCCTGATTCCTCCAACTCCGTTTTTCTTTCTCAAGATTGCTTTGGCTATTCGGGGTCTTTTGTGTTTCCATACAAGTTGTGAAATTTTTTGTTCTAGTTCTGTGAAAAATGTCATTGGTAGTTTGTTAGGGATTGCATTGAATCTGTAGATTGCTTTGAGTGGTATAGTCATTTTCACAATGTTGATTCTTCCAATCCAAGAACATGGTATATCTCTCCATCTGTTTTTATCATCTTTAATTTCTTTCATCAGTGTCTTATAGTTTTCTGCATACAGCTGTTTTGTCTCCTTAGGGAAGTTTATTCCAAGATATTTTATTCTTTTTGTTGCAATAGTAAATGGGAGTGTTTCCTTAATTTTTCTTTCAGCTTTTTCATCATTAGTGTATAGGAATGCAAGGGATTTCTGTGCATTAATTTTGTATCCTGCTACTTTACCAAATTCCTTGATTAGCTCTAGTAGTTTTCTGGAAGCATCTTTAGGATTCTCTATGTATAGTATCATGTCATCTTCTGCTATAATTCTTATTATTTCTTTTCTTCTGCTTACTTTATACTTGAATTGCTCTTCTCTCATTTTTAGAGTGGTGCTTAGGTTATTGAGTTGAGATCTTTCTTCTTTTCACATATATGCACTTAATTCTATAACTTTCCCTCCAAGCTCTGCTTTTGCTGCATCTCACAAATTTTGAGTAGTTGTATTTTCATTTTGCTTTAGTTCAAAATATTTTTTAAAAATTTCTCTTGAGATTTCCTCTTTGGCCCATGGATTACTTATAAGTGTGTGTGTGTGTGTGTTTTAGTTACCAAATAGTTGTATATTATCCAGCTAAATTTCTGTTACTGATTTCTAACTTAATCCCATTGTGATCTCAGAAAATACTTTGTATGATTTATTTTCCTTTAAATTTTTAAAGTGTGTTTCATGGCCCAATATGTGGTCTATCTTGAATGTCCCATGTGAGATTAAGAAAAATGTGTTTTCTACTGTTGTTGAATGGCATATTCAATAAATGTTATTAAGATCAAGTTGATAGATACTGCTATTTGGTCATCTATATCTTTACTGATTTTCTGCCAATTTGATGTACCAATTAATTATGGAAGGGTATTGAAGCCTTCAATTATAATAGTGGATTTTTCCATCTCTCCTTTCAGTTCTATTTGCTTTTGCCTCATCTGATTCGGCACTCTATTGTTAGGTGCTTACACATTTAGGATTGTTGTATATTCTTTGAGAATTTCACCCCTTTAACATTATTTGTATTCCTTTTTTATCCCTAATAATCATCCTTCCTCTGAAATCAGCTTTGTCTGAAATTATTAATAGCTACTCCAGTTTCTTTTGATTAGCATTAAAAAGGTATATTTTCATTCATCTCTTTACTTTTAACCTATATGTGTTTTTATATTTAAAGTAGATTTCTTATAGACAGCATATAGTTAGATGTTGTTTTTTAATGAACTCCCATAATCTTTTTTTTTTGTATTTAGACCATTCACAGTTAAAATTATTATTAATATAGTTGGATGAATATCAACCATACTTATATGTTTTCTATCCATTGCATTGTTCTTCATTTTTTTTCACCCCTCTTTTTTCTGCCTTCTGTGGTTTTAATTGAACATTTTTATAGTTTGGTTTTTATTATTTTTAGGGTTTTCCTCTCTTAGCATATGAATTTAGTAAGAGAACACTTCTCTTACTAAAACTAAGTTAGTGTTTTCCATAAAATTTACAATATACTTTTATAACTAATCTATGTCCACTTTCAAATAACACTATACCATCCCATGGTATTGCAGCTACCTCATAAAAGAGTTTTCCTAATTCTTCTTTCTCATTTCTTATGACTTTGCTGTCATTTATTTCAGTTATCCATACTCTATAATCTCTCAATACATTGCTGTTATTGACTATATTTCTTATATGTGCTGTATATTATATTCCAGTGACTTATTTTAACTGATAGTTTTTACCTCATAATCCCCTTTACATATTTTGCTCCTTCCCTCACCCCTCTTCCCTCTGGCAACCACTAGCTTGTTCTTTGTGAGTCTGTTTCTGTTTTGTTATATTGGCTCTTTTGTTTTTTAGATTCCACATACAAGTGAAAACATACAGTATTTGTCTTTGTCTGACTTATTTCACTAAGCATAATACCCTCCAGGTCCATCCATGTTGAAGGATAGCAAGATTTTAATCTTTTTCATGATCAGGTAATATTCCATTGTATGTATGTATGCTTGTATATATACAAACATACCTACATATTATATATATATATAATATCTTAATTACCCATTCATCTGTTGATGGACACTTAGGTTGCATCCATATCTTGACAATTGTAAATAATGCTGCTATGAACACTGGGGTGCATATATCTTTTCTAATTAGGGTTTTCATTTTCTTTGAATAAATATCCAGGAGTGGAGTTGCTGGATTGGATGGTAGTTTTAATTTTCTGAGGAACTTCCACACTGTTTTCCATAGTGGCTGCACCAATCTACCTTTCCATCAACAGTGTGCTAGTGTTCCCTTTTCTCTACATCCTCACCAACACTTGTTATTTTTTCCATTTTTGATGGTAGCCATTCTGACAGGTGTGAGGTGATATCTCTTGTGTTTTTGAGCTGCATTTCCCTGATGGTTAGTGATGTAGAGCATTTTTCATGTGTCTGTTGGCCATCTGTATGTCTTCTTTGGAAAAATTCCTATTCAGGTCCTCTGCTCATTTTTTAATTGGATTGTTTATTTTTTTGATATTAAGTTATTTGAGTTATCTGTATATTTTGGATATTAACCCCATGTCAAAATATCATTTGCAGGTATCTTTTCTCATTCAGTAAGTTGCCTTTTCATCTGTGTATGATTATGTTCCACATAGTTTGATATTTGGGATACAGAGATGATTAAAATATTACCCCAAGTCACATAGTTTGATTATGGCTATTTGCTATGATTACATAATAAAGTGTTCATTTCCCTCATTTTATAGTTGAGGAAAATTAAAATCAGAAAAGTTAAATAACTTGCCAAGGTAACCAAGCTATATAGCACTCCAGTGAATAAATCTTTGCCACATATACCATAATATATTTTCAAGTTTTAAAAATTGTGCTATAAAAGAAGCATTTAGTTTAAAAAATATTTTATGTAATACAATACTTTTAAATTTAAAATTTATAAGATACTTTTAGTGCCTCAATTTAGTTTTAAAAATTATTATTTGAACTATAGTGATGTGAAAATATCTTTTAGAATTTATTGTACTATAATTTATAAGGGGCCTAGGACACAAAATGGCAAGGTTTAGGGAAATGGAAATGAGTTTAGAGTATCCAAAAAACTTTTTTACATAACTCCTAGACTGTGGCATAACATGTTAATTGGAATTACAAATGGCATAAAGCTCTGAAAATAATAAAAAATATAAAATTTATTAAAGAATTTTATTTAGCACTTTCTACTTGCCAGTTTTGTTATGAATAAGCCCTAAGCATAACTTATTGGTTCAGTCTATCATGCAATTTCAATTTTACCATAGATTCCTACAAATTATGTAATAGTCAGGCCCTATTCTCAAACCTTGTTATGGTATCATTCATAGAACCATCAGAGTGATATTTCTGAAGTGTCGAATTTGGTCATATACACTGATTTAAATTTGTCAAAAGCTCTTCATTACCTACAGGAAAAATACAGACTTAACCAACATGATGCTTCATCAATAGGTCACTATTAATCTATCCAGCCTCATCCAAACAGTCATCCTATCCTCTCTGAGAACTTCCCCACTCACCCACAGGAGCGGTTTGAAGAAGTTTGAACAGTGCCATGCCATCTGTAAGGTCCCATCACTGGCTTGTGCTATGATGATCAGAATATCTGACCTGGTAATTTTGAACTTGGAGTCAGATCTTATAATTAAGGAGTTAATGCCTGAAAGTCATAGCTATCATAATATCTGAGATTTAATGAGTGTTTCATATATGTAAACTACTGTACAGAGCACTTTGTTTTAAATTTTCCAATTTAATCCTCAAAACAGCTTTATAAGTACCAATTATCCTTGTCTTACTGATGAGGAAACTGAGTCCAGTGAGATTAAATAACTATTCATGTTCACTATACTATTTTGTCATCACAAGGTCATCTGTCTTTGAACAGGGGCAACACCTTAGAAAAGGAGAATGCATTTCTAATGATGAAACTTTAGGTGTGTATTTGATTGAAGATCTTAAGACTGACATATTGCTGCTTTTCCATTCATACCTAAAAGTTGATCTTCAAGTCCACATATGACTAAAGTCAGTTTCTTTAAGTTATTATTCAACGATGTAGGTAAATCCTGACATTCTGCTTGATTTTTGCTTCCTACCATCTTACCCCCAAAAAATGAAACATGATAACTATGTTGATATATAATATCAGGATCAGACATTTGGTAACACAGCCAATTAAATGACATTTACTATGCAAACTGTCTTTTCTCCAAAAGGATTATCTAAAGCAACATTCTTTAATATTTTCTGCATGTTTGGGGTTTATTTAAATTATATTAATAATTAATTTTTATATTTTTATATTCCATAGTATGCCATTTTATTTTCAGTATTAGAATATAATTTATAATATTGTGGAGATGGACAATAAAGATTTAACCTAAGATAGCTAAACTTGAAAAATGATAGTCCAGCCACCAATATGTCTTATATCATGGAATACCTATACTTGTATTAGAGTCCTGTCAGGAAAACAGAAACCACACTAAGGATTTCAACAATTATAATTTAATATAGGGGGTTGATTACACAAGTATTGGAGGACTTAATAGGCAAAAAAGTAACATTGAGATAACACAGATGTAATAAATATAGCAAGTAGCTACATTCCTAAGAAAGAAGGAAAGAGACTAGGTTATTAGAATCTAGAAGCTTGGAGAAAGGACTCTCAGTACGGGTTTTGGAGCTCTGATGAGCAGCTGCTACTTAGCTAGAGCTGATTGATGTCTTTGAGAAGAAATAGTGAGAAGTAAGATCTGGAAGTGCCAAAAAGTAGTTGGAAACTAGAAGGAATAACTGCTGTCATAGTGAGGTGCTATTCCTCACTATGCTGTATTAAATATTTAATACTTGCTGTATTAAACAGCAAGCAAAACAGGAATGTTCAAGTCCCCTTTACACTTTTCATGCTTTCCAGTCTCTCTCTAGTTACTTGTCAGCCTCCAACCCCATTCTTTGAATTTAACAATGAATCAGCTGGCAAAGAATAAATATATACTGCAGAATCATAGCTCTTACACCATATAACTGAGTATAGTAGGATGATTGTGGGGTTGAAAGGAAGCAGGTTAGTTTTTGGCACAATACTTATGAGTAATCCTTAATTAAGACCCCTTTAAAAATTATAATTATGGGCAATCTCCATTTTCATTTATTGAAGAACATATTTCTGAAATTTTCAAAGGATCACTAAATAGCAAGGGAAAAAAGGGGACAAAGACCAGAAATCAAGACTATAGTAATTAGTATTAGTCTAATGATAGACAAAATGAACAATGGAACAGAATAGAGAGTTCAGTAAGAGACAAACATACACGCTATGTCACATACATACATACATACTATATAGGCAAATATATATACTATGACAAAGGTGACAATTTGCTCAGTGGGGGGAAATGGTCTTTTCAGTAAATGGTTTGTTCTATTAGAAATCCATAAAATATTCAATGCATCTCAATCATACCTCATACCATATTCAAATATCAAGTCCAGATGGATTGCAAATCTAAATGTGAATGTAAATAGGCATTAAAATAGAAAAGATTAAAAATACCAAGTTATGATAATGATGTAGAACAACTGAAACCCTGATAAACTGCAGGTGGTGGGAGTGGAGATTGCTACCACCAATTTGGAAATCTGTTTGACATGATCTACTAAAGTAGAACATATATAAGTCCCATTTCCCAACAATTTCATTCCAACTGTATACCCAGAAGAGATGTGTGTATTTGCTCACCAGAAGTCATGTACTGGGATGTTTATAGCAGCATTATTCACAAGAACCCCCAAACTGGAAACTAGCCAAATGTTCATAAATGGTAGAATGGATAAATTGTGGTATTTTTACACAATGGAATGCTATATAGCAAAGAAAATGAGCAATGTACAACTAAACTGAATAATACGGATAGATGTCTCAAATTCATAATGTTGAAGAAAATAATCCACACCAAAAAAAGAATTCATACTGTATGATTCATTTTATGTAAAGTACCAAATAGGCAATACTAACCTGTTCTATTAAAAGTCAAATTAGTGGTTACTCTAGGAGGTTGGTGACTAGAAGGGAATTGGTCATTTTGTGATGTTAGTAATTTTCTGTTTCTTTAATCTGGGTGCTGCTTACATAATTGTGTTCAGTTTGTGAAAATTAAGCAAAAGGTATGCTTATATTACATGTACTTTTATGTATGTATATTTATGCATGAGGTATACATTATACTTCAATAAAATGGGCAAGGATAAAGTCCCTCATTATAGTTCCTCATTTATGCATTTTCAACAAATAGAGTTTATAAATACTTTACAAAACTTCAAATATTTTTATGAAGAATATATCTTGAAAAATACATTTCTTCACCATAACAGACTATAGCTGTTTTTCAATAGTGAATGCTTTGCTAATAATTGTCTTTTTCCTTGTGGAAACTATAGCTATATAATATAAGAGTGATTAAAGAACTTGCTCAAGCATAGGTCTTTTGTCTTTTTCATCCACTAATTTCTACATCTAATGAATGCTACTCTGCCATTAACCACTGCAGACATTCTATGTCACACAATATCATGGCTCTGGAAGTCAACCCTTTAAGCAAGTACCCTAGTTGTCAAACAGAAAATAGTGACTTGGATAGTTACAAAATAGTATTACACAAGGTATTATGCAAAGACATATGCATGAGCTTGTTTCCTAATGTTTCAATGACTAGGAAGCTAAATTTATAAATGCTGTTTATTTACTACCAAAGACACTTGACTATGTTTTTCCTCCAGTTCATTTTGCACAGTCTTCCTTATGATATAATTGCATGCACCATTTTCAATTGATATGGGAGATTTAACAGAAAACAGATATATAAAATATTTTGATACTTATATCTTCAGCTGTTTATTTAAACATCTGAAAGTATGCTTAAACACCAGTGTTAATAATATCGTAGTGATATTGCTCAGTATGAGAGCACAACACATGCCCGCCGTATATCCATTGTCACTGCTAATTCAAAATGTTGATCATATGTATCATGGACATAGGATTTTTTGAATTCAAAAATAATTTTCGGGGCTTCCCTGGTGGCGCAGTGGTTGAGAGTCTGCCTGCTGATGCAGGGGACACGGATTCGTGCCCCGGTCCGGGAGGATCCCACATGCCGCGGAGCGGCTGGGCCCGTGAGCCATGGCTGCTGAGCCTGCGCGTCCGGAGCCTGTGCTCCGCAACGGGAGAGGCCACAACAGTGAGAGGCCCGCGTACCGCAAAAAATAATAATAATAATAATAATTTTCATTTCCATCTATATAGGATGGATGTGCAGAGAAATCCTTGCTAGTATAGAATACTTAAAAAAAAATTTCTCTCTCTCTGTATGTGTGTTTGTGGATAGTTTCTTTTTATTAAAAAGCATGGCTAAGTTTAAGAGGGCTACACATGGCAAGATAGTTCTATTACATAGAGGTAGTCAAACTCTAGAGCAGGTGTTTGCCCTGAGGGTGTATGAAGGACATTTGCCTAGAGACTGGGTTTTAATGGGATAGGTTTAAGAGGAGATGGGGGGAGGTCTGATGAGACCCTCGCATAATGCCTAGACCCACAATTATGACACTGTCAGTGGATGAAATTGAAAGAAAAAAAAAGATCTCCCCATAGAGGAGAACAGTGTCAGAGCCAGTTTCAATCTTTATTCTTTTAACTAATGTAGGTGACAGTTTTCCTAAATATGTGAAACAAAAAATGAAAACAGTAAGTAGTTTGGTAAAGCATATTGCAGAAAACCATGACTTTCGGATTACATGGACTCCAATGTATTACTTAAAAAAAAAATGTTTCCCTAACATTAAAATAATACTGACATACAGTGAATAATTAAAGAATGCATGTGAAATAATGGCCTGGATAACTCTCATGCATGGTGGAAAATGTATTTTAGGGTAGCAAACATGCATCAAACTTAACAGGATCCTATAACCAATGTAAGAGCGCTTGCACGTGAGATACTCATTAACAGACGTCTTAATGTTATTTGCTGTAGATTTTCTTGTCAAGGATCATAATTGCCACAGTATGACACATTTCTCAAATTCTGACTGAAACTAAATCTAGATATATAAAGAAACATCTAGTAAATCATAAAGTTCCAATGTACCACATGATTTTTGAGCATGTACTTTTTCTAAAGAGTAATCTATCAAAAGATAGACACAGATTTTACATATGTATTTACATCTCACATCTATTGCAGCTTGAGTGAAACAAAAAGAATATACAGGAATGATTCTTAAAAAGTGTTGAGGTGGAAGAGTTTGCTATTCCAAAAGGTAATAACACAATTTTTGATTCTCATAATTGAACTTTTTAGTATGGAAATGTGCAAAGTGAAAAATGTCTTGAGATTCTGGAAGGGACAATATCGATGTGAAAAAATGTATTCAGAATAATGCTTCCAGATACAAAATAGGAAACAAATCTTCAATGAAATGACACCAATTGTAATTACCCATACTTTAGGGAGATATTATCATTTTAGCTAATGAAGTAAAATGCCGACAAAGAAAAAGAAAATAGAACTTATTCAGAAAGATTTGGGGGACCCCTGCAGAGAATGCTTCAAAAATGAAATGTTGTATCCAGTCTGGTTGAAAACAGATTATGCGTGCTCATCTAGCAACTTTTCACCTGAAAGTAGGTAGTAATCACCTTTGAGGAGAAACCATCTATGAACAAACTACCAGTTTTCTCTCACCAAAAGTCACATTAAGGAATATATATTGACTCTTGTGTATAATAAAACATTTGTGTGTAGGATAGTTTACATAATTTATTAGTCTGGGAGAAACCATGTGGTTTTAAAGGTTTTGGATCCAATCATAAGTCTGATATTTAATTTGATCACTGAATAAAAAACCAAGAATCCTTTGAAAACATATCTGTAATGCAGTTATTATTCAGTGACACCCAATTTTCCC
This sequence comes from Globicephala melas, assembly GCF_963455315.2. Classification (NCBI taxonomy): domain Eukaryota; kingdom Metazoa; phylum Chordata; class Mammalia; order Artiodactyla; family Delphinidae; genus Globicephala; species Globicephala melas. The sequence continues at coordinate 21,739,945 of NC_083335.1, read as the reverse complement.
TTCACTAAAGTTGTTTAAACATAAATAAATACTGCTTGTTAAAATAGTACAAACAAAATTTTTGCCAGAGGCTTTGAAAATGTCCCTGAATCTGTGGGATTTTCAACTCTGGACAACATCCATCTCCTTTAAACTTAACCTGAGTGTGCTGCTTTGAGGAAGAAACTATTACTATCATGCTTAGATGTGATTACAAGGTCAGGATCAATAATCTTGGAGAAATCCTGGAAAACAGAAGTCAGAGACAGCTCAGATCCACTAATTCACTAAAATGGGAAAAGATAGATATTGATATTTAAAGACTTACTTGTTTGAAACATATTCCCAGAGAAAATAAAGTTGTAAAATAGCTAAATATGGTTTATAAACATTAAAATATAAAAGAATGTGATGATCACCACTAACCATAAAAAGGTTCACGAAGAAGTCATGGCAAACTAATATAATTTAATTTTTTGTTACAGAAAAATTCAAAGAGAATAAAAAGTAGAGAAAATAGTAAAACCAACCCCATGAGCCAGAATGTGTTTTTGCCTATGTTTAGGGGCAACAGGGTTTGCTGTTTCTCTCCCCTGTAGCTTAAATCTTTGCCTTCTTTTGAGAGGTCAATCTAACCTCATATTAACCTCTAATAGGTTAATCTAATAGGACTGACACTATGTGGCAAAGGATCACCTACTGTGCACCTGTACCAGAAAGCAGGACTTTTTATGTTCTCTTATCCTGCCCCAATCTTTCTCATGAGCAATTGGCAGACACCCATGAAAAATGCCTTTGAGTGCAAACTACCTCTGTGTCTTGGCCCCCTAGCTATCACAGACTGATTTACCAGCCTCCACTTTTTTTCGTAACAACTTGTTAAGATTTTAGCTTATAGCTACTTACCAGCTTGTGTGGCAGCCACGTCCTCCTCTTGAGCTCTGCCACAGGCAAGCCTATGTACGCATTTCATTTCTCTTTGGAGAGGCTTATCCTTTCTTGAGATTTAGGCTGTTTTTTTGGCCTGAAATTTCAGATTTCTGATAAGGTCAAGAAAAGTTAAGATTTTCTAGTTTATCTGGCTTTTTCTTACTGTTAGTTTGGGAGCAACACTCCCAGTTTTCTACATCTCAAATGGTAAAAGGAATTCAAAGTCCATTACTTTATATTTAAAATAATCCACAATTCATCAGTGTGGATTTTTACTGGTATGGTAGTTGTATTTTGGTTATATAGTACAATGTCCTCTTGTGTGATGCATCAGGCTTATTTAGGGGTAGGATATAATAAAGATTGTAGCCTCCTTGTAATTTCCTAAGTGATAAGAGGAATAAGAGCATCTTTCATTCTAATATTTAGTGGGAATTTAAAATATGTTTTAAAATTTTATTTTTAAATTTGTGTACAATTTCTAAAGGTTACTTTTCATTTACAAATATTACAAAATATTGGCTATATTCCCCCATGTTGTACAATACATCCTTGAGCCTATCTTACACCCAGTAGATTGTACTTCCCACTTCCCCACTTCTATATTGGCCCTCCCTGCCCCTCCCCATTGGTAGCCAGTAGTTTGTTCTCTATATCTGTGTCTGCTTTTTTTGTTGTTATATTCACTAGTTTGTTGTATTTTTCAGATTCCACAAATAAGTAGCATCATACAGAATTTGTCTTTCTCTGACTTACTCCACTTAGCATAATGCCCTCCAAGTCCATCCATGTTGCTGAAAATGCCAAAATTTGATTCTTTTTTATGGCTGAGTAGTATTACATTGTATATATATTGTACCACATCTATTTTTTTTTAACATTGGGGTATAATTGCTTTACAATGGTGTATTAGTTTCTACTTTATAACAAAGTGAATCAGCTATACGTATACATATATCCCCATATCCCCTCCCTCTTACGTCTCCCTCCCACCCTCCCTATCCCACCCCTCTAGGTGGTCACAAAGCACAGAGCTGATCTCCCTGTGCTATGCGGCTGCTTCCCACTAGCTATCTATTTTACATTTGGTAGTGTATATATGTCCATTGCCACTCTCTCACTTCATCCCAGCTTACCCTTCGCCCTCCCCCAGTCCTCAAGTCTCCCTCCCCCAGTCCTCAAGTCCATTCTCTACATCTGTGTCTTTATTCCGGTCCTGCCTCTAAGTTCTTCAGAACCATTTTTGTTTTTTTTTTTAAATTCCATATATATATGTGTTAGCATACAGTACTTGTTTTTCTCTTTCTGACTTATTTCACTCTGTATGACAGACTCTAGGTCCATCCACCTCACTACAAATAACTCAATTTCATTTATTTTTATGGCTGAGTAATATTCCATTGTATATATGTGCCACATCTTCTTTATCCATTCATCTGTCGATGGACACTTAGGTTGCTGCCATGTCCTGGCTATTGTAAATAGAGCTGCAATGAACATTGTGGTTCATGACTCTTTTTGAATTATGGTTTTCTCAGGGTATATGCCCAGTAGTGGGATTGCTGGGTCATATGGTAGTTCTATTTTTAATTTTTAAAGGAACCTCCATACTGTTCTCCATAGTGGCTGTATCAATTTACATTCCCACCAACAGTGCAAGAGGGTTCCCTTTTCTCCACACCCTCTCCAGCATTTACTGTTTCTAGATTTTTTGATGATGGCCATTCTGACTGGTGTGAGGTGATACTTCACTGTAGTTTTGATTTGCATTTCTCTAATGATTAGTGATGTTGAGCATCCTTTCATGCGTTTGTTGGCCATCTGTATATCTTCTTTGGAGAAATGTCTATTTAGGTCTTCTTTTTGGATTGGGTTGTTTGTTTTTTTGATAGGGAGCTGCATGGGCTGCTTGTATATTTTCGAGCTTAATCCTTTGTCAGTTGCTTCATTTGCAAATATTTGCTCCCATTCTGAGGGTCATCTTTTTGTCTTCTTTATGTTTTCCTTTGCTGTGCAAAAGCTTTTAACTTTCATTAGGTCCCATTTGTTTATCTTTGTTTTTATTTCCATTTCTCTAGGAGGTGGGTCAAAAAGGATCTTGCTGTGATTTATGTCATAGAGGGTTCTTCCTATGTTTTCCTCTAAGAGTTTGATAGTTTCTGGCCTTACATTTAGGTTTTTAAGCCATTTTGAGCTTATTTTTGTGTATGGTGTTAGGGAGTGTTCTAATTTCATTCTTTTACATGTAGCTGTCCAGTTTTCCCAGCACCACTTATTGAAGAGGCTGTCATTTCTCCATTGTACATTCTTCCCTCCTTTATCAAATATAAGGTGACCATATATGCATGGGTTTATGTTTGGGCTTTCTATCCTGTTCCATTGGTCTATATTTCTGTTTTTGTGCCATTTTCATACTCTCTCGACTACTGTAGCTTTGGAGTACGGTCGGAAGTCTGGGAGCCTGATTCCTCCAGCTCCGTTTTTCTTTCTCATGATTGTTTTGGCTATTTGGGGTCTTTTGTGTTTCCATACAAATGGTGAAATTTTTTTTCATAGTTCTATGAAAAATGCCATTGGTAGTTTGATAGGGATTGCATTCAATCTGTAAGTTGTTCTGGGTAGTATACTCATTTTCACAATGTTGGTTCTTCCACTCCAAGAACATGGTATATCTCTCCATCTGTTTGTATCATCATTAATTTCTTTCATCAGTGTCTTATAGTTCTCTGCATACAGGTCTTTTGTCTCCTTAAGTAGGTTTATTCCTAGGTGTTTTATTCTCTTTGTTGCAATGGTAAATGGAAGTGTTTCCTTAATTTCCCTTTCAGATTTTTCATCATTAGTGTATAGGAATGCAAGAGATATCTGTGCATTAATTTTGTGTCATGCTACTTAACCAAATTCATTGATTAGCTCCAGTAGTTTTCTGGTAGCATCTTTAAGATTCTGTATATATACTATCATGTCATCTGCAAACAGTGACAGCTTTACTTCTTCTTTTCCAATTTGGATTCCTTTTATTTCTTTTTCTTCTCTGATTGCTGTGGCTGAAACTTCCAAAATTATGTTGAATAATAGTGGTGAGAGTAAACACCCTTGTCTTTTCTCTGATCTTAGAGTAAATGGTTTCAGTTTTTCACTATTGAGAACGATGTTGACTGTGGGTTTATCATATATGGCCTTTATTATGTTGACATATGTTCCGTCTATGCCTACTTTCTGGAGGGTTTTTATCATAAATGGGTGTTGAATTTTGTTGAAAGCTTTTTCTACATCTGTTGAGATGATCATATGGTTTTTCTCCTTCAGTTTGTTAATATTGTTTATCACATTGATTGATTTGCATATATTGAAGAATCTTTGCATTCCTCAGATATACCCCATTTGATCGTGGTGTATGATCCTTTTAATATGCTGTTGGATTCTGTTTGCTAGTAATTTGTTGAGGATTTTTGCATCTATATTCATCCATGATATTGGCCTGTAGTTTTCTTTCTTTGTGACATCTTTGTCTGGTTTTGGTATCAGGGTGATGGTGGCCTTGTAGAATGAGTTTGGGAGTGTTCCTCCCTCTGCTATATTTTGGAAGAGTTTGAGAAGGATAGGTGTTAGCTCTTCTCTAAATGTTTGAAATAATTCGCCTGTGAAGCCATCTGGTCCTGAGCTTTTGTTTGTTGGAAGATTTTTAATCACAGTCTCAATTTCGGTGTTTGTGATTGGTCTGTTTTTATTTTCTATTTCTTCCTGGTTCAGTCTCAGAAAGTTTTGCTTTTCTAAGAATTTGTCCATTTCTTCCAGGTTGTCCATTTTATTGGCATATAGTTGCTGTAGTAATCTCTCATTATCCTTTGTGTTTCTGCAGTGTCAGTTCTTACTTCTTTTTCATTTCTAATTCTACTGATTTGCGTCTTCTCCCTTTTTTTCTTGATGAGTCTGGCTAATGCTTTATCACTTTTGTTTATCTTCTCAAACAACCAGCTTTTAGTTTTATTGATCTTTGCTATTGTTTCCGCCAGTTCTTTTTCATTTATTTCTGATCTGACCTTTATGATTCCTTTCCTTTTGCTTACTTTGGGGTTTTTTAGTTCTTCTTTCTCTAATTGCTTTGGCTGTAAGGTTAGGTTGTTATTTGAGATGTTTCTTGTTTCTTGAGGTAGGATTGTATTGCTATAAAACTTCCCTCTTAGAACTGCTTGTGCTGCATCCCATAGGTTTTGGGTCGTCATGTTTTCACTTGTCATTTGATTCCAGGTAGTTTTTGGTTTCCTCTTTGATTTCTTCAGTGATCTCTTGGTTTTTTAGTAGTGTATTGTTTAGCCTCCATGTGTTTGTATTTTTTTCAGATTTTTTCCTGTAATTGATATCTAGTCTCATAGCATTGTGGTCGCAAAAGGTACCTGATACAATTTCAATTTTCTTAAATTTACCAAGGCTTGATTTGTGACCCAAGATATGATCTCTCCTGGAGAATGTTTCATGAACACTTGAGAAGAAAGTGTATTCTGTTGTTTTTGTATGGAATGTCCTATAAATATCAATTAGGTTCATTTTGTTTAAGGTATCATTTGAAGCTTGTGTTTCTTTATTTATTTTCATTTTGGATGATCTGTCCATTGGTGAAAGTGGGGTGTTAAAGTCCCCTGCTATTATTGTGTTACTGTTGATTTCCCCTTTTATGGCTGTTAGCATTTGCCTTATGTATTGAGGTGCTCCTATGCTGGGTGCATAAATATTTACAGTTATTATATCTTCTTCTTGGATTGATCCCTTGATCATTATATAGTGTCTTTCTTTGTCTCTTGTAATAGTCTTTATTTTAAAGTCTATTTTGTCTGATATGAGAATTGCTACTCCAGCTTTCTTTTGATTTCCATTTGCATGGAGTATCTTTTTCCATCCCGTCACTTTCAGTCTGTATGTGTCCCTAGGTCTGAGGTGGGTCTCTTGTAGACAGCATATATATGGGTCTTGTTTTTATATCCATTCAGCCAGCCTATGTGTTTTGGTTGGGGCATTTAATCCATTTACATTTAAAGTAATTATCGATATATATGTTCCTATTACCATTTTCTTAATTGTTTTGGGTTTGTTATTGTCGATCTTTTCCTTCTCTTGTGTTTCCTGACTAGAGAAGTTTCTTTAGCATATGTTGTAGAGCTGGTTTGGTGGTGCTTAATTCTCTTAACTTTTGCTTGTCTGTAAAGGTTTTAATTTCTCCATCACGTCTGAATGAGATCCTTTCTGGGTAGTGTAATCTTGGTTGTAGGTTTTTCCCTTTCATCACTTTAAATATGCCCTGCCACTCCCTTCTGGCTTGCAGAGTTTCTGCTGAAAGATCAGCTATTAACCTTATGGGGATTCCCTTGTATTTTATTTGTTTTTTTTTTCCCCTGGCTGCTTTTAATATTTTTTCTTTGCATTTAATTTTTGGTAGTTTGATTAATATGTGTCTTGGCGTGTTTCTCCTTGGATTTATCCTGTATGGGGCTCTCTGTGTTTCCTGGACTTGATTGATACCACATCTTGTTTATCCATTCATCAGTTGATGGACACTTAGGTTGTTTCAGTACCTTGGCTGTTGTAAATAATGCCTCTATGCACATTGGAGTATGTACCTTTTCATATTAGTGTTTCGTGTTTTTCAGATATATACCCAGGAGTGGAATTGCTGCGTCATATGGTATTTCTATTTTTAGTTTTTTGAGAAACCTCCATACTGTTTTCCACAGTAACTGTACCAATTTACATTCCCACCAAGAGTGTCCTAAGGTTCCCTTTTCTCCACATCCCTGTTAACATTTGTCATTTCTGTTCTTTTTGATGCTAGCCATTCTGACAAGTGAGAAGTGATATCTCATTGTGGTTTTGATTTGCATTTCCCTGGTGATTAGCTATGTTGAGCATCTTTTCATGTGCTAGTTGGCCATCTGCATTTCCTCTTTGGAAAAATGTCTATTCAGTCCTTCTGCCCATTTTTTAATCCAGTTGTTTGTTTTTTTGATGTTGATTTGTATGAGCTGTTTGTATATGTTACAAACAGCTGTAGTCCTTATCAGTCATATCATTTGCAAAGATTTTCTCTCATTCAGTAGGTTGTCTTTTCATTTTGTTGGTGGTTTCCTTTGCTGTGAAAAAGCTTTTAAGTTTAATTAGGTCCCATTTTTTTTTCTTTTGCTTTTGTTTCCTTTACTTTAGGAGATGGGACCATTCTTTTACATGTAGCTGTCCAGTTTTCCCAGCACCACTTATTGAGGAGACTGTCTTTTCTCCATTTTATATTCTTGCCTTCTTTGTCATAGATTAATTGTCCATTGATCTATGTGTCTTTTTTTGTGCCAGTATCATATTATCTTAATTACTAAAGCTTTGTAGTATTGTCTGACGTCAGGGAACATGATTCCTCCAGCTCTGTTCTTCTTTCTCAAGATTGTTTTGGCTATTTGTGGTTCTTTTTGTTTCCATGCAAATGTTAAAATTATTTGTTCTAGTTCTGTGAAAAATGCCATTGGTATTTTGATAGGGATTGCAATGAATCTCTAGATTGCCTTGGGTAATATGGTCATTTTAACAATATTGATTCTTCCAGTCTAAGAACACAGTATATCTTTCCATCTCTTTGTGTCATCTTCAATTTCTTTCATCAGTGTCTTATAGTTTTTGGAGTACAGGTCTTTTGCTTCCCTAGGTAGGTTTACGTCCTAAGTATTTTATTCTTTTTGATGTGATGGTAAATGGGATTGTTTTCTTAATTTCTCTTTCTGATACTTTGTTGTTAGTGTGTAGAAATGCAACAGATTTCTGTATATTAATTTTGTATCCTGCAACCTTACCAAATTCATTGATGAGCTCTAGTAGTGTTCTGGTGGCGTCTTTAGTATTTTCTATGTATAGTTTCATGTCATCTGCAAACAGTGACAGTTTTACTTCGTCCTTTTCAATTTGGATTACTTTTATTTTTTTTCTTCTCCAATTGCTGTGGCTAGGACTTCCAATACTATGTTGAATAAAGGTGGTGAGAGTGGGCATCCTTGTCTTGTTCCTGATCTTAGAGGAAATGCTGTCAGCTTTTCACCATTGAGTATGTTGTTAGCTGTGGGTTTGTCATATATAACCTTCATTATGTTGAGGTCTGGTATTTAGTTTTTGTACCCAGTTCCTAAAATCGCTTCAGAACATCAGTGATTTAGGTGAAAGAAGCATCTTTAGGTATTCATAGCCAATACTTTTCAACCATAGCTGAGTTTATATTAATGAGGTGACTTTTGGAAAGCCCCTAAAGATGGAGGACTGGTTGCCAGGGGAATCAACCATGTGATTAGAGTGTGGAAATTTTCAGTCCCACTCAGTAACCTTCAGAGAGGAGAGACACGCTGGAGATTCAACTAATCACCAATGGCCCGTAATTGAATAAATCACGCCTGAATAATGAAGTCTCCAAAAAACCCTTAGTGAAGGGGTTCAGAGCTATTCTTGGCTCATGAACACATCTGCATGCTGGGAGAGTGGCATGCCCAGAGAGGGTGGCTATACTTACAATGGACAAAATAGAGTATAAGTCAAAAACTGTCTCTAGAAACAAAGAAGGTAATTATATAATGATCAAGAATCAAATTGAGAGAAAGATATAACAATTATAATTATATATGCATCCGACATCAGAACACCTAAATATATAAAACAAATATTAACAGATCCAAAGGAAAAAATTGACACTAATTTAATATTAGGAGGCTTCAATGCCCCACTTTCAGCAATGTATAGAACTTCCAGACAGAAAATTAATAAAGAAACAGCAGACTTGAACAACCCTACAAAACAAATGGACTTAACAGACATATTCAGAGCTTTCCACTCAATAGCAGAATACACATTTTTCTCAAGTGCGTACAGAATAATTTCCAGGATAAACTACATATTAGGTCACAAAACAAGTCTTAACAAGTTTAAGATGATCAAAATAATTCCAAATATTTTTTCCAACCACAATGGAATGAAACTAGAAATCAAAAACAGTAAGAAAATGGGGAAATTCATAAAAACATCAAAGGTAAAAAACACACCCTTCAACAACAATTAGGTCAAAGCAGAAATCAAAAAGGAATTTAAAAATTATCTTGAGACAAATGAAAACAAAACCCAATATAATAAAACTTATGGATTACACAATAGGCATCTTATAAGAAGGAAGTTTATAGCAGTAAATGCCTACATTATAAAAGAAAAAAGATAGCAAATAAGCAACCTAAACTTACACCAAATAGAAGAAGAACAAACTATTACCAAATTTAGCAGAAGAAAAAATATAATAGAGATTATAGCAGAAATAAAGCAAATAGAGAATTTTTTTTAAATAGAAAAGAATCAGCACAAAAAAGAGTTGGCTTTTTGAAAATATAAACGAAATCGACAATCCTGAAAAAAAAAAAAAGGACTACCATATGACCCAGTAATCTCACTTCTGAGTATTTATCCAAAATAATTTAAATCAGGATTTCAAAGAGATATTTGCATTTCCACGTTCATTACAGCTTTATTCACAATAGCCAAGAAGTGTACCTTAGTAAGCTCAGGCTGCTCTAACAAAATACCTTAAACTGGGTTTCTTATAAACCACAGAAATTTATTTCTCACAGTCCTGGAGGCTAGAGTTCTGAGATCGTCAGCATGCCAGCATAGTTGACTTCTGGTGAGAGCCTCTTCCAGGTAATAGATTGCTGACTCTTCCTTGTATCCTCACATGGCAGAAAACAGAGAAAAGAAGCAAGCAAGGCTACATATACCCTCATGACCTAATCTAATCCTAATTACTTCCCAAAGACCCTTCCTCCTAATACCATCACTTTGGGGCACAGGATTTCAACATATGAATTTGGTGGTGGTGGGGCACAAAAATTCAGTCCATAACAACATAGAAACTAGCTAAGTGCCCACCGAGGGAAGAATGGAAAAAGAAAATGTGGTATAGATATAAAATAGACTATTATTATTCAGCTATTAAAAAGGACATGCAGTCACATGCTACAACATGGATGAACCTTGACGACATCATGCTAAGTGAAATAATCCAATCACAGAAGGACAAATACTGTGTGATTCCATTTACATGAGGTATTTAAAGTAGTCAGACTAATTGAAACAGGAAGTAGAATGGTGGTTGTCAAGGGCTGGAAAGAGGGGGCAATGGGGAATGCTTTTCAATGGGTATAGAATTTCAGCCATGAAAGATGAAAGAGTTCTAGTTATTTGCTGCACAACATTGTGCTTATAGTTAACAATACTATACTGTACCTTCGTTGAAGTTAGATCTCATGTTATAGGTTTTTACCACAATAATAAAAAATAAAAGGTTATGTCCATCAAGGACTTGTAAAAAAAAAAAGAGAAAACAATCTACAGTAGCATCAAAAATAATATTTAGGAATACATTTAATCAAGGAGGTAATATTCAGCTATAGAAGGGAATGAAGTATTGATACATGCTACATACAAACATGGATGAACCTTGAAACATTATGCTAAGTAAATGAAGCCAGACACAAATGACCACATATTACATTACTCTGTTTATTTGAAATATACAGAATAGGCAAGTTCATAGAGAAAGAAAACAGATTAGTGGATGCTAGCAGCTGGGGACAGAGGAATGGAGAGTGTCTTAATGAGTTTCCTTTTGGGGTGATGAAAATATTTTAGAACTACATAGTGGTGATGATAGCATATCATGACTATATAAAATGCCACTGAATTTTACACTCTATAATAATTTAAATGGTACATTTTTAAGTACATTTTACCACAATAAAAAATTGAAAAAAAAAAGCAATGTAATATTGAGGCATGGTACAACATAGATGAACCTTGAAAACATAATGTAAAGTGAAAGTCAGGCACAGAATGCCACTTATTGTATAATTCATTTATATGAAATGTCCATCATAGACAATTCCATAAAGATATGCTTTAGATTACCAATAGCCAGGCCCTGGTGGAAATGAGGAATGACTGCTATTAATGAGTATGAGGTTTCTTTTGGGGGCAATGAAAATATTTTGTAATTAGACAGTGGTGATAGTTGCACAAATCTGTGAATGTACTAAAGCTATCAAAATGTGCACTTTAACAAACTCTATTGGGCATGATTTTAACTATGTTGTATTATCAGGTAGCATAACATAGGGGTTAAGTTCACAGGCTTTGGAATCAGACAGACTTAGTTTGAGCCTGGCCTCCAAAACTTTAAAGCTCTTTGACCTTGAATAATTTATTTTCCATCTCTAAGCTACCTTTTCCTATGTAAAAGGGAAATTACTATAATTTGTATTTAGGTTGTTTCAAGAGTTGCTGATACAATCCATTTAAAGCACTTAAAACAGAGCCTGAGTTACTTGGAGTTCATGGAAATGGCAGTTATTGTTGCTGTTGTCATAATCATCTTTATTATTATTCCATACATCTACATAGAAAAATGCCTAGCTGGAAATACATATCGTTGGCTAAAAAATTATCTCTAGATGGTAGGATTATGGATGATTGGTATTTCATTCAAAGTTTTGTTTATTTTATAAATATTCTACAATAGGCATTTTAATTTGATAATATAGCTAGAATGAACTTTATTATTATTGAAAAATTGGAACATTTCACCTTAAAAAAGAAGCAACCTGTTGTGAACCCCAGAAAATTCTGCCCTATGATCTACTGTGAGGTATTTGCTTAGTTTGTTGGGTGTGGCTTCTATTTGGGGGAAATAACCATGGCAACCGACATCTCAACAGTACCATTATGATTTGCAGATGGTCCAACAGGTGGTACTATGGCTGACTCTATGACCAGTCAGAAGTAACAAGACCTGAGGCTACTGCATCAGGCAACCTTCCAGATTATTAACAGTAGTTTTGTGATGGAAAATGTGGCAGAGAGTAGTGTCAGACCTGCAGATTTAGTGGTCCACTGACGTTGTTGATTGGTTGAGTGACCTTTTAATTATAACCTAAGTAGCCTGGAGTATTTGTTTATGGAAGGTTTCTAGGACTGCACTCTTTTGCATACATCCTTATAGCAGTATATACTTTACAGCACTGCACCACTGGTCGATTTATGGCCTTCTTTGGAAGAGATTGTAAATCTTGCCTTGCAAAGTTATTGATCCACAGAATTCCAGTTTGATGATAAAAAAAAAATCTCCAGCATTTGCCAACATATATATTCTGTTTTTATGACTGTAAGTCATACAATATTTGTAGAAGAAGAAAGGTATAAATACATTTAATTTTATGGTTCATAGGATAGTGCCATCATTGCAAAGATGGAGCAATTCTTATATAATATCTGAAAAACAGTATGAAACTTTCTGTTTTTCACCAAGTATATTGTGTATGTTTATTTTCCCTGTCGTATATTTTTCCTTTTGCCTTAAAAGTCTTTAACTGATAAATCAATCTACAGAAACATTTTGGATTATTCTTCTTTTGTTTGAGTGAAGAAATGTACATTTACAAGTTACTTCAGCGTTTTATTTATAAAGAATTTTTAAACTGAAATATTCATTTCTAATCTGGGCAAGAAAATCTTGTAGATTTCTACAAGCCTAGTTCTGCTCTAACACTAAAGGAAAATTTCTTCACCCATGAAAAGGAAAATCTCCCTTTTTCTAACTTCTACTCTTCAAATTATTGCTTTCTTCAGGCCTCTCCAAGCTTGCCTATCAGAACACTTACTCCTAAACACAGAGACTGGGTCAGGAGTGGGTCAGTGATCTAGATAGTGCCAATCTAGACCTAACGATAGTGACTGACTCAGGGCATTAGGGCTAAGTTGATCTGAAAATAAATCCTGTGCCTTCTTCAGATACTACCAAGAAGACAGAAGTTGCAGTTGGCCATTGCAAGGAGATGGCCTACAATAGAGTAAAGCCTTTGTGAAGGTAAGCAACTCCAAAAATGGGATCCCAATGAGATTATTTTAGTCCCTGATTCTAGCTGTTTGTGAAGATGATAATCCCCAACGCTTTTTATTTTCTTTAAACGGGGTTAGATTTTCTGTCATTTGCTACAGAAATAATACTAATTGAATTACAGTGCAAAATGAGAAAGGGACAAAAAGAAATGAACGACTAGAAAGTTGTCCCAAAGAAACTGCCATTTACATTTAGATGGTGTACTAAAGGACATGTATGTTTCATGTGATAGCAAAGAGAGGGAAGGAAATTTCCTGCATAAGAAATAGTTGTGCACAAAAGCATGAAGGTATGAATGTGCATGATGTGTTCAGGGAATGGCAAATCAACACCATACAAAAAAAAATGACAAAGTACCTCCATAGTCTTAAGTTAGTGACAGGACTTAATATTTCTGGGAATATAAATTAATAGTTTTGTCAAAATACCAAATGGAGGAGGATGGATAAATGTTTCAATATTCAAGTTTACATCTCCTCTCACCCATTTAAGGCATTACAACAAGAAACACAGTTTTATTTTTTTGTCCCTTAAAAGACAAACTTTATGATGTCTAAATTCCAACTGTGGAATCTGATATAGGGTGATAATGGCTTTACACACAATTTTCAGAAAATGGAAATTCACTTTCTGTAAGATACAAATCAACTATTAGGTTAATAAGAAAGATAAGTTGAATGGGATTTCTCTGCAAACTCAAAAGTAATAGAGAATTTAAGCAAATCTAAGATATGAAGCTTTTGTTTTATTTTTCTGATTATAATGATAATAAAAGCTCTTTTTAGAAAGTTGGAAAATATAGGACAATTATGAAGATAAAAAGTAAAGGAGTATAGTCCTATGATGCTGAAAGAGCTACTGTTATATTTCTTTCCATTATTATGTTTCATACAAATATTTATTAGGAACCACTATTTGTGTTTTACACAATTAGGTTATAGTCTTATATTTTGCTTTCTATCCCTCAAATGAATTTGCAAACTTTCATCACACTATTACTTTTAAAATATATAATAGCCTATTTGATGAATGTGGTATAATATCTGGTTATTGTTGATAATTTGGGTAATTTCCAATTTTTCATGTTACATATAAATATTCAATGAGTTTTTTGGACTAATAAAGTTAATGGCATCTCTTTCTCCTCCTCCACCGATTCCCTCCCCCACTCAAAAATAGGGAGGAGAACTTGGTCGAAAAGAATGATTCTTTTAAAATATTTTATGCAAACTATCAAAGTGTCCTTCCAAAAATATTACCAGTTTACACTTTCATTAGCAGATTAAGACAGTGTTTATTTCATTACACTTCCAAACACTACTTATGATAATTTAAAAAAAAGGTTTTCAAATTTTACCATGGCAACATGGTCACTTATTGCTATTTTAATTAGAATTTCTTAGTTTATTAGTGAGGTCAAACATTCTCAATTTGCTAGCCTTTCTGTGTTTCTTATTCTGTGAATAATTTAGGGCTTTCATTGATCTTTATATAGTAAGACATTTTTACTTTGTTTGAATGTTTTTCTCAAATAGTTTTTTTTTTAATTTCCTTAGTGTATATGACCAGCAGAACTTTACATTTTACATGTTTATGTATAAAACATTTCCTTTTATTGTCCTTTGTGACATATTTGTTTTTAATCTAGAAAATTTTCTCTGGACCTGTTATCTGAGATATGATAAATATTTTACCTCCCTTTCTCTGCCAGCTATTTTTATATTTTATAGTTTTATAGTTAGTTCCTCAAACACTTATAATTAATTTTGCTGTAAAAGTATACTTTATTTTCTTTTTAATAATTGAACAATTATTCCATAACCATTTGTTAGGCAGCCCTTCCATTTCCCAGTAATTTATGATACTTCTTTTATCATATTATAAATTATTAAATATATTAGGGTCTATTTAAAAGTTATTGCTTTCAATAACATCTTTCATTATGTCAAGAGAAGCTGATCACTGTAGAAAACTAAATTATTAGATTGAGGTATAAAGAAAATATCCCATTTATAATTCCACCAATCCTCATTTAATTTTCCTTTGGAATATATTCATGTGTGTGTATATGCATATGTATGTATGTGCATGCATGTGTACATGTGTGTGCATGTTGAGTGTGAATTTTTCAAATTTATTAAATTCACATAAACCAGTCATATTGTATTTTACTATAAAAATCCTGCTTTTAAAAATTGTATCAATTTTCCTCATATCATGAAATTCAAAATTACAAATGTAAACAGGTCCATAGCATTCCATCATAGAGTTGCAGCATAATTTATTCACCCATTCCTATAATTTAGGTTATGTTTATAACATTAAATATTATTTTAAAACACTTTTAAGTAGCTGTATAACAGCTCAACAAAAGTGGTTTTTTCACCGTATTTTATTTATTGATTTACATAATTTTTTATGTTTAGGTGGTCACGTAAGGGGTCAAGTTTTCGCTAATATGAGTGAACCTGCAACAAAAAATCTTTCTTATAAAGATTGTTGATGGAATCTTGACTATATTTAGTATATAATTCCACAAATGTGCAATTACTAGGTCAAAGTATATGCACTCTTGGTTAGTTATTTTGTTTTAATGCTCTATTGAATCTGTGCCAGTGCCAAATGCCTTAAACTAATGCCGATATATATATATGAAAAAATACACATTATATATACTTTACTTATCATATATATGTGTATATATATATAAAGGCAAGTTCCCTTTTAATACTCTTCTTTGTACAATTTTCTTAGTTTTTCTTACTTTTTTATAGAAGAATTTTAGAATCATTTATCATTTTAGAAGATGTAATTGAAATTATCATTGGAATTGCTTTAAATTTGTAATTTAATTTGTGAAGAAATAACACTTACAATTATGCTTCTTTCTATCCAGATATGTGAGATCTCCTTTGATTTATTCATTTTATTTTATGTCACTCAGCAAAGTTTCATCTTTTCTTCTTTTTATGTAGATCAAGCACATTTCTTCTTAAAGGATTGTTCTTAGATATTTTATACTTTTTTGTTTCTTAGTTTAAATACTCTTTTTTTCTGTAAATACTCTATTTTCCATGTGATTGTGTCTGATATATTAGAATTCTAATCTAATTTTCCTATTGTGCTAATTCTTTTATTTCTCTTGTTAGTACTAATTAGTATTCTAGGTAGTGATATGACCTATAAATAATGATAATTTTGCCTTTTTATTTAATAATTATTCCTTTTATTTTTGTTTAAAATCTTGTAGCACTGGGTTGGAAATCTATAACAATTTTAAATTACAATTTTAAATCAGTTTCTAATTTCAACCAGAATGTTTCCAGTGTTTACTGTTAAACACATCATTCATGCTACAAGAATGTGTTTTAGATTACCTAGAAAGGTTTTTTTGTACATGTTATTTTTATCAAATGGCTTTTCAGCATCTATTGAGATGATTATCTAAAGTTTTCCTTTGATTTATAGATGTGAGGATTTTTATTGGTAATAATGAGCTAGTATTTATGTAGCCACATAAATGAAATTGGACCCCTATCTTAAACCATACACAAAAATTAACTCAACATGGATTAAAAGACTTAAAAGATCAGAAACTTTAAAACTCCTAGAAGAAAACATAGGAAAAAAGTTTCATGAAGTTGGCATTGCCAGTGATTTCATTGGCATGACAGTAAATGTACAGGCAACAAAAGCAAAAATAAACAAGTGGGACCACATCAAACTAAAAAGCTTCTGCACACCAAAAGAAACAACCAACAGAATGAACATGCAGTCTACAGAATGAGAGAAAGTATTTGCAAACCATGAATCTGGTAAGGAGTTAATCTCCAAAATATATAAGGAACTCTTACAACTCAATAGTTTTAAAAAAAAAAGATCCATTTTAAAAATGGGCAAAGGACCTGAATAGACATTTCTCTAAAGAAGTGAGGGGACTTCTTTGGTGGTCCACTGGTTAAGACTCCACACCCCCAATGCCTGGGGCACAGGTTTGATCCCTGGTCAGGGAACTAAGATCCCACATGCCACACAGCATGGCCCCCCAGAAAAAGAGAATGTCATACAATAGCCAACAATTATGTGAAAAGATGCTCGGGCTTCCCTGGTGGTGCAGTGGTTGAGAGTCCGCCTGCCGATGCGGGGGACGCAGGTTCATGTCCCGGTCTGGGAGGATCCCACATGCCGCAGAGCGGCTGGGCCCGTGAGCCATGGCCGCTGAGGCTGCGCGTCTGGAGCCTGTGCACAGCAGTGAGAGGCCCGTGTACCGCAAAAAAAAAAAAAAGAAAAGAAAAGATGCTCAACATCATTAATCACCAGGGAAATACAAATCAAAACCACAATGACATATCCCCAACACACCTGTTAGGATGCCTGTTATCAAAAAAAGATAAAAAGAAAAAAAAGATAAGTGTTGGTAAAGATGTGGAGAAATTGGAACCTTTATACACTGTTGGTGGGAGTGTAAAATGTAGGTATACTATTAGGCAAGATAAGGCAAAAGTTTTCATATTTCTTCTTTTGTTCCATGTACCTCTCTGTTTTTCTTATCCAGATTATTCTAACTTCATAAAAGAATTAAGGATCTTTCCATATTTGTAAAGAATTTATTATCATTTCAATAAGAGTTATATCCTTAAGATTTTGACATATTAGTAGATAAAACTTTTGGATCCATAACCTTTTGAGGAAAGTCATGTTTGGACTACTTTACAGATCTCTATAATGGCTATTATTCTTTTCAAATTTTCCATTTCATCTAGTTTTAATCTTAGCTAAATAATTTATATATTTCAAAAATGTATGGTATTCATATATAGTTTAAAATTTATTTCCCCATATTTCTTCATACTATTTATTTAAAATTATTTACTCTTGTCCACATTCCAGAAGACTGCTAGGAAAGGTTTAGATTTTATTCATTTATGTATTTGTGTGAGAGTTATAAATCCATGAATTAATATTATTTTTCACCAGGAAATGTTCAAACTGAAGGCAGAAACACTCTCTCAAGCAGTACATGGCTGCAAATAAATGTAGGGAATTTGGATTGTCACAGGAATTTTGTATTTTATAAATGAGACAAGATAAGTAGCATCATTTGGGAAATTGGCTTTACCAGAAAAACACACTGTACTCTAAAATAAAGTCCATTTTTAGGGTTGGGAGGGGAATACTAGAAAGAAAATTATGCAAGTTTAAGTGAATATGACGGAAATCACCTTTCAAACATTTGGATTTATAAATTTGGCTTTCCTGGTGATGATACCTTTTATGTAACAACTCACTAAAAGGAAAATGGATGTCTAATTTGGAACAGCTAGATAAATTCACCATGCTTGGCAGTGTGAGGAACAGTTACTTGGCTATATTTGTCTGAAAGACTTTGTTCTTGACCCTGCTCTAGGAAAATAAGAAACACATAGAATTTGGAGTTGCCATTTAAAAATTTTTTAAATTAAACAGTCCTTTAATGAATTTGTCTGTTGTATGTTAATGTATCTGTATTTAGAGATGATGTGACTGTGAAAGTATGAATGTAAATAATATATATGAATTTGATATTTGAATTCTTGCCTATACTACTACATTAAAGGTTAATCTGGTGTGGGAAATTGGCCTGCTTCCTTAACAGTATGATTGTAGACTAAAAATAAATTACTCTAAAATCCATCTAACTTCGGTCTGGAGGAATTGTGCTAGATTGCAAAATGTATGAGCCTGAAGCACACCAAGATAACAGCCCAGAGCAAAGTAAGTTAAACTAAACACTTAGGCAAAGGGTAAAATATATTTGAATTGTAACAAATCATTTTGTCTCTGGTTATACATAATTGAATTTGCTTTTTTTGGTGGTGGCATGAGCTGACATGTTACCTTTACTTCTAATAATGTAAATACATTTTATTTGGTCCTTTATGTTAATCAGTATGTTAACATATATAGTTACATTTGGGTTTTATAGGTCCTATGACATATTTCTTTGTAGGCAATGCTTATATATAACCATGTGATATTTTGAATGGGCTTCTGAATGCAAGCTGACTTGGTAAAACTATAATCTTTTATAATCTATTTTATTTTATACTACTGAATTTTGCATTTTCAGCCTAGTCAACTGAATTCTTTACAGGTATAATTTCATTAAATAAGAAATTGATTAAATTTAAGTTTTATGGAAAGAAAATTGGAAATAAATTGAATGATATTAATTCTAATTGAAAATAGTCCACTATTCTGAAATTAATTTATTTGGTGATGTCATTTCTTCAGATAGGAACTGTCATTGGCAAATGTGGTCATTATTATGGTATTTCATATTATGCTGATTGGTGGTGACACCTTTTCATAAGTAAATCACTGGTAATAAAATTCTTGGGCTGGCTTTCAAATGCAGTCCCATGAATATAATACAAAGAAGCCAGCATATGGCATATTTAATCCCTATGAATGATTACATTTATACCCAGAAAGCACTTACAGTCATTTTGAATGCTAGAGTAATTACAAGCTAAGCATGTGGGATTATATTCAGATCTGAAAAAAGAAATTCTAGGACAGAGCAATGGCAGTTAATTTGACGAAAGTCAAATACTATCTGTTCTCTAAAGTCTATCATGGCATCCTCCCTCTTAGCCATTATTCACATCTTTATTATATAGTCACTATCTGTTTACCTGTATGTGTCTTCCATATTAGCTTGATGAGCTTTTGGAGGAGAAAGAAATTGCCATAATGATATTGGTACCACTATGTCATCATCTAGAGCAAAGCATTTGTTCCAGAACCCAGACAAATGACAGATAATATATTTTTTAAAGACTGTGACTTAAAACTGCATCATGGAGTGAGTTGGGGAAAAAACAAAGGGTGAAATAATAAGAAGCAAATTCTAAAATAAAATGGATGTAGAGAATTTCAAATTCCATTGACGAATGCAATGACTTTAGGGTTCGTTAAAACTCAGGTCCCCTAAAATATCAGATCCTTTGAGATTTTGTCTTTCCTCTCAATTTATATCAAAGATGACTGATTCATTGAATAACAAACTACCTGTAATATATTTTCTCAACTGTAGGACTCACACTCTCAGTAACAACTGTGGGGACCCACTTGGAACCCCAGAGTTGGTATGAAGATTATATTAAACTGAAGACATTTGAGAATCAACAGCTGTAGAAAGAAGCCTTCTGAAAACTTTCCTTATCTGACTAAAAACAGAAACTTGTGGGAAATGGGGCTGCCATAGATTCCATTTTTGGGGTACCTCTACTCCCAGGAGAGAGAACAGTGGTAAACCTACCATAAATACCCTCTTGGGAAGTTTCAAGGCCAAGAAGAAGTCAGAAAGACCACTTGCACCTGCATAAACAAACATTATTACAAAATTTCTTATCTCCCATTTGCTCTCCTAAAACTTAATTTGTCTTTCCTGAAGAAATCTTCTTTGTTCTTCCCATAGAAGAGAAGCCTTTTATTTTCCCTCCCTTTTCCCTATTAACTTAGGCATATAAACCCTTAACTTTAGGCATTTAACAAGCTGGCTACTTCTTTTGTTAGCTACCATACACATAGGAAAGAACTATTTTTTTTTTACTTGTTAATCTATCTTTTGTTGGTTTAATTATCAGGCCCCAAATGCGAAACCTTAAGAGGAAGAGTAGAACATCACTGGTTTATAGGACATTTGGGTAGTCAAATATTCACATGGTGATAGTGAGATAACAAAGGTAATCAAAGTGGCCGCTGAGATACTACAAAATCTAAACCACATAAATTTCTCATTTCCTGAAATATTTAGGTAAACTACCCCATGTGGAATAGACTGATTTTGGTCATCAAAGTTTGTATTAGGAACAGTTTTGAAAACATAGTTAATTGTACTGTAAATATGATTTAGTGAGTGTAAATTCATATTCCAGTCGGCACCTGGGAGGCTGCCTTTTACCAGCTTTTCAAGCCAATGTTAACTGCCTTGAATTTTGTGAAGCCCAGGATATCCTTGTATAATAAGGCAGATCATATTAGTGAGGACACTAGTCCCTAGAATAAGAGAAATCAGCACTTTGGAGGGGAATATGTACAAAAGAGCCAATCATATTTTGTTTAGTAAATATTGCTCTAGTTGTTCCATTGCACTGAAAAATGACCTTATACATGGAAGTTTACTACTACTAAATAGAAAGTAGAATAATCTTCTGTGGATCTCTTGGTGATTTTGCTAAAAATATTATAACTGTTATTTTCATTCCTAAACTAAAGCTAATATTACACATTGGCACGTTATTTGGTTTAATTACTGTTCACAGAATTATTGAAAATGAAGAAATGCTAATTACATGAGTGAAGCTTGTAGTTTTTAGGTTACTGTTTATTGTATTAGATTTGGTGTAATGTCTCAGATGACACTGGAGGCAGGTTCGAAAATTAACTGGCCTCATTATGAGATTTAACTGATTTGTGTCAGTAAACTGAGGGAACTTTGACCTTGCAGCAAAATCTCATCCAAGCTGTTTGCCACAAGGATGTAATTTGATAGGCAACTCTAAGCCACTAGAAGACAAGTTAAAAAAAGTATAGCATCGATATAAATGTTCTTAGGCTGATGATATCCTGAGGCTGGGAAAACACTTCCACCATCTTGACTCTTCACTTCTTCAACAGGCATTTTATGACTCATATTTACTTGAATTGCATTTAGATCCTCTAATGGTTTCACACATCTAAAGTTACTGGTCTAGAGAGAGAGGCGGAAGATGCTGGAAGAGTAAGACACGGAGATCACCTGCCTCTCCACAGATACATCAGAAATACATCTACACGTGGAACAACTCCTACAGAACACCCACTGAACGCTGGCAGAAGACCTCAGACCTCGCAAAAGGCAAGAAAGTCCCCACGTACCTGGGTAGGGCAAAAGAAAAAAGAATAAACAGAGACAAAAGAATAGGGACGGGACCTGCACCACTGGGAGGGAGCTGTGAAGGAGGAAAGGTTTCCACACACTAGGAAGCTCCTTCGCGGGCGGAGACTGCGGGTGGCGGAGGGGGGCAGCTTCGGGGCCGCGGAGGAGAGCACAGCAACAGGGGTGGGGAGGGAAAAGCGGAGAGATTCCCGCAAAGAGGATCGGTGCTGACCAGCACTCACCAGCCCGAGAGGCTTGTCTACTCACCTGCTGGGGCGGGCGGGGGCTGGGAGCTGAGGCTCCGGCTTTGCTGAGAGCGAAGGGAGAGGACTGGGGTTGGCAGTGTGAGCACAGCCTGAAGGGGGCTAGTGCGCCATGGCTAGCCGGGAGGGAGTCCAGGGAAAAGGCTGGACCTGCCGAAGAGGCAAGAGACTTTTTCTTGCCTCTTTGTTTCCTGGTGCGCGAGGAGAGGGGATTAAGAGCGCTGCTTAAAGGAGCTCTAGAGACGGACGCAAGCCGCGGCTAAAAGCGCGGACCCCAGAGACGGGCATGAGATGCTAAGGCTGCTGCTGCCACCACCAAGAAGCCTATGTGGGAGAACAGGTCACTCTCCACACCTCCCTTCCGGGGAGACTGTGCAGCCCACCACTGCCAGGGTCCCGGGATCCAGGGAAAACTTCCCCGGGAGAACGCACGGCGTGCCTCAGGTTGGTTCAACGTCACACTGGCCTCTGCCGCTGTAGGCCCACCCGTGCTCAGTGCCCGTCCCTCCCCCCCGGCCTGAGTGAGCCAGAGCCCCCGAATCAGCGGCTCCTTTAACCCCATCCTGTCTGAGTGAAGAACAGACGCCCTCCGGCGACCTACAGGCAGATACAGGGCCAAATCCAAAGCGGAGCCCGGGGAGCTGTGCAAACAAAGAAGAGAAAGGGAACTTTGAGAGCAAGATATATTTTTTTTCCCCTTTTCCTCTTTTTGTGAGTGTGTATGTGTATGCTTCTGTGTGAGATTTGGACTGTATAGCTTTGCTTTCACCATTTGTCCTAGGGGTCTGTCTGTCAGTTTTTCGGTTTTTTTTTTTTTTTTTTTTTTTTTTTTTGCGGTACACGGGCCTCTCACTGTTGTGGCCTCTCCCGTTGCGGAGCACTGGCTCCGGACGCTCAGGCTCAAGCGGCCATGGCTCACGGGCCCAGCCACTCCGTGGCACGTGGGATCCTCCCAGACCGGGGAACGAACCCGTGTCCCCTGCATCGGCAGGCACACTCCCAACCACTGTACCACCAGGGAAGCCCAATTTTTTTTTCTTAATAATTATGTTTTATTTTAATAACTTTATTTTATTTTATCTTTATTTTATTTTGTCCTCTTTCTTTCTTTCTTTCTTTCTTTCTTACTTTTTCTCTCTTTTATTCTGAGCTGTGTGGATGAAAGGCTCTTGGTGCTGCAGCCAGGAGTCAATGCTGTGCCTCTGACATGGGAGAGCCAACTTCAGGACACTGGTCCACAAGAGACTTCCCAGCTGCACGTAATATCAAACAGCGAAAATCGCACAGAGATCTCCATCTCAACACCAACACCCAGCTTCACTCAATGACCAGCAAGCTACAGTGCAGGACACACTATGCCAAACAACTAGCAAGACAGGAACACAACCCCACCCATTGGCAGAGAGGCTGCCTAAAATCATAATAAGGCCACAGACACCCCAAAACACACCACCACACGTGGACTTGCCCACCAGAAGGACAAGATCCAGCCCCATCCACCAGAACACAGGCACTAGACCCCTCCACCAGGAAGCCTACACAAGCCACTGGACCAACCTTAGCCACTGGGAACAGACACCAAAAACAACGGGAACTACGAACCTGCAGCCTGCGAAAAGGAGACCCCAAACACAGTAAGATAAGCATAATGAGAAGACAGAAAAACACACAGTAGATGAAGGAGCAAGATAAAAACCCACCAGACCTAACAAATGAAGAGGAAATAAGCAGTCTACCTGAAAAAAATTTAGAATAATGATAGTAAAGATGGTCCAAAATCTTGGAAATAGAATAGAGAAAATGCAAGAAACATTTATCAAGGGCTTAGAAGAAATAAAGGGGAAAGAAGCAATGATGAACAACACAATAAATGAAATTAAAAATACTTTAGAAGGGATCAATACCAGAATAACTGAGGCAGAAGAACGGATAAGTGACCTGGAAGATAAAAAAGTGGAAATAACTACTGCAGAGCAGAAGAAAGAAAAAAGAATGAAAAGAACTGAGGACAGTCTCAGAGACATTGGGGACAACATTAATTGCACAAACATTCAAATTATAGGGGTCCCAGAAGAAGAAGAAAAAAAGAAAGGGACTGAGAAATTTTTTGAAGTGTTTATAGTTGAAAACTTCCCTAATATGGGAAAGGAAATAGTTAATCAAGACCATGAAGCACAGAGAGTCCCATATAGGATAAATCCAAGGAGAAACACTCCAAGACATATTAATCAAACTGTCAAAAATTAAATACAAAGAAAACATATTAAAAACAGCAAGGGAAAAACAACAAATAACACACAAGGTGACCCCCATAAGGTTAACAGCTGATCTTTCAGCAGGAACTCTGCAAGCCAGAAGGAACTGGCAGAACATATTTAAAGTGATGAAGGAGAAAAACCTACAACCAAGATTACTCTACCCAGCAAGGATCTCATTCAGATTTGATGGAGAAATTAAAACCTTTACAGACAAGCAAAAGCTGACAGAGTTCAGCACCACCAAACCAGCTTTACAACAAATGCCAAAGGATCTTCTCTAGGCAAGAAACACAAGAGAAGGAAAAGACCTACAATAACGAACCCAAAACAATTAAGAAAATGGGAATAGGAACATACATATCGATAATTACCTTAAATGTAAATAGATTAAATGCTCCCACCAAAAGACACAGACTGGCTGAATAGATACAAAAAGATCTATATATATGCTGTCCACAAGAGACCCACTTCAGACCTAGGGACACATACAGACTGAAAGTAAGGGGATGGAAAAAGATATTCCATGTAAATGGAAATCAGATGAAAGCTGGAGTAGCAATTCTCATATCAGACAAAATAGACTTTAAAATAAAGACTATTACAAGAGACGAAGAAGGACACTGCATAATGATAAAGGGATCCATCCAAGAAGAAGATGTAACAATTGTAAATATTTATGCACCCAACATAGGAGCACCTCAATACATAAGGCAAATACTAACAGCCATAAAAGGGGAAATCGACAGTAACACATTCATAGTAGGAGACTTTAACACCCCACTTTCACCAATGGACAGATCATCCAAAATGAAAATCAATAAGGAAACACAAGCTTTAAATGATACATTAAACAAGATGGACTTAATTGATATTTATAGGACATTCCATCCAAAAACAACAGAATACACATTTTTCTCAAGTGCTCATGGAACATTCTCCAGGATAGATCATATCTTGAGTCACAAATCAAGCCTTGGTAAATTTAAGAAAATTGAAATTGTATCAAGTATCTTTTCGCACCACAATGCTATGAGACTAGATGTCAATTACAGGAAAAGATCTGTAAAAAATACAAACACATGGAGGCTAAACAATACACTACTTAATAACGAAGTGATCACTGAAGAAATCAAAGAGGAAATCAAAAAATACCTAGAAACAAATGACAATGGAGACACGATGACCCAAAACCTATGGGATGCAGCAAAAGCAGTTCTAAGAGGGAAGTTTATACCAATACAATCCTACCTTAAGAAACAGGAAACATCTCGAATAAACAACCTGACCTTGCCCCTAAAGCATTTATAGAAAGAAGAACAAAAATACCCCAACGTTAGCAGAAGGAAAGTAATCGTAAAAATCCGATCAGAAATAAATGAAAAAGAAATGAAGGAAACGATAGCAAAGATCAATAAAACTAAAAGCTGGTTCTTTGAGACGGAAACAAAATTGATAAAGCATTAGCCAGACTCATCAAGAAAAAAAGGGAGAAGACTCAAATCAATAGAATTAGAAATGAAAAAGGAGAAGTAACAACTGACACTGCAGAAATACAAAAGATCATGAGAGATTACTACAAGCAGCTCCATGCCAAAATAATGGACAACCTGGAAGAAATGGACAAATTCTTAAAAATGCACATCCTGCCAAGACTGAATCAGGAAGAAATAGAAAATATGAACAGACCAATCATAAGCACTGAAATTGAAACTGTGATTAAATTCGTCCAACAAACAAAAGCCCAGAATCAGGTGGCTTCACAGCCAAATTCTATCACACATTTAGAGAAGAGCTAACACCTATCCTTCTCAAATTCTTCCAAAATATAGCAGAGGGAGGAACACTCCCAAACTCATTCTACGAGGCCACCATCACCCTGATACCAAAACCAGACAAGGATGTCACAAAGAAAGAAAACTACAGACCAATATCACTGATGAACATAGATGCAAAAATCCTCAACAAATTACTAGCAAACAGATTCCAACAGCACATTAAAAGGATCATACACCATGATCAAGTGGGGTTTATCCCAGGAATGCAAGGATTCTTTAATATATGCAAATCAATCAACGTGATACACCATATTCACAAGTTGAAGTATAAAAGCCATATGATCATCTCAATAGATGCAGGGAAAACTTTCGACAAAATTCAACACCCATTTATGATAAAAAACCCTGCAGAAAATAGGCATAGAGGGAACTTTCCTCAACATAATAAAGGCCATATATGACAAACCCATAGCCCACATCATCCTCAATGGTGATAAACTGAAACCATTTCCACTAAGATCAGGAACAGTACAAGGTTGCCCACTCTCACCACTCTTATTCAACATAGTTTTGGACGTTTTAGCCACAGCAGTCAGAGAAGAAAAAGAAATAAAAGGAATGCAAATCAGAAAAGAAGAAATAAAGCTGTCACTGTTTGCACCTGACATGATACTATACACAGAGTATCCTAAAGATGCTACCAGAAAACTACTAGAGCTAATCAATGAATTTGGTAAAGTAGCAGGATACAAAATTAACGCACAGAAATCTCTGGCATTCCTATACAGTAATGATGAAAACTCTGAAAGTGAAATGAAGAAAACTAAAACTCTCCCATTTACCACTGCAACAAAAAGAATAAAATATCTAGGAATAAACGTACCTAAGGAGACAAAAGACCTGTATGCAGAAAATTATAAGACACTGATGAAAGAAATTAAAGATGATACAAATAGGTGGAGAGATATGCCATGTTCTTGGATTGGAAGAATCAACCTTGTGAAAATGACTCTACTATCCAAAGCAATCTACATATTCAATGAAATCCCTATCAAATTACCACTGGCATTTTTCACAGAGTAGAACAAAAAATTTCACAATTTGTGTGGAAACACAAAAGACCCCGAATAGCCAAAGCAATCTTGAGAACGAGAAATGGAGCTGGAGGAATCAGGCTCCCTGACTTCAGACTATACTACAAAGCTACAGTAATCAAGACAATATGGTACTGGCACAGGAACAGAAATATAGATCAATGGAACAGGATAGAAATCCCAGAGATAAACCTATGCATATATGATCACCTTATCTTTGATAAAGGAGGCAGGAATGTACAGTGGAGAAAGGACAGCCTCTTCAATAAGTGGTGCTGGGAAAACTAGACAGGTACATGTACAAGTATGAGATTAGAACACTCCCTAACACCATACACAAAAATAAGCTCAAAATGGATTAAAGACCTAAATGTAAGGCCCGAAACTATCAAACTCTTAGAGGAAAACATAGGCAGAACACTCTATGACATAAATCACAGAAAAATCCTTCTTGACCCACCACCTAGAGAAATGGGAATAAAAACATAAATGAAAAAATGGGACCTAATGAAACTTCAAAGCTTTTGCACAGCAAAGGAAACCATAAACAAGACCAAAAGACAACCCTCAGAATGGGAGAAAATATTTGCAAGTGAAGCAACTGACAAAGGATTAAACTCCAAAATTTACAAGCAGCTCATGCAGCTCAATAACAAAAAACCAAACAACCCAATCCAAAAATGGGCAGAAGACCTAAATAGACATTTCTTCAAAGAAGATAAACAGACTGCCAACAAATACATGAAAGAATGCTCAACATCATTAATCATTAGAGAAATGCAAATCAAAACTACAATGAGATATCATCTCACACCAGTCAGAATGGCCATCATCAAAAAATCTACAAGGAATAAATGCTGGAAAGGTTGTGGAGAAAAGGGAACACTCTTGCACTGCCGCTGGGAATGTGAATTGGTACAGCCACTATGGAGAACAGTATGGAGTTTCCTTAAAATACTACAAATAGAACCACCATATGACCCAGTAATCCCACTACTGGGCATATACCCTGGGAAAACCATAATTCAAAAAGAATCATGTACCAAAATGATTATTGCAGCTCTGTTTACAATAGCCAGGAGATGGAAACAACCTAAGTGTCCATCATCGGATGAATGGATAAAGAAGATGTGGCACGTATATACAATGGAATATTACTCAGCCATAAAAAGAAACGAAATTGAGTTATTTGTAGTGAGGTGGATGGACCTAGAGTCTGTCATACAGAGTGAAGTAAGTCAGAAAGAGAAAGACAAATACTGTATGCTAACACATATATACGGAATCTAAGAAAAAAAAATGTCATGAAGAACCTAGAGGTAAGATGAGAATAAAGACACAGACCTACTAGGAATGGACTTGACGATATGGGGAGGGGGAAGGGTAAGCTGTGACAAAGTGAGAGATTGGCATGGACATATATACACTACCAAACGTAAAATAGGTAGCTAGTGGGAAGCAGCCGCATAGCACAGGGAGATCAGCTCGGTGCTTTGTGACCACCTAGAGGGGTGGGTTAGGGAGGATGGGAGGATGGGAGGAAGGGATACGCAAGAGGGAAGAGATATGGGAACATATGTATATGTATAACTGATTCACTTTGTTATAAAGCAGAAACTAACACACCATTGTAAAGCAATTATACTCCAATAAAGATGTAAAAATTAAAAAAATAAAAATAATAAATTTTCTGGTCTAAAGAAGCCTCTTTTCCCACTCATCTCTCTGACAGATTGTACTCTGAGAACAATTACGTTGGGGAAAATGTATTTAAAAGTATTCAGAATTTTAAAACGAAACAACAAAAAACTTTACCTGAAGCCTTACTACCTTTTCCATGTAATTTTTTGATCAGCCTGGGAATAAATATATTTATTTCTTTGAAACATTTGAGGATAGTTTAATACTTTTATTAGCTATTTACACATGGAAAAAATTACATAAGTAATTACGGATATTCAGCTTAATTAAAAGCATTAGGAGGTATTAAATGTGAAAGAACAGATTTTTTAATTAAATATTTCAAGTTTTTCTTTTCAAAATCTTCTATACTTAAAACAGAGGTAGTAACAGTTTTATCTGAATCAGTTATGCTAGAAATAGCACAAGTCAAGTATTAGACATTTTTTTAAGTGAACTGGTTATAATCTTTTGATTCACTTAAAGTTCTGTTTCACTCCTAACTTATGAAAAATGTTTTAGTGAGATGAGCCTTCATTGCTATTAATAAATGTTTTACTAACATTGGAAAAACTCAGAGGCCCGAAGGTTTAACTTGAAAATCTCCCAAAGAGACATACCTGCAGGAAGGATGGTTCTGAAAAAGCTGACCACAGTGTTCTTTTTGTAGTGAAACTGGTGAATCCCATCTATGCATCAGTGTAAAGAAGATAGTCAAGAGACTGGAGTGCTAAGCTTTGGAAGCGGCTGACAAATGCTAATAGAAAAGCCATAGTAGTAAGTCAAAGTTAAGTTTTAGATAAAGCAGGGAAAAGTTCATTCTCCTCCTAGTAAGACTGGGCTGATGGAAAAGAATATCTGTGGAGCTTTTGAATAAATGACTCTTTAAGCTTACAGTCCTCACAGCTTCCTAAACTTCAGGTGTAGGTGATGAGAGAGCTGTGAAGTAAATTTAAAATGCCAACAATTTTTTTCTCTCCATTAAATGGAAATCATTAAACTGAAATTTGGAGTATGCTGCCTTTACAAAAATAAGAAAAAAGCAAAAGGAAAAGCAAAATCATCTTTGTTTGGAGAAGAAATCCAAGAGGATTTGGGAAATGAACATGGTCCCATGAAAAGAACTACTCTATCACATGAGTTGCTCTTAGGAAAATCTGAATATTAGAGTTAGATAGTGACTCATAAACAACTCTTCTCTCACTGCACTATTTAACAAATTTCATTAATATTCTTCAAAAACATGATATTTAAATATTGTTTAATATTCCACAGTAGGAATATATCATAATTTACTTAACCATTTCACTATTGTTGGACATTTGTGCTTTTTCACATATCACCGTAATGAACAGTTTTGCTTACCAATCTTTGCCCACATATTGATAATTTACTAAAGTTTAATTTCTAAAACTTGAGATGCTAGACGAAGGCAGGGAATGTTCTAAAATTCTTGAAGAGTTTGCTAATTCACATTTTCACCAACATAGCATGAATGCTCATCACTTCGAGCAAAATACTGTATATTACACTTTTCCATTATTGTTAGTTTGATAGGCAAAAAGTTATTTCTATTTTTAGCCAGTTAAATTTCAGGCTTTGTTAAAAATACAGTATAATTTAAGTTACTAGCAAAGGTATTTCAGATGGCTGTTATCATAAATCATAAAGGTACACTTAACTCACAAGTAACAGATCACCTCCTCAGGAGAAGGGATTGTCTCCTTTTAACCATTCTTAACTTTTTAATTTATTTTTATTTTTAAAATTTTAAAAATTCTTTTTAAATTCTTTATTTTTAAATTGAAGTATAGTTAATTTACAATGTTGTGTTAGTTTCAGCTGTACAGCAATTGATTGAGATATATATGTATGCATAACTGAATATATATTTTTTCTTTCAGATTCTTTTCCATTATAGGTTATTATAAGATATTGAATATAGTTCCCTGTGCTATACAGTAGGTCCTTGTTGTTTATATGTTTTATATATTGTAGTGTGTATATGTTAATCGCAAACTCCTAATTTATCTCTCCCTCTGCACCCCCCCCACTATCCCCTTTGATAACCATAAGTTTTTTTTTTTAATTTGTTTATTTATTTATTTATTTATCTTGGCTGTGCCGGGTCTTAGTTGCAGCATGCAGACTTCTTAATTGCAGCATGCAGACTCTTAGTTGTGGCATGCATGTGGGATCTAGTTCCCTGGCCAGGGGTCATACCCCAGCTCCCTGCTTTGGGAGAATGGAGTCTTACTGGACCACCAGGGAAGTCCCAGTAACCAGAAGTTTGTTTCCTATGTCTGTGGGTTTATTTCTGTCTTTTAAATAAGTTCATTTATATCATTTTTTAGATTCCACATATAAGTGATATTATATGATATTTACCTTTCTCTGTCTGGTCAACTTCACGTAATATGATAATCTCTAGGTCCGTCCATGTTGCTGCAAATGACATTATTTTATTCTTTTTTGTGGCTGAGTAATATTCCATTGTGTATATGTACCATATCATCTTTCTCCATCTGTTGATGGACATTTAGGTTGCTTCCATGTCTTGGCTATTGTAAATAGTGCTGCTATGAACATTAGGGTGCATGTATCTTTTCAAATTATGGTTTTCTCCAGATATATGGCCAGGAGTGGGATTGCAGTTTCATATGGTAACTCTATTTTTAGTTTTTTAAGGAACCTCCAAACTGTTCTCCATAGTGGCTGCAACAATTTACATTCCCACCAACAGTATAGGAGGGTTCCTTTTTCTCCACACCCTCTCCAGCATTTATTATTTGTAGACTTTTTAATGATGGTCATTCTGACTGGTGTGAGGTGGTACCTCATTGTAGTTTTGATTTGCATTTCTCTAATAATTAGCAATACTGGGCATCTTTTCATGTGCCTGTTGGCCATCCATATGTCTTCTTTGGAGAAATGTCTGTTTAGATCTTCTGCCCATTTTTTTGGTTGGGTTGTTTGTATTCCTTTTTATATTAAACTGTATGAGCAGTTTTTATATTTTATATAAAATAAAATAAAACAAGGGAAATTAATCCCTTGTCGGTAGCATCATTTGCAAATATTTTCTCTCAGTCCATAGGTTGTCTTTTCGTTTTGTTTATGGTTTCCTTTGCTATGTAAAAGCTTTTAAGTTTAATTAGATCCCATTTGTTTATTTTTGATTTTGTTCCATTACTCTAGGAGACAGACCCAAAAAAAACATTGCTGTGATTTATGTCAAAGAATGTTCTGCCTATGTTTTCCTCTAGGAGTTTTATAGCATCTGGCCTTACATTTAGGTCTTTGATCCATTTTGAGCTTATTTTTGTGTATGATGTTAGGGAGTGTTCGAATTTATTCTTCTACATGTAGCTGTCCAGTTTTCCCAGCACCAGTTATTGAAGAGACTGCCTTTTCTCTATTGTATATTCTTGCTTCCTTTATCGTAGACTGATTGACCACAGATGTGTGGGTTTATTTCTGGGCTTTCTACCCTGTTTCATTGATCTATATGTCTGTTTTTGTGCCAGTAGCATACTGTTTTTATTACTGTACCTTTGTATAGTATAGTCCGAAGTCAAGGAGCATGATTCCTCCAGCTCCATTTTTCTTGTAAAATACTATATTACACTTTTTCATTATTGTTAATTTAATAGGCAAAAAGTTACTTCTATTTGTATCTACTTTATGATTGAGGATATAACAAAGGGATGTAAAATAGAATAGGATAAAATGTAGGATAAGTGTGCATATATTGTTTTAGCTCTGTATATTCATCATTGATTTATCATGTATTTACTGAACTTCTATATCACTTTTTTGGATCTTGAATCAGTATATGTGAATCATTCTCTGTTAGTCTTTAAGAAACTCATACTGTATTTGTAGAAATGGGTGTATAAACGAATAGTTATAGCATATTGAGGTAACTTCCAAAAACTAATTGTAGAAAGCTCTTCAGGAAGAAAAGAATAACTGGGGGCAGATGATGGAGAGACTAAGCTTCACAGAAATAGTAGCATTTGAGTTTAATTTTGGTGATTGAGATTGCTTGATGTACAAGTGCAGGAGGGGAAGCGTTTTTCAGAATAAAGAAGAGGGCTTCCCTGGTGACGCAGCGGTTGAGAGTCCGCCTGCCGATGCAGGGGACACAGGTTCGTGCCCCGGTCCGGGAAGATCCCGCATGCCACGAAGCGGCTAGGCCCGTGAGCCATGGCTGCTGAGCCTGCGCGTCCGGAGCCTGTGCTCCACAACAGGAGAGGCCACAGCGGTGAGAGGCCCATGTACCGCAAAAACCAAAACAAAACAAAAAGAATAAAGAAGAGAATGTATAAATTCAGGAAGTATGAAGGAAATGGTGTGTTCACAGAACTGCAAAGAGGTTAGTGTGATTAGAGTGTGGAGTTCATTTTGGTGAGTGAGAAATAATGAAAGAAAAGTGAATTGTAGTCCGATAGTGAAGGATCAGTCTCTGACCTTCAACATAACATTTTAACTAGTGAAAATGTTTCTACTATATATTTCCATAGTATCATGAACATCTCATAACACACCACGTTTTAATTACTTATTAGTTTCACTGTCTTTAGACTCTGACATCCATCATGGCAGGGAGTGTACCTGTCAGACTCACCTTCATATCTCTAGTTCCTAGCACAGTGCCTGATGAATGAATAAATGGATGAATGAACTTTATAACATAGGCATCAAGGATTTATTGAAGCAAGGATTTGTTAAACAAAAGAATAACTATATAAAATTTGTTATAAAAATATATATTTATATAAATATTATGGTGGGTTGAAGAGTGACCTCCGAAAAGTTATGTCTAAGTCCTAGCCCTCCAGCTCCAGTGAATGTGACCTCATTTGGAAATAGGGTATTTGCAGATGTACTTAAGGATCTCAAGATGAGATCATACTAGATGTAGGGTGGGCCCTAACTTCAAGGACAGGTTCCTTTATCAGAGAAAGGAGAGGGAAATTTGATACACAGACACACATGAGTGAAGGCCACATGAAGATGGAGGCAGAAATTGGAGTTATGCTTTCACTAACCAAGGAGGCACCACAGCCTGGACAAATTAAGGGATTATTCTTCCCTAAAACCTTCAGAGGAAGCATGGCCCTGCCAACACATTGATTTTGGTCTTCGGGGCTCTAGAAATGTAAGAAAATAGATTTCTGTTGTTTAAAACCACTTAGTTTGTAGTAATTTTTTATAGCAGCCCTAGGAAACTAAAATATAACATTATATATCTGTATTAGTCAATTATTTATGTTTAACCACTAGTAGGAAAGTGAGGAATGGAATAAAAGAAGAAAGGCTGAAGATAGGATAAAAATTAAGGAGGGCATTTATTGTTAATGGACCAGGTCAGAAATGATAGGAGAATGAAAAAAGCCTGTAGCAAGGGAGTATATCTTGTACATTTAGAAGATAGAACTTATAGATATATTGGATTTCAGGGGGAATAAGTAAGAGAAGATAAAGATGAGCCCTAGATTTCTCCACAAGCATTTGATTGACTGATCATTTTATTAACAGAAATAAATACTGCAAGGGGGAATCATGGATTTGGTAGATCTGCACCTTAAACTGAGGTATTATTTGTCATATGTAGCCAGGGAAATACCTTTGACGTTAGCTTAGTGGTCAGCTATTTATTTATACAGCGATTTCATAATAGTATAAGTCTTCCATTTTTTTGCCTAGGGACTCTGTGTACATGTTGGTGGATACTTTTAATACTCTGCCATGAAGCTGACAACTGCACTTTAGCCCTCACTTCCTGCTTGTACAGAGTCTCAGTGTGATTAGCCTGTTGTGTGTCCCAGCTGTTACCTACTGCTTCAGACAGCCATGAATTTAATCAATTGCCTGTAACTATTTTTGACAAACACCCATTTGGAAAAGTCTTTTTACTCCTGGTGACCTCCAAGTCAGATCAAATAAGACAGCCTCACAAGTATGGTCTTCCAGGGAAATACGAGACAGGTCAAATAATGTGAATTCTTTGGGAATGAGGCCCTGAAGGAGCTCCAGCTCCATTCTGCTCCTTCTGGCAATCACAAGGCCTGAGTTTTCATAGTGATTTCATGGTGAATGTGGGCTGGTTGGTTCTCAAAGCTATGGAGAATCTGGAGGTGGAGATTGGAATAGGGCAAATTAAAACGCCACAAAACTTGTTGCTGTTACTGAGATTCCCCTGTTTTTCTTGAATAACTTCTCCCTGAATTGCTGCAAGCCTTTGGTCAATTTCCAGATTTCTAAAAAATTTGTTTCTGATAATTTTTGCCTGTTTTTCTATTGCCTTTAGGGAGGAGAGAATTTTAGAAGGTCCCTACTCTGTCATTTTTGCTGACATTACTTTATGCTGGTTTTCATCCCGTATTTACATTTGATAAGATTTTTTTTTTTTTTTGGCCACACCACATAACATGCAGGATCTTAGTTCCCCTACCAGGGATTGAACTGGGGTCCTCTGCGGTGGAAGCGCAGAGTCCTAACCACTGGACCGCCAGGGAATTCCCAATAAGATTTTTATATTAATTACTATAGATCCCAATTATTGCTTTTATTTTTATTATTACATGTGTACTGAGGTAATATTCTGCTAAATAATATAGCCAAAGATTTTCAAGGACTGTCTTTAGTAGAAAATGGTTTGGAGAATAAACATCCCTTTAGTCTACTTCAACAGTGACCTTGCTCCCTATTCAGACCCTCATTATGTATATATGTAAAAATCAATCTTTAAAACTGCATTTTATTTACAACCTCTGAAAGTTTCTTGATTGTATATAGTAGCAGTTGAGTGACATTTTAGCTACTGTTCTTACAAAATATATCAAAGAAATCCTCACAGTATTTTTTCTTTTGAACAAAAAACTCCAGTCTTCCTCATTGTCTCTAGAAGAATTCCATCACTGGATAAAAGAATTACTAAGATTGCTAGCTGGGCAAAATCATAGAGTAACTATAACAAGAAATAATAAAAGAGAAGAAATACCTCATGTCAACAGCATAGAAAAAGACAAGTTAGAATTACTCATATTTTTTAACATAGCTGTATCTTTTATATGAAAAATCAGAGTTCTACAGAGAATAATAAATAGATTTTCTAAATGAGTTTTCACCTCTTAGGAAATAAATAAGTAAATAAATAGGTTAATCAATACGTGGTGACTGAAATTAAGGCAGACAGTTGACTTTAAATTATTTCTGTGTGGATAATCCATACATGGCCTTACTTTCCTTGTATTTTGCCTCCATATCTCTCCTTGTTCTCTTGAATTACTAACACTAAGGAGGAAAACTCTGGATGGAATGTCTACATATGATATTCGAACAACATCCTAAAGTGAAATATAATTTATTTGGGATTAACTGTTACTCTATAATACTATGCCATTTACCTCTCATTGGAATATTTGTACATTATGTATATAAAGGCAAAAAATTGTTTCCACAATAGTATTTTACTGTTAAATTTATATATTTATACTTATTATTATTCAGCTACTTTTAAAATCATAGACATTTCCCTATGAAAGAGACTGTTAAGATGAAGTACACATATCTCTCACTCTGCCTCTACCAATCAACACATATCCTCAACATTTTCTCTGGGCATTCCTTTTCCCCGCTTGCTTTGATATAAACTTGACCATCTCCATAAGAGGCCACTTCTCTGGAATTTTTGTCAACTGGTAGATTCTTTCATGTCTCACGTATTTTAGGTTGAGTTAGTATTTTACTTCCTCCACTTTGAAATAATTATTACCCTCTTATCTTAACGTCTTGTTAATTAATTATCTTATCTTCTTGTTCAAGCAAATAAAACAAAAGTTACACAAAACCATTTCACTGAGGATGTGTCCTATTCAAAGATATGGACTTTTGCTGAGATTTCCAGTTCGGCATTGCCTCACCTTGCACAAGCCTAAGATCTAATTTCTCATTTTTTATGGGATAGGCCACTTATCCATGAAACTCCAGCTTCATATTCCAGCCCATATTTCACTTAGCACACTTGTTTTAACTCCCTATGTCATTTTTGCAGCCTTGGGCATTTCTCTTTCTTAAAACATCACCAATATACTTAAAGTACATGTTTTATACTTTAAGCAACAGCTATGTGTTTTACACTGGCATTTTCCTTTTTTTTCTTCAGGATATCTAGTTCACTGTTCTATGGTGAGCATAAATATGGACTTTTATTTATGTTTCTAATTTTTTTTAACATCTTTATTGGAGATAATTGCTTTAAAATAGTGTGTTAGTTTCTGCTTTATAACAAAGTGAATCAGTTATACATATACATATGTTACGATATCTCTTCCCTCTTGCGTCTCCCTCCCTCCCACCCTCCCTATCCCACCCCTCTAGGTGGTCACAAAGCACCGAGCTGATCTCCCTGTGCTATGCGGCTGCTTCCCACTAGCTATCTATTTTACATTTGGTAGTTTATATATGTCCATGCCACTCTCTCACTTTGTCACAGCTTACCCTTCCCCCTCCCCATATCCTCAAGTCCATTCCTAGTAGGCCTGTGTCTTTATTCCCACCTTACCTCTAGGTTCTTCATGACATTTTTTTTTCTTAGATTCCATATATATGTGTTAGCAAACGATATTTGTCTTTCTCTTTCTGACTTACTTCACTCTGTATGACAGACTCTAGGTCCATCCACCTCACTACAAATAACTCAATTTCATTTCTTTTTATGGCCGAGTAATATTCCATTGTATATATGTGCCACATCTTCTTTATCCATTCATCCAATGATGGACACTTAGGTTGCTTCCATCTCCTGACTATTGTAAATAGACCCGCAATGAACATTTTGGTACATGACTCTTTTTGAATTATGGTTTTCTCAAGGTATATGCCCAGTAGTGGGATTGCTGGGTCATATGGTACTTCTATTTGCAGTTTTTCAAGGAACCTCCATACTGTTCTCCATAGTGGCTGTACCAATTCACATTCCCAGCAGCAGTGCAAGAGTGTTCCCTTTTCTCCACACCCTCTCCAGGATTTATTGTTTCTAGATTTTTTTTAAACATCTTTATTGGGGTATAATTGCTTTACAATGGTGTGTTAGTTTCTGCTTTATAACAAAGTGAATCAGTTATACATATACATATGTTCCCATATCTCTTTCCTCTTGCGTCTCCCTCCCTCACACCCTCCCTATCCCACCCCTCCAGGCGGTCACAAAGCACCGAGCTGATCTCCCTGTGCTATGTGGCTGCTTCCCACTAGCTATCTATTTTACGTTTGGTAGTATATGTCCATGCCACTCTCTCGCTTAGTCAGAGCTTACCCTTCCCACTCTGCATATCCTCAAGTCCATTCTGTAGTAGGTCTCTCTTTATTCCTGTCTTACCCCTAGGTTCTTCATGACATTTTTTTTTCTTAAATTCCATATATATGTGTTAGCATACAGTATTTGTCTTTCTCTTTCTGACTTACTTCACTCTGTATGACAGACTGAAGGTCCATCCACCTCATTACAAATAGCTCAATTTCGTTTCTTTTTATGGCTGAGTAATATTCCATTGTATATATGTGCCACAACTTCTTTATCCATTCATCCGATGATGGACACTTAGGTTGTTTCCATCTCCTGGCTATTGTAAATAGGGCTGCAATGAACATTGTGGTACATGACTCTTTTTGAATTTTGGTTTCCTCAGGGTATATGCTCAGTAGTGGGATTGCTGGGTCATATGGTAGTTCTATTTGTACTTTCTTGAGGAACCTCCACACTATTCTCCATAGTGGCTGTACCAATTCACATTCCCAGCAGTAGTGCAAGAGTGTTCCCTTTTCTCCACACCCTCTCCAGCATTTATTGTTTCTAGATTTTTTGATGATGGCCATTCTGACTGGTGTGAGATGATATCTCATTGTAGTTTTGATTTGCATTTCTCTAATGATTAATGATGTTGAGCATTCTTTCATGTGTTTGTTGGCAGTCTGTTTATCTTCTTTGAAGAAATGTCTATTTAGGTCTTCTGCCCATTTTTGGATTGGGTTGTTTGTTTTTATGTTATTGAGCTGCATGAGCTGCTTGTAAATTTTGGAGTTTAATCCTTTGTCAGTTGCTTCATTTGCAAATACTTTCTCCCATTCTGAGAGTTGTCTTTTGGTCTTGTTTATGGTTTCCTTTGCTGTGCAAAAGCTTTGAAGTTTCATTAGGTCCCATTTGTTTATTTTTGTTTTTATTTCCATTTCTCTAGAAGGTGGGTCAAAAAGGATCTTGCTGTGATTTACGTCATAGAGTGTTCTGCATATGTTTTCCTCTAAGAGTTTGATAGTTTCTGGCCTTACATTTAGGTCATTTTGAGCTTATTTTTGTGTATGGTGTTAGGGAGTGATCTAATCTCATATTTTTACATGTATCTGTCCAGTTTTCCCAGCACCACTTATTGAAGAGGCTGTCCTTTCTCCACTGTACATTCCTGCCTCCTTTATCAAAGATAAGGTGACCATATGTGCGTGGGTTTACCTCTGGGCTTTCTATCCTATTCCATTGATCTATATTTCTGTTTCTGTGCCGGTACCATATTGTCTTGATTACTGTAGCTTTGTAGTATAGTCTGAAGTCAGGGAGCCTGATTCCTCTGGCTCCATTTCTGGTTCTCAAGATTGCTTTGGCTATTTGGGACCTTTTGTGTTTCCATACAAATTGTGAAATATGTTGTTCTAGTCTGTGAAAAATGCCAGTGGTAGTTTGAAAGGGATTGCATTGAATCTGTAGATTGTTTTGTGTAGTAGAGTCATTTTCACCATGTTGATTCTTTCAATCCAAGAACATGGTATATCTCTCCACCTATTTGTATCATCTTTAATTTCTTTCATCAGTGCCTTATAATTTTCTGCATACAGGTCTTTTGTCTCCTTAGGTAGGTTTATTCCTAGATATTTTATTCTTTTTGTTGCAATGGTAAATAGGAATGTTTACTTAATTTCACTTTCAGATATTTCATCATTAGTGTATAAGAATGCAAGAGATTACTCTGCATTAATTTTGTATCCTGTTACTTTACCAAATTCATTGATTAGCTCTAGTAGTTTTCTAGTAGCATCTTTAGGATTCTCTATGTATATCATGTCATGTGCAAACAGTGACAGCTTTACTTCTTCTTTTCCGATTTGGATCCCTTTTATTTAGTTTTCTTTTCTCATTGCGGTGGCTAAAACTTCCAAAACTATGTTGAATAGGAGTGGTGTGAGTGGGCAACCTTGTCTTGTTCCTGATCTTAGTGGAAATGCTTTCAGTTTTTCACCATTGAGGACGATGTGGGCTGTGGGTTTGTCATATATGGCCTTTATTATGTTGAGGAAAGTTCTCTGTATGCGTACTTTCTGCAGGGTTTTTATCATAAATGGGTGTTGAATTTTGTCGAAAGCTTTCTCTGCATCTATTGAGATGATCATATGGTTTTTCTCCTTCAATTTTTTAATATGGTGTATCACGTTGATTGATTTGCATATACTGAAGTATCCGTCCATTCCTGGAATAAACCCCACTTGATCATGGTGTATGATCCTTTTAGTGTGCTGTTGGATTCTGTGTGCTAGTATTTTGTTGAGGATTTTTGCACCTATGTTCATCAGTGATATTGGTCTGTAGTTTTCTTTCTTTGTGACATCTTAGTCTGGTTTTGGTATCAGGGTGATGGTGGCCTTGTAGAATGAGTTTGGGAGTGTTCCTCTCTCTGCTATATTTTGGAAGAGTTTGAGGAGGATAGGTGTTAGCTCTTCTCTAAATATTTGATAGAATTTGCCTGTGAAGCCAACTGGTCGTGGGCTTTTGTTTATTGGAAGATTTTTAAATTTAATTTAATTTAATTTTTTGTGGTACGCAGGCCTCTCACTGTTGTGGCCTCTCCTGTTGCGGAGCACAGGCTCCGGATGCGCAGGCTCAGCAGCCATGGCTCACGGGCCCAGCCGCTTCATGGCATAGGCGATCTTCCCGGACCGGGGCACGAACCCGTGTCCCCTGCATCAGCGGGCGGACTCTCGACCACTCTGCCACCAGGGAAGCCCCTGTTGGAAGATTTTTTAATCACAGTTTGAATTTCAGTGCTTGTGATTGGTCTGTTCATATTTTCTATTTCTTCCTGATTCAGTCTTGGCAGGTTGTGCATTTCTAAGAATTTGTCCATTTCTTCCAGGTTGTCCATTTCATTGACATAGAGATGCTTGTAGTAATCTCTCATGATCTTTTGTATTTCTGCAGTGTCAATTGTTACTTCTCCTTTTTCATTTCTAATTGTATTGATTTGAGTCTTCTCCCTTTTTTTCTTGATGAGTCTGGCTAATCGTTTATCAATTTTGTTTATCTTCTCAAAGAACTAGCTTTTAGTTTTATTGATCTTTGCTATCGTTTCCTTCATTTCTTTTTCATTTATTTCCGAACTTATCTTTATGATTTCTTTCCTTCTGCTAATTTTGGGGTTTTTTGTTCTTCTTTCTCTAATTGCTTGAGGTACAAGGTTAGGTTGTTAATTCGAGATGTTTCCTGTTTCTTAAGGTAGGATTGTATTGGCATAAACTTCCCTCTTAGAACTGCTTTTGCTGCATCCCATAGGTTTTGGGTCATCGTGTCTCCATTGTCATTTGTTTCTAGGTATTTTTTGATTTCCTCTTTGATTTCTTCAGTGATCGCTTTGTTATTAAGTAGTGTATTGTTTAGCCTCCATGTGTTTGTATTTTTTACAGATCTTTTCCTGTAATTGACATCTAGTCTCATAGCGTTGTGGTGGGAAAAGATACTTGACACAATTTCAACTTTCTTAAATTTACCAATGCTTGATTTGTGACCCAAGATATGATCTATCTTGGAGAATGTTCCATGAGCACTTGAGAAAAATGTGTATTCTGTTGTTTTTGGATGGAACGTCCTATAAATATCAATTAAGTCCATCTTGTTTAATGTATCATTTAAAGGTTGTGTTTCCTTATTTATTTTCATTTTGGATGATATAAAATTCATTTTGGACATCATTTGGATGTCCATTGGTGAAAGTGGGGTGTTAAAGTCCCCTACTATGAATGTGTTACTGTCGATTTCCCCTTTTATGGCTGTTAGTATTTGCCTTATGTATTGAGGGGCTCCTATGTTGGGTGCATAAATATTTACAATTGTTATATCTTCTTCTTGGATCGATCCCTTGATCATTATGTAGTGTCCTTCTTTGCCTCTTGTAATAGTCTTTATTTTAAAGTCTATTTTGTCTGATATGAGAATTGCTACTCCAGCTTTCTTTTGATTTCCATTTGCATGGAATATCTTTTTCCATCCTCTTACTTTCAGTGTGTATGTGTCCCTAGGTCTGAAGTGGTTCTCTTGTAGACAGCATATATAAGGGTCTTTTTTTTTGTATCCATTCACCAGTCTGTGTCTTTTGGTGGGAGCATTTAATACATTTATATTTAAGGTAATTATCGATATGTATGTTCCTATTCCCATTTTCTTACTTGTTTTGGGTTCGTTATTGTAGGCCTTTTCCTTCTCTTGTGTTTCTTGCCTAGAGAAGTTCCTTTGGCATTTGTTGTAAAGCTGGTTTGGTGGTGCTGAACTCTCTCAGCTTTTGCTTGTCTGTAAAGGTTTTAATTTCTCCATCAAATCTGAATGAGATCCTTGCTGGGTAGAGTAATCTTGGTTGTAGGTTTTTCTCCTTCATCACTTTAAATATGTCCTGCCAGTCCCTTCTGGCTTGCAGAGTTTCTGCTGAAAGATCAGCTGTTAACCTTATGGGGATTCCCTTGTGTGTTATTTGTTGTTTTTCCCTTGCTGCTTTTAATATGTTTTCTTTGTATTTAATTTTTGACAGTTTGATTAATATGTGTTGTGGCGTGTTTCTCATTGGATTTTTCCCTTATGGGACTGTTTGTGCTTCCTGGACTTGATTAACTATTTCCTTTCCCATATTAGGGAAGTTTTCAAGTGGAATCTCTTCAAATATTTTCTTAGTCCCTTTCTTTTTCTCTTCTTCTTCTGGGACCCCTATAATTCGAATGTTTGTGCAATTAATGTTGTCCCAGAGGTCTCTGAGACTGTTCTCAGTTCTTTTCATTCTTTTTTCTTTCTTCTGCTCTGCAGTAGTTATTTCCACTATTTTATCTTCCAGGTCACTTATCCGTTCTTCTGCCTCAGTTATTCTGCTATTGATCCCTTCTAAAGTATTTTTAATTTCATTTATTGTGTTGTTCATCATTGCTTGTTTCCTCTTTAGTTCTTCTAGGTCCTTGTTAAATGTTTCTTGCATTTTCTCTATTCTATTTCCAAGATTTTGGACCATCTTTACTATCATTATTCTAAATTTGTTTCAGGTAGACTGCTTATTTCCTCTTCATTTGTTAGGTCTGCTTGGTTTTTATCTTGCTCCTTCATCTACTGTGTGTTTTTCTGTCTTCTCATTATGCTTATCTTACTGTGTTTGGGGTCTCCTTTTCACAGGCTGCAGGTTCGTAGTTCCCGTTGTTTTTGGTGTCTGTTCCCAGTGGCTAAGGTTGGTCCAGTGGCTTGTGTAGGCTTCCTGGTGCAGGGGACTAGTGCCTGTATTCTGGTGGATGGGGCTGGATCTTGTCTTTCTGGTGGGCAGGTCCACGTGTGGTGGTGTGTTTTGGGGTGTCTGTGGCCTTATTATGATTTTAGGCAGCCTCTCTGCCAATGGGTGGGGTTGTGTTCCTGTCTTGCTAGTTGTTTGGCATAGGATGTCCAGCACTGTAGCTTGCTGGTCGTTGAATGAAGCTGGGTGCTGGTGTTGAGATGGAGATCTCTGGGAGATTTTCGCCGTTTGATATTATGTGGAGCTGGGAAGTCTCTTGTGGACCAGTGTCCTGAAGTTGGCTCTCCCATGTCAGAGGCACAGCAGTGACTCCTGGCTGCAGCACCAAGAGCCTTTCATCCACATGCTCAGAATAAAAGGGAGAAAAAGTAGAAAGTAAGAAAGAAAGAAAGAAAGAAAGAAAGGATAAAATAAAATAAAGTAAGATATAAAATAGAGTTTTTAAAATAAAAAATAATTATTAAGAAAAAATGTTTTTTAAGTAAAAAGAAAACAAATAAAACCAAAAAAAAAAAAAACCAAAAAACGGATGGACAGAACTGTAGGACAAATGGTGGAAGCCAAGCTATACAGACAAAATCTCACACAGAAGCATACACATACACACTCACAAAAAGAGGAAAAGGGGAAAAAATCATAAATCTTGCTCTCAAAATCCACCTCCTCAATTTGGGTTGATTCATTGTCTATTCAGGTATTCCACTGATGCAGGGTCCATCAAGTTGACTGTGGAGATTTAATCCGCTGCTCCTGAGGCTGTTGGGAGAGATTTCCCTTTCTCTTCTTTGTTCGCACAGCTGCCGGAGTTCAGCTTTTGATTTGGCCCCGCCTCTGCGTGTAGGTCGCCAGAGGGCGTCTCTTCCCGCTCAGACAGGACGGGGTTAAAGGA
This sequence comes from Globicephala melas, assembly GCF_963455315.2. Taxonomy (NCBI): domain Eukaryota; kingdom Metazoa; phylum Chordata; class Mammalia; order Artiodactyla; family Delphinidae; genus Globicephala; species Globicephala melas. The sequence goes on along the minus strand of NC_083335.1, from coordinate 21,695,631 downwards.
GCCGCTGATGCAGTGGCTCTGGCTTACTCAGGCCGGGAGGAGGGAGGGGCCCGGAGTGCGGGGTGAGCCTGCGCGGCAGAGGCCGGCATGACGTTGCACCAGCTTGAGGCGCGCCGTGCGTTCTCCCGGGGAAGTTGTCCCTGGATTCCGGGACCCTGGCAGTGGCGGGCTGCACAGGCTGCCGGGAGGGCGGTTGTGGAGAGTGACCTGTGCTCGCACACAGGCTTCTTGGTGGCGGCAGCAGCAGCCTTAGCGTCTCATGCCCGTCTCTGGCGTCTGTGCTGATAGCCGCAGCTCGCGTCTGTCTCTGCAGCTCCTTTAAGCAGTGCTCTTAATCCCCTCTCCTCGCGCACCTGGAAACAAAGAGGCAAGAAGAAGTCTCTTGCCTCTTCGGCAGCTCCAGACTTTTCTCCGGACTCCCTCCTGGGTAGCCTTGGTGCACTAACCCCTGCAGGCTGTATTCACGCCGCCAGTCCTCTCTGCAATTTGACCGAAGCCCGAGCCTCAGCTCCCAGCCCCCGCCCGCCCGTCGAGTGAGCAGACAAGCCTCTTGAGATGGTGAGTGCCGGTCGGCCCTGATCCTCTTTGCGGGAATCTCTCTGCTTTGCCCTCTGCATCCCTGTTGCTGTGCTCTCCTCCGCGGCTCCGAAGCTTCCCCCCTCCACCGCCCGTAGTCTCTGCCCGCGAAGGGGCTTCCTAGTGTGTGGAAACGTTTCCTCCTTCACAGCTCCCTCCCAGTGGTGCAGGTCCTGTCCGTATTCTTTTGTCTCTGTTTATTCTTTTTCTTTTGCCCTACCCAGGTACGTGGGGAGTTTCTTGCTTTTTGGGAGGTCTGAGGTCTTCTGCCAGTGTTCAGTGAGTGTTGTGTAGGAGTTGTTTCACGTGTAGATGTATTTCTGATGTATCTGTAGGGAGGAAGGTGATCTCCGCGTGTTACTCTTCCGCCATCTTACCCCTCTCCCCTATGTTTTTAATTTAATGCCTGCATGTACTGTTTGAATATTTTTGTATTTTGTGCTTATGTTTATTTTATAATACATACATATATACATTATTACATATAATGGAAACCAATACAATTTATTCCACAAAGACTTCATGATTCTGATATCAAAATCTTGTTACAGTGCTATGCCTGTTCACACACATGCACACACACACACCAGAAAAAAACGCAGATTATTTATTGGTGAAACAGTAGATATATTCTCCTGAAAACAGGAACAAAGTATGTCTACTCTTAAAATTATTTTATAATGTTTCAAGATACCATTGCAAGACGTTTTGACTTCTACAGATGATGATGTAAATATCATCAAAGTTTTATTTTTGGCTGTTTAGCTTCAAAATAAAACCTTGATTCAATTGACTTAATTCATCTTTGCTATTTGTGGATTTAACATTATCATTACTTTAATGCTAACTATACCTCAGAGCTGTTATATATTTCTCTGTCTTAGCCATTAACTACACAATAAATATGGTATGCGCATTTTCCAACCTTTATTACCATGAAGGAAGAAAACTTTGGTGGCCTGACACTGGGGGCCACTATGTAAGAATTGGTGCTTGAATGATGCAATTGCATTATAGAAAATATTTCTACATCAAGTAAGACATAGATGACAATTTGTTAACTTGATTTCACCTCAAGAAAGGTGTTCTTCAGTATATATGCTATTATTGAATTTTAATTTATAATTTATAAAATTTTTATTAAAATTCTTGCTAGGTTATTTCATGTCTCTGGTGACCACACCTACCACTTCTTTATCCTTGTAAATGCATGTTCCAGATCCATTCTTTGCTTTGGATATTGTAGTTTCTCTGTATGTTATGTGAAACTTTGGTTGCACATTTTTAAAGAATATGAAGAAACTGGTGTTTTTTTTTCAGAGAATAAGAGAAATAATTGGTATAATAGGCAATATATTATTTTTAGAATGTTAAAGGAGTTAAGGTTGTTTAGCTTACAGAATGAAGGGTTAAGGACTAATTAGATTACTATCCCTAATATCATAAGAAGCTTGTAAGAAGAAATATTAAAGAATAAATGTGCATGTGTTATTAAACAAGAAGAGATTCCCTTAAGTGGAAATGAGAAATATGATTTTTAGAGAAACAGAAAATATTGATAAGATACTGAAATGCATTATAGGCTTCTTGAGATCTGCAAGACAATAGACAATCATCCGTCCTGAATGGTTTAGCCTAAAGAAAAAGGGATTAGGTCAGATAATGCCACAGCTTATCTCTCTCATTTTGTAAATTCTTCTATGACTGATCTCATCAATAGGTAATGCTAGCAGTCGGAAAAAGCCCCTTTTGGCATCTACTGGAATTTGTTAGCTTTGGATGAGATGTTTTCACTTTCTCTAAGCATGGGTAATTCTAATTCACTAAGAATGAAAGAACAGATATTCCTCATGCGAAGAAGGATATTTCATCCTCCTTTTTTTCCCCTGGGTATTACTTCTAACTGTTTCAACATTAAACCAGATTAACAATGAAACAACTCTCTGACCTTTGTTGGACATTTGGCCTACACTGATATCACCAATAATGTATACATGAAATAAATTACACCACACGCTTACAGAATTTTGCTCTGCCCAAAATGTGTCCCAGCTGTTGGATGATAAAGCCATTGTTCACTAATACACAGAATAGACCAGAGGCTAACATGTCTATATGCCAAATTGTCTGTAGTTCAAAAGTATATTCCACACAAAGCAATACCCTTGCTCTCTGCCTCTACCTTGCATCCCCTTAGCTCTGTAGCTGAGAAAAGCTCTATTTTAAAACATTTCCATACTGAGATAAGCTAAACTAACATTTATGGGCAAACACTCTAGTCAACACATATTTTATTATACCATAAAAAATTGTCCATAGAACATGACTTTTCTGACAAATTATAGTACTATTTTTTTGCTTTTTTTTGTATTTTTATGTTTTTGGTCTTTGGTTTTTAAATATTTTTGGTATTCCTGGACAGTGCAATTTGTATTATCCACAAATTAAGTTTTTAATGCATGTATTTTAATCTGGTGTCTAAAATACTATTTCTAAAAGGCACACTGACATATTAAGGCATGCCAAGCTAGGTTTTCTACAGGAGAAATTGATAAGTTTTACCTGTGCAAAACAATAAAAGGATGGTATTTATAGTTTTGATTGAGCAAAATATTGAACTGGTAAAATGAAAGGATCTGTTATTGTAGTATATGGGAAAGTGGTGTTTGATCAAGAGTTTTAACCTCTTTATCCCCAAATCTTCCCATAATACACTGGGTCTGGCATATTGAAGTTAATATGACACATAGAAACATGTGAAGGATTAAATGTCCCATATAAGTGTGCTAAGAGTAACAAGCTTTGATATTACAGATGTTCCTCTCTTTATTAACAATCAAAAATAAGAGTTTATAAAATGTATAAATGGAGTAGTAAATACATAAGGATTTGCTACAAAGCTCTTTTCTAATAGTGAAATGAATTTATATAAGGCATTGCTTAGAGATATGCTTATAGAATGCAGTTAAAATCAATAGTTCGTTGAAGATTCTTCTGGTATAAAATGAGGTGCAACCAATATTTAAAGTAGGTCAAGGGAAAATGAAATTTAATTTTTTCAAAAACATGGGTGTCTCTCTCTCTCCCTCCCTCTCTCTCCCTCTCTCTCTCTCTCTCTCTCTCTATATATATATATATATATATATATCAATAATATGTACTTTATTCAGCAGCTACACATATTGAGAATTTAGAACCATGTGAAATGGTATAAATTCTAGAAGGTTTATTAGTTTACCGCTAATCATAAGGAGGCAGGAAGTAGACCTTTTTGGAATGACATAACAAGTGAGGGAAGCAATAAAGTAAGAATGATTAGGAAGAGCCTGGTGAAATGTTGACAGAACATTGATAATTGTCAGACTTCGATATCCTACTTCCTGTCTCTATTTCCTAGGTCTAACTTTTTCTCACTGCCACAAGGATAATCTTTTCAAACATTACTTGCATAAACATCTTACAGATGAACCTTATACTAAATTCTTCAAGCTTGACTTAAATTTCCCCTGTATGCCATATCTATTACCTCCATTTCCTTTGATTCCAAATACAAGACATATAATATATTGTACCCTCCCACATAAAACTCCCTCTTAAATCACTATGTTATTATCTGACCCATCATATTTGCTGTGAATATTTGGGTGCTTATCATCTGAACTCCCATGTGGATGAATTTTTTACGTCATGAATTTTGGCAGGAGAGAGAGCCCACTTTACACGATAGAAACTGAAAAAAAAAAAAGATACCCACTTCTCCAACCTACCTTTTAGCTAGTAGATAGCCATTTGGCTAATTTTGTCACCCACTTAAATATTGAATTTGATGTTACTGCCACTGCTTCTGTCACTTACAATAGAATGTATTCTCCATTGTACCCTTGCTCCCTTTGTCCTGCTCATTTCCCAGACCTCGTTTTTCATCTTCTTTGTGATTGCATGAGCTATCAAATAGATTTCAATAAAATATGTTTTTTCCCTAAATGATCCTAAAGTAGTTTTGGTTGCCTGCAATTAAGAACCTTAACTAAATCATCTTGTATACCAGTCTCATGGTTTTGTTTTTAAGATTTCAACTATAAACCTTTATTAAGAAATGTTAGATAGTTTTCCCCTTCTAAAGTATGCACTTTTTTTTTTTAAGAAATTTTCTGTAGTCCAGAAAAATAATACTGTAATTGCAGGGATTCAAGCATTTGTATGAAAGTTTGTGGAGAAACTAATCTGAGGCAAAGGGATATTTTCACATTACTTACTTTCAAATCACAATTAGAAGTGGCTTACTTTCCATAGAGCCACTTCCAAACATATCAGATGTCATGGCATCCAAAATGTTTCACAATTCTTGGAATTGATGTAGAGCTTTTTTCTTAAATGTGTATCTAACTTATTTTTTAATTTTAAATGGATTGTGTCCTAAAAAAAGTTAAAATAACACATAAGCCTACCCCTCAAATCAATGTACTTGAGGATATTTTCTTTATTACATTTTCTTATGGAATTTAAGAGGTTGTGATCATGCTATTCATTCATTCAATTCTGTATATTGTTCTTTCTTTACTTAGCAGTATATGCAAACTATTTCTCATCTAAAGTTACAAGCAGAAAGACAGAGAACCAAAATTTGCTCTGTTTTTGTTCACTACAACCACTCTTGAATGGAATACTCAGGGTTTATTTGCCCTATAAGAGAGCAAACTAACTGAAATAATTTTCTAAGAAAAACAAATAGCAGACTGGGTCAGAATCATATTTCATACAGCCCAGTAAAACACAAGAAGTCCAAAGAGAAGCATGACTGACTTCCCTTTGTTCCAGGGACTCTAGGACAATCCTGCAGAATCAAGTGCTTTCTTGGCTGTTTTCCACCAGACAGTGAATTCTTCATCTGGGAGCATAAGGATTTGGAAATATTACTAGGATGTCATAGTATAGCAAAATTAGGCTTTTCATCCCCAAGAGATAATTTCTTTATGTTATAAATAAGGAATGGAAGAGATCATGGGGTGTTCCCTAGCCTTTATGGGTTATATTATAAATACCATGAGAAGTTTTGTATACATGCTAATTTGTAAACATCTCTGTGTTTGTAGGAAGCTCTTGTCTCAATGCTTAATTGAGGAAAAATTATAATTGAGTGTCTTGACTAGCAGTCAATTTAGGAATAAAAAAAGGAGGTAGATTTTGTGAAAGGAGAGGATCAGGGAGCAGACCATGCCTGTAATGACTGACCACAGACAAACCACTTTTAGGCTAAGGCAGGAGACTGTTTTGATTCTCTGCTTGGACATTTGAAACAGTTAAACATTGGGTAGGGAAACCTCATCACTGGAGGAGGGCTGAGAAGCCAGGGTGGATAATAGCTGATTGTTGTTTAATATTATCCTAAATAGAAAATAAAGAAACTTTATGGAAATCTCTTTGGACCAATGTTTATCTCTGAGAGCTCAGAAATTGTCATTCACTGCCTTATAAAAGGAATCTGTTTATTTGGATCCAGCTGTGGAGAGATAAAAAGTCTCTTTCCCTGACATTTGGGCCAAGATTTCCTCTAAAATATCTTCTTAAATATTTTCCTCAAAAGGCTTGGGATATCTTTCTTTTTTTAACTTTATTGAGGACTAATTGGCAATTGTAATTATATGTTTAAAATATGCACTGTGATGATTTGGTATACATATACATTGTGAAGTGATTACCAAGGTCAAGATAATAAACACATCCATCACCTCACATAAACTCTTTTTTTGTGTGTGTGGTGAGAATGCTTATGATCTGCTCTCAGCAACTTTCATGTATACAAAACCATATTATTAACTTTAGTCACCATGCTATATATTAGATCCTCAGAACTTATTATTCTTCTGACAATTTTTATTCTTTTTTTGATATTTATTTTTTAAATTGGGGTATAGTTGCTTTACAATGTTGTGTTAGTTTCTGCTGTACAGTGAAGTGAATCAGCTATATGTATACATATATCTGCTCCCTTTTGGACCGACCTCCCACTGTCCTCCCATCCCACCCATCTAGGTCACCGCTGAGCTCCCTGTGCTATACAGCAGGTTCCCACTAGCTATCTATTTTACACATGGTAGTGTATATATGTCAATCCCAATCTCCCAGTTCATCCCACCTCCCCTTCCCCTTCCCCTGTGTCCACATGTCTGTTCTCTACATCTGCATCTAATATTCCTAATTTCTGTTTAAAAATCTATTATGGATGTATCACTCTTGTAATTATGTTTCTTTAAACTATTTGTATCGTTAGCATATGCCTTTTTTTATTAGTAATTCTGCTTTGTTTTTTATGTGTAAAATGGTGAAGTAACATTTAATAAATTCCTATTAAATGTCTCGTATGAAAATAATATCTTATTTAGCTCCCAAAACAAGTTATTGTCATTATCCTTATTCTTTGGGTGAAGAGATGGGATTCAGAGACAAAATAACTTGCCTAGAGTCACACAACGGGTAAGTGTTGGAACTCACTCTCACTCAAACCTGTTTTACTTCAACATCTGTGCTCTCTTTAGTCAGCCATTCAATCTCCTGTGGAAAATAATTTTTCTTTCTCATGGTCCTAAAGATACCTGTTTCACACTTTCAACACTGCCCCTAGTTTTATAAAACAAGAACCTAGAGAGTAACACTTCACTGGAAAATCCTAGTTTAAGGTTGTTCTTCTACGGCAACATCTCCTATTCTGTGATTATTTAAGTTTCTCCTACCCCATTCTGTGGGGTCTTCCTTGTGATCCAGTGATTGTAATTGCAAGTAGTTCCAGGTACAGATATTCTGTGGTTTCGCAACCTAGGAAATGCGTTAGTCTCCTCTGCATAAGAAACAGTCAACAATGACTTCCAAATCCCCATTCTGGGATTTGATGGCTATTTCAGAGCCAGTCATTTAAATGTGGTTAGGTTAATTTTCTCTAAATGCATATGACCCATTTGGAGTTTAAAGGAAGTTGAACAATTTTATAAAACCTGGTCCATACTGTTTATGTGCCAAGTGGCTTAGTTGTGTTAAATAGATACTTTTGCATTAAGCTGAACTGTGATTTTTAAGTTAGTTGTTAAGTACATGTAAACACATTTATAAAAGCAAACAAAAAGAAAGAGGAGGAAGTTTACAAGTATCACAACATTTTGTAGCTTCATATACTTATACAAGTAAGAATTCTTAATTGTACAGAAATACATTTTGTGAGCCAAACAAATCTGGAGTCAGGCAGCATCAGAAGGGCACAATTTTCTTCCTGTTTGTGAGAAAATATTAAAGTGGAACTCTGAATTTGCTAATCAGTGACAACTTTAAGAAGAGTCTGAGAAGGTCTCTCCCTGAAAATTTCCCCTCTTTCTTTGATGCAGTAATAATATTTGGAGGTTGTTTTTAGTATCCTCTAATACAGATAAAGTTATGCACAAGTTTTGACCCAGTTGATTAAATATCTACTTAGACATGAATTTCTCCCAACTCCTTAGTTGAATCTTGTAGTTTGCTACACTAAAGAGTAAATGATAACTGATATTGCCTAGTCCATCATTGCCTCACCCTTCCTTCCTTCCTTCCTTCCTTCTTTCCTTCCTTCCTTCCTTCCTTCCTTCCCTCCCTTCCTTCCTTCCCTCCCTCCCTCCCTCCCTCCCTCCTTCCTTCCTTCCTTCCTTCCTTCCTTCCTTTCTTTCTTTCTTTCTTTCTTTCTTTCTTCCCTTCTTTCTTTAGGTATAGTTGACCTACAATGCCATGTTAGTTCCAGGTGCACAACATAGTGATTTGGTATTTTTATACATTAGAAAATGATTTCCATGATAAGTATAATTACCATATGTCACCAAAGTTATTACAATATTATTGACTAAATTCTCCATGCTGTACATTTCATCCTCACGAATCATTTATTTTGTAAATGGAAGTTTATACCTCTTAATCTCCCTCACCTAGTTTACTTATCCCAACTCCCAACTTTGGCAATCATCTGTTTATTCTCTATATCTATAAGTCTGTTTCTCTTTTGTTTTGTTAGTTCATTTGTTTTGATGAAATTGTAAATGGGATTGTTTTCTTAATTTCTCTTTCTGATAGGTTGTTGCTAATGTATGGAAACACAACATATTTCTGCATATTACTTTTGTATCCTGCAGCTTCTTTGCTCAATTCATTTATTACTTCTGGTAGTTTTTTGGTGGCATCTTTAGAAACGTGTGTGTGTGTGTGTGTATACTAATCTACTCTTTATTCCTTCTAATGTATCTTTTAGTTCAATTATTATATTCTTCAGCTCTGTTTGGTTCTTCTTTATATTTTCTAACTCTTTGTTAAACTTCTCATTGTGTTCATCCATTCTTCAAGCTCTTTGAGCATCTTTATGATCATTACCTTGAACTCTTTATCTGGTTGATTGCTTATCACTACTTTGCTTAGTTCTTCTGGGATTTTATCTGGTTCCTTTATTTGGAACGTATTCCTCTGTCGCTTCATTTCACCTAATTCTCTTTTTATTTCGATGTGTTAGGTAGGTGGTTTACATTTAGGACTTTGGAGAAGTAGCTTTATGTAGATGTCCTGTGTGACCCAGTAGCACACTCCCCTCTTGTCACTGGAGCTGTATTCTCTAGGGGTGCCCCCATGTGGGCTGCATGGGCCCTTCTGTTGTGGTGGGGCTGACTACTGCAGAGGCACTTGTAGGCTGGACTGGTCCCAGCCCAGATAGTTACCCAGCCCTGCCTCATGTGGAGGCTGTTGGCTACTGGTAGGCAGAGCCATGTCCTAGCATGCTAGCTGTGGTGCCCAGGGTATCCTAGTCCTGTTGTTGGCTCATTGGTGGGCAGGGCTGTGTCCTGAAGTGGCTAGCAGTAGGGCCTGGGGGTTCCTGGGGCTGGTTCTGGCCTGTTGTTGGGCGAGGCCAGGTCCTGGTGGGGCTATTAGTAGGCCCCGGGCATTCCTAGGTCTGGTGCTGGCCTACTGTCAGGTGAGGCTGATTCCTGGGCCTTCTGGTATGTGGAGCAGAGTCCCAGCACAGCTGGCTGTGGGGCCTGGGGCTGTTGTCAGCCCACTGGTGGGTGGGTAAGCTCCCAGCGCTAATAGGCTAGAGGGAGGACTCCAAAATGTCTCTTGTCAGCACCAGGGTTCTCATGGTAGTAGGAGCTCCCCAAAATGGCTGCCATCAGCATCTGTGTCCCCAGAGTGAGCTCCACTTGCCTCCTGCCTCTCTGGAAGGCTCTCCGAGACCAGCAAGTGGGTCAGACCAGGTTCCTTTCAAATTACTCCTTCTGCACTGGGTCTTGGAGTGTGTGAGATTTTCCGTGCACCATTTTATGAATAGAGTCTCTGTTTCCTACAGCCATATGGCTTTCCTGTATGCAAGCCCCACTGGCCTACAAAGCCAGATGTTCAGGGGCTCATCTTCCCGATGCAGAACCCCAGGGATAGGGAGCCTGATGTGGGGCTCAGACTCCTATCTCCTTGGGGAGAATCTCTGCAGTTGTGATTATCTTCCCATTTGTGGGTCGCCTTCCTAGGGGTGTGGATCTTGACTATACTGGGTCTCTGCCCCTCCTACCCATCTTGTTGTGGTTTCTCATACACATACATTTTACTAAGTGAGAAAGCCAAGGTTTGGGCCCAGTTTTGTCTGTCTTCAAAAGTTATACTCTGTTAATTATATCATACTGTCTAAAGAAGCCAGGTACCTATTTTGAATCTTAAACATTTTAAAGAGGGACAGTTTCAATGACTTACTTACATTTCTAGAGATTTAGATAAAAAATAAACTCATTTGTCTGACTTTCTGTCCATTTGAGAAACTGCTAATTGACAGTGTAGCTTGCTTTATGTCTTAGATCACTTATAAATCTCTAAAGTTTCCTTAGATCATACCTAGTTGTTGAAGATCATTTTTTTTTTCTGGATGGTTAAAAAAAACAGTAAACTCTGGTTCTTCACCATAATTAATTAGGGATTCCAGGGCACAATGGGACATTTTACTTTAAAAATAAATTTGTATTGAAACAGCTGCCTCTCTCATTACCAGGAGATCTGTACCCTTTCAGCTGCCAGTGCTGACATTTCTGTTTCCCCATTTCTCTGCAAAATGAGTATCTCTAAGAATTCTAAAGGGTCTTTTCATGATTAACTTGCAGTGGTATTTTAATAGGGCTTTTGTGCACTTTATATCATAAGAAATTATGTAAAACTCAACGGCTAATAACTTCCTGGACTTTATTTTGGTCAGTGATTCAACTTTTTGGAACTTTTTGAATTTCTGTCTTTTTGTATAGCCAGGTCAAGTTTAAGAAGTCAGCCTTGCAAATCTATAATATTTATAAATTCAAAAAAGAATGTGTAAAAGAAAATAGCGAGTAAAGAAGAAAGCTAGCAAAGCTGTGAAGCATAGGTCTCTCCCTTATGATAATCTGCCCTGTATACCTTTGAAAGTAAACAGATTTCCTTACCCCAAGATACCCATGACCAGGTTTTTCAATCCTAGGTACTGTTGAGTAGGGTCTTCGCTGATATAATTAAGGTTGGTAATCAGCTGACTTTAACATAGGGAGATTATCATGGATCTTGAAATATCCAGGTGGGCCCTGAAAAGTAGAAGGAAAGGACAAAGTCAGAAAGATGGGGCAGAAGTTGAAATAAGAGAAATTCAAAGTGTGAGAAGGACTTGACCCACCATTGCTGGAGGGTGGCCACATGGAAAGCAATAGAAAATCCTTATTCAGCAGCTGAATAACTAGCTTTGACCAGCATCGATTTCTTGTCATTCAAAATTCACCTTTGTGTACAGGCACAAATACTAACTGGAAAACCTTTAAGAAAATACCTTAATCTTCGAGTACTGGAAATACTATAATATAACGATGATGCCAAAAGGAAAAAGAAAAAGGTACATCAATCCCTAGGTAATACTGTGAGTCAGCACAGTATATTCCCAGTTGCTTTCCAATCCCCATTTTCCCGGTCCCCATTTTGGTAACCTTATTTTTGCCTTCTGTGTCTTGACTTAGGGACTCAGAATCCTCATTCTGCACCTTGGTAAGAACTCTCTCACTAGAGTTCCACTGAGTTTGTTTTTGCTCATACAGGTGCTCATAATATCACATGCTTCTTATTAATAATCCTTAAATAAAACTAAATTTTCCTTCCTAATTCCCTCTTTCTGTTAAATGACAATATACTCATTTTTATAATTGTATCTCATTTACTTTTTTTTTAATTTACATCTTTATTGGGGTATAATTGCTTTACAATGGTGTGTTAGTTTCTGCTTTATAACAAAGTGAATCAGTTGTACATATACATATGTTCCCATATCTCTTCCCTCTTGCGTCTCCCTCCCTCCCACCCTCACTATCCCACCCCTCCAGGCGGTCACAAAGCACCGAGCCGATATCCCTGTGCCATGCAGCTGCTTCCCACTAGCTATGTACCTTACGTTTGTTAGTGTGTATATGTCCATGACTCTCTCTCGTCCTGTCACAGCTCACCCTCCCCCCTCCCCATATCCTGAAGTCCGTTCTCCAGTAGGTCTGTGTCTTTATTCCTGTCTTACCCCTGGGTTCTTCATGACATTTTGTTTTTCTTCTTAAATTCCATATATATGTGTTAGCATACGGTATTTGTCTTTTTCTTTCTGACTTACATCACTCTGTATGACAGACTCTAGGTCTATCCACCTCATTACAAATAGCTCAATTTCGTATCTTTTTGTGGCTGAGTAATATTCCATTGTATATATATGCCACATCTTCTTTATCCATTCATCTGATGATGGGCACTTAGGTTGTTTCCATCTCCTGGCTATTGTAAATAGAGCTGCAATGAACATTTTGGTACATGACTCTTTTTGGATTTTAGTTTTCTCAGGGTATATGCCCAGTAGCAGGATTGCTGGGTCATATGGCAGTTCTATTTGTAGTTTTTTAAGGAACCTCCATACTGTTCTCCATAGTGGTTGAACCAATTCACATTCCAACCAGCAGTGCAAGAGTGTTCCCTTTTCTCCACACCCTCTCCAGCATTTATTGTTTCTAGATTTTTTGATGATGGCCATTCTGACTGGTGTGAGATGATATCTCATTGTAGTTTTGATTTGCATTTCTCTAATGATTAATGATGTTGAGCATTCTTTCATGTGTTTGTTGGCAGTCTGTATATCTTCTTTGGAGAAATGTCTATTTAGGTCTTCTGCCCATTTTTGGATTGGGTTGTTTGTTTTTTTATTATTGAGCTACATGAGCTGCTTGTAAATTCTGAAGATTAATCCTTTGTCAGTTGCTTCATTTGCAAATATTTTCTCCCATTCTGCGGGTTGTCTTTTGGTCTTGTTTATGGTTTCCTTTGCTGTGCAAAAGCTTTGAAGTTTCATTAGGTCCCATTTGTTTATTTTTGTTTTTATTTCCATTACTCTAGGAGGTGGGTCAGAAAGGATCTTGCTGTGATTTATGTCATAGAGTGTTCTGCCTATGTTTTCCTCTAAGAGTTTGAGAGTTTCTGGCCTTACATTTAGGTCTTTAATCCATTTTGAGCTTATTTTTGTGTATGGTGTTAGGGAGTGATCTAATCTCATACTTTTACATGTATCTGTCCAGTTTTCCCAGCACCACTTATTGAAGAGGCTGTCCTTTCTCCACTGTACATTCCTGCCTCCTTTATCAAAGATAAGGTGACCATATGTGCCTGGGTTTATCTCTGGGCTTTCTATCCGGTTCCATTGATCTATCTTTCTGTTTTTGTGCCAGTACCATACTATCTTGATTACAGTAGCTTTGTAGTTTAGTCTGAAGTCAGGGAGCCTGATTCCTCCAGCTCCGTTTTTCGTTCTCAAGATTGCTTTAGCTATTCGGGGTCTTTTGTGTTTCCATACAAATTGCGAAATTTTTTGTTCTAGTTCTGTGAAAAATGCCAGTGGTAGTTTGATAGGGATTGCATAGAATCTATAGATTGCTTTGGGTAGTAGAGTCATTTTCACAATGTTGATTCTTCCAATCCAAGAACATGGTATATCTCTCCATCTATTTGTATGATCTTTAATTTCTTTCATCAGTGTGTTATAATTTTCTGCATACAGGTCTTTTGTTTCCTTAGGTAGGTTTATTCCTAGATATTTTATTCTTTTTGTTGCAGTGGTAAATGGGAGTGTTTTCTTGATTTCACTTTCAGATATTTCATCACTAGTATATAGGAATGCCAGAGATTTCTGTGCATTAATTTTGTATCCTGCTACTTTACCAAATTCATTGATTAGCTCTAGTAGTTTTCTGGTAGCATCTTAAGGATTCTCTATGTATAGTATCATGTCATCTGCAAACAGTGACAGCTTTACTTCTTGTTTCTGATTTGCATTCCTTTTATTTCCTTTTCTTCTCTGATTGCTGTGACTAAAACTTCCACAACTATGTTGAATAAGAGTGGTGAGAGTGGGCAACCTTGTCTTGTTCCTGATCTTAGTGGAAATGCTTTCAGTTTTTCACCATTGAGGATGATGTTCGCTGTGGGTTTGTCATATATGGACTTTATTATGTTGAGGAAAGTTCCCTCTATGCCTACTTTCTGCAGGGTTTTTATCATAAATGGGTGTTGAATTTTGTCAAAAGTTTTCTCTGCATCTATTGAGATGATCATATGGTTTTTCTTCTTCAATTTGTTAATATGGTTTATCGCATTGATAGATTTGTGTATATTGAAGAATCCTTGCATTCCTGGAATAAACCCCACTTGATCATGGTGTATGATCCGTTTAATGTGCTGTTGGATTGTTTGCTAGTATTTTGTTGAGGATTTTTGCATCTATGTTCATCAGTGATATTGGTCTGTAGTTTTCTTTCTTTGTGTCATCCTTGTCTGGTTTTGGTATCAAGGTGATGGTTGCCTCGTAGAAGAAATTTGTGAGTGTTCCTCCCTCTGCTATATTTTGGAAGAGTTTGAGAAGGATAGGTGTTAGCTCTTCTCTAAATGGTTGATAGAATTCGCCTCTGAAGCCATCTGGTCCTGGGCTTTTGTTTGTTGGAAGATTTTTAATCACAGTTTCAATTTCAGTGCTTGTGATTGGTCTGTTCATATTTTCTATTTCTTCCTGATTCAGTCTTGGCAGGTTGTGCATTTCTAAGAATTTGTCCATTTCTTCCAGATTGTCCATTTTATTGGCATAGAGTTGCTTGTAGTAATCTCTCATGATCTTTTTTATTTCTGCAGTGTCTGTTGTTACTTCTCCTTTTTCATTTCTAATTCTATTGATTTGAGTCTTCTCCCTTTTTTTCTTGATGAGTCTGGCTAGTGGTTTATCTATGTTGTTTATCTTCTTAAAGAACCAGCTTTTAGTTTTATTGATTTTTGCTATTGTTTCCTTCATCTCTTTTTCATTTATTTCTGATCTGATTTTTATGATTTCTTTCCTTCTGCTAGCTTTGGGGTTTTTTTGTTCTTTCTCTAATTGCTTGAGGTGCAAGGTTACGTTGTTTATTCGAGATGTTTCCTGCTTCTTAAGGTGGGCTTGTATTGCTATAGACTTCCCCCTTAGAACTGCTTTTGCTGCGTCCCATAGGTTTTGGGTCGTTGTGTCTCCATTGTCAATTTTTTCTAGGTATTTTTTGATTTCCTCTTTGATTTTTTCAGTGATCACTTCATTATTAAGTATTGTATTGTTTAGCCTCCATGTGTTTGTATTTTTTACAGATCTTTTCCTGTAATTGATATCTAGTCTCATGGCATTGTGGTGGGAAAAGATACTTGATACAATTTCAATTTTCTTAAATTTACCAAGGCTTGATTTGTGACTCAAGATATGATCTATCCTGGAGAATGTTCCATGAGCACTTGAGAAAAATGTGTATTCTGTTGTTTTTAGATGGAGTGTCCTATAAATATCAATGAAGTCCATCTTGTTTAATGTATCATTTAAAGCTTGTGTTTCCTTATTGATTTTCATTTTGGATGATCTGTCCATTGGTGAAAGGGGGGTGTTAAAGACCCCTACTATGAATGCATTACTGTTGATTTCCCCTTTTATGGGTGTTAGTATTTGCCTTATGTATTGAGGTGCTCCTATGTTGGGTGCATAAATATTTACAATTGTTATATCTTCTTCTTGGATGGATCCCTTGATCATTATGTAGTGTCCTTCTTTGTCTCTTCTAATAGTCCTTATTTTAAAGTCTATTTTGTCTGATATGAGAATTGCCACTCCAGCTTTCTTTTGGTTTTCATTTGCATGGAATATCTTTTTCCATCCCTTTACTTTCAGTCTGTATGTGTCTCTAGGTCTGAAGTGGGTCTCTTGTAGACAGCATATGTAAGGGTCTTGTTTTGTATCCATTCAGCCAATCTGTGTCTTTTGGTGGGAGCATTTAATCCATTTACATTTAAGGTAATTATCGATATGTATGTTCCTATTCCCATTTTCTAAATTGTTTTGGGTTCGTTATTATAGGTCTGTTCCTTCTCTTGTGTTTCTTGTCTAGAGAAGTTCCTTTAGCGTTTGTTGTAAAGCTGGTTTGGTAGTGCTGAACTCTCTCAGCTTTTGCTTTTCTGTAAA
Source organism: Globicephala melas (assembly GCF_963455315.2). Lineage (NCBI taxonomy): Eukaryota > Metazoa > Chordata > Mammalia > Artiodactyla > Delphinidae > Globicephala > Globicephala melas. Next base: position 21,679,517 of record NC_083335.1, on the reverse strand, counting down.
GGTTTTAATTTCTCCATCAAATCTGCATGAGATCCTTGCTGGGTAGAGTAGTCTTGGCTGCAGGTTTTTCTCCTTCATCACTTTCAGTATGTGCTGCCACTCCCTTCTGGCTTGTAGGGTTTCTACTGAGAGATCAGCTGTCAACCTTATGGGGATTCCCTTGTGTGTTATTTGTTATTTTTCCCTTGCTGCTTTTAATATACTTTCTTTGTATTTAATTTTTGACAGTTTGATTAATATGTGTCTTGGCGTATTTCTCCTTGGATTTATCCTATATGGGACTCTCTGTGCTTCCTGGACTTGATTAACGTTTCCTTTCCCATATTAGGGAAGTTTTCGACTATAATCTCTTCAAATATTTTCTCAGTCCCTTTCTTTTTCTCTTCTTCTTCTGGAACCCCTATAATTCGAATGTTGGTGCGTTTAATGTTGTTCCAGAGGTCTCTGAGACTGTCCTCAGTTCTTTTCATTCTTTTTTCTTTCTTCTGCTCTGCAGTAGTTATTTCCACTATTTTATCTTCCAGGTCACTTATCCGTTCTTCTGCCTCCGTTATTCTGCTATTGATCCCATCTAGAGTACTTTTGATTTCATTTATTGTGTTGTTCATCATTGCTTGTTTCATCTTTATTTCCTTAGGTCCTTGTTAACTGATTCTTGCATTTTGTCCATTCTATCTCCAAGATTTCGGATCATCCTTACTATCATTATTCTGAATTCTTTTTCACGTAGACTGCCTATTTCCTCTTCATTTGTTAGGTCTGATGCATTTTTATCTTGCTCCTTTATCTGCTGTGTGTTTTTCTGTCTTCTCATTTTACTTATCTTACTGTGTTTGGGGTCTCCTTTTTGCAGGCTGCAGGTTCGTAGTTCCCGCTGTTTTTGGTGTCTGTCTCCAGTGGCTAAGATTGGTTCAGTGGGTTGTGTAGGCTTCCTGGTGGAGGGGACTAGTGCCTGTGTTGTGATGGATGAGTCTGGATCTTGTCTCTCTAGTGGGCAGGTTCATGTCTGGTGGTGTGTTTTGGGGTGTCTGTGGCCTTATTATGATTTTAGGCAGCCTCTCTGCTAATGGGTGGGTTTGTGTTCCTGTTTTGCTAGTTGTTTGGCATGGGTTGTCCAGCATTGTAGCTTGCTGGTCATTGAATGAAGCTGGGTGCTGGTGTTAAGATGGAGGTCTCTGGGAGATTTTCGCCATTTGATATTATGTGGAGCTGGGAGGTCTCTTGTTGACCAGTGTCCTGAAGTTGGCTGTCCTCCCTCAGAGGCAGAGCCCTGACTCTTGGCTGGAGCACCAAGAGCCTTTCATCCACACGGCTTTCGCGCTGCCCTAGTCTCGAAGCTGCTGCCACTGCTCCTCAGGCCACGTCGTCATTCATTTACTTTTATGATTAAATATTTGTTGAATTTTGAAAAGAGTATAATGTCTAATAATGTCTTAATGAGTCACCTTACCAGGATAATTTTATCTTAATAACAAACCAGAATGTCAATACTGTACTATAAGTATTTGCTGAATAATTCCAAGTTTTTCCTAATAATTCTAAGATTTCAAAGGAAATTAAATGGAGGGGAAGCCTAGAAGAAGGGAAAGGAATGCCTTCCATTAAAACTGCAGCAGTAGCTCAGTAATTTTTCATATCCCCCCTGAGAAAACAGGGTGGAAAACTGCCGATCGATGTACCACAGACTTTTAGGATTTCCTGTTAGTTAAAATAAGAGGGGACCAGGTGAAGGAAGAAGGAAAGAATAGAACCCTGAACAGAAAAATACTTCCTGTTAAAAAAAAAAAAAAAAGGTCTGAGAAGTAAAGTGAGCCAATTTCAGTGGTAGTTCTTAAAGTTTAAAGAAGAAGGCTGATTGCTAGAATGGGCCAAAGAACATTGAGGGGCATACCACATTAATGCTACCTGACCTGTGTTCATACACAGCATCTAGACCTATAATTAGTCCTGGGGGAAAGTGAGATTAACTTAACTGACAGTGAAAGCCTACTAGAAGCCAAAAGTCAATGCTACAGGCAGCATCACTAAGAAGGTGGAGACTGCCACGACTTATTCTTGGTACAGGGAAGCTGATTATTGTGGGCTTGCTTCTAGTGCTTGTTTGCACTGAATTTGCTCTTGCAAATGAAGAAAATAGCACAGTGGCAAAGTTTCCTACTTTGTCTGTTTAGGGCCCTGGATCCTTTCTCAATCCCTCCAGAGTATGAAGTCACTAACAGTATAAATTTACAATAATTATAAAAATTCCCTCTTCTTTGCATCTAGATCTGAAAACTTTATGCAAAGATCTATACCAATTTCTTATAGAATCTACCTCAATTTCTACTGAACTTTGGCAAAGTAACGAACACCATAGATATTCTGATGTGAAAATTTTTAAAGAGAAATGGAAAAACATCACCCAATATATGAAAATATGCTGCAGTTCAAACAAAGGAAATTATCAAGAACCAGAAGAGTCTTCAAGTAACTGAAGAGCATTATGGAAGTTTTAAGATTTTTTTCAACAGGATTTAAGAATATAATGGATCCAAAAAATAAATAAAACAACACTAGAACGAGTAATTATGAGAGATGAATAGCAGGTACAAACACATACACACACACACACAGATTTTTTTTAAAGCAGGATTGTTAAATTTAACACTTCAAAGAAGTACCATATAATAAGCTAATAATTGAATTTAAAAAGTTGCATATGTATTCAAGAAATGCATTTGGAACTCTGAGGAAATGGTAAATTCGTGAAACACAGTACAAGAAAATATGAGAGACATTGTGGACAAATTCAAGGAATCCAATACACAGAAAGCAGGAATTTTAGAAGAGAACAGACATGATGTAATAAAAGCAAAGAACTGTGGAGATAAATTTTCCTGAGCTGAACAAATATTTTACTTTTTAATTTTAAAGGGATGGCTAATAGTCAAATTTACTCTGTGTGTGTGTGTAGAGGAGGGGATGAGGGGAGAGAGAAGGGAGAAGTGTAACACCTAGACATATTTTGGTAAAAATTTTGAATTTCAAGGACAATGATTGCATTAAACCAGAAAAATATAGTAAATTTCAAAACAAATGTTAGAGTTCAGGACTCAAAAGCTGTAATGTACCAAATGAAGTAACCTTGCAACATATTTTTAAATAAATACAGCTATAAGAAGAATCAAGAGAAACACATCCATAGCAGGATACCTTAAAATGTCCTGTAAGTATTTTATAGATCATATAAACAGAAAAAAAAAATCATGATATGGAGGAATTTAATGTTATAATTAATAAGTGATCTTGACAGAAAAATGGCCCAAGAACTAATGTCTTGATCCCTTTTCCAGGATCCAATTGAACAGAAAGAAAAACAAAAATGGTGGGGGGATCCCTTGCATCCAAGGGGCCAACCACTATACAAACTCTGAGAGATTTCTGTGACCTAACTTACAGTGGGAAAAAAATTGAAAGAAGTCACAAAGGTCCCGAACACGATTACAATTGATAGTGTCAGTAGTGGAGTCTGGCTTGGGAGTGGGGAGCCATTGGGAATCTGGATACCAGTCCACTAGATACCACATGTGACTCTACACAACAATCAAGGCTGCAGTGCCAGGACTGGTATAGCATTACATCAAGCACGAAGCAGAAGAGATTTTCTCTGAGCTGACTTTATTCACTCATCAATTGTTCATTCAGCAAAAAATTCTATAACATCGATGTGGACCAAGGATTGTGTTAGATGATGGGGAAAAAGCACTGAAAAAGACAGATAATATTCTTTCCTTCGTGATTTTTCTATTCTGACGAGGGAGACATAAACAAATATAAAATAAAATAATTTCAAAAAAGTTATATGTGCTGCAAAAGAAACAACCCAGAGCAATGTGATACAGAGTTTGTAGGTGCTGGAAGTAGGAGTTACTTTAGATTGGGTGATCAAAGAAAGGTTTTTTCTCTGAAGAAGTCACATATAAACTGAGATCTGAACGTTTACACTGAGACATTTAAACTGAGACTTTAAAATGAGCCATTGAAGAGAAGGAAAAAAGGTGCTTTAAGCCGAAGCAATAGCATAAACAAAGACTTGGGGGAGGGCGGGGTGGTGGTGGTGGTGGGTAGGCTTATATAGATGGCGAAAACAACACTCCTCACTATGGTAAAGCTATCAATACTTCCAAAATTAGTTGATGGATAATTGCTGGGAAAATAACAATGATTATTTTTGGGGGTGAAGGAGATGTGAGACTGTGATATTAATGACTATGTAGAAGAATAAACTGTTAGAATAGCTGAGGAAATAATGCTACAATGAAAATTAGTTTATTACTAATGCAAGAATATAGAGACGTGGGAAAAAATAGTTCCCAAGTAGCCACCAATGTAAGTACAAATTTAGCAATTTATAAAGGTGGCATTATATTATATTAGGGAAAGAAGCAGTTAGCCAATAAACAGTGCTAGGGCAATTGATTAGTTGTTTACCAGATTTTAAATAGTCACTTATCAGCACTCACCAAAACATGGATTAGAGAGTTAAATGTTTAATAAATAATTAAATCTTAAAACAAAACATAAGTAATTACTTGTGCAATGTTGGAGTGAGGAAGACATCTTGAAGCAACAATGAAGGAAATCTTAAAGAAAAAAGCATATTGCATTTGGTGATAAGTGATTGCTTGCCTTTTAAAATATTTTGCATTTTCTAAGTCATCTATATTGAGAAGGTTTTAATTTTAGAATCAGAAAACTAATGCTTATTTTAGAAAAAAATCCAAAACAATTGCTTCAAAAGAAAATTGAGGGGGCTTCCCTGGTGGCACAGTGGTTAAGAATCCGCCTGCCAATGCAGGGAACACGGGTTCGAGCCCTGGTCTGGGAAGATCCCACAGGCCGTGGAGCAACTAAGGCCGTGCGCCAGAACTACTGAGCCTGCGCTCTAGAGCCTGTGCTCCGCATCAAGGGAAGCCACCTCGATGAGAAGCCCACGCACCGCAACGAATAGTAGCCCCTGTTCGCCGCAACTAGAGAAAGCTTGCGCGCAGCACCGCAGTACCCAATGCAGCCAAAAATAAAATAAATTAATTAAAAAAAAAAGAAAATTGAGGGATTGTTTTACAAAAGAGGTGTACCTGGTGCCTCTAAAACCATGCCCCGAGGAAAGTCACCTTCTCTGTTTATTTGGTAACCCAGCATTACTCTTAAAATTTTTAGACAACAACTGCTGTTGTGTTGTTTCTTATTCTTTAATTTTCAGGGGATGGATTGTGCAAAATTATTTTAGCCTTTTAGTCTCTTGCTTTAAAAACACAGCCAAATATTGATCTTACCGCAAAGATCTGATAGGAGATGAACTTGGGAACTTCCCCCCGGACTAAAGAGTGCAAAAGAGACCTGATAACATATATTTTATCATTGTTTTCCCAGGCTTACTGTGGGAAACCTGTCTGATAAAAAATAAAAATCACAACCCTGTTTGATCCTTTGGTGCAGAATTTTCCCTTCTCTCTGTCTCGTGAAAACAAAGTTCCCTCTCTCTCTCTCTCTCTCTGTCTCTCTCTCTCTCTCTGTCTCTCTCTCTCTCTTTCTCTCTCTGTCTCTCCCCCCCTCTCTCTGTCTCCGGACTCAGACACTTTTGCTTTCATTAATACCAGAACAGCAAATTTTTTACCCAGACAAAATGGGTTCCCTGGGAATTACCAGACTTATCATTATTTAAATAAAATTACATATGTATGTCAATTCAATTGTCTTCAAATATCAGTGGTATTTCTCAGTCAGCAAGTAACCAGACTGTAGACTTTTTGCATTTTCATCTACTTTAAAGTGCTAGTGCTAAGGTAATGAAATCACTGTAGCCAGGCAGAAAGCGCAAGTTTGAAGAAAAAAATATTTTTTTCTTTTTCAATCCAAGGTTATTGTTGTGTGTGTGGTTTTCTTTTTTTTTCTTTCAACTGCCCATTTTAACTTGTGGGCAATGAATTCAAACTTTTTTTTTTTAATTTTTTTTACATCTTAATTGGAGTATAACTGCTTTACAATGGTATGCTAGTTTCTGCTTTATAACAAAGTGAATCAGTTATACATATACATATGTTACGATATCTCTTCCCTCTTGCGTCTCCCTCCCTCCCACCCTCCCTATCCCACCCCCTAGGTGGTCACAAAGCACCGAGCTGATCTCCCTGTGCTATGCGGCTGCTACCCACTAGCTATCTATTTTACGTTTGGTAGTATATATATGTCCATGCCACTCTCTCACTTTGTCACAGCTTACCCTTCCCCCTCCCCATATCCTCAAGTCCATTCTGTAGTAGGTCTGTGTCTTTATTCCTGTCTTACCCCTAGGTTCTTCATGACATTTTTTTTTCTTAAATTGCATATATATGTGTTAGCATATGGTATTTGTCTTTCTCTTTCTGACTTACTTCACTCTGTATGACAGACTGAAGGTCCATCCACCTCATTACAAATAGCTCAATTTCGTTTCTTTTTATGGCTGAGTAATATTCCATTGTATATATGTGCCACATCTTCTTTATCCAGTCATCCAATGATGGACACTTAAGTTGTTTCCATCTTTGGGCTATTGTAACTAGAGATGCAATGAACATTTTGGTACATGACTCTTTTTGAATTATGGTTTTCTCAGGGTATATGCCCAGTAGGGGGATTCCTGGGTCATATGGTAGTCCTATTTGTAGTTTTTTAAGGAACCTCCATACTGTTCTCCATAGTGGCTGTACCAATTCACATTCCCAGCAGCAGTGCAAGAGTGTTCCCTTTTCTCCACACCCTCTCCAGCATTTATTGTTTCTAGATTTTTTGATGATGGCCATTCTGACTGGTGTGAGATGATATCTCATTGTAGTTTTGATTTGCATTTCTCTAATGATTAATGATGTTGAGCCTTCTTTCATGTGTTTGTTGGCAATCGGTATATCTTCTTTGGAGAAATGTCTATTTAGGTGTTCTGCCCATTTTTGGATTGGGTTGTTTGCTTTTTTGTTATTGAGCTGCTTGTAAATTTTGGAGATTAATCCTTTGTCAGTTGCTTCATTTGCAAATATTTTCTCCCATTCTGAGGGTTGTCTTTTGGTCTTGTTTCCTTTGCTGTGCAAAAGCTTTTAAGTTTCATTAGGTCCCATTTGTTTATTTATGTTTTTATTTCCATTTCTATGGAAGGTGGGTCAAAAAGTATCTTGCTGTGATTTATGCCATAGAGTGTTCTGTCTATGTTTTCCTCAAGGAGTTTGAGAGTTTCTGGCCTTACATGTAGGTCTTTAATCCATTTTGAGCTTATTTTTGTGCATGGTGTTAGGGAGTGATCTAATCTCATACTTTTACATGTACCTGTCCAATTTTCCCAGCACCACTTATTGAAGAGGCTGTCCTTTCTCCACTGTACATTCCTGCCTCCTTTATCAAAGATAAGGTGACCATATGGGCGTGGGTTTATCTCTGGGCTTCCTATCCTGTTCCATTGATCTATCTTTCTGTTTTTGTGCCAGTACCATACTATCTTGATTACTGTAGCTTTGGAGTATAGTCTGAGGTCAGGGAGCCTGATTCCTCCAGCTCCGTTTTTCGTTCTCAAGATTGCTTTGGCTATTCGGGGTCTTTTGTGTTTCCATACAAATTGTGAAATTTTTTGTTCTAGTTCTGTGAAAAATGCCAGTGGTAGTTCGATAGGGATTGCATTGAATCTGTAGATTGCTTTGGGTAGTAGAGTCATTTTCACAATGTTGATTCTTCCAATCCAAGAACATGGTATATCTCTCCATCTATTTGTATGATCTTTAATTTCTTTCATCAGTGTCTTATAATTTTCTGCATACAGATCTTTTGTCTCCTTAGGTCGGTTTATTCCTAGATATTTTATTCTTTTTTTTGCAATGGTAAATGGGAGCGTTGTCTTGATTTCACTTTCAGATTTTTCATCATTAGTGTATAGGAATGCCAGAGATTTCTGTGCATTAATTTTGTATCCTGATACTTTACCAAATTCATTGATTAGCCTAATAGTTTTCTGGTAGCATCTTTAGGACTCTCTATGTAGAGTATCATGTCATCTGCAAACAGTGACAGCTTTACTTCTTCTTTTCCAATTTGGATTCCGTTTATTTCCTTTTCTTCTCTGATTGCTGTGGATAAAACTTCCAAAACTATGTTGAATAAGAGTGGTGAGAGTGGGCAACCTTGTCTTGTTCCTGATTTTAGTGGAAATGCTTTGTTTTTCACCATTGAGGACGATGTGGGCTGTGGGTTTGTCATATATGGCCTTTATTATGTTGAGGAAAGTTCCCTCTATGCCTACTTTCTGCAGGGTTTTTTTATCATAAATGGGTGTTGAATTTTGTAAAAAGTTTTTTCTGCATCTATTGAGATGATCATATGGTTTTTCTCCTTCAATTTGTTAATATGGTGTATCACGTTGATTGATTTGTGTGTATTGAAGAATCCTTGCATTCCTGGAATAAACCCCACTTGATCATGGTGTATGATCCTTTTAATGTGCTGTTGGATTCTGTTTGCTAGTATTTTGTTGAGGATTTTTGCATCTATGTGCATCAGTGATATTGGCCTGTAGTTTTCTTCTTCGTGACATCTTTGTCGGGTTTTGGTATCAGGGTGATGGTGGTCTTGTAGAATGAATTTGGGAGTGTTCCTCCCTCTGCTATATTTTGGAAGAGTTTGAGGAGGGTAGGTGTTAGCTCTTCTCTAAATGGTTGATAGAATTTGCCTGTGAAGCCATCTGGTCCTGGGCTTTTGTTTGTTGGAAGAATTTTAATCTCAGTTTCAATTTCAGTGCATGTGATTGATCTGTTCAAATTTTCTATATCTTCCTGGTTCAGTCTTGGCAGGTTGTGCATTTCTAAGAATTTGTCCATTTCTTCCAGGTTGTCCATTTTATTGGCATAGAGTTGCTTGTAGTAATCTCTCATGATCTTTTGTATTTCTGCAGTGTCAGTTGGTACTTCTCCTTTTCCATTTCTAATTCTATTGATTTGAGTCTTCTCCCTTTTTTTCTTGATGAGTCTGGCTAATGGTTTATCAATTTTGTTTTTTTTCTCACAGAACCAGCTTTTAGTTTTATTGATATTTGCCATCGTTTCTTTCTTTTCTTTTTCATTTATTTCTGATCTGATCTTTATGATTTCTTTCCTTCTGCTAACTTTGTGGGGTTTTTGTTCTTTCTCTTGCTTTAGGGGCAAGGTCAGGTTGGTTATTCGAGATGTTTCCTGTTTCTTAAGGTAGGATTGTATTGGTATAAACTTCCCTCTTAGAACTGCTTTTGCTGCATCCCATAGGTTTTGGGTCATCGTGTCACCATTGTCATTTGTTTCTAGGTTTTTTTTTTTATTTCCTCTTTGATTTCTTCAGTGATCACTTCGTTATTAAGTAGTGTATTGTTTAGCCTCCATGTGTTTGTATTTTTTACAGATCTTTTCCTGTAATTGATATCTAGTCTCATAGCGTTGTGATGGGAAAAGATACTTGACACAATTTCAATTTTCTTATATTTACCAAGGCTTGATTTGTGACCCAAGATATGATCTATCCTGGAGAATGTTCCATGAGCACTTGAGAAAAATGTGTATTCTGTTGTTTTTGGATGGAATGTCCTATAAATATCAATTAGGTCCATTTTGTTTAATGTATCATTTAAAGCTTGTTTTTCCTTATTTATTTTCATTTTGGATGATCTGTCCATTGGTGAATGTGGGGTGTTAAAGTCCCACACTATGAATGTGTTACTGTCAATTTCCCCTTTTATGGCTGTTAGTATTTGCCTTACGTATTGAGGTGCTCCTATGTTGGGTGCATAAATATTTACAATTGTTATATCTTCTTCTTGGATCGATCCCTTGATCATTATGTAGTGTCCTTCTTTGTCTCTTCTAATAGTCCTTATTTTAAAGTCTATTTTGTCTGGTATGAGAATTGCTACTCCAACTTTCTTTTGGTTTCCATTTGCATGGAATAACTTTTTCCATTCCCTCACTTTCAGTCTGTATGTGTCCCTGGGTCTGAAGTGGGGCGCTTGTAGACAGCATATATATGGGTCTTGTTTTTGTATCCATTCAGCCAGTCTGAGTCTTTTGGTGGGAGCATTTAATCCATTTACATTTAAGGTAATTCTCGATATGTATGTTCCTATTCCCATTTTCTTAATTGTTTTGGGTTTGTTATTGTACGTCTTTTCCTTCTCTTGTGTTTCTTGCCTAGAGAAGATCCTTTAGCATTTGTTGTAAAGCTGGTTTGGTGGTGCTGAACTCTCTCAGCTTTTGCTTGTCTGTAAAGGTTTTAATTTCTCCATCAAATCTGCATGAGATCCTTGCTGGGTAGAGTAATCTTGGTTGCAGGTTTTTCTCCTTCATCACTTTAAATATGTCCTGCCAGTCCCTTCTGTCTTGCAGAGTTTCTGCTGAAAGATCAGCTGTTAACCTTATGGGGATTCCCTTGTGTGTTATTTGTTGTTTTTCCCTTGCTGCTTTTAATATGTTTTCTTTGTATTTAATTTTTGACAGTTTGATTAATATGTGTCTTGGCGTACTTCTCCTTGGATTTATCCTGTATGGGACTCTCTGTGCTTCCTGGACTTGATTAACTATTTCCTTTCCCATATTAGGGAAGTTTTCAAGTGGAATCTCTTCAAATATTTTCTTAGTCCCTTTCTTTTTCTCTTCTTCTTCTGGAACCCCTATAAGTCGAATGTTGGTGCGTTTAATGTTGTCCCAGAGGTCTCTGAGACTGTCCTCAGTTCTTTTCATTCTTTTTTCTTTCTTCTGCTCTGCAGTAGTTATTTCCACTATTTTATCTTCCAGGTCACTTATCCATTCTTCTGCCTCAGTTATTCTGCTATTGATCCCATCTAGAGTATTTTTAATTTCATTTATTTTGTTGTTCATTGTTGCTTGTTTCATCTTTAGTTCTTCTAGATCCTTGTTATATGTTTCTTGCATTTTCTCTATTCTATTTCCAAAATTTTGGATCATCTTTACTATCAGTATTCTGAATTCTTTTTCAGGTAGACTGCCTATTTCCTCTTCATTTGTTAGGTCTGCTTGGTTTTTATCTTGCTCCTTCATCTGCTTTTTTTTTTTTTTTGTCTTGTCATTTTGCTTATCTACTGTGCTTGGGGTCTCCTTTTTGCACGCTGTAGGTTCGTAGTTCTCGTTGTTTTTGGTGTCTGTCCCCAGTGGCTAAAGTTGGTTCAGTGGGTTGTGTAGGCTTCCTGGTGGAGGGGACTAGTGCCTGTGTTGTGATGGATGAGGCTGGATCTTGTCTTTCTGGTGGGCAGGTCCACGTCTGGTGGTGTGTTTTGGGGTGTCTGTGGACTTATTATGATTTTAGGCAGCCTCTCTGCCAATGGGTAGGGTTGTGTTCCTGTCTTGCTAGTTGTTTGACATAGGGTGTCCAGCACTGTAGCTTGCTGGTCATTGAGTGAAGCTGGGTGCTGATCTTTGGGAGATTTTCGCCGTTTGATATTATGTGGAGCTGGGAGGTGTCTTGTGGACCAGTGTCCTGAAGTTGGCTCTCCCATGTCAGAGGCACAGCACTGACTGCTGGCTGCAGCACCAAGAGCCTTTCGTCTACCCGGCTCAGAATAAAAGGGATAAATAGTAGAAAGAAAGAAAGAAAGAGAGAGAGAGAAAGAGGGAGGCTGGGAAGGAAGGAGGAAGGGAGGGAGGAAGGAAGAAAGAAATAAAAGAAAAAGGAAAGAGGATAAAATAAGATAAAGTAAGATAAAATAAAATAAAGTTATTAAAATAAAAAATAATTAGTAAGAAAAAAAATTTTTTTAAGAAAAAAAGACAAAAATAAATGGACAGATAGAACCCTAGGACAAATGGTGAAAGCAAAGCTATACAGACATCTCACACAGAAGCATACACATACACACTCACAAAAAGAGGAAAAGGGGAAAAAATCATAAATCTTGCTCTCAAAGTCCACCTCCTCAATTTGGGATGATTCGTTGTCTATTCATGTATTCCGCAGATGCAGGGTGCATCAAGTTGATTATGGAGCTTTAATCCACTGCTCCTGAGGCTGCTGGGAGAGATTTCCCTTTCTCTTCTTTGTTCGCCCAGCTCCCGGGGTTCAGCTTTGGATTTGGCCCTGTCTCTGCATGTAGGTCGCTGTAGGGCATCTGTTCTTTGCTCAGACAGGACGGGGTTAAAGGAGCAGCTGCTTCGGGGACTCTGGCTTGCTGAGGCCGGGGGGGCAGAGGGGTGTGGATGCGGGGCAAGCCCGCGACGGCAGAGGCCAACAGGACGTTGCACCAGCCTGAGGCGCGCCATGTGTTCTCCCGGGAAAGTTGTCCCTGCATCCCGGGACTCTGGCAGTGGCGGGCTGCACAGGCTCCCCGGAAGGGGGGTGTGGAGAGTGACCTGTGCTCGCACCCAGGCTTCTTGGTGGCGGCAGCAGCAGCCTTAGCGTCTCATGCCTGTCTCTGGGGTCCGCGCATTTAGCCACGGCTCGCGCCCATCTCTGGAGCTCCTTTAAGCAGCGCTCTTAATCCCCTCGCCTCGCGCACCAGGAAACAAAGAGGGAAGAAAAGTCTCCTGCCTCTTCGGCAGGTCCAGACTTTTCCCTGGACTCCCTCCTGGCTAGCCGTGGTGCACTAACCCCCTGCGGGCTTTGTTCAAGCCGCCAACCCCAGTCCTCTCCCTGCAATCCGACTGAAGCCTGAGCCTCAGCTCCCAGCCCCGCCCATCCCAGCGGTGAGCAGACAAGCCTCTTGGGTTGGTGAGTGCCGGTCGGCACCGATCCTCTGTGCGGGAATCTCCCCGCTTTGCCGTCTGCACCCCTGTGTCTGTGCTCTCCTCCATGGCCCCGAAGCTCCCCCCTCCGCCACCTGCAGTCTCCGCCCACAAAGAGCCTTCCCAGTGTGTGGAAACCTTTCCTCCTTCACAGCTCCCTCCCACTGGTGCAGGTCCCGTCCCTATTCTTTTGTCTCTGTTTATTCTTTTTTCTTTTGCCCTACCCAGGTACGTGGGGAGTTTCTTGCCTTTTGGGAAGTCTGAGGTCTTCTGCCAGCGTTCAGTAGGTGTTCGGTAGGAGTTGTTCCACGTGTAGATCTATTTCTGGTGTATCTGTAGGTAGAATGCAGCCTGGGCAATCCTAGTTCGAGGCCTCTAGGTGCTGTGCATCAAACAGCTAAGAATAATTTTCAGTGACTTTTACTGAAAAACCCTATGTAATAACAATTCACCTTTATTCTGATCCTTGTGCCAAAGGCAATGCGCTCTTCTTGGGGAACTACTCATATTCTGCAGCTATGCCAGTTCTCTGGGAACCATCAACTCAGCTGTGCCTGCAAGTCCGGAGCCTCGGACAGGCCTGCCGAAGCACAGAGTCTGCATGGAGGGGGCAGAGCCGGGGGCTAGGAAGGAAGGGACACCGGGCACGAAAGAGAGGGGCCGCTCGCTCCCCCAGTCAGGGAGAGTGGCTGATGGTGGGAACTGTGACCACACGCAAACACGCACGCACACACCGTGTGTGCGTGTTTTTTTTTTTTAATGACATCCCTCCGTACTGAAATGTTACTACAGGCACACCTTTGAGATATTGTGGGTTCGGTTCCAGACCACCAAAATAAAGCATCTATAGAAATAAAGTGAGTCACATGAATTTTTTTGGTTCCCCAGTGCATATAAAAGTTATATTTACACTATACTGTAGCCTATTCAATACGCAACAGTATTATGTCCAAAAAACAATGTACATGTCTTAATTTAAAAATACTTCATTGCTAAAAAATGCTAACCACCATATGAGCCTTCAGCAATTCATAATCTTTTGCTGGTGGAGGGTCTTGCCATGTTGACAGCTGCTGACTGATCAGGGCGGTGGTTTCTGAAGGTTGGGGTGGCCGGGGCAGTTTCTTAAAATAAGACAGCAATGAAGTTTACCACATCGACTGACTATTCCTTTCAGGATGTAGCACTGTTTGACAGCATTTTACCCACAGCAGAACTTCTTTTGAGATTGGAGCCAATCCTCTCAAAACCTGTCTCTGCTTTATCAACTAAGTTTATGTAATATTCTAAGTCCCTTGTTGTCTTTTGAACAATCTTCATAACGTCTTCACCAGAAGTAGATTCCATCTCAAGAAACCACTTTCCTTTCTTATCCATAAGAAGCAACTCCTCATCTGTTCAAGTTTATCATGAGATTGCAGCAATTAATTCACATCTTCAGGCTCCACTTCTAATTCTAGTTCTCTTGCTATTTCTACCATACCTGCAGTGACTTCCTCCACTGAAGTCTTGAGTCCCTCAAAGTCATCCATGAGGGTTGGAATCAACTTCTTCCAAACTCCTGTGAATGTTGATATTTTGACCTCCTCCCATGAATCACAAATGTTCTTAATGGCATCTAGAATGGTGAAACCTTTCCAGAAGGTTTTCAGTTTAATTTGCTCAGATCCATCAGAGGAATCACTATCTATGGCAGATATAGCCTTATGAAATGTATTTCTTAAGTAATAACACTTGAAAGTCAAAATTACTCCTTGATCCATGGGCTGCAGAATGATGTTGTGTTAGCAGGCATGAAAAAAGAAACCCATGAATCTCATTGTCTATCTCTATCAGAGCTCTTGGGTGACCAGGTGTATTGTCAATGAGCAGTAATATTTTGAAAGGAATTTTTTTCTGAGGAGTAGGTCTCAACAATGGGCTTAAAACATTCAGTTGTAAATAGATGTGCTGTCATCCAGGCTTTGTTGTTCCAAATATAGAGCACAGACAGAATAGATGTAGCATAATTCTGAAGGGCCCTAGGATTTTCAGAATGGTAAATGAGCACTGGCTTCAACTTCAAGTTACCAGCTGCATTAGCCAACAAGAGAGTTGGCCTGTCCTTTGAAGCTTTGAAGCCAGGCATTGACATCTTCTCTCCAGCTAGGAAAGTCCTAGATGGCATCTTGGAATATAAGGCAGTTTCGTGTATGCTGAAAATCTGTGTTTAGTGTAGCCATCTTCGTGGATTACCTTAGCTGCAGCTTCTGTACCAGCACTCGCTGCTTCACCTTGCACTTTTATGTGATGGAGATGGCTTCTTTCCTTAAGCCTCATAAGCCAACCTCTGCTGGCTTTAAACTTTTCTTCTGAAGCTTCCTCACTTCTCTCAGCCTTCACAGAACTGAAGAGAGTTCAGGCCTTGCTTTGGATTAGGCTTTGGCTCAGGGAATGTTGTGGCTGGTTTGATCTTCTATCCAGACCATCAAAACTTTCTCCATATCAGCAATAAGGCTGTTTCGCTTCCTTATCATCTGTGTGTTCACTGAAGTAGCACTCTTATTTTCCTTCAAGAACTTCTCCTTTGCGTTCATACCTTGGCTAACTGTTTGGCTCAAGAGACCCAGCTTTTGACCTATGTCAGCTTTCAACATGTCTCCCTCACTAAGCTTAAGCATTTCTAGTTTTTGATTTAAAGTGAGAAATGTGCGAGTCTTCCTTTCACTTGAACACTTAGAGGCCATTGTAGGTTATTAATCGGCCTAACTTCAATATTGTTGTGTCTCAGGGAATAGGGAGGCCCGAGGAGATGATTGAGATGGGGGAATGGCTGGTTGCTGGAGCAGTCAGAACACACACAACATTTATCAATTACATTTTCCATCTTATATGGATGTGGTTCATGGAGCCCCCAAAAAATTACAATAGTGACATCGAAGATCACTGGTCACAGATCACCATAACAAATATAATAATAATGAAAACGTTTGAAATAATGTGAGAATTGTCAAAATGTGGCACAGACACAAAGTGAGCAAGTGCTATTGGAAAAACGGTGCTGATAGATTTGCTTGACACAGGGCTACCACAGACTTTCCACTTGTAGAAAATGCAGTATCAGTGAAGCACAATAAAGTGAAACACAGTGAAATGAGCTATGTTTGTATATGAAATTCCACCAGTGTATGAAATTCCTCTTTTCTCTATTTTCTTGACAGTATTTGGTATTGTCAGACTTTGCCTTTTTTCTAGTAGTGGAAATGGTACCTTACTGTTTTAATTTGTATTATCTTGATAACTGTTGAGGTTGAATGTATTTTCGTATGTGTATTGGGCATTTGAATTCCCTCTTCTGTAAAATGCCAGTTCAAGTCTTTTGCTCATTTTCCTATTGTGTTGTTTTTCTTACAGATTTTCAAAAACTCATTATATATTCTGGATCTCTATCTTTTGCCAGTTATATGCTTTGTAAATCCAGTCTGCGGTTTGTTTTTTTGATGTGTTTATGATGTATTTTGTATATAGAAGTTTTACATTTTCATGTAGTGAAGGCTATCCATCTTTTATTCATAGCTTGCATGTTTGAGCTTTGTTTAAAGAAGCCTGAGCACACTGAATACCTGAGGGAACAGAGGACTAGAAGGGCAGATGATAGAGGGTGGAAACAGATATCGCCTTCATTCTTGTTTTTCTCTCCTTTCTTCTTCTATTATTTCTCCATTTTTCCTTACCCTGAAATCGATGCCTTTAACAAACAAGTTAGGCAGCTTTTTTGCTTTGATTTGTTCATTTTTGTATCTAGATATCTTTGGCTCTTTTTTGCTGGGCTGCTTTCTTCAAACTTTTCCGTCTACTTGGTACCACCAGTAAATGCCAGTGGAGAAGATTGCTTTGTGCTCAAGAATAAAAAAATGAATAAGTACACCTCGTGACTGAAATAATTGTGCCAAATGAATTACCTCATATAATGAAAAGTAACAAGCAAGAGATCTCATCTGGTGCATCTCTATTGTTTTTAGGGAAAGGAAGACTTTTTATACAATCATTTTCTAAACTTTTATTGCTTTAAATCACTACTGCATTACCACAATGCCATGTCCATAAACCCCCTCACAATCTAATCAAAATCATTGTAACCTGGGTTGGGGATCAGGGGAGAACTAAGAAAACTGAAGTGCAATGTTGCCTTGAACCCCTCAAAGTCATCCATGAGGGTTGGAATCAGTCAACCCTTGAACAAAGTGGCAGTTAGGGGCACCGACCCTCCACACAGTCAAAAATCCAAGTATAACTTTAAGGTCAGCCCTCTCTATCTGCTGTTCCACATCCACACAAACAGCTTTGGATCATGTAGTACTGTAGTACATATTTATTGACAATAATCACGTATAAGTGGACTTGCCCAGTTTAAACTCATGTTATTTGAGGGTCACGTATACTTTGCCCAGGTCCATCAGAGGAATCACTATCTAGAGCAGCATAGCTTCACAAAATGTGTTTCTTAAACAATAAGACTTGAAAGTTGAAATTAGTCCTTGGATCCATGGACTGCAGAATGGATGTTATGTTAGCAGGCATGAAAACAACATGAATCTCACTGTCTATCTCCATCAGAGCTCCTAGGTGACCAGGTGCATTGTCAATGAGCAGTAATATTTTGAAAGAAATCTTCTTTTCCTGAGAAGTAAGTCTTAATAGTGGGCTTAAAGTATTCAGATGTGCTGTCATCCAAGCTTTGTTGTTCCATTTATAGAGCACAGGCAGAGTTTATTTAGCATAATTCTTAAGGGCCCTAGGATTTTTGGAGTGGTAAATGAGCATTGACTTCAACCTAAAGTCACCAGCTCCACTGACCCCTAACAAGAGAGTCAGCCTGTCCTTAGAAGTTTTGAAGCCATCAAGTTCTTCTCTCTAGCTGTGAAAGTCCTAGATGGCAACCTCTGCTGCCTTCAAACTTTTTTCCTGCAGCTTCCTCACTTCTCTCAGCTGTCATGGAATTGAACAGTTAGGACCTTGCTCTAGATTAAGCTTTGGCTTAAGGGAATGTTGTGGCTGGTTCGATCTTCTATCCAGATCACTAAAACTTTCTTCATGTCAGCAATAAGGCTGTTTCGCTTATTACTCAGGTGTTCATGGGAGTAGCACTTTTAATTTCCTTCAAGGATTTTTCCTTTGCATTCACAACTTGCCTTTTTGGTGTAAGATGGCCTAGTTGTAGGCCTGTCTGGGTTTTCCACATGCCTTCCTCACTAAGCTTAATCATTTCTAGCTTTTGATTTAAAGTGAGAGATGTGTGATTCTTCCTTTCACTTGAACACCTAGAGGCCATTGTAGGGTTATTGACTGGCCTAATTTCAATACTGATGTGTCTCAGGAAATAAGGAGGCCCCAAAAGAGAGAGAGATGGGAACAGCCGGTGGATGGAGCAGTCAGAACACACATAACATTTATTGATTTAATTCCACGTCTTATATGGGACAG
The DNA here is from genome assembly GCF_963455315.2 of Globicephala melas. Lineage (NCBI taxonomy): Eukaryota > Metazoa > Chordata > Mammalia > Artiodactyla > Delphinidae > Globicephala > Globicephala melas. Next base: position 21,661,299 of record NC_083335.1, on the reverse strand, counting down.
TTTGTGGTGTCTCCCAAAAATTACAATAGTAGCATCAAAGATCACTAATCACAGATCACCATAACAAATATAATAATAATTTAAAAGTTTGAAATATTGTGAGAATTACCAAAATGTGACACAGAGACACAAAGGGAGCAAATGCTGTTGGAAAAATGGAGCCAATACCCTTGCTTGACACAGGGCTACCACAACCCTTCAATTTGTAAAAAACACAATATCTGCAGAAATCAATAAAGCAAGATATGCCTTTACTCGTTGTGTTTGGTACAGTCCAGTGCTGAATCTGTAATTCTATCTTATGGGAAAATATTTCTTTCTATCTTTTCAATCTTCGTGAAGTAGCTATTCACAACCTCATGCTTCTGGGAACTTTGTAATTTGAATATTGTTAACAAAATGTTCAAAATTCTTAGGGGGCCTGCCACATACAGAGTGGAACAGAAGACTGGTCCAGAGCCCTTTTCCTGGATCACAGCAAGGTGACCCACCACTGGAGGAGGGTCTCATTTGCTCCAGGTAGGCTGGAGAGGCTCAGGTTTTACCAGGATTGTGAGTGAAGGTCTCAAGTTCAGGCCTCCAGCCTGCAGCACCAGGCCAAGTCCATTGGCTTTGTGAGCAGACCTCCCCAGGGTCCAGACTTTGTTGGGGCCATGGCAGGGTGGACGCCTAGGGCTCAGTGCTGCTGGGTGAGACCTCACAACATTGGAACTTTGTGGGCCTGGGTCGCCAGTACTGCATGGTGTCTACGGGTGCCTGGTGGAAGTGACTGTTGAAATCTTGAAGTTGTCATCAAAAATGCTGAAAGCAAACTGCTTGGAACCCTAGACCAAGTGCTGATCCACAGTCTGCTCTGGTCCATGGGGCTGTGGAGGAACCATTTTCTTAAAAAAAAAAAAGTATGCATACACACACACACATATTCAAAACTCTTAATGGAAATTCAGAGAACCTGGAGACTTCTGAAAAACAAAAATAAATTTAAATGGAAAGAGATTAGTTCTTTAAATATTTTAAATTGTCAGTCACATATTCTTGATTATTACAAGGTTAAAGAGTGACTACTGAAATCATTTTGAACATTGCCTCTCCCTTTCCACATTCTACAGATGGCTTCTAGGGTCCATCAAGCGTTAGGTTGAGGAGAGTCTATTTTACCTTCCACTGTAATTTTGTTTTCCATTTTCTTGTTCTCTCTTCAAATGGGGTATCTTCTGTTACACAGATCACAGTAAATACTTGCAAAACTTGCCTTGCCTTGAGCAGTATGTTGCTTGAGATTGAAATAGGAAGCTAGTCTTATATAAACGTTTGAGTTCTCTTTGGCTTATCTCATATAATTGGGGTATTTAAGCCTTAGCCCCATCTCTTGGTCCTAATATTTCTAGTACTTATCAAGGAAACTATTCATTCAAAATTAAGTGATTTGAGAAAGCAGGATTATAATCTTGTTTTAACTCTATAGAGTCTAAAGATGTCAAAGTTTGTGTGAGGTGGGGAAGATGGAAGAGACTCTGAACTCCCACACCCGTGTCTCACTGAAAGCAGTTCTAACTTTATCTGTAGACTGCTATAAATGGTGTCTTGCACGTAGTTAATTACTCAATATGTTTTAGCTACTAATGTTTCTGCTGCTGTTGCTATGCTACTTACAGCTAAAGATTGTGTCAATAATGCTGATCTGTACTTCATAAATGATTTTCAGTGTTCAAAGTCATATGCCCAGGGCCTAGTGTAGCCTGCCTGACACACAGTTGACGCTCAATGTAAATTGAGTGAATGAATGTGTCCTTTGTTACATGAGACACAGGATAGGAAAATGTAGAGAATTCATTGGAAACCAGTCCCCATTTCTGAGGACTCAATTCACAGAATTAGAGTCATTATGTATTTTTTTCTCTCCAGGGAAACATTGAACCTTCTCAAAACTCCCTCTATAGTTGTTTTCTGAGTGATAGCCAAGGGATAATTTCTAATACTGTAGCATTCCTATAAGGACTAGCAAAATATTAATGATGAATATTAGGTTCTGTTTCATAATAAAATGATATATTTTTAATCACTTATGAGATATGAATATATAGACTGGGGAATTAGGATATGCAATGATGGTTAAAAATACTATACATATTTATTTCAACAAAATATATTTTTTTAAAGGGCTTCAAATGCTTGGCTTTTTATTTATTTATTTTTGCTGTGTTGGGTCTTCGTTTCTGTGTGAGGGCTTTCTCTAGTTGTGGCACGCGGGGGCCACTCTTCATCGCGGTGCGCAGGCCTCTCACTATCGCGGCCTCTCTTGTTGCGGAGCACAGGCTCCAGATGTGCAGACTCAGTAGTTGTGGCCCACGGGCCCAGTTGCTCCGTGGCATGTGGGATCCTCCCAGACCAGGGCTCGAACCCATGTCCCCTGCATTAGCAGGCAGATTCTCAACCACTGCGCCGCCAGGGAAGCCCTCAACAAATTTTTTAATATGTGAGAGTAATTGTGTTATATGCTTAGAAAATGTAAGGCTACATAAGACATCACTTTTGTTATCAAGCAGTATATAAGATACAAAAACGCATAACAATTTAAAAATAAAGATTCTACTGAAATGAGGTACAGCTATACATATATAAAAAAACATGTATCACTGATTAAACAAACCTTTATCTCCATTTTCCAGAGCCTGACTGCATACAACTCAAAATCAAATGGGTGTCAGACAAGTAAATAGACAATTTCAGTAGAGCCTGATGATTTTTTTTTTATAACACAGGAGCATAAGATTCTATGGGAACACAGAGAAAGGGATGAACAGCAGCCCGGTTTCTAGAGGTATCTCTAGAGCTGAGGTTTCAAGAAGGAGAAAGAGTTAGCTAGAATATGGAACAGGGAGATCAGCGAAGATGTTACAGGCAAAATAAGCATATTGTGCAAGGTTTTTAAGATTTGCTATGTCAAACTTCATGCATGAAGGTAAATATGACCAGAATGAGGATGGATATAGGCAAGAGACAGAAATAATAGAGGCAGAGAAATGCTAGATAATAAAGAACTTTGTATTCTAAACTAAAGAGCTTGCATTTTATCACCTAGGTTATGGGAAAGTCATTGCAGATTTTTGTAACAGCAAAAGTAATGCAAATTCACCATAAACATTCAAACAATACAGTCGTGTAGAAAGTAAAAAGTGAGTACCTCCAACTTCATAAGTATATTCATATGACTGAGAGAGTGCCTTTAATGACATTTAAACCAGTTTTATTAAAATTAAAATGGTGTTTTTACTTTATATTAAAAATGTAAAGTATAGGGAAGCATTTAAATAAAAAGTAAAAATCCATTCTACTGTGCAGACCTCTACCTCCAATTCCACTTGGTAGGGACAAAATTGTTAATAATTTCTGACTTTTAATACTTTTAAACTTTCCACTTTAACTGCAAATAATATACCTATAAATCCATTTCCTACTGAATCCCCGCTAAAAAAGATGAGGTATAAGGATGTTATAAATGGAGAAAATTGTCAGATTACCTATCCTCTAAAAACAAAGTCAGCCAAAGTAGCCTCACAGAGTGAATTCTATTAACACTATAAGCAAAAGATGATTCCAATGTTATTAAACTGTCCCAAAGAATAAAGTGAGAAGGAAAGCTTTCACGTTTTATTCTTCTTTCAAACAACACAACACATTGATGCTTGAGAACTCACAAAGAGAGCTTGGTAAAGAAAACTACAGCTTTATAGCATGTGGAACTATATTCAGTATCTTGTAATAATCTATAATGGGAAAGAATCTGAAACTGTACACCTAAAACTAATACAGTATTATAAATCAACTATAAATAAAATTAAATTAAAAAAAGAAAACTACAGCTTCATCTGACTTATGAATATTGAAGCAGAAGCAGTAACTAAAAATCAAATTAAGCACAGTATGAATTAGTCATAAAATTCAGAGTTCAATCTGGGAATGCAAGGATGGTTCAGTATAAAGAAATACCTAAAATAATACATTATAAATAGTATACAGAGAATGGTAATAAAAGTGTGATTGGAGCCTAGAGTTCATTGGGAGATTGAAGATGATAAAGTTGGCAAGATAGATTGGAAAATGGATCATGAAGTAATTTATATACAGTGTGAAAAATATCTGTGATTCTAACCAACAGGGGAAGGAGAGTTAAATAATATTTTTTTCCATTTTTTGTACAAGGAAAGTAGTAAAAATTCTGTTTAGTTTGATAAAACAGTTATTCCCATAACTCACTTTTTATAAGCATCAAAACATTATTAGCAGCATATATCTGAATATATGTAATAAGTATATAGAATAAAAAATATATATATTGTATCCAGTATGCATTTTTAAATGTTTTACACAAAAATCACATCATTAATTTTTTCTTACTCATATTAATATCATATTTTATATAAAAATATAAATATTAAATAATCATATAATTATATATTAACATGTAATAATAGCTAGCTTTTATTGTGTTCCCTATGTGCCAGGAAAAAAATGTACACATGTAAGTGTATATGTTTAAATAAATAAATATATATATATAATGAAACCTCACAACAGCAACGAATTAATTGCATTATCCTCATATTAGAGATAGAGAAACAAAGGCCCACAGGAAGCTTTCTGATACTAAAATCTCTGTGTTTAATCCACCACATCCTGCGATCCCTGCATAGTACACTGTGGAAAGACAATGTTTAGGAACTTTCTAGTGAGCCAGAATCTTTGAACAAGGGTGAAAAATTGCTCAGGAATAATCTGCAAAATGAAACCCATATGCAAATAATCTACACATTCAAAAACTATCAATCCCATCTAAAGAATAAAGTTCCGTTTAAACAACAGAAAAAGTAGCAAATAATGAAATAACTTTATTCAGACTTTTTACTCGAAGTAGAACATTTGTTTTGAATTAGCCTTTAGATTTGAAGTAGTCATAACATGAAAAATTTTGGAATGTGAAGTTCTGTGTTTGTTCCCAGGGACTGTGCACTTTGCTCTTTCACATTTGAAAACTTCTACAGGTGTGTCACGGGCTTAACCCTGTCATAATAGTTTGAGAATATGAGCTAGACAATGAGTGAGCCTTACAATAAGTAGAGACCAGTGAAGGAGGACGATGTAGCTGAGGTAGCTTCTAGTGTAGAGCAGCGGTCCCCAACCATTTTGGCGCCGGGGACCAGTTTCGTGGAAGACAATTTTTCCACGGATGGGAGTGGGGTGCGGGGGGGTGCGGGGGTAGGTGGTTCAGGCAGTAATGCGAGCGATGGTGAGCGGCAGATGAAACTTCGCTCACTTGCCCACCCTCACCTCCTAATGTGCTGCCCGCTTCCTAACAGGCCACGGACCTGTACCAGTCTGCAGCCCCGGGAGTTGGGGATCCCTGGTATAGACTATTCAGTTTCACACTGTGGTGCTAGTTTCAGGCAGTAGTGAATATGTGAGCCGGGATAATACATACCTTGTTAGGGAGACTTGCAAATAAATAACCAAAAAACCTTCTACTTCTAATAATCAGTGCCTCTACATAGTCAGTCTAATTTTAGTTTCATTGGAGAAACTGAGACAGCCTATTAGACCCAAAAGTGTTGACTAACACTGGTACCCTAAGGCAAGAAGCATTGTTAAATTAAATGTGCTAAAAAAAAGCGGCCCTCTTACATATATAAATGATGACTATTCGTAGAATCAAGGTAGAGCTACTTAATTAGCTTTTGGATTTAAAGCATAATCTGAAAAATAATTATGGATTTTAAAAATGTGTTTGACTCTAGCTGAGGATGGCATCCATTTTAAACTAATGACCCATTTTGTGCATGTGTTACATGTGCGCACATGTACACGTGTGTTTATTTGTATATGTGAGTGCATATATTTCCTTGAAAGATATGGTTTAAGAGAGAAGTGACAAGATCCCTCTCAACGTTCTACGCGTTGAATCCCAAGATTCATTCTATACTCACTATCTGATGCGATCTGACAGCACAAAATTCAGTTGCAAAGCCGCATAGAATGCAAGCTGTAGCATTGCACTATCTTGCTGGAGGCTAATCACTTTATAATGAGTTTAGTGAAAAGTACCTATGCAATAAGTTGTTGTTGACAGCAGCCCAAGGGAACCTCTAAGTGCTAAAAATTAGCAGCTGAGAGATGTTGGATTGCATCCTTTTGAAGATAGAAAACAGATTCCTTTCTAAAATACAAGCAGTTTAAATTCGACATAAATCAAACACATGGTAAAAGAAATATCTTGTTGCTATGGGCTTTATCCTGTTTTTGTTCTCACTGTTTTATGAAATAAAAGAAGAAAAAAGTCAGGCTTCTAGTGTTCCAGTTTGAGGAAACAATATCTTAACAGCACAGAGAAAATGATTTTTTTTTACTGTGATATTGTATATTTGACAGTTCATGAAAAAATTTACACCAAGCTATATTTAAAGAAAATGGTGAACATGCATTGAACAGTCAGCTTCCTTTTAAATGATTCACTTTCATTGTAGATTTTGGATATTAAATAATCAATCTGGACTGAAGAACTTATAATAAAACTCAGTCACTACTATTTATAAGACTGTTGCAGAGCCGTGTTGCTATAAAGACCACTATGCACCAGAGGAAGTATAATTTTAGTTAGGCTGTACTGATACCATTGATAAGCATCAAACCCATGCTAATTTTGCCTGCAAGAAAGATGCAGCATAAGATAGAAAGAAAGAAGGTTATGGCACTGCTTGGTAGGAAGAAATCTATAAAATAATGTTTTAGCTTTCCAACTTGGCACTAGAAATGACAGAGAACAAAACAGAAAAGAGATACATTTGACACAGTGCCATGAAATGCATTTGACACAGTGCCATGAAAAACATTTCTGAACTTCAGTATATTTCCTTAAATTGAAGGGCACCCACTGTATCAGGGTTTTACACAGGTCAAAATAATCAGCAGTATGACAGTTGTAATTGACAAATACATTGTCTAAACTACTTGTGCTTCTATAGTAAGTACTTGTATTAAAATGATATATTGAGTTAAGTATCAGACAGAGTTCCACAAATGTGCTAGGTAGGAAATGTAATTTTACAAAAGGATTTGACAGTACCACCTACAGTTGCTAAGAGGTAACTGGGGAGAACACTATGGAGTGATGCAAACTGGTAAGTCTTCACAGTCTTTGTGGTTTCGGTAGGGGTTTGAGGATAGGGTAGAATTTAAATCAGCAGAGAGAGAGGGGAAGAGCATTTGTGCAAAGTAGAGAGATATCAAGATTTTGACCAGATTGTGGGAAACTTTAAATGTGAAACTGAGGAATTATAGGTTTATTTGTTAGGCAATTAACGGGCCATTGAAGGACTTAAACAGAGGTTAATGTGTACAAAATAGTGTTTATGAAGATTTACTTGTCAGTAAATGGGGAAAGACTGAAGGCAAGGAAACTGGTTAAGAGATCATGACAACCATCCAGGGAAGCAGTGATGAGGGTCTGAACAAGGGTTTTGATGGGGGAATGAAAGGAAAGGCTATTACAAAAGAAAAGGAACACACTGGGCTTGGCGATTGATGAGATGCAAGGGAGGGAGGGGTGAATCAACATCTGTGATAAGCAGGGTAATGAATTTCGTAACCAAATTTTTAAGTCTCTCCAGAAAGAAAAGAATCAAGAATGATTTGAAAATGTAAGCCTGAGGACAGAGAAAAGGATAATTTCATTAAAAAATACATATGTGAAAAGGGGAAATATTCTGAAGCAACAAATTCATTATATTTTCATTACGCAGAGGTTTCGTGGAATGTCTTTGGTATTATGTTGATACTTTTATAATATTAAATGTAGTTCAACCTATGGTTTATTATTTTATGTTCTTGGAGTATATATAACATATTGGACCAAATTTATTTGTCATGTGGTATTTAATCACGTAGATACAACCTGAGCTGCTAAGTCTGATCTTGATAACTAACCATTTAAAATTAGGAATAATATGTATATTTAGAATATAATAAATGATATATACGTTATGTTGTCAAAGTTTCATGTTGTTAAGAACATATTCTTGATGTGTGTCACTGGTAAACCTGATCTACACATTTTCTATTATGAAATGGAAGCAAACCAAACCACTGTGATTACAAACTGGCATTAGTAACAGTTTATAATCACAATTTTTGAAAAAATATCAAGTTTAAGCAGTTACTCATAGAAATCAAATCAGTGTTTTTAAAAAAGTAAAGAAAAATTTTAGATATAAGAAATCATTTGCATGTCCTAATGCATTTTTATGGACAGGAAATACACATCCAAGTCAACACATCTGGCATATATACTCGTCTCCTGAGAAACCATAGATTCATGTTTAAATTTTCTTCAACCTCTTCTTGTTAGATAGCAGCCCGCCATGAGTGAATCCTACAATTGCGATAAGTATAGTAAGTGTTTTTATGTCAAAATTCAAGCAGAGCTGTTTCCATTTAAAAGAAAATCAAAACATTATGGCTCATTTTAGTTTCTCTTAGATAGAACATTGGGCAATATGTTTCTAACTCCATTTTATTACCTTGCTACTTCTCTTTACCTCTATCCATGAATTGAAAACATAATCTTAAATGCCCTTATAGGAGTTTGTTTCCAAAAACTGATGCATCTTTATAGCTAAGTACTCTGACACTGTTTCTCTTTAAAACCTGCTTTTCAATAGAGGTCTTATTTTATTTTAAAGGTGGGGTAGCAACCATATTGTACCTCCAGTGAAAAGTGTACTTTCTATTCCTTGATTGAGGTTGGGGTACCAATGTTTTATTGTGTCTTCTTATCTAAACCTATTCTTATTAAAGAATCAGATCAAGTTATGTATACTAAGGTGTAAAGATTAAAAGAATATCATAAAGTGCACATTTATTGAACTAAATTGTTAAAATTTAACAATGGTAACTATTATGACTAACAGTGGTCCAGGCACTGTGGTAAACACTTTTTATAATGATTTTTTTGACACAACTATTCCACCAAGTGTATATGTAGAAGATCCTTGCTAGCCAGGCATTGATAATGTTACTACTGGTAGTTATAAGGTTTCTTGAGAAGCAAACATAATCAAAGTGCAAAATTATTCACTGATAAACTACATAAAATTAATACCCACTTAATTATTCCATCATGGTAAATACTACTTTCCCTCTCTTTCCAGTATATCCTAATCATAATCCAGTGTTTTAATGCAGACATATTCAAGTTCATCACAATATAAAATTGTAAGTTTTACAAAACATGCAAAATTTTATGAAATGAATAAGAATGATACTGGAAATTACCTGTGAAACCAATGACAAATTGGAATCATGCAGAGACACACCAGTTAGTACTTGAATAGAGAACATTGACCAGAATGATGAAGACAGAGTCCTTCAGAAAACTGATGAAGCCCATGTATATTTTTCCAGAAAGGACCCTATTAATTAGTATGCAAACAAAATAAAAAATAAAGTTTGGCATATAATATTATGTTGTTATACAATTTTTCCGGAAAAATTACACATACAAGAAAAATCAAAATCAACATCAAATCAATCTTTGTTCTGAGAAGTAATGCATAGTTCTAATTATAAATAAAATTTTGTTAAATGTAAGATAAATACTTTATATAATTTTGATTATTTTTTCAAGCTTTTGTCCCAATCAAACGTTTTATTCACAATTTACAATGTATTTTCAGTCCTCTTTTAAAGTACATTCACATAAGTGGACTTTCCTGGTGCTATTTACTCTTGGAAAATGAGAACTTCCTGCATTGTTGTCCCTGTGTTTAGATGAGGAAACTGAATTCCAGGGAAATATAATAGCTTGCTCTAACAGTCAGGGTCCAGCCAGGGGACAAAAACCACAGTAGTTTTTTGTGGGGTTTTCTGTTGTTGTTGTTGTTTGTTTTAATAGACCTTTATTGGAGTATAATTGCTTCATAGTACTGTGTTAGTTTCTGTTGTACAACAAAGTGAATCAGTCATATGCATACATATATCCCCATATCCCCTCCTTCTTGAGCCTCCCTCCCACCTCCCTATCCCACCTCTCCAGGTCGTTGTCACAAAGCACTGAGCTGATCTCCCTGTGCTATGCAGCAGCTTCCCACTAGCTATCTATTTTACACCTGGTAGTGTATATATGTCGATGCTACTCTCACTTCGCCCCCAGCTTCCCCCTCCCCTCCACCGTGTCCTCAATTGTGCTCTCTATGTCTACGTCTTTATTCCTGCCCTGCCACTATCTTTATCAGTACCATTTTCTTTTTAAACCACACTAGTTTTTTGAGCAAAGACAATTTAAGAAATAGTTAACTAAGTATAAAGATTGTTAACTTGATAACTGAAAAATAAAAGGAGAATACTAAGTTATCATGGAGTTAGCAACTACAGGAAGCAATTACCACACCTAGGACTGGACAAACAAAGAGAGGAATTTGGGAGATCTCTGCTCCACAGCAGAGATTCTCAGACCTGTGAAGAGGGGCACTGGTGACTGGGGGAAGGGGAAGCAGGTGGGATGAGGCTGGTTCTGTACATATCACAAAAATGACATATTTCATTCAAATGCTACAGGGGGAAAGAACTGCCGCTTCAAGGGTGTAGAAGCTTGCTGGGGAGAACTATGGGACTCAAAGGAACAGGAAATCAACATGAAACCAACAGAGATTAAGCAAGGAGTATATCTCTTACTTCTCCTCCGGTCTTGCAGTCTCCCAATCATACCCCATATTGGCAGAGATGAGCACATAACCAAGCTGGCACAGCAGAAATGTGGTTTGCAGAGTCCTGGCACCAGCATCACAAAGGGTAGAGAAGGGTGGTTTGAAGCTGAGAGATAATAGTTTAATAACTGGCACAGTCCAGCTTTTTAGCTACTCAGCATCCAGATACACTCTCCTACACGTATTTGAAATTCTATACAATAAAAACAACTCTGTGTTTCCAGCACTAACATGATGAAACTGTCCTTCATAAAATCAAAGACCTTCTCATATTCCCATGCTAAACGAGGGAACAAGAAGTAGCAACAGCCATTGCATCCAACTTTGGGAGATAGTTACACTATTCATCTCTGGCACAATTGCCTAAGTGAATACTGCTGGTGATGGTGGAAGCAGGGTCTGAAACCCAAACTGTCTCAGAATCTACAGCTTTTCCCAATGCACCAAACTATCTCTCAATGCTAAGCTCTATGTCAGAGCAGTATAGACACGGCTTCAGTGTAATGTGAGGTGGTTACACCTAAACAACATAAAAAGTTATGACTGATTTAAAAAACAATAAGCAAAATAAGCAGAATAATCCAATTCTGACTGGAGTCTTCTATTAGCAGATCTGGTAACAGATTTTGAAAAGTAAACATCATAACAAATTGGTCTTACATTATCGAAAGAGTTGGAATAATCCTCACTCCTACAGTTCTTTATCACATTACCCAAATATTTAATCTAGTTATTACTTCTGACAGTTCTTTTTTTTTGTTTTTTACATCTTCATTGGAGTATAATTGCTTTACAATGTTGTGTTAGTTTCTGCTGTACAACAAAAGGAATCAACTATATGTATACATATATCTCTATATCCCCTCCCTCTTGCGTCTCCCTCCCACCCTCCCTATCCCACCCTTCTAGGTCGTCACAAAGCACCAGGCTGATCTCCCTGTGCTATGCGGCTGCTTCCCACTAGCTATCTATTTTACATTTGGTAGCGTATATGTGTCCATGCCACTCTCTCACTTCGTCCCAGCTTACCCTTCCCCCTCCCCGTGTCCTCAAGTCCATTCTCTAGTAGGTCTGTGTCTTTATTCCCGTCTTGCCCCTAGGTTCATCAGAACCATTTTTTTAGATTCCATATATATGTGTTAGCATATGGTATTTGTTTTTCTCTTTCTGACTTACTACACTCTGTATGACAGACTCTAGGTCCATCCACCTTACTACAAGCGGGAATGTAAATTGATACAGCCACTATGGAGAACAGTATGGGGGTTCCTTAAAAAGCTAAAAATAGAACTACCATATGACCCAGCAATCCCACTACTGGGCATATACCCTGAGAAAACCATAATTCAAAAAGAGTCATGTACCACAATGTTCATTGCAGCACTATTTGCAATAGCCAGGACATGGAAGCAACCTAAGTGTCCATCGACAGATGAATGGATAAAGAAGTTGTGCCACCTATATACAATGGAATATAACAGTTCATTTTGATCTTGTCTGCTAAATTAGCCATAATATTGGAAAGCAAGAGAGCTAGAGCAAGTGAGCAAGAGAGAGAAAGTCAGATGCATTTTTGGAATATTCACATGCAGGAGAGACAGATTAGTATATGGCTTCTCTTATTCAGCACCTGGACAATACATTTGTTGTTGGAATACTTCTGAAGAAATTTAAAAATTTTATGTTTCCTATATCATAATAAAAAACATTATGGCCTGCTGCTCCTGGTGAGATTTTCCACCTACAGCCAGCTGTGTGCAAATGATAGATTTTTAACTCATACTGTTCAGCCTATTTTTCTTTTTACTTGTAAGCGGATGAGAAACACAAAAATCACAACAACTCATGAAAAAAATTTTTTTTTTTTTTCTGGAGATGAAAAAGTGTATAAATTTTCTCTAGCCATCCAGAAATACAGTAAGAGGATAGTATGTGTTGGAAAGTTAGACTTATGTTTTATAAGGTATAATACTCTAATTATTTCACTAAAAGTAAGGTTTAAAGGCTAAGATAAATGTTTGAGGAAGGTGAGGAAAGGAGCACAAAGAATGGAGAATAAAGGTGGAGTTAAAGTCGCTGTGTCTAATTGTTTTGTCGTAATAAACATTTACGAACTCCTATATCAGTGGTGTGAGTTGTACGGCTTTCTGTCCTTAGGTTTTCCTACTTGGGATTATTATCAGTGTTAAGGGAATCTCACCTCATATTTTCTTTTAAGAATGTTTCTCTGCAAGGACATGTTTTATTGTTTTTAGGCATTTCTAATTTATTTGAAAGAATTTGTCTGGCATTATGACAGCTTTAGCCACATGTTTATGTCTTTATTATGACCGTATAATTTTTACTGTCTTATCTTCTGTTATACTTAAGCAATATTTTAGGTTATGTTACATTTTTATCTTTCCTATCAAAAGTCCCTGTCACATAGTAAGTGCTCATTACATAAATTGTGAATGAATGAATGGTGAAGGATAGAATAGACAGCCTCTTTGAGAGAGGGACTGTTTTATTTATCCATGTATCCTCGAATTTCGCACAGTGTCTATCACATAGTAGGTGCTCAGTTAAATGAATGAAAATGAGGAGGGGATTTAAGGGATAATGATGAAGAAAAAGCCAGCATGATGCATTAGAAAGAATACTGATTTGGAACTCAGGCAGTTCTGGGTTTTAAGAAATAGTTCTAAGAAATAGTTCTACCAGACTATGTAATTTTAAATAAGTTGTTTTACATACTTGAACTTTAACTTCTTTCTATTAATGACAAGAATATATTTTTCATAGGGTTTTTATGAGGGTTAAATGATAATGAATGTAAAATACCTAACAGCATTCTGTACAAAGTCGAGTTTTTCAAGGAGTTGGATGATGAAGGCCTTATAAACAACTAAGAGACAGGAGTTCAACTGCCTTATTGGATAACTGAAGGAAAGGATGTGACTTTTAGTATGACAGGTTTCCTTACCATAGTCAAGCAGAGTCAATGGGCAAATTAGATGTTGGGAGGATTCTGGCAAGAAAAAAAGATTACAAAAAACTATATCATAATTCTTACATAATACCAATGCATTTTTGTGATAATTCATTAGTTCCAATATTTTCTCTTCTATGACACAGCTGAAGAGCCCTAATGAAATGATTATTGTTTGGGGATATTCCAATCCAATTTTCATAATCATATGTATTTGCCTGGTGGCAAACATAGTGTGCATAATTTTTTGCATGTTTTTCCTTTAACACTCTCCTCTGTTATTAAACAGCCATAATGTTATTTTAATGATTATATAACATATGTGTAACATCACTTACCTATCCGTTCCTATATTGAAAATTTTTTATTATTTTTTCATAAATATAAACAATAATAGAGCATCTTTGTGCATTATTTCCTTGTAGTAAATTTCTGGAAATAGGATTATTGGATCAAAGCATTTAAAAATTTTGTGGCTCTTGCCAAATGTCTTTCCAGAAAGGTTACCAACTTACCATATATGACAATATTTAAAAGGTTGTATATTCTTTTCTCTCCATAAGTGTACCATGTCTCTAACCATGATATTTTGGGTTGTGCATTTCTCATCGGTACCTTCCAAAGTATTCTGCCTCTGTTTTGTGGCAGTAAATTCTTGGTATGAATTCTGGGCTTCATCTTGTTTTTCATATTTGTTTTGCAGGTCTCAGGCTAGTAACCTTATCACTCTTATTCCTTTACATAAAGTGTTCAGTTTGAACAGTACCTCATATCTGAGTTATTCTACCTTAAAAACTCATCTAGAGGTTTTAAATTTCCTACCCAACAATACAAAGATGACACCTTGAATTTTATAAATTGAGGTAGATCTTATTGGTTTAATTTTATTCTGTTTCTCTTTCTTTCTTTCTTTTTTTAAAATTTATTTATTTATTTTTGGCTGCGTTGGATCTTCGTTGCTGCACATGGGCTTTCTCTGGTTGTGGCGAGCGGGGGCTACTCTTCGTCGTGGTGTGCGGGCTTCTCATTGCCGTGGCTTCTCTTGTTGCAGAGCATGGGCTCTAGGCATGTGGGCTTCAGTAGTTGTGACACGTGGGCTCAGCAGTTGTGGCTCATGGGCTCTAGAGTGCAGGCTCAGTAGTTGTGGTGCACGGGCTTAGTTGCTCCGCGGCATGTGAGATCTTCCCAGACCAGGGCTCAAACCTGTGTTCCCTCCATTAGCAGCCAGATTCTTAATGACTGCACCACCAGGGAAGCCCGTTTCTCTTTCTAATGAAAAGATAGAGAACAAATCAGTAGTACATAAGCAAAAATAAATATTTTTTCCAAGAAAGACATTAACAGGACTACGTGAGGATTTCACCTGCCACCTGGACCTCATCAGCAACTTACTCTAATAAAAAATGAACCACAATCAGGTTAAAAAATCATGGATTAGACTCTTCCACAAAGGAATGCAGGAAAAGTTAAATGTAAGCATTATTTTAGGTTATAAGTAGGTCAGGGATCTCTCAGAGATTGTGGGCAGAGAAAAGGAGTAAGCAACTCTTTAGTCGACTTTGAGGCCCTGAGAGAATGGTAAGAAATAAAACTTGGGAGACCAGGATGAATAAGATTGGTAATGAATAACAGGGGTAAATGGTAAATATAAGGGTTACTGTCAGTCGTTAAGGGTAATACATTCAGTCATCTCAAGTAAACATTGGCACAGAGTTGATGTATAGTGTGAGTTCCATGTAAACTTAAATGATCCAAGCCAGGCTGAATGAATATAGAAACAAGGGAAGATGCAAGAGTGAGGAACAGATAATAAGAACAAGAGTAGGCAAGGACAAAGACCTGAAGGAATTCTGTTTCTAGAAGAGCTCATTATTTCAGTTGTCTTTTATTCTAATCAATTTTTTGTAATGTCCCTGCCCCAAGGCCATTAAGATACTACACAGTTTCCAACATATTATAGGTTCTTATTTTATGTAATTTAAGACTTGGTTCCCCCAGCCTAAATAAAACCATTCATAGGGGCAAAATAAAAATTTCCATTGACAGATGAGTCTTAAATACAGTAACACAGGAGATTGTTAAATTAGTAGTCTAAAAATAAATTTGAAAAGGATTACTAAAAATTTGAGTTGGCAATCGTGATCATTTAGAACTTATTTTAGTAAGGTAATTTTTTTCTTAACGGCTTTGCTGTGTAATTGTTTACGCTGGTTATTCATGTTTGATAAAATATATTAATTTGGAAAATGATGATTGGGGAATTAAATGACTCATCTAAGAGACTTTTTATAAACCCAAGTCACTGTTTTATGACAATTGAAACAGCACTAATAATTATGTGTATACATATTTTACATGTGCAGATTAGGACTTCAACTTTACTGATCATTAATTTAGCATAATATAAAACAAAGTGTAGTCCTAATCTAAAAGATTAAATACATTGAAAAAAAGCAATTCCAGAGCAAGTGATCTAAAAGAGTTGGTCTCTATTGCTTCCCCCAAGTCACTGGAGGAACTCCAACATTTCCGTGGTAGACCATGAGGATTAGAAGTCCTAAATTCTGACATTAACTTGTCAAGTAATCTTAGACTTCTGTTTTCTCATCTTTTAAATGTAAGAAGTAACATGTGCCATCGCTATTCCACAGTGTTACTATGATTAGCAAATGAATAATGGATGTAAAAACACTTCGACAATTTTAAAGTAGTATATTTCTGCAAGGTATTATTGTTTCCGAAATCTAGCACACTAATATACTTGATACAAGTTACCATGCCACAGGATAATACATTCAGATAGCAAGGAAAACACAAATCATTTAATGCAAAAGATACAAGGATCCCATAAGAAATTATTTTAAAATCATGAAAAAAATGTGTAATTTGATATTAGTGTCAAGACAAAGATGGAAAACGACAAGTGAATTACTTGTATGAGAGAAAACATCTAACTCATAGAATGAGCAGAGAGATACATTTCAAAAATTCATGTTCACATTATTTTGTTATAAGCACACTATAAATTTCATTTCACAGATTTTAGTATTCCTGGTAAAAAATGTGCATTTTAACAATACTAAAACACCTTTTATTTTATTTTAGGACAGCCTTTACAATTCTGTTAAGATCATCTTAACCACATGAAACATACTGACATTAGCCTAACACTAACCAAATTTGCACTGTATAATCTAGACTAATGAGAATTCTAGCTAGACTAAGAGTTTTAAAAGAAAAAAGAAAAGTGGGTGATTGCTATCTTTAATGAAAAAAGGGTGATCTAATTTTAGTTTCAGTATGTGGGAACAATTTAACTCGAGGAAAAGTTATCAAAATTAAAGAAGGCTATTCACATTTATTTGTGAATATTTAATTGGTGCACAGAGAACTGGCACAATTTCAAGCTGTTAATCACAGATTTCTAAATGCATATTAGCTAATGGATGTATAAAATTATGCTTATCTTGTCTTAGATAAATGCCTAATTAAAAATCCTTTGAGGGGAAAAAAATCTTCACATCACACACACAAAAAAGAAAAGAACATTATGTAAAGCTGTATATAACTTTAGAGAGAGAACTTAAGACTTTTTTCACACTAGAGTACTTTGCTGGATATTTAATATCTGAAGTTTTCAGACCAGGTAAGAATTTTAGGTGTTTAAAAAATGATTTTGCAGCATACAGTGTACTGCCGTGATTCTCAGAGATGAATTTTGTTTATTCAGATTTATATGTGAGCCTACTGAAGCATGAGGCGATTAAATACATTTCTCATACAGTGATTTGTTTCATTTTCAGTAGTAATCGTAAGCATGAGTCACACTTCAGGATACTCGAGGACTTAGGTTAGTTAAGATGAAATGCTTAAAAGTACTTCTATTCAAAGTTACACTACATGTTCAAATCTTAACTGAGCTATATAAAGACAAACTTAGAAAAAATAAGGGTGCTATAGCACTTATATTTGACACTTTGTTTAGGTGGGCTTAAAGGGAGGATAACTACAATTGCTTCTTGACTGGCATAGACAAGAATTTTTTTTTAATCCAGTACATCTGTTCTATATCCCATTACATCCTACAAGCTCCGGTCTTAATAATATGGAACACTCAGTTCCATCAAAGCTACCAAAAGTTTGTTAGATCTGCCTTCGTAGAAATATATACGCCCCATTTTAAGGAAACTTAGAGTACACAAATCCAGTTTTAAAACAGATAACTTAGGGGTGGTTATTTTGTAAAGAGAACTGCCTTATTACAAAAGATTCACTACAGCTTTAAAATCATCCCATTTCCTTGCTTATTGCATTTAAATGCTTTATATTAGGTAAAATTCACTTCCATACAATATTTAGGAAGACATTTATGGGGTAAAGCAAGTTACCCATGCATTTACTTAGACTATAAATATAAAAGCTATGAAGGACAAACACATATAGATACTCTATCTCCTTCTGTAAAGACACAATTTTTTTTTAAGTGTGTAAATTGAATGCACTTAATTTAACTGAGGTTCTGCTACTAGATGACTACTGAAATACTAGAAAAATCTCTAAAGAAACATGAAAAGTCAAATCACTCAATGTCCTGGCAACGTTCTATTTCTTAACTTGAGTAGTAGCTACATGGGTGTTAACTAATGTGATAATTCATTGAACTGTACAATATTTTGTGTCTTTTTCCGTAAGTCTCATACTTCATTTTTAAAAATGAGTCAACTTACTAAGATTTAAATTTATCATTATGAGACCCTTTCAGGACCTGTTCCTCAATTTTAACATGCAGAAATTAGTCCTTCAAAATATAAGCAAAATATAGTCCTTCAAAAATATAAGCAAAATATAGTCCTTCAAAAATATAAGCAAAAAATAATCTTGTTTTTATAGAATGGATCAGGAATATTCATTAGGCTAAATGATTTTCCGTATAAACAAGAATTGCAGTTTTCTGCCAAGAAAATGTACTCTAAATGTTGGAAAGAAACTTAAGGATTCTTATATTTCCCTGTGGGCTGAATTTAGGTCAGTAGAAGCAGGGAGGCTGGAACGGAGGAGGAGATGAAGTTGAGAAGTAAACTTAACTTCATGGGAAGAGAAAATCAAAGCAGATTTTCCCCGAAACCATAATTTGGGTGAGGACAGAAAGATAGTTGGTGAGATTATTAAATAAAAACCTCAGAATTTAGTGGCATCTTATGTACAAGAGTATTTCGGAATCGAGGAAGTGCAGCGAGACACTGAGTATTGTGAGTTGTCACTTCCAATTCAGAAAACCAACATTTTGCTCACTTAAGTTATAAGAAACTGTGAATTTGATGTATTTTATCCTGCTTACAATTACGAGATATTTTTTTCCCTCTAAGAGCAAACGGGAAAGTCATTTGAATTCAAATGACCTGTGTTTTTTAAAACCCTAGTTGCTTTCCTCACCAACTGTGAGATCTTCTTAAAGAATCTAATGTCTCCAAGCCTGTAAAACCAGAATCGTAGCGCCTAGGTTGCATGCAAAAGTACCTGATAAACATTAGTTTTTGAACAACTGTTATCTGATTATTTCTTTTGGAAGAGAGAATGGGAAGACTTCCGTTGCTGGCTGAGGTGAAATACGCTTGCTACAACTTAACTCTCCAGTTGATTACAACTAAAAACCATGGATAAAATATGAAAAACAAAGATATGAGATCTCCGAGATATAAATAATAGAGACATTGGGGAGGGAAGTCAAACTCTGTAGAAAGACCAGGGATAATTTTCTTATTTTGCTTCTTTTTTTCCTTTACCTCCGGGCTTTTATCAGAACACAAAACCATCTTGGGGAATTGTGCAGCGGGCACAGGCAGCCAAAACTTCAAGATGAATCTCTCCTTCTGACCACAATGCCAGGAAAAAGGAACCCATCAAGCCACAGAGTAGGGGGAAAATTCCAATTTTTTCTTTTTTCTCTCCTACCCATCCCGAGGCCAGCATCAGCTGCTGAACTGCACTGCTGCAACAGAAGCAGAGGTATCTAAAACTCCAAGAGAAAACCCATCTCTCTGGATAAAGGGACCAGGAAAAGGAGGCTCTGTTCTGCAAAGAGTGCCAGTTATCCCGTGATTGCTTTTTTTCTCTCTATTCTCTTGCTGCTTCTCCCTGAAAGCAGACCCATTCACATTGAACTGCGGACCTGTGCAGGTGGCTACAACTCTGAGAGAACTCCATTTTTTCAGCCAGAGGAACACAGGGCCCCTGGGACACTCGGAGTGTGGGGAGTTCACAGAGTTGGAAAAGTGGATCCCCTAATCCTTTGTACGAACCGACACAAATCCCAGGCTCAGCCTCAAGATGCAGGTGTGTGGAACACACCCAAAGAAGCATAGTAAAGACTTTGCCATCGGGTATATAATGTAAGCCACCACCCAAGTCCCAGATTAACCCTACCAGTGGCTTGTATGGGGGTTAGACCCAAAGAGCATGGCAAAGGGCATTGGTATCACCACCTGCACAAAGAAAGACAGCGCTTGTGGTATAAACTTAACTTGGTCGAATGTTTGCTAAAACAAAAGCAAATAAAATTTCTCCAGAGGAATTTAACAGGAACCAGAGTCCCACAACACAACATTTAAAATACCCATGAAAATTTTTTTTAAATACTAGAATTTTTAAAAAAGGGAAATATGACTAATTCTGAAGGGAAAAAACACAGAAACCAATAAACAGATGCCAATGCCAATCTGTTGGAATTACCAGACAAAATCTTTAAAGCAGCTAATATAATTATCCTCTATGAGGTAAATACCTTGAAATTAAGTCAAGATAAAAGGTCTTAGCAGAAAACAGAAATTATAAAAATGAACCAACTGGAAATTTTAGAACTGAAAGATGTGATACCTGAAATAAAAATATTAGCTGGATGAGCTCATTATCAGAATGGTGTTGATAGAGCAGTAAATCAAACATAGATCAAGAGAAAGTACCCAATTTGAAGAACAGAAATAAAAGATTGAAACAAATGAACAGATCCTCTAAATAATATCAGATACTCTAGCATTTATGTCATTGACGTCCCTGAAAGAGGGAGAAAAATATTGATGCAGAAATAATGTCTGAAAATTTCTCAAATTTAGTGAAAGACAAAATTTTACAGGTTTTACTCAGTGAACTGCAGAAGAATAAAATGTTTTTAAAATGCCAAGGCACACCATAATCAAATGACTGAAAACAATAACTTAAAGGCCAGGAGGAGAGATATTGAAGCATACTATTGTAATGTTCTTACACTATAGATAAAGCGATATAAAAGTAAACATCTGTTTCTTGTAACTGTGATATTCTGACATTCTATTAAAATTATGTAGGTATAAAGACACAGCCCAGCTTGAGTCTATGTGGGAATCAGAAATGTATGGTGAAAAAAAATGAAGCAAACTTGACAAAATCTACTGGCATGACAACTGCAAAGCTTTCTGGGAGAGAACTTACGTAAGGCAAGAAAGAGTCCAGCATGAAATTGACATTGTGCTAAAACCTTGGCTATTGTTAGGAAGAGCAATTCCAAGTGCAGTGTAGTGTTTCATCCCATGTTCTAGCCCTTATTCATTGTTTAAGCAAATATTTAATGAACAATATGATGAATGAAAGAGATAGTTTCTTCCCTCATGATGCTTTTGGTCTACTTTGGATCCTGTCAGAGTCCTCTACAAGGATTATAATTAAAACTTGAAATTGCTGTCTGCTAAAATCTCTGTTTAAAAAAAAGAGATATAGTACCTACCTTCATAGAACTTACAGTCTACTCCTAACAAAAGATGACATATGAGGCTGGGGGAAGTTTTATCCCATACATCACAACAAAATAGTAGTTAACGTTGGCATGCTGAGAATGCCAATAAATTGGTAATGACTCTAGCAGAAGCTGGTTCCTGATGGAGCAGTGGCAGAGTTAATAAGATCCTGGAGAAGCAGTGAGAAGCAGCAGGAGTCTGTTTTGCCCAGTAAGAAGTAATGAAGCTAGCAGAGACTTCTGAGTCTGTCAGTCCAGGAGGATCAGACGATTTTTTTCTGTAACTACATGTGAGGCATTTCCCAAGGATTCCCAGAAATACTTAAGGGACTCTACAGAAAGAAGGCTGAGATCTTGTAAGCAGGTGTGGGCAAGAGCCAGTGGAATGTGAATGCTTACCTAATATGTGACCTCATCTATTCTCAGAAACTGGTGAGGCCTGTGAAAAGTCAAACTACTTTTAAATGTCTGTGAGTATGTCTGATTTTTGCATGTATTTGATTTCAGAGCAGGCATCAGACACAATCAATTCCAGATGCAAGTCAAACCTATATTATATAAGTTAAAAGTTATTATCTTTCATCATAGAAATATAAACATAA
Organism: Globicephala melas; assembly: GCF_963455315.2. Lineage (NCBI taxonomy): Eukaryota > Metazoa > Chordata > Mammalia > Artiodactyla > Delphinidae > Globicephala > Globicephala melas. Next base: position 21,639,207 of record NC_083335.1, on the reverse strand, counting down.
CACTGACCGGTTAGTTCTTCTATCATTAATTGAATTTGTCTATATTAGTTGGGCATACACATATGCTTAGAGTGTCGTAACTTTTTCCTACAGTCTCCTAACTGATTCTTTCTCTTCTGATATCTCAAAGATTTTGGATGAGAGGTCACTATGGAATGAATCTCTATGTGGCTTCATTAATGACATGAAAACATAGTTGGGTTTTCTATCAAGATGTGGGACTTGGCTTTAGCAATAATATGAATAAGGAAATCATAGATTGGAGCCAGCACTCTAAGATAGCTCTCAGTTCTGTTTCCCAAGGCCAGACACCAAATACATTTTCTGGTTGTGATTTAAAGCAGTAGTTGTCAAATTTTGTTGTTTTTTTGTTTTTGCTGTGTCTCACAGGATGGATACAAATTGCATACTCAACACATTCCCATAAATGGATTATAATTTCAGTTATGGACAATGAAATACATAAAATTGTATGTATTTCAGTCATGTGTTCTTCCTAGTATATTCTATCCCTCTCTCTTCCACTCAAAAAAGGATAAAAGAATATACACTAAAGAGGATAACATAACCATAAGATTGAATACTATATAAGGTAAAATATTTGTAAACTTTATATTTTAACTTTACTCAGTTACAGATTACTTGTAACACACAACTATGTCATGATATAGAGGTTGAGACATGCTAACTTAAATTATATGTCCTACTTCTTCTAGCTATTACAGGGAACAGCAACACAAAAACCTGGCATTCAGTAACACCTTACCTGAGAAATTCACACAACTCATGAGACTAAGTTATAGAATTTAAACATAGCTAGTTATTAAAGAGATATTAATACCAGTCTATCAGGAAAGAAGTAATTTTCATTTATCTTATAAAGTACAACTCAAATTAAAACTTACTTATCTCCTATTAATATGTAGGAAATAAAGTTCCGTTTGTATTATCAATGGGCTGTGCTTTTAAGTTTTCCCTTGCACAATTTGTAGTCTAAACTTCCATTGTTATCCTACAATGCAAATAAATTATTAGCTTTTTTGACATATAATAATATTCATAAAAGTGCCTAAATCATACATGTACAGTTCAACTAATGATCACAAAGTGAGTCTGCTCATGCTATTATCATCCAAATTAAGAAATAGAACATTATCAGCGTCTCATTCCTTCATACCCTCTCCCAATCATCATCCTTCGGTCCTATAAAAATTTAAAATATCGCATCACTTCTTTGAACAAGATCTGAATTTCATGAAAGGAAACTATTTCTAAAAAGTCATGTCAGCTCTGTGCTTCGTGTCCAGCTAGAGGGGTGGGATAGGGAGGGTGAGAGGGAGACGCAAGAGGGAGGAGATACGGGGATATATGTATACGTATAGCTGATTCACTTTGTTATACAGCAGAAACTAACACACCATTGTAAAGCAATTATACTCCAATAAAGAGGTTTAAAAAAAAGTCATGTATTGCACTTCATAAACCATGAATCAAAGTCCAAAAATCATTTATTATTGAATTTACAGAACCCTAACATACCCATTCTGCAATTGTTCCTTACCAACAAACTTTATTTCTTCTGAATACCAAGCTTCCAAACTTCTCACCTTCAAAATTTTGCTTATCCTTCTTGGGGACAAAGTGCCAACTAAGTTTACGCACTCACTTGAAGATCTTTTCTACTTTGAGAGACAAGGGAAAAAAAAAAAAACATAGGCATAGATAACTATTCAGTTTCCTCATAATATGCTTTATTTTTAACCTCTCTTGGAGAAGGATGAGACAGCTCTAAATTGGTGAGGTTAGGACAGCTTGGAGGAACGATGCTAATGAATCCAACACCTCAAATATCAACAGTCAGTATTTTCTTTTATCCCCTAGAGCCCATTGTCCTCTGTATTCAGGAAAACTGCATGACCAAAAATGTTGAAAGGATTAATAGGAAAAAAATTTAGATAAATCAATCACAACCCACAATTGACATTGCAGCTAAACTTACAAGGCTGCCAGAAAACTTTTCCATACAGAGTGCTGTGCCGCTGGCCATTATTTTGTTCTCAGTGTTTTCATCTTGTTCTCAGTACAGCTCTGACTGGTGGCATTTGAGGAAAATGCCAACTTCTTGCTTTCCTCCTTCCCTGACATGTATACTGGATACTCACCAGACACTCACTGAATTATGTGGCCCCTCTCGGAAATGCTGAAGCCCCCAGAGCGCTATTAACCATGATCTACTGAGGCTCTTGTCGGAATTAGACAAAAAGTAAAATTATAGTGGTGTGCTAGTGCCATTCTAGTTAAAAGTCTGTCATCTTTGCCATTATAAACGTCTATTTCCTACACTTTATAACTCAACCGACAGAATTTGCCTTGCAGTCAATAGAGTAGCTGAGAAAGTGTCAGTCTTTCAAAGATTTTTTTTTTTAACCTGATAGATACTTAATAAAATCTTTTTGGCTATTTTGCTACAGTGAAAGATTGTGTGTGTGTGTGTGTGTGTGTGTGTGTGTGTGTGTGTGTTTAGGGAGAGTTGTGATGTGATCTTATAGGACTTGGTTTGAAGGGGAAGATAATAATGAGTTATGTTTAAAAACATTAAAGTTTAGGAAACAAAGGAGAAAAGATAGAGAAAAATCATGATCTAAATCAGAGTTATAGCTTTATAATCATCATCACAGTTCTTTGCTTGCCTTTTACCAACAGTCCTCATTTCTAGTCCCAGATCATCTAATTATGATTACTATATTTTCTAAACTTAATATTGTTATTTGGGTTAGAAAAAAAGAAATGGAATTCTAATTTGACTGCATTCTGAATGGTAGTGAATTTCCCGCAAGGTCTATAAAATACCTCTTTGCTTATGTGGTCATAATCTTTGTATTTTCTTTTTTTTTTTTTTTGACTATACTCTGTGAGTTGAAAACCTGTTGTCTACAAATCATGAACTACAACAGTCCTCGAAGATTTTTACAGTGAGTTCGCTGCTTATGAAATAGGGTTTCTACTGCAGAGTCTCTCAGAAATCAGGATTAATGGCTATTAATTACGAGGGCCTACTTTTGTGCAAGCTGCTTGCTAAGCACTTATATTTTCAGCATCAAAATAATCCCTCAAGCTTGGTATTTTTTATTCTCATTTTTATGTAAAAATAAGCAAGGCTTAGAGAAATTAAGGACTGCACAAGGCTACACAGCTGGCAAGTATACATGAGTGGGGATTGGAATCAGATTCACAGTGGCTCCCATTCATGTAAGATTTCCTCCATGATAATTTGGAACCAAAGTTCAATTCACTTGGGAGGGAAGGAAAGCAACATTTGTTTGTTAAATACCTACTCTGTGCCAAGCAACTTTAAAGTATAATAGTAATTTTAATCCTTATGAAATTTGCAAATGAGATAGTATTAATTGTAATTCACAGATAAACTAAGGCTCAGGATGATTAACTGGGTTCATGAAATAATTTGCCTGAGGCATCTGATTGTAGACTTAAGTTTGGGTATGTCTAACTGAAAAACCAATGCTTTTTTCACTATAATACTAGACTTTGATTTCTTAAATGTAATGCTCTAATCACAAAAGAAGAGTGATTATAGGATTAAAGTCACATAGTCACCCTTCCATTCACTTTATGAATATTTACAAACACATATTCTATATATCAAGCACTGTGCTAGGCACCACGTTATTCCTAGGATGCTTGTTGCTTGCTTATTTACAGTTCCATTTTTGTACTCTCTTATGCGTTTCCCTTTCCACTCTGGCTTCTCTTTCAACTATGCATAAAACAGTATTTCACAGTGGGTGATTCATGGGTCACTTATTTTTTAAAAATGCTCGAAACAAAAGGTCCTATAGCAAGATAAGTTTGAGAAATGCTGCAAGGTATACCACATTCTTAGAGATTCACAATGAACATTAGCATACTAAAAACTTTGAACAATCTTTCAGGAATGAAATCTGTTTAAAACAGAAGATAACCCTGTAGAACTATTTTTTCCCATGTAATACCTATTAGCATCCCGTGAAATTAGCAATCCAGGCAGCATGCTTTAAGAAATACTGGCCTAGCTCACTAAATTGTCCTGCTTATCCCAGAACTAGATTGCTTGCCCAACCTTTTGCAGTAATATGTAACTCATTTTTAATAATGTAATTTTTCAGGTATTTGTAATGTCTTCACTTTATAATGCCAGACGAGTTATTGAAAAAGAGATCAAATATGGGATTTGATTAATTCTATACATCTTTGGTCTTTCATAACCATTGTTTTTCTTGAAGAACATGTAGATTATTCTGAAGAAGACACATTTAAATAATTTTGTATATTATATATATATACACACACACACACAATGTTTTTTAAAAACTGAATAAACAGGCATACTAAGCCTAACATTATTAAATTTAACATTAGTGATGTTGATCACTTTTTCATATACCTGTTGGTCATTTGTATTTCTTTTTTGGAAAAATGTCTATTCAAGTCCTTTGCCCATTTTTTAATCAGGATATTTGGGGTGTTTTGCTATGGAGTTGTATGAGTTCCTTATTCCACAATCAACAGGGAAATGCAAATCAAAACCATAATGAGATATCACCTCACATTTGTTAGGATGGCTATTATTAAAAAGCCAAGATAAAATGTGTTGTCAAGGATGTGGAGAAAAGGGAACACTTGTGCACTGTTGATGCTAATGTAAATTGGTGCGGCCACTATAGAAAACAATATGGAGGTTCCTCAAAACTTTAAAAATAGAGCTACCATATAATCCAGCAATCCCATTTCTGAGTACTTGTCTGAAGGAAATGAACTCAATATCTTGAAGAGATATCTGCACTCTCATGTTTATTGCAGCACTGTTCACAATACCCAAGATATGGTAACAACCTAAGTGTCCACTGACAGGTGAATGGATAAAGAAAATGTAATATATACATTATATATTAAGCCATAAGAAGTAAGGAAATCTTCAGAGAAAGATAAATACTGTTATGATCTCACTAATATGTGAAATCTAAAACAGTCAAACTCATAGAAGCAGAGAGTAAAATGGTGGTTGCCAGTGGCTGAGGGTTGGGGGAAATGGAGAGATGCTAGTCAAAGGGTACACATTTTTTTTTTTTTAAACATCTTTATTGGAGCATAATTGCTTTACAATGGTATGTTAGTTTCAGCTTCACAACAAAATGAATCAGTTATATATATACATATGTTCCCATATCTCTTCCCGCTTGCGTCTCCCTCCCTCCCACCCTCCCTATCCCACCCCTCCAGGCGGTCACACAGCACCGAGCTGATCTCCCTGTGCTATGCGGCTGCTTCCCACTAGCTATCTACCTTACGTTTGGTAGTGTATACATGTCCATGCCTCTTTATTGCTTTGTCACCATTTACCCTTCCCCCTCCCCATAGCCTCAAGTCCATTCTCTAGTAAGTCTGTGTCTTTATTCCTGTTTCACCCCTAGGTTTTTCATGACATTTTTTTTTTCTTAAATTCCATATATATGTGTTAGCATACGGTATTTGTCTCTCTCTTTCTGACTTACTTCACTCTGTATGACAGACTCTAGGTCTATCCACCTCATTACAAATAGCTCAATTTCGTCTCTTTTTATGGCTGAGTAATATTCCATTGTATATATGTGCCACATCTTCTTTATCCATTCATCCGATGATGGACACTTAGGTTGTTTCCATCTCTGGGCTATTGTAAATAGAGCTGCAATGAACATTTTGGTACATGACTCTTTTTGAATTATGGTTTTCTCAGGGTATATGCCCAGTAGTGGGATTGCTGGGTCATATGGTAGTTCTATTTGTAGCTTTTTAAGGAACCTCCATACTGTTCTCCACAGTGGCTGTATCAATTTACATTCCCACCAACAGTGCAAGAGGGTTCCCTTTTCTCCACACCCTCTCCAGCATTTATTGTTTCTAGATTTTTTGATGATGGCCATTCTGACTGGTGTGAGATGATATCTCATTGTAGTTTTGATTTGCATTTCTCTAATGATTAGTGATGTTGAGCATTCTTTCATGTGTTTGTTGGCACTCTGTATATCTTCTTTGGAGAAATGTCGATTTAGGTGTTCTGCCCATTTTTGGATTGGGTTGTTTGTTCTTTTGTTATTAAGCTGCATGAGCTGCTTATAAATTTTGGAGATTAATCCTTTGTCAGTTGCTTCATTTGCAAATATTTTCTCCCATTCTGAGGGATGTCTTTTGGTCTTCTTTATGGTTTCCTTTGCTGCGCAAAAGCTTTTAAGTTTCATTAGGTCCCATTTGTTTACTTTTGTTTTTATTTCCATTTCTCTAGGAGGTGGGTCAAAAAGGATCTTGCTGTGATTTATGTCATAGAGTGTTCTGCCTATGTTTTCCTCTAAGAGTTTGATAGTTTCTGGCCTTACATTTAGGTCTTTAATCCATTTTGAGCTTATTTTTGTGTATGGTGTTAGGGAGTGATCTAATCTCATACTTTTACATGTAGCTGTCCAGTTTTCCCAGCACCACTTATTGAATAGGCTATCCTTTCTCCACTGTACATTTCTGCCTCCTTTGTCAAAGATAAGGTGACCATATGTGCGTGGGTTTATCTCTGGGCTTTCTATCCTGTTCCATTGATCTATATTTCTGTTTTTGTGCCAGTACCATACTGTCTTGATTACTGTAGCTTTGTAGTATAGTCTGAAGTCAGGAAGCCTGATTCCTCCAGCTCCATTTTTCGTTCTCAAAATTGCTTTGGTTATTCGGGGTCTTTTGTGTTTCCATACAAATTGTGAGATTTTTTGTTCTAGTTCTGTGAAAAATGCCAGTGGTAGTTTCATAGGGATTGCATTGAATCTGTAGATTGTTTTGGGTAGTAGAGTCATTTTCACAATGTTGATTCTTCCAATCCAAGAACATGGTATATCTCTCCATCTATTTGTATCATTTTTAATTTCTTTCATCAGTGTCTTATAATTTTCTGCATACAGGTCTTTTGTCTCCTTAGGTAGGTTTATTCCTAGGTATTTTATTCTTTTTGTTGCAATGGTAAATGGGAGTGTTTTCACTTTCAGATTTTTCATCCTTAGTGTATAGGAATGCCAGAGATTTCTGTGCATTAATTTTGTATCCTGCTACTTTACCAAATTCATTGATTAGCTCTAGTAGTTTTCTGGTAGCGTCTTTAGGGTTCTGTATGTATAGTATCATGTCATCTGCAAACAGTGACAGCTTTACTTCTTCTTTTCCGATTTGGATTCCTTTTATTTCCTTTTCTTCTCTGATTGCTGTGGCTAAAACTTCCAAAACTATGTTGAATAAGAGTGGTGAGAGTGGGCAACCTTGTCTTGTTCCTGATCTTAGTGGAAATGCTTTCAGTTTTTCACCATTGAGGACGATGTGGGCTGTGGGTTTGTCATATATGGCCTTTATTATGTTGAGGAAAGTTCCCTCTATGCCTACTTTCTGTAGGGTTTTTATCATAAATGGGTGTTGAATTTTGTCAAAAGCTTTCTCTGCATCTATTGAGATGATCATATGGTTTTTCTCCTTCAATTTGTTAATATGGTGTATCACGTTGATTGATTTGCGTATATTGAAGAATCCTTGCATTCCTGGAATAAACCCCACTTGATCATGGTGTATGATCCGTTTAATGTGCTGTTGGATTCTGTTTGCTAGTATTTTGTTGAGGATCTTTGCATCTATGTTCATCAGTGATATTGGCCTGTAGTTTTCTTTCTTTGTGACATCCTTGTCTGGTTTTGGTATCAGGGTGATGGTGGCCTCGTAGAATGAGTTGGGGAGTGTTCCTCCCTCTGCTATATTTTGGAAGAGTCTGAGAAGGATAGGTGATAGCTCTTCTCTAAATGTTTGATAGAATTCGCCTGTGAAGCCATCTGGTCCTGGGCTTTTGCTTGTTGGAAGATTTTTAATCACAGTTTCAATTTCAGTGCTTGTGATTGGTCTGTTCATATTTTCTATTTCTTCCTGATTCAGTCTTGGCAGTTTGTGCCTTTCTAAGAATTTGTCCATTTCTTCCAGGTTGTCCATTTTATTGGCATAGAGTTGCTTGTGGTAATCTCTCATGATCTTTTGTATTTCTGCAGTGTCAGTCGTTACTTCTCCTTTTTCATTTCTAATTCTATTGATTTGAGTCTTCTCCCTTTTTTTCTTGATGAGTCTGGCTAATGGTTTATCAATTTTGTTTATCCTTTCAAAAAACCAGCTTTTAGTTTTATTGATCTTTGCTATCGTTTCCTTCATTTCTTTTTCATTTATTTCTGATCTGATTTTTATGATTTCTTTCCTCCTGCTAACTTTGGGGTTTTTTTGTTCTTCTTTCTCTAATCGCTTTAGGTGCAAGGTTAGGTTGTTTATTCGAGATGTTTCCTGTTTCTTAAGGTAAGATTGTATTGCTATAAACTTCCCTCTTAGAACTGCTTTTGCTGCATCCCATAGATTTTGAGTCGTCGTGTGTCCATTGTCATTTGTTTCTAGGTATTTTTTGATTTCCCCTTTGATTTCTTCAGTGATCACTTCGTTATTAAGTAGTGTATTGTTTAGCCTCCATGTGTTTGTATTTTTTACAGATCTTCTCCTGTGATTGATATCGAGTCTCATAGCGTTGTGGTCGGAAAAGATACTTGATACAATTTCAATTTTCTTAAATTTACCAAGGCTTGATTTGTGACCCAAGATATGATCTATCCTGGAGAATGTTCCATGAGCACTTGAGAAAAATGTGTATTCTGTTGTTTTTGGATGGAATGTCCTATAAATATCAATTAACTCCATCTCATTTAATGTATCATTTAAAGCTTGTGTTTCCTTATTTATTTTCATTTTGGATGATCTGTCCATTGGTGAAAGTGGGGTGTTAAAGTCCCCTACTATGAATGTGTTACTGTCGATTTCCCCTTTTATGGTTGTCAGTATTTGCCTTATGTATTGAGGTGCACCTATGTTGGGTGCATAAATATTTACAATTGTTATATCTTCCTCTTGGATCGATCCCTTGATCATTATGTAGTGTCCTTCTTTGTCTCTTCTAATAGTCTTTGTTTTAAAGTCTATTTTGTCTGATATGAGAATTGCTACTCCAGCTTTCTTTTGGTTTCCATTTGCATGAAATACCTTTTTCCATCCCCTTACTTTCAGTCTGTATGTGTCTCTAGGTCTGAAGTGGGTCTCTTGTAGACAGCAAATATATGGGTCTTGTTTTTGTATCCATTCAGCCAATCTGTGTCTTTTGGTGGGAGCATTTAGTCCATTTACATTTAAGGTAATTATCGATATGTGTGTTCCCATTCCCATTTTCTTAATTGTTTTGGGTTTGTTATTGTAGGTCTTTTCCTTCTTTTGTGTTTCTTGCCTAGAGAAGTTCCTTTAGCAGTTGTTGTAGAGCTGGTTTGGTGGTGCTGAACTCTCTCAGCTTTTGCTTGTCTCTAAAGGTTTTAATTTCTCCATCAAATCTGAATGAGATCCTTGCTGGGTAGAGTAATCTTGGTTGCAGGTTTTTCTCCTTCAACACTTTCAATATGTCCTGCCACTCCCTTCTGGCTTGCAGAGTTTCTGCTGAAAGATCAGCTGTTAACCTTATGGGGATTCCCTTGTGTGTTATTTGTTGTTTTTCCCTTGCTGCTTTTAATATGTTTTCTTTGTATTTAATTTTTGACAGTTTGATTAATATGTGTCTTGGCGTATTTCTCCTTGGATTTATCCTGTATGGGACTCTCTGTGCTTCCTGGACTTGATTAACTATTTCCTTTCCCATATTAGGGAAGTTTTCAAGTGGAATCTCTTCAAATATTTTCTCAGTCCCTTTCTTTTTCTCTTCTTCTTCTGGAACCCCTATAATTCGAATGTTGGTACGTCTAATGTTGTCCCAGAGGTCTCTGAGACTGTCCTCAGTTCTTTTCATTCTTTTTTCTTTATTCTGCTCTGCAGTAGTTATTTCCACTATTTTATCTTCCAGGTCACTTATCCGATCTTCTGCCTCAGTTATTCTGCTATTGATCCCATCTAGAGTACTCTTAATTTCATTTATTGTGTTGTTCATCGTTGCTTGTTTTTTTTTTTTTATTTTTTTATTTTTTTTGAAAATAAATGCTTCTTTAATGAACAATTAAATGAAAATTATCCAGGACCTTACAGGATTTTTAGTATGTACCATGCATATCTTAGAAGACAGTACATTAGCTTGCTGGGATCATTAGGATATGATCCTAATGGGAGACAGTAATTTATAAAACAGTTACCTAACAGCTTTCCCAAACAGTAGTTCCCCTGAAATTAAAACAGGAGATAAAATTAAATAAAAAGAAGAATCCTCAATGAAATTAAAAAACATAGAACTGAATGAAGATGAAAACACAACATGTGAAAATTGGTGAGATGTGGCTAAAGCAGTGGTGAGAGGGAAATTTATACTACTAAATGCTTACATTAGAAAAGAGGAAAAATTCATATCAGTAATCTTAGTTCCCACCTCAAGAAACTAGGAAAAGGAGAGCAAAATAAACCCAAAGCAAAAAGGAAGGAAGGAAATAATAAGAGCAGAAATCAGTGAAATTGAAGATGAGAAAAAATGAAGCAAAAAGCAAGTCTTGAAAATATTAATAAAATTGATAAATCTTGAATTAAATTGATAAAAATAAAAAGAGAAAAAATACAAGTTACCAATATCAGGAATGAAGGAGGGGATATCAGTATAGATCCTGTAGCCATTAAAAGGATAAAAGGGGAATATTATAAAAACTCTACACCATAAATTTAACAGCCTAGATGAACTGTACCAATTCCTAGAGAGTCACAAACTATCAAAACATACCCAAAATGAAATAGATAACCTGAATAAATTCTATTATCTGTTAAAGACGTGGAATCTATAATTTAAAACCTTCCCCAAAGAGAATCTTTAGTCCATTTACATTTAAGGTAATTATCGATATGTGTGTTCCCATTCCCATTTTCTTAATTGTTTTGGGTTTGTTATTGTAGGTCTTTTCCTTCTTTTGTGTTTTTTGCCTAGAGAAGTTCCTTTAGCAGTTGTTGTAGAGCTGGTTTGGTGGTGCTGAACTCTCTCAGCTTTTGCTTGTCTCTAAAGGTTTTAATTTCTCCATCAAATCTGAATGAGATCCTTGCTGGGTAGAGTAATCTTGGTTGCAGGTTTTTCTCCTTCAACGCTTTCAATATGTCTTGCCACTCCCTTCTGGCTTGCAGAGTTTCTGCTGAAAGATCAGCTGTTAACCTTATGGGGATTCCCTTGTGTGTTATTTGTTGTTTTTCCCTTGCTGCTTTTAATATGTTTTCTTTGTATTTAATTTTTGACAGTTTGATTAATATGTGTCTTGGCGTATTTCTCCTTGGATTTATCCTGTATGGGACTCTCTGTGCTTCCTGGACTTGATTAACTATTTCCTTTCCCATATTAGGGAAGTTTTCAACTATAATCTCTTCAAATATTTTCTCAGTCCCTTTCTTTTTCTCTTCTTCTTCTGGAACCCCTATAATTCGAATGTTGGTACGTCTAATGTTGTCCCAGAGGTCTCTGAGACTGTCCTCAGTTCTTTTCATTCTTTTTTCTTTATTCTGCTCTGCAGTAGTTATTTCCACTATTTTATCTTCCAGGTCACTTATCCGTTCTTCTGCCTCAGTTATTCTGCTATTGATCCCATCTAGAGTACTTTTAATTTCATTTATTGTGTTGTTCATCATTGCTTGTTTCATCTTTAGTTCTTCTAGGTCCTTGTTAACTGATTCTTGCATTTTGTCCATTCTATTGTCCATTCTATCTCCAAGATTTCGGATCAACCTTACTATCATTATTCTGAATTCTTTTTCAGGTAGACTGCCTATTTCCTCTTCATTTGTTAGGTCTGATGGGTTTTTATCTTGCTCCTTCATCTGCGGTGTGTTTTTCTGTCTTTTCATTTTGCTTATCTTACTGTGTTTGGGGTCTCCTTTTTTGCAGGCTGAAGGTTCGTAGTTCCTGTTGTTTTTTGTGTCTGTCCCCAGTGGCTAAGGTTGGTTCAGTGGGTTGTGTAGGCTTCCTGGTGGAGGGTACTAGTGCCTGTGTTCTGGTGGATGAGGCTAGATCTTGTCTTTCTGGTGTGCAGGTCCACGTCTGGTGGTGTGTTTTGGGGTGTCTGTAGACTTATTATGATTTTGGGCCGCCTCTCTGCTAATGGGTGGGGTTGTGTTCCTGTCTTGCTAGTTGTTTGGCATAGGATGTCCAGCACTGTAGCTTGCTGGTCGTTGAGTGAAGCTGGGTGCTGGCCTTGAGATGGAGATCTCTCGGAAATTTTTGCTGTTTGATATTATGTGCAGCTGGGAGGTCTCTTGTGGATCAGTGTCCTGAAGTTGGCTCTCCCACCTCAGAGGCACAGCACTGACTCCTGGCTGCAGCCCCAAGAGCCTTTCATCCACAGGGCTCCTTAATTTGGGATGATTGGTTGTCTATTCAGGTATTCCACAGATGCAGGGTATATCAAGTTGAATGTGGAGCTTTAATCCGCTGCTTCTGAGGCTGCTGGGAGAGATCTCCCTTTCTCTTCTTTGTTCTCACAGCTCCCAGGGGCTCAGCTTTGGATTTAGCCCCGCCTGTGCGTGTAGGTCGCCGGAGGGCGTCTGTTCTTTGCTCAGACAGGACGGGGTTAAAGGAGCCGCTGATTCGGAGGCTCTGGCTCACTCAGGCCCGGGGGTAGGGAGGGGCACGGAGTGTGGGGCGGGCCTGCGGCGGCAGAGGCCGGCGAGACGTTGCAGCCTGAGGCGCGCCTGTGCGTTCTCCCGGGGGAGTTGTCCCTGGATCCCGGGACCCCGGCAGTGGCGGGCTGCACAGGCTCCCCGGAAGGGCGCATGGCCAGTGACCTGTGTTCGCACACAGGCCTCCCGGTGGCGGCAGCAGCGGCCCTAGCCGCTCTGGGCGGCCCTAGCCACGTCTGTCTCTGGGCTCCGCACCCCTAGCCGCGGCCCGCGCCCGTCCCTGGAGCTCTCTCAAGCAGCGTTCTTAATCCCCTCTTCTCGTGCACCAGGAAACAAAGAGGGACGTAAAAGTCTCTTGCCTCTTCGGCAGTTCCAGACTTCTCCCCGGACTCTCTCCCGGCCAGCCGCGGTGCACCAACGCCCCGCAGGCTGTGTTCACGCCGCCAACCTCAGTCCTCTCCCGGCGCTCCGACAAAAGCCGGAGCCTCAGCTCCCAGTCCCGCCCGCCCCGGCGGGCGAGCAGACAAGCCTCTCGGCTGGCAAGTTCCGGTCGGCCCGATCCTCTGCGCTGGAATCTGTCCGCTTTGCCCTCCGCACCCCTGTTGCTGTGCTCTCCTCCGCGGCTCCCAAGCTCCCCCACTCCGCCTCCCGAAGTCTCCACCCGCGAAGGGGCTTCCTAGTGTGTGGACACTTTTCCTCCTTCACAGCTCTCTCCCGCTGGTGCAGGACGCGTCCCTATCCTTTTGTCTCTGTTTAGTTTTTTCTTTTGCCCTACCCAGGTACGTGGGGGGTTTCTTGCCTTTTGGGAGGTCTGAGGTCTTCTGCCAGCGTTCAGTAGATGCTCTGTAGGAGTTGTTCCACGCGTAGATGTATTTCTAGTGTATCTGTGGGGAGGAACGTGATCTCCGCGTCTTACTCTTCCGCCATCTTCCCGGAAGTCCGGGTACACATTTTTGATTATAAGGTGATGAATTCTGGGGATCTAATGTACAGCATGGTGAGTATAGTTAATTATACTGTATTTTATAATTGAAATTTGCTAAGAGCATAGATCTTGTGTTCTCACCACAAAAAAAAAGGTAACTGTGTAAGATGATTGATGTGTTAATTAGCTTGATTGTAGTAATTATTTCACAATGTATATGTATATTAAATCATCATGTTGTACACCCTGAATAGAAATAATTTTTATTTGTCAATTATATCTCAAAGCAGGAGAAAATATAAAATCAACCTATTAAATCACACCAAAATTTTGCTGAATATAGTTATTATTACAAAAAATTAAATGATATTGATTTTTAAGAAACAAACAACAATTATTATTTATATCTTTTGTTTTCATAAACGATACAAATGGCTGCTTAGGACAATTGTATTCCTGCTTTTACAAGTCAAAACCAATGCATCAGGTACTTATCTGAATTCATGGCTAAAATAATGAACTCATACAATAAACTTAGTGAGAAATAGTTTCCTAATCTCCAAGTGAAACACTTTCTATAAGCTTTCTTCTACAATGATTAGAGACAATTAGCCTAACTCATTAGGTGAAAGGAAGTAACATATCTAATTATAGACTAAAATATGAACTATTTTTACACAACACCAAGGTAATCAGCTAATTCAGTGGTCTTGAGGGGTGGATAGGAAATGTGGATGTCTAACCAAGTTGTTTGATATTAGGCTGACATAACTAATGTTCTCACTTTTCCAATGAGTGTGTTGGCTTAATTTAGTATTAGTGTAAGTAAAATCAGTGTATGTTGAAATATTAGTAAAGAACATAAAAATGAATCACAAGTAATATATTAATATGTGTAATATCACGGCTATTAGCATACACTAATTGATATGTACCATTCAGATCTAGATGTTGCTTAACGTTATGCCTTGATCTATACTGGGAAACAGAACTAAGACTATATCTTGTAATTCTGGCTACAAAGGAAACTATTGTGTTTTTTGTTTGTTTTCTTTTGTTTTTACATACTTCCAACCTGGCAAATGTATGACAAATTCTCAGTACTTGAATACTTCTGAAATCGCTTCTTCTTTCAGCTTGTACTAAATGGGAGTTACTTCCATGAGGAAAAGTAATGTATACACTGACAGAATTCCACTTTTGCCAGTGGGAGACCAAGAAGTAAAGAATGATGGTATAGAACTTAATTCAGCAAACTCCACATGTGAGATACATAAAGCTTTTAGAGTTTTTAAAATTTGGGGGTAAGCAAGGTTACAAGCAAGATAATTAGTTGTTTTAATTTTCCTGAGGAAATTCATAGAGCATATCTTCAAACAAATCTAACAAAGGTATTCATGATCAAGGAAACCTCTCATTTAAATCTTTCTACTTTGTCAAGCATATGCTTTTAAGAATCTTTTAAGCCAGGTATGTGTTAATGATTTTGAGAATTCTTAACAACTTGAAGTAAAGCTTTTCAGAGTGCCTTTGAAACACATATGGTTACTATAATATTCAGTGTTTTAAGTAAGCTACATATGCAGTTCATCCAATGACCTGAGAAAGATCTTTTTAAAAATAAATGATTTGCGTGGAGAGCGCATTGTTAGCTACCCTACAGCCTAACTGTACAGCATAAAATAATCTATTTGCCTATTTTTCATAAAGTAATATAATGAAGCCAGAGCAGGAAAGGGTGCTAAAATTTGATTTAAAGTTCAGTCAGGAGCCAAGGATGGGGATACGACTTATTGGTTATGAATGGGTAGAAACAATTGGCACTCAAAGCCAAGAGGGTAAATGTTAGGAATGACAATAAGTAGGTAGAAATATTGCCAAAAGGAGCCGCATAAAGGTGCGCAAACACACCTAAGGGAGTTAATGATGGGGGTTCAGTGAATATTGCAGTTAATGATTGACTGGATCCCTGCCACACTTACCTTCCACCTTCAACTTCAAGCTCCACAATTTCTTGGGATCACAGCCTGTCTAGAGATAGCCCCAAATGAAACAAAGGTCACCAGGGCAGGAATGGTAGTCTTAGCACATTAGGGCCTCTGGGCTGAGAACCATAAATCACTATGTTAAGGACATTGTATATGATGTCTACTGTCTCCTTAATCATCTCTGAAGCCACACTAGACAACTATTGCATTATTATCCCGTTCTGTAGAACAAGTAAACCGCTAGTAGGTGACATTTCACACTGACTCGCCCATGAGGAGGTGGTATACTTTGGAGTGTCACATTCATGGATACTAGGTCCTCTTCTGCCACAAATCAGCCATGGGTGGTTTGATTTTTTTAAAAACTTTTCTGAAACTCAGATTCCTAATCTTCTAAATAGAGATATATAATAAAGCCTATATCACAGAGTTATCAGGAGTAAAGGAGATGATGTACATAACATATGAAATATAGCACCTTGCTCATAATAAGTGCTCGATACATGTTAGATAGTGTCTTATGCCCTGAAAAATAATATATTTTATATTTTTACCAAAACTTGTATATACAGTATTATTTCTAAGCTTATTTCCATAAGATATACCAACTTCAGTAGAGAACTACATAGTAGATTCTGTGAGCATATGTATATATTTAATTATAGATTATAGTTTCAATAAATGACTATTTTTTATAATTTTAGCATTAACCCAGCTTGCTTTCCTTAGATAGTTCCTGTAGTCCTGTTGAAAAGCAGAGTAGCATACTGGTTAAAAGACGGCCCAGAGGTAGACTCTTGAATAACCTAAAATCTACTACTTACTAGCTGGCTGAGTTTAGACAGTTATTTAGACCTCATGTACTTTGATTTCCTCATTTTAACAAATGAGGATATTATTATTACTATTAAGTGAAATAATATGTATAATTCTCCTTGCTTATAGTAAGTGCTCAATAAGTAGTAGCTATTGTTATTCTTCCTTCAACATAGGCCATCTGTATTAGTTTCCTATTGCTTCTGAAAAAAATTACCACAAATTGAGTGGTTAAAATAACACAAGTTTACTTTCTTATGGCTCTGTAGTCTGACATGGGCTAAAATCAAGGCTTTGGTAAGGCTTTGTTCCTTTCTGGAGGTTCTATGGGAGAATCCTCTTCCAATTTTATCTATATTATTGGCAAATTCAGTTCCTTGTGGTTAAAAGGCTGAGGATACTGTTTCCTCACTGCCTATCAACTGAGGGCCATTTCTCCCTCCAGAGATCACTGGTATTCCTTGGCTTGTGGCTTCCTTCCTCCATCTTCAAGGTCAGCAGTAGTCGGTTGAGTCCCTCTCGTACTTTGGATCTCTCCTTCTATCCTTCCATTACATCTCTCTGATTGACTCCTTGGCCTCCCTTTTCTACTTTTAAAGCCCAGTGTGACTACATTGGGCCCACATGTACAATCCAGGATAATCCCCCTATATTTAAAGTTCTTAGCCTAAATTCCAACTTCAAAGTTTCACTTGCCATGTAACATAAAATATTCACAGATTGGGGGTTAAGATACGGACATATTTGGGGTGAGGGGGGTATTATTCTGCCTATCACACCACAAGGCTACCTCTTCCAGTTCTCTCTGAGAAGTGTACTTACAATAATCAATTCAGAATTTTATGCACATGCAATCAGTACTTAAAAATAAAACTTTTTGATTGTTTCAAAGAAGTAAAGGTGTGCCTCCGTTATTTAAGACAATGATAAAAGGTATTGATTCTTTACTTTGAACAATCATATAGTGAATATATAAATAGTGAGAGCTATTGACACATTGAGAGAATTCGTTTTCTTACATTTATTTATACTTCTCAAAAAGTTACACGTAATGAAAGAATGGCTATAATCTACTATTAATTGGAAAAATAAGTCCAGTGTAATTGAAATAAAAACAATTTCTCTACACTATGAGCAAAAATTCTCTAAATTTGTAGTTGTGACATGAAGCTTATTTCATCTCTTTCATGTTTAATTTTCTACCCAGCTCTACAAATCAAACATTGATTATTGTAGGTGTAACTCTTAAAATGTATTTAAGATGAACTTAGAATAAATGTATAAAGTTTTGCAAATGAATAATTGATTTAATGACCAACTCCATTCAAGCATTTAGAAAGTAGCTATCATTTGTGAGGCTTTCTCTAAGTGATGGGAATTTAACAATAAAACAGATAAGGCATGCCCTTTTCCCTGTAGAAACTTCCTCAGTATGGGGGGCAGATGAGTAAAGAGGTCATTGGATTCAATGCGTTATAGACGCTGGTAGAGCAGTAGGAGCACAGGGGGCTGACCCAGCTTCTCACTGGGAGATCAGGAAATTTTAAATGGCAGAGGTGAAATATGCTGTTATAAACAGTAGTTAGATTTTTAGGCAGGCTGTTTACATAGGAGAAGTAAAATAACCAGGGCTAACTATATTTGTATTCAAATAGTGGATAGTACATATTGATGTATGAGGCATGTATTAAAGAATGAATGTTCAGGAGTTTGATATGTTATTCCCTATTACTTGGAAGGAAGAGAAGTAGCACCATGCCTCGCAAAACCCACACACACATTATTCTCCTATGTATCGAGTAATAACGTCATTAAATTACTGAAGATAAAGTTGAAATTAAACTTTTGTATTTCAGGGATTCAGAGGGAAAAAGTATGTGCATATTTCTGTGGAATACATTGTGAAAACCGCAAGAACTCTACTTAGTACAAATTGAACTGTAGTTTTCAAAATATGTTAATGCAATAAAAACACCTGAGTAAACTCAAGAGCTTAAAAAGTAACATTTTCTCAGCAAGTCCTTGATTTATGGACAGAACTTGTCCAATTTTATCGGCACAGTTGCCTATTATGCTTTTCTGCAACAACACTTAATTTTAAACTCCTCTGTTATAATAACTCAACACAGGAGTTTGTTTGCAAACGTTTTTGTTGTTGCTGCTGTTGTTTTGCAGAGGGTTAAAACTCTTTTACTGTCAATAGCTCCATTAGCTTAAAAATCAGATTGCTGTGGGATGGGAAGAAAAGACATTTTTTTTAATGGAGCCTGGCTTCTTGGTCAATGATTGTAGCAAATCATAACTTCAAGAGTGTATTCATTGGCTGAATGCAGTCATTTCTTGGCCAGGTTAATGTCTTGAAGTTATTCTTACAAAAGTGGCTGTATAAATTTCCGTTCCATTTTAGTATTTTACATGAACATGAAAGCCTGATGCAAAGCCTAACTGGTAAAGCAAATCGTAATACTCTGCATATTATAGGGATTAAAACAAATTTGGCTGAAGGTTTTCAAGCATTAATTTTAAATATTTTTTGTGAATGTTATCTATAAAAGCATACTTTCCAAATCCCTCCTGGGTGATTATCAGTGAATTGTTTAAAATTTCCATTGCACTCTCCTTTCAGATCAGCTAACTGTCCATTCATTATTTTTTAGGCTGAGCCCCTGGCCAATATCACATTATAATTCATTTAACTATCCCTGGCACATTTAGAGCCATACTTTCACTGCAGCTCAATGAAGCCTTCTCCTATATGTGATGACCAAGTTAGATTATTGTAATAAATGAACAATGGGATAGAATTAGCTGGTAAT
This sequence comes from Globicephala melas, assembly GCF_963455315.2. Classification (NCBI taxonomy): domain Eukaryota; kingdom Metazoa; phylum Chordata; class Mammalia; order Artiodactyla; family Delphinidae; genus Globicephala; species Globicephala melas. The sequence goes on along the minus strand of NC_083335.1, from coordinate 21,619,969 downwards.
AGAAGCAGTTATAAACACTAGCAAGGTCAAGTAGATAGTCAGGAATATTATTTGATTTTATGCTTTCATATATTTCTACAGACACACTGTTTTTGTCACTTTGTGCCATTTGTTTTTAGAGAAATGTTACTTCAAGAGCAGTATGGCTAAACCTAAGGACAATCTTTCATGCATACATGCATGTATGCATCCATCCAAAGTTTGTTGAGCACTTACTGTGCTTCAGACAATGTGTTAAGGATGGGTGGATACAAAAGTATTAACAGATAGTCATGATTCAATCCAGTAGTATTACAATGACAGGATGAACCACTTCTATGAAAATACAAAGGAAAAAATAAAATTATATTGGGTAATAAAATTATATTCAGCAGGAGGGACACATACACATTTGGAGAGATAAATTAGGCCATTTGGGAAGGGCCTGTTAATTGTACCGAAGAGTTTGAAATCAGGCAATAGAAAATAGGTATCTGCACTGAAAGTGGCAGTTAGATAGGGTTCCATTGCTAATGAATGCTAGCAGGATCCAAAATGACAGTGCTTACAAACGTGTGGTTTATTGCAGGAGCATGATACAACATACAAACCACATTAAAGTTAATAAATGAATGACAATCAAAGATTGTCTCACAGTGTTTTGTCTGAAATGGTTGGACACAGGTTTCAACTATGCTCCCTTTTAAGACCCATTTTTGCTGTGTAATCAACCCCAGTGTCACAGACCCTGGGGTCCTCACTGAGACCAGGTGCAAGTCATCAATCTCAGTGTTAACAATAACCAATGCTGAAAATCAGAAACAAAGCTCCCTGAAACTCCTTGGACCCACAGTGACAAAAAAAGAAAAAAAAAGAAATACATGCCTTGACCAGGGATCAGTGCCAGGCAAGTATTTCTTATTTCAATAATAAAGCCCAAGCCAATACTAAGCCTGCTGGTATTAACCTTCACAGCATAGTATTCAATGGAGAATCCTGGGCACAGGATGAGAAAATAATCACAGCAGATATTCTTTGACTATGCATTGCATTTTCAATTTAAATTAAAATGAAGAGGTAAGAATTTTCCAGGGACTTTTCTTTCATGTTTCAATATGTTTCTAGGAGTGACAAAAAGAGAAATCTATTTTGAATGTTTTTGATTCAAGTCAGATTTTAAACCTATATTAGGATGGACACATAATCAGAAATGTCAGTTTAAAATTTAAATTATTTCAACATTTTAAAATTTAAACGTTTGGTTAACTACAATTAAAAAGAATGCATAATATTTTTGAACAGTAAAGTGCAAAAGAATGTCTTCTCCATTAAATATCATTACTTTCTTCTATATTCTCATTGTTCTCAGAATAAATCCAAATGTTCTTAATATGACCTTCAAGATCCAACATGCTGTCACTCTGACTTACCTATACCAGTTTCATTGTATCCAATGACCCCTTTTATAACTTTTTGTTGCTTATAGCTCTGATTGGAGCCTCAAGCACAATTTTGACAAGAAAGCAGTGAGAGTGGACACATTTATTTGGATCCCGATCTTAGGAGAAAAACATTAAATATTTCACAATTAAGTATGATGGTAACTATGGGTTTTTCTTTTTTTTTCTTTTTTAAGATTTTTAGAAATTTCATGTAATGTCTGAAACATTTATATTAACATATTTCCATACAAATAACCCAAAGAAAGTTTAGTATTAGTTGTTTCTTTGTTTTTTTATACTGCAGATTCTTATTAGTGATCAATTTTATACACATCCATGTATACATGTCAATCCCAATCTCCCAATTCAGCACACCACTATCCCCACCCTACCACGGTTTTCCCCCCTTGGTATCTATATGGGTAACTATGGGTTTTTCTTAGATGGCATTTATCAGGTTGAGGAAGTTTACTTCTATTCTTAGGTTGATTGTTTTTATCATGAAAGGATGTTGGATTGTGTCAAGTGCTCTTTCTACACCTATTGAGATGATCCTCTGATGTTTTTCCTTCATTCTATTAATATGACACATTGATTTTTTTGTGTTGAACTAACCTTGCATTCTCCTATGATAAATCTCAAATGATCATGGTGTACAATCCAATTTATATGTTACTGGATTCAGCTTGCTAATATTTTGTTGTGGATTTTTACATCTATATTCATAAGGGATATTGGTCTGTAGTTTTCTTTTCATGTGATGTCTTTGTCTGGTTTTAGTATCAGGATTAACACTGGCCTCAGAGAAAGAGCTGAGATGTGTACTCTCCTATTCTTTTTTTTAAAATAAATTTATTTATTTATTTTTGGCTGCGTTGGGTCTTCGTTGCTACGTGCAGGCTTTCTCTAGTTGCAGCGAGTGGGGGCTACTCTTCATTGCAGTGCGTGAGCTTCTCATTGTGGTGGTTTCTCTTGTTGTGGAGCAGGGACTCTAGGCACGTGGGTTTCAGTAGTTGTGGCGCACAGGCTCAGTAGTTGTGGCACACGGTCTCTAGAGTACAGGCTCAGTAGTTGTGGCACACGGTCTCTAAAGTGCAGGCTCAGTAGTTGTGGCACACAGGCTTAGTTGCTCCGTGGCATGTGGGATCTTCCTGGACCAGGGCTCAAACCCGTGTCCCCTGCATTAGCAGGCAGATTCTTAACCACTGTGCCAGCAGGGAAGTCCCTCTCCTATTCTAATTTTTGGAAAATCTGTGAAAGATTGGTGTTAATTCTTCAAATGTTTGGCAGAATTTGCCAGTGAACTCGTTGGGTCTGGGATTTTCTTTGCTGTAAGGTTTTCCCATTTTTGTTTTTTATTACTAATTCTATCTCCTTACTTGTTATATATCTATTTAGATTTTCTATTTTTTCTTATGTCACTCTCAGGATTTTGTGTCTTTTTGGGAAGATGTCCATCTCGTCTCAGTTATCTAATTATTTGGCCTTCAGTTGACCATAATATTCCCTCATAATCATTTTTATTTCTGTAAGGTCTATATTGATGTTTCATTTTTCATACTTGATTTAAGTAATTTGAAATTACCCTCTTTCTTGTTCATTATAGATAAAAGTTTATCCATTTTGTTGCTTTCTTCAAAGAACCAACTTTTGCTTTCATTGATAAATCTCTATTATTTGTTTTATATTTCATTAATTTCAGATCTTTATTCCTTCTTTCCTCTTGCTTGGATTTTGTGTGCTCTTTTGTTTTTAGTTTCTTAACATGAATACTGAAATTACTGAATTGATATCTTTCATCTTTCCTAACATTGGGGTTTATAGTTACAAATATCCTTCTAAGCTTTGCTTTTGCTATACACCATGTTTTGCTATGTAATGTTTTCATTTTCATTCATCTTAGTTTTTTCCATTTCCCTTGTGATTTCTTTTTTGATACACTGGTTATCTAAGAATGTGCTTTTTAATTTCCACATATTTGTGAATTCCCAAATTTCCTTAATTAATGATTTCTGTTTTTATTCCATGTAATCAGAGAATACAACTTGTATAATCTTATCCTTTTGAATTCATTGAGGCTTATTTTATGACCCAAAATATGGTCTATCCAGGAAAATGTTCCATGTGCCCTTAAGAAAAATGTGTGTTCTGCTATGGTTGGGTGGAATGTTCTACAGATGTTTGTTAGGTCTAATTGGTTTGTAATGTTCTTCAAATCTTATATTTTCTTGTTGATATTTTGCCTATTTGTCTTATCCATTATTTAAAATGGGATGTTGAAATCACCACTTACTATTGTTGAATTGTCTATTTCTCCATCTAATTCTGTTACGTTTGTTTCATATATTTTGGAGCTCTATTAAATGCATGTAAATTTGTAATTGTTATGTCTTATCAATGGATTTACTCATCATAATAATATCCTTTTTGTTTCTAGTACAGATTCTTATCTTTATCTTTATTGTTAGTATAGCCACTCCAGCTTTCTTGAGTTAGAGTTTTCATCTTATTTCTTTTTTTTTCTATCCTTTAGTTTTAACCTATTTTTGTCTTTGAATCTAAAGTGTCTCTTTTACACAGTATATAGTTGAATCATGATTATTTTTTATCCACTCTTCTAGTCTCTGCCTTTTGCTTGCAGTATTTAGGCCATTTGCATTTAATGTAATTATTGATAAAGTAAGATTAGTTTCTGCCATTTTTCTATTTGTTGTCTATATGTTCTGTATCTTTCTGGTCCTTATTCCTCCATTATTGATTTTTGTGTGTTAAATTTATATTATCTAGCAAACCATTTTAAGTCCCTTATTGTCTCTTTTACCATATTTTATGGAGTTACTTTCTTAGTGGTTGCCCTACAATTACAACTAACATTTTAACTTAAAAAAAACAAGTTTGGATTGATATCAACATAACTTCAATATCATAAAAAAACTTTGCTAAAATATATGGCATTGTATAATACCCTTCTTTATGGTATTATTGTAAAACAAATTACATTTATATATACATGTATATTTTTTAAACCCATCAACACAGATTTTTCAATTATTGTTTTAGGTATTTGTCTTTTAAAGTAGATTTTGGAAGAAAAGATTTACAAAAAGAAAGGTATTTATAATGTTTCTTTATTTGTGCCAGGAGGTAACAATGTACTTACTCATACTAGGCTTTTCATTTCTTTGTGTGGCTTTGAATTACTGTCTAGAGGCCTTTCATCTCACCCTAAAGGACTACCTTTAGCCTTTGTGGTAGGGAAGGTTTATGAGTAAAAGATTCCTTCCATTTTGGTATATCAAGGAATGTCTTAATTTCTCTTTCATTTTTTGATGGCTAATTCCCTGGACATAGAATTCAGTCTCTTTCAGCAGTTTGAGTATGTCATTCCACTTCCTTCTGGTCTCCATGGTTTCTTTTCTTTTCTTTTCTTTTCTTTTTACTTTTTGGCTGCACTGTGTGGCATGTGGGACCTTACTTCCCCAACCTGGGATTGAACTCATGCCCCCTGCTCCGTGCAGTAGAAGCATGGAGTCATAACAGCTGGACCACCAGGGAAGTCCCCTGGTCTCCACGGTTTCTGACAAGAAGTCTACTGTTAAGTTTACTGAAGATCCCTTGTATATGATGAGTTGCTTTCCTCTTGCTGCTTTAAAGATTATCTTTTTGGTTTTGTCTTTTAACAGTTTGATATCATGTGTTCAGGTTTGCTTCTCTTTGAATTTATCCAGGTTGGAGTTCATTGAACTTATTGGACTTTTAGATTAATTTTTTCATCAAGCTTGGAAACGTTACAGCCATTATTTATTCAAATATTCATCGTGCCTCTTCTCCCTTCTCTCCTCAGATTCCCATGATATTTTTGATGGTATTCTAAAAGTTTCTTAGGCTCTGTTCATTTTTTTTCATGCTGTTATCTTGCTTTTCCTCAGACTGGATAGCTTCATTTGACCTATCTCAAATTCACTGATTCTTTCTTATGCCTGCTCAAATCTGATATTGAGCCCCTTTAGTGCATTTTTCATTTCAGTTATTGTACTTTTCAAGTACAGCATTTTATTTATTTTTCATATACTTTCTATGCCTTTATTGACATGCTATATTTGGTGAAACATAATTCTCATATCTTTTATTTATCTAGACATTGTTCTCTTTAGTCTTTGAACTAATTTGTAACAAATGATTTTAAAGTCTTTATCTAGTAAGTCCAAAATTTGTGCTTCCTCAGGGATAATTTGTATTCATTTGCTTTTCCTTTTTATGGGACATATTTTCCTGTTTCTTTTCATGTCTCAAATTTTTTCTTTAAAACTGGACATTTTAAATACAATGATGTGGCCAAACTGAAAATCAGTTATTGTTGTTCCTCTCCTGTTTATTTCTTCTGTGATGTCCTTGAATCATTCTGTAAAGTATTTATTCATTGTTGTGTGTGGTCATTGATGTATCTTAGTTGACAGCTAATGGTTGGACAGAGATATACCTAAACTCATTGAACCAAGAATTCTTCTGTCCTTACCAAGAGCCTCTGTATGTTTGTCGAGACACGTTTCTAATGCTTAGGTAGGAAATTTACAACTCTGCCTTAGCCGTTATTTCCTGATTGTATAGTGACACAAGGTCAGCCAGAGGTAGGAGATTACGGTCCTCTCAGATCTTTCCTCGGCATGCAAACATCTTAACACATGCATGTGACTGTCTAGATTCCCAGGAATGTTTCAGACTTTAAAAACTCCTTTATGAATATCTTATTCTTCAGTTTTAAAAAAATTTTTTTGATTAGCCTCTAGTTAGTCTTAAGTAGTATTGTTACTTCAGTCAGTTGACATGTTAAATAGTTGCTGCTGATTGTTTTCCACAACTTAGGTATGCTCATGCAAAGTTATCTCTGAGTCAGGTCAAATAAAAGCAAACACTGACAATGGAGCTTTTTAGGGAGCTGCCAAACAGATTGAATAGTGACAGTTCTCAATGGATGGTGTATTTGGGGAACTCTAAACCAGTTATATCCAACAGTGTGCTGGGTTTCACAGATAAACTCATTGTGATGCTGTTGGATTTTAAGTCTACCACAAAATGAAAGAGGGATAGAAATAGGTCAAGTTAAATGTAAAACTTCTCACTGTTCTTATTGAGATTTAGTCATTTTTCCTAAATAAATGCTCTTATTTTCCCAAGATTTTGGTTAATTTCCAAAGTCATGAAAAATTTATTTTGACAATTTTTGCTGTCATTTTGTTGCCTTCATTGAGGAGTGTTTTTGTGGTCATTACTCTAAACTTCTGGAAGTGCTTATTGCATAAATTATAATTTTTAAAGCCTCTGTTCATAATAACAACACTGCCCCCAAGAACATAAAGCAAAAAGGAACAGAAACTAAAGGAGAAATAAACAATTTAACAATCATACTAGGAAACTTCAATGCCCCACTTTCATTAATGTATAGAATATCTAGATAGAAAATCAGCAAGAGCATAGGAGACATAAACAACACTGTAAAACAACTTTATCTAAAATATACTACTGTATTATACCATTTATATGGAAAGTCCAGGACAGGCAAATCTATAGAAATAAAAAGTAAATTAGTTGTTGCCTGCATCTGGAGGTGGCAGACAAGGATTGACTGCAAAGTTATGATGGATCTCTTGGGGCTGAGGAAAATGTTCTAAAACTGGATTGTAGTGATATTTGCATAACTCTCTAAATGTATGGGAAACCACTGAGATACACACTTAAAATGAGTGAATTGCATTGTATGTAAATTATACTTCAATGAAATAGTTTTGTTTTAAATGTCCGTGTCAATGAGTATGGACTCCCAGTATTTCAGTGATAGAGCTTTGAGATTATAAACCTGTTATATCAGGAACACAGAAAAACAAACAATAACAGCAATGACCAAACAAAAACCACAGGCTTTTAAGTGTATATTTGTGTAATTGTGACACATCCTCATTTTATAATCCCATACCTATTGAATTAGACTCCTACATGAGTTCTCAATAACCATGACTTAAAAATGATAGAAGAGTCATATTCTGATGTAATCAGAAAATATTAAAACTACTAAAAAATCAAAAGCAATTTTCATGGTTAATTGCTTTATTCAGACCTTTTCTAAAATGTTTGAAAATTACCAATGGCTTTTCATGTAGAACTTTATGTGAGTCATGAATGTGCTGACAGATTATTGACATATTTCAATGTCAGTGTGAGGAATTTTAAAATCACCATAATACAGAAGATAAACTTGCAAACACTCTAGAATTAATCACTGTTACCACAAAATGAAACGTATGACAGGTGAATCAATCATTCAAGAACATGATATTCATTATTTTAGTGTTTATAATGAGGTTCAATAAAAACAGTATTTTTTTATTTTAAAAAAATTTAAAACATTCTGTTTCTTAACAAAGTAGATTTGGGGTTACGCCAGAAACATGGCAGAGTGAAAAGCTACCTTTATCTCCTCCTTTCAATCTTGCAATGTGTAAAACATCCACAACTCAACAAAAGTGCCTCTGCTCAACACAAAAGGATGCTTGAGAACTTCACAAATCTGTACATCTAAAGATGGGTGGACTGCTGCCTGCAATCCTGATCTTCTGACTGCAGCAGATGAGCCCACAGCCTTAGAAACCCCAGTAACAGCAGGGGAAGCCATGTACATTATCCTGGCCTCCCAAACACACCAGCCTCTGCAGCCTAGGATCCCATCCCTCTAGCCACTAAAGCACTTATGACCCCAGCCCCCCGCCCATTGGCAGTGGCGGAGCCGTGAACCTTATAACACCGGACATGGTAGAGGCACTTGCATGACACCAGCTCCCTCCCCCACACTTCCCCCTCCTGCCATGGTAGACCCTTTGTCTCAGGGGATCCCCAACACAAGGGAAGAGCCCAGTATTGACAGTGATTCTGGCAGAAGCAAGGCAGCAAGCATCCGAGAGGCACAAGAAGAGACAAGGAAGGCATGCAGCCACACCTTTTACAGAGAAGATGGAGGTTGGAAAGTGCCAACTCTCAAATATAAACAAAGGTAGCTCAGGTAAAAGAAACCAAAAACTTGTGTTACAGCACCATCTACAAAAGAAAAGAAAGACTAACTTCTAACCTGTCATTTAACTTCAAATACGCCAACTGGGGAACAATTCATCAAGCACCATGAAGAACCACAGTTACACTAAAGCACCACACACACACACAAAAAGATAGTTTTCCAGAAGTCACAGAATATTGTGATTTAACTGATAGAGAATTCAAAGTAGGTGTCATGAAGAAACTCAGTGAGATACAAGAAAACTCAGAAAGGCAATTTAATGAGTCTAGCAATAAAATTAATGAATAGAAGGAATATTTTGCCAAAGAGATTGAAACTCTAAAAAAGAACCAAACCACAATTGTGGAGCTGAAGAATTCAATAACTGAGATGAAAAACGTATCCAAAAGCACTGGAAATACAGCAGACCATATGAAAGAAAGAATTAGTGAGCACAAAGATAGAAATCTAGACATGATATAAGTAGAAGAAAGAGAAATAAGATATAGAAAAATGAGGAAATTCTATGAGAACTATCTGATTCTTTCAGGAAGGGCAACATTAGGATAATGGGTGTCCTGGTAGGAGAAGAAAGAGAGAAGGGAGCAGAGAGATTATTTAAAGAAATACAAGCTGAGAACTTCCCAAATTTGGAGGAGGAACTGGATATACAAGTCCATGAAGCTAAGAGAACACCAAACACCTAATTGTCTCAATGCAAAAAGACCTTCTCTAAGGTACATAATATTAAAATTGTCAAAAGTCAATAACAGAGAAAGAATTTTAAAGGCAGCTGGGGAAAAAAGGTAGTAACCTACAAAGGAATCCCCATTGGGGTATGAGCTGATTTCTCAGCAGAAACTCTATAAGCCAGAAGGAAGTGGGATGACATTCTGAAAAATACTAAGATAAAAACTGTCACCCAAGAATACTCTATCAAGCAAAGTTATCATTCAGATACGAAGGAGAAATAAAGACTACAAAAAAACAGAAGCTGAGGAAGCTCATTAACACTAGATCTGCCTTATGAGAGACATTAAAAGGACCTCTTCTACCAGAAGCAAAACAGCAAAAATACACAAAACTTTGAGCTAGGTAATAAATAGAACTAGAAAATTGCAACTCTTTATCAGAATAGGTTTTAAAAAAACACAAAAAAACTATAGCTCTCTCAGGTAACAAACTCACAACATAGAAAAAGATAATTTGAGACAACAAAAATATAAAAGGGGAAGAGGAAAAGGATGGAACTTGTATAGGTAAATGTAGATGAGGTGCTATCAGCAGAAAAAGGACTATTTTATCTATGAGACGCTTTATACAAACTTCAGAGTAACCACAAAACATAAACATATAGCAGAGACACAAAACATAAAAATGAGGAAAAGCAGAATAATATCATAGAAAATGACCAAACCAAAATTGCACACAGGGGACTTCCCTGGTGGCATAGTGGTTAAGAATCCGCTTGCCAATGCAGGGGACACAGGTTTGATCCCTGGTCCAGGAAGATCCCACGTGCTGCGGAACAACTAAGCCCATGTGCCACAACTACTGAGTCTGCGTGCCTAGAGCCCATGCTCTGCAACAAGAGAAGCCACCACAGTGAGAAGCCCCTGCACCACAATGAAGAGTAGCCCCTGCTCACCGCAACTAGAGAAAGCCCACGCACAGCAACAAAGACCCAAAACAGCTCAAAAATAAAATAAGTAAATAAATAACAAAATGGCATACAGAAATACAAGGAAAAATAAACAATGGAAATATAGAACAACCAGAAAACAAGAAATAAAATTGCAATACCATGTCCTCATCTGTCAGTAGTCACCCTAAATATAAATGGCTTGCATTCACCAATCAAAAAACACAGAGTGGCTACGTGGATTAAGAAACAAGATGCAAAAATATGCTGCCTCCAAGAGACACCCCTTAGCTCTAAAGACAAATAAAGGTTAAAAGTGAAGGGATGGAAGATGATGCTCCAAGCAAATGGTAGCCAAAAGAAAGTAGGTGTAGCCATATTCATATCAGACAAAATAGATTTCAAGCCAAAGAAGGTAACAAGACACAAAGATGGACAGTATATAATATTAAAGGGGCAATTTATTAAGAAGACATAACCATGATTAATATACATGTACCTAACATAGGAGCACCAATATATATATAAAACAATTATTAGCATACCTAAAGGAAGAAATTATATATATACAATGGAATATTACTCAGCCATAAAAAAGTTGAAATCTTGTTATTTGTGACAACATGGATAGATATTTAGTGTATTATGCTAAATGAAATAAGTCAGATGGAGAAAGACTCATGTGGAATATAAAAAGTTGATAAACAAACAAAAACAAAATAAGTGAACAAACCAAACTAAAACAAACACACAGATACAGAGAACAGAGTAGTGGTTACCAGAGGGGAAGAGGTATGTGTGAGAGGCTCAAAACGGGTAAAGGGGATCAGCTGTATGGTAACTAATGGAAGATATATTTTTGGTGGTAAGCAAAAAAAAAAAAAAAAAAGAAAGAAAAACATAACCCAAAAAGCAAAGTTGATTTAATTAGCAATGGTTTTAATTAACACTAATAATAATTTAAAATATATATTAGGGTATTCTAAGCACTCCAACAATAATTACAATTTGAGTGTTTACTGTGTGCCAGGTGCTACTCTTTACAAAATCTATCTATATATCCATACAAATTTACTACACAATATTTGTATAGATAGATGTAAATACATATATATGTATAAAATATTTACTATTCACAAGCCTGTGAGATAGGTACTATAATTATTTCCATTGTAAAGTTGAAGAAGCTGAGGTTCAGAGAGGTTAAACAATTTGGCCAAGATTGTACAACCAGAAAGTTCAAGAAACTTTAAAGAAAAACATTGAGTTTCTTCAACTTGAACATTTAGAATAATTCTGTGAACTATAATTTATCTAATGAACCTGGACCTGTGCTCTATTTCAGGAGGCAGAATTAATCTATAGAGTTAGAAGTTAGGATAGTGGTTATTCTTGGAGGGGTAGTAAGTGCAAGGGACCCTGCAAAAGGCTTCTGGGTATGGGGTTCTGTTTATCTGGGTACGAGTTATGTCAGCTTTGTGAGAATAATTCAAGATATACAGCTATGATATGTGTTCTTTTATATATATCAAATTAAAATTTAAAAATTAAAAAAATGCTTTGAACCTTATTTTTAGTGATATTTTCCAGGAATATTTGCAGGTGACAAAAATTATATTTCTAATTTTGACATTTTAAATATCTTGATTAGAGGGAATTCTGGGTAACAGGCCACCAATTTTAAAAACATATAGCATAACAGAAAGTTTTAATCATCAGTTTTCTTGTTTCAGAGTTGTTTTATTTTTCTATAAAATTTAATATATTCCATTTCAATCTGGTTTGGTCTTGGCCAACTTACAGATAAGGGTCCTTGGGCTGTACTCCCACAGAAAATTTCTAACTGAAATATTTTGGGCAAATATTTTTGGTATTCAACTTAAAGACCACAACAAACTGTGTATGAAGATCAAGTTTGATTTCAGGAAACCAAATGACAAAATCTCTTGTGGCATACTTGTAGTTGAAAGAAAGATGTGGCCTGAAGGATAAAAGTGTTAGGTGGATTAGCAGTTGAATAACATATCAAATATATCAAATAATTAACCAGTGTTAACTTGGAAAGTAGTTTCTGGCAGAATAACTTGAGACTCTATCATTAACCCTTTCTGATTCAACATAGTGAACAAAGACATTAATGTAGCTTTAGAAGTCCTTCTTATCAAATATGCAAATGACCCAAAGCTGGCAGAGAAATATGTTGGATTCCAGTTGAAATTAAAAATCATCTTGACTAGCTGGAAATTGCAGGATAGTCCAGTGATATGAATTTAGATTTAATCAATCACAAAGTTAATTGGGGAAAAGTTCATGTAAAAGAGATAAATTTTCAATTATACTAAGCTGATAAAATGAATGTAATCTTGGCAAATTATTATATATAAATATAGTATATCACTCAGCATTTCCAAACTGTGTTTTGTAAGATGTTAATAACTACCTAACTAAAAAATGGCAATTGAGAAATGCTGGGTTCAGCAATTAATCAGTTTTACTGAAGGACTTTTCAGACCCTTTAATGAGCACTGAAAAACTCTTTTTTGCTGTGGAGTATTTGAGTGACTGGTGTTTCAGAAAAAATTTTAGTGAAAAACTGACATAGATCAAAAACCAAAAGGGATGAATTATTAACATGTCCCATAATTGCCATGCATAGCCAATCATCATAATCAACTGAGGATTTTTTAAATTAATAATAATACATTCTTAGACTCAACCCCAGAATAAGGCAAGGGGAAAATAGCAAGAACAATGAACAAGGGGAAACAGCAAGAACTTTAGGGACTGAAACTAGGATTTACTACTATTAAGATAGCTATTTCCCATCTCTGCTTCCCTCTACTTGGCTTCCGTTTATAGACAGGTCTTCTCCATATTTCAGGGAAGATAGCCACCAGTAGGCTCATATTCATATTCTCCAAACACCACAGTGGAGAGAAGCTTCTTTATTCTAGAGTCATATTATAAATTCCAGGGAAGGACTCTGGGCAACATGACCAACTCGTGGACCAATTGCTTTTATCTGTGAGGTGGAATATCTTGATTAGTATCAAGTACCTTTTCCGACCACAATGCTATGAGACTAGATAACAATTACAGGAAAACAAAACTGTAAAAAATACAAATACATGGAAGCTAAACAATACAGTACTAAACAATAAGAGATCACTGAAGAAATCAAAGAGGAAATCAAAAAATACGGAGAAACAAATGACAATAAAAACATGATGACACAAAACCTATGGGATGCAGGAAAAGCAGTTCTAAGAGGGAAGTTTATACCAATACGATCCTACCTCAAGAAACAAGAAACATCTCAAATAAACAACCTAAGCTTACACCTAAAGCAATTAGAGAAAGAAGAACAAAAAAATACGCCAACTTAGCAGAAGGAAAGAAACCATAAAGATAAGATCAGAAATAAATGAAAAAGGAATGAAGAAAACAAAAGATCAGTAACTAAAATCTGGTTTTTTGAGAAGATAAACAAAATTGATAAACCATTATCCAAACTTATCAAGACAAAAATGGAGAGGACTCAAATCAATAGAATTAGAAATGAAAAAGAAGTAACAACTGACACTGCAGAAATACAAAGGATCATGAGAGATTACTACAAGCAACTCTATGCCAGTAAAATGGACAAGCTGGAAGAAATGGACAAATTCTTGGAAGAGCACAACCTTCTGAGACTGAACCAGGAAGAAATAGAAAATATAAATAGACCAATCACAAGCACTGAAATTGAGACTGTGATTAAAAATCTTCCAACAAACAAAAGCCCAGGACCAGATGGCTTGACAGGCGAATTCTATCAAACATTGAGAGAAGAGCTAACACCTATCCTTCTCAAACTCTTCCAAAATATAGCAGAGGGAGGAACACTCCCAAACTCATTCTACGAGGCCACCATCACCCTGATACCAAAACCAGACAAGGATGTCACAAAGAAAGACAACTACAGGCCAATGTCACTGATGAACATAGATGCAAAAATCCTCAACAAAATACTAGCAAACAGAATCCAAGAGCACATTAAAAGGATCATTCACCATGATCAAGTGGGGTTTATCCCAGGAATGCAAGCATTCTTCAATATACACATATCAATCAATGTGATACACCATATTAAAAAATTGAAGGAGAAAAACCATATGATCATCTCAATAGAGGTAGAAAAAGCTTTTGACAAAATTCAACATTCATTTATGATAAAAACTCTCCAGAAAGTAGGGATAGAGGGAACTTACCTCAACATAATAAAGGCCATATATGACAAAACCACAGCCAACATCATTCTTGGTGCTGAAAAACTGAAATCATTTACTTCAACATTAGGAACAAGACAAGGTTGTCCACTCTCACCACTATTATTCAACATTGATTTGGACGTTTTAGCCACAGCAATGAGAAAAGAAAAAGAAATAAAAGGAATCCAAATTGGAAAAGAAGAAGTAAAACTGTCACTTTTTGCAGATGGCATGATACTATACATAGAGAATCCTAAAGATGCTACCAGAAAACTGCTAGAGCTAATCAATGAATTTGGTAAAGTAACAGGATACAAATTTAATGCACAGAAATCTCTTGCATTCCTCTACACTAATGATGAAAAATCTGAAGGAGAAATTAAGGAAACACTCCCATTTACTATTGCAACAAAAAGAATAAAATAGCTGGGAATAAACCTATATAAGGAGACAAAAATCCTGTATGCAGAAAACTATAAGACACTGATGGGAGAAATTAAAGACAATACAAACAGATGGAGAGATATACCATATTCTTGGATGGGAAGAATCAACATTGTGAAAATAACTATACTACCCAAAGCAATCTACAGATTCAGTGCAATCACTATCAAGCTACCAATGGCATTTTTCACAGAACTAGAACAACAATTTCACAATTTTTATGGAAGCACAAAAGACCTCCAATAGCTAAAGCAATCCTGAGAAAGAAAAACGGAGCTGGAGGAATCAGGCTCCCTGACTTCAGACTATACTACAAAGCTACAGTAATCAAGACAGTATGGTACTGGCACAAAATTAGAAATATCAATCAATGGAACAGGATAGAAAGCCCATAGATAAACCCACGCACATATGGTCTCCTTATCTTTGATAAAGGAGGCAAGACTATACAATGGAGAAAAGACAGCCTCTTCAATAAGTGGTGCTGGGAAAACTGGACAGCTACATGTAAAAGAATGAAAATAGAACTCTCCCTAACACTGTATATAAAAATAAGCTCAAAATGGATTAAAGACCTAAATGTAAGGCCAGACACTATAATACTCTTAGAGGAGAACATAGGCAGAACACCCTATGACATAAATCACAACGAGATCCTTTATGGCCCACCTCCTAGATAACTGGAAATAAAAACAAATACAAAAAATGGGACCTAATGAAGCTTAGAAGCTTTTGCACAGCAAAGGGAACGATAAAGAAGACAAAAAGACAACTCTTAGAATTGGGAGAAAATATTTGCAAATGAAGCAACTGACAAAGGATTAATCTCCAAAACATATAAGCAGCTCATGCAGCTCAATATCAAAAAAACAAACAACCCAATCCAAAAATGGGCAGAAGACCTAAATAGACATTTCTCCAAATAAGGTATACAGAGTGCCAACACACATATTAAAGGATGCTCAACATCACTAATCATTAGAGAAATGCAAATCAAAACTACAGTGAGGTATCAACTCACACTGGTCAGAATGGCCATCATCACAAAATCTACAGACAATAAATGCTGGAGTGGGTGTGGAGAAATGGGAACCCTCTTGCACTGTTGGTGGGAATATAAATTGATACAGCCACTATGGAGAACAGTATGGAGGTTCCTTAAAAACAAAAAATAGAACTACCATACGACCCAGCAATCCCACTACTGGGCATCTACCCTGAGAAAACCATAATTCAAAAAGAGTCTTGTACCACAATATTCATTCCAGCTCTATTTACAATACCCAGGACATGAAAGCAACCTAAGTGTCCATCACCAGATGAATGGATAAAGAAGATGTGGCACATATATACAATGGAATATTACTCAGCCATAAAAAGAAATGAAATTGAGTTATTTGTTGTGAGGTGGATGGACCTAGAGACTGTCATACAGAGTGATGTAAGTCAGAAAGAGAAGAAAAAATACCGTATGCTAACACATATATATGGAAGCTAAAAAAAAAAATGGTTCTGAAGAACCTAGGGGCAGGACAGGAATAAAGACACAGACATAGAGAATTGACTTGAGGATACTGGGAGAGGGAAGGGTAAGCTAGGACGAAGTGAGAGAGCAGCATTGACATATATATGCTACCAAATGTAAAATATATAACTAGTGGGAAGCAGCTGCATCACACAGGGAGATCAGCTCGGTACTTTGTGACCACCCAGATGGGCAGGATAGGGAGTGTTGGAGGGAGACGCAAGAGGGAGGGGATATGGGGATATATGTATACATATAGCTGATTCACTTTGTTATATAGCAGAAACTAACACAGCAATGTAAAGCGATTATACTCCAATAAAGATGTTAAAAAAAAAAGTGTATCATCTGTAAGTATACATATATCCTCATATCCCATCCTTCTTGAGCCTCCCTCCCATCCTCCATATCCCACCACTCTAGGTCATCACAAAGCCTCAAGCTGATCTCCCTGTGTTATGCAGCATCTTCCCACTACAAACACATGAAGAGATGCCCAACGTCACTAATCTTAGGTATCATTTTGAAAACATTTTCTGATAGGTTGATCATGACTGTAGTCTTAATGACTGTAGTCTTATGATTTACCATAAATTTCTTTTTTACTTAAAAAAATCTAATGACAGTAACTGCAGTTATTTTTCAGATAATTAAACTTTACCTAAAGGGCACCCTTCACGTTATTTATATGGAAATGCCTATTTAATTACACAACAAGGAATTATATGATATATATTTCTTTCTTTAGTTAATCAACTAAGCTTTAACGTGGTTTCATTCATTAGAACTGTGATGATATGTGCTCATGTGACAAAGTTTAAATAAAGATATCATGAAGAAAATGCATTTTCCTTTTTGGTAAATCAAAAATATCCTTTTATTTTTTGCAGGTATAAAGTAGGATTTATCTTTCCATAGTCATTTTTTCCCCCTTATAGTCCTAGGTAGCATCAGTGGGCTGTTCAAAATGACCACAGAACACAAAACAAAGAGTTAAAAAGCAAAAAAAAGAGCTGATTATTTCTTACTTGCCCTAAAAATGAGATGCACTTGTTTTGTTTCACCTGTATGTACAAGTTTAATATTCCATAATTGCTTCCAAGGATTGCATAAAGTGAAGTATTTAACTATATTGCCTATTCAATCATTCTTTTACAGTTTTTCCAATCTAAATCAAATATGTTAGTTTTTTTAATTTTTATTTTTTATTGAAGTATAGTTGATTCACGTTTCAGGTGTATGGCAAAGTGATTCAGTCGTGTGTGTGTGTGTGTGTGTGTGTGTGTGTGTGTATATATATATATATATATATAAAATCTTTTTCAGATTCTTTCCATTATAGGTTATTACAAGATATTGGATATAGTTCCCTGTACTATAAAGTAGGTTCTTGCTGTTTATCAAACATTTCAGTTTTTAGAGTAAATATGAAATTAAAGTAAATAGAATTAAGATACTGAAATTTGTAAGGGTAGTGTTTTATCAAGTTTATTTTAAATGTGAGAATCAGGATTTTAGTTATCAGAAGTGACTCCCATTAAAATACATCATATTCATTCATCCAATGTCTTCTTGATTATTTACCGAAGCACATTATTTTAATCGTTCTCTCTGAATCACTTTTATGACCAAAATAATAAAAAAATAAAAATTATATTAACTGTTAAAGGACAAATTATACACTGTGAAGCAAATTTCAAAATAATGAACACTGCTTTACTATTCCTCAGAAGTGGTAATACATTTTAATTAGTAATTGTACTATTTTAGAAGGTTATCAAGTCCTTAGAATATTAGAGCATCATATTTCTCTAATGATTATAAATTGATGGGGGAAAGAGTTGCCATTGCCTAGAGAATACTACTATATAATAAAAATGGCTGAATCCATGTTATAGCTAGCATCACTATGTACAGATTAATCTGTAATATATAATGGTTGTAAAACATTCAAATGGTATGAAGAAAGTGGAATTTCTACCATAACTCCATCACTTAATAGCGATAGAGAATCACTATTAAGAATTATCTATGTATCCTCCTAGAATTTTCATTCATATATAAACATATATGTATATGTTTTATGTAGGTAAAATTATACCATGCATAGCTGTTCTTCAATTTACTCATTTATTTTATATATTTACTTTTTTCTCGTTAAGTAATTCATGTGTGTTATAAAACATTTGTAAAAATTTTATTACATGACTTTGAAATTTGTCCCATAATCTCAAGATAACTACTTTTAACAGCATATTTTACTTCTTTCCATAAATATATGGATGCGTATGTATATATTTTTCTTATAAAATATCATATTTAGCTCATTGTGGACATCTTTTCATTTCAGTAAATGTAGATCTCTTTTATTTTGGAGGGGGTGGTCATAGTGTTCCATTTACCTATATGCCCTATCACATTTATTGAATTCCCTATTTACAAATATTTAGAGTGATATCAATGTTTATTATTACAAATCAGACTGAATTTGGCATCTGGATAAATAAGGATATAAGGATATTAATTGCAGTGTTTGTAATTGTGTGTGTGTGTGTGTGTGCACGCACGCGCGTGCACGTGTGTATGTGTGTAATCCTTGCGTAGCTGTATAAGCTTCAAGGGGATCAAACTGGACAATACTGCCTCTGTAGGCCAAACCTTGGCTCTTACCCATGTGACAATGGTTCTTTTATCTGTGAACATACAGACTTAGTAAATTGTCAGTAGAGCTTAGTATAGCAAAATTTAGATGTTTATATGTCCTATGAGATAATTTATAGAAAGAGAAGGAAAGACAGCACTAGATGTTTGAAATTTTTCACATCCTTAAAACTATGTAATATTTCTGTTATCAAACATAAGAAGTTTGTCCCTCAGTGCTCCCACTGATAGAATGAAGTTTTCATTGAATGTTTTCTTAATCATCCTGCATATAAGGAAGTTTTTCAGGGCATTGAAAGAAGGGGACACACTGAGCAAGTTGTGACCCATTGCTCACATATGGAAAAACATCTTTTTGTCTGCTTCTCATAAGACTGAGAATGTAAATATACAATGATTACATTTGGGCTTGGACATTTGAAACTGTTCAAGAAGAAAAAAAAATCACATCAGCAGAGGTCTGAAAAACATTGAGGATAATATCTGGTTATTACTTAAGGTTATCCTGAATGTATATTAAAATTACTCATTTGGGGAAAATATCCAACTAAAGTCTGCTTCTTCAAGTTTTGAATCTTTGACTCACTGTCTTATAAACATAACCTACTACTTAATTTGTGGCCTGGCAAAAAAAAAAAAGAAGGCTCTTACTTCAACTTTGGTCAATGATCTCCCCAAAACAATAACTATTTCCATAAGAGAAATTCCTAGAAGTAAAATTGCTTGAACCAAGGAATTTGTACTTAATTACCTCAGCTTTCTTACTTGGATATGGACCATCTCTACTGGACATTCACTTTACTTTCTAGATTCTGACTTGGCTTACTATTTTTTAATGCCCATATCTCTACAGCATACAATTGTGGTAAACATCAAATAGATGTATGTGAAGTGCTTTGAAAACTGCAAAGTTCTCTATCAATATAACATAGACTTTTGTTAATTAAATGAAGTCTTTGCACATGAGGACAGTGACTGCATCTGCATAATTTCTTTTTATCCAGAAGCTAGCATGATTTTCTTATTAAAACATATTATGATACTGTTGTTGAAATAATGTAATCATTTCATGGCATAGCTGTCCATATGGTAAAAATCAGTGTATAATTCACATCAATTGAGCTGCCTAAAACAGAATATTATCAGCTTGGCCAAACACTATAAACAGCAATCAGGAAGACAAGTGTTCCCAATGTAACTTCCCAAGGCCTCTGCTCATCTGTCTCATTGCTTGTTCCACCTCAAGGCAGCCAAGAAAACTCATTTGGACCCACAGTCTAGGGCTTGAAAGGTAAATTTCCAGTTACGCAAATACTAGAGAAAATAAAATATTTGGAGAAACTACCTGGAGAAGGGATACTCCTTTGCGATTTGAAATGTATAATAATATGAAATTTATTTTAACACTGACATTTAACTGAATTAGTTCATTTATAGTGAGGAGTCAATGACAAACAATTCTAAGAGAGAAATACAATGGCTCCATGTACATGGGCCAGGTAGAGATAATTGAACTTGAAAATATTTTGGAGGATTGGATTCTCTTGTTTCCATATATATGTGTATAATCCTCATATGACAGCTGCAAAAATGTGACTGTAAAGGGAAGGGTTTTGGTTTCTTAAATATACAAATGGGGTTATTCACACATCATCAGTTGTTCTGATTATCTCTTCAGAGGATCCTCTGTTGCCAACATAGGCAACTAACCAAAGAACAAATCATGTGAGGAATGAAAACAGCTACCCTCTCAATTTTTCATTTTACTTTGCATTCATAAGCCCATACCATATTACAGTCTCTCCAGAAGTGATATTTCAGTTGTACGGAAGTTCTAAAGGAGCCTGTGAAAGTGGACATTACAATATCCTCTCCTGCCCGGTTCATCTATTTCCCAAAGAAGTGATGTGATCATATTCATTCAGGGCCCTTTGCTTCTAATGTCCCTGCCTCTCAGAGGGTCACATGGTAACTCAACTCAGCTACCCACTCTGACAACTCTTCTCTAGCACTTTCCTTTCCCCAGAATGATTGTACTTTACTGCGAGAGTGAACCAGAAGCACAGTGTTTTCCATTTAGGAATTGTCACTTTCAGTACATTTTAACCTTTTCTGCATGAATTAAAGCACTAATGAGGTATTCAGCAGAGGCGTAGCGTGTAAAATTGAAGTCAGTTTTTTTTTTCTTTTTCCAGAATACCATTTATATTCACTCTAGGTTAAATCAAAGACAATATGTTAATATTTAATTCATCATGACATAAATAAGGAATAAGAAAGAAATACTAATTAAAGGAGAGATCTTTAAAGAAGAGTCACATATATGCCTTTATGAATAAATTTGGGGGGGATAAGGAGCTACTTAAGTAATTTTCTGTAAGACAACCTAAAACATAAAAAGCATTCAGTTGCATTGAAATATTAATGAACACCTTTAAGCATACAAAATACATTATGGTTCTGTTCAGTGGGGAATGTCAGAAAATGTCAAGAGGTCAACCGTCTTTCATAAATGTTCTTAGAATAGTCTGTAACCACACTGTCAAATTTACAGTCACTTCCACCTGTGCTCTTGACCTCGTCCCAGGTAGTTTCCCCCAGGACTTCTCTCCATCAATTATCCGCTCTCCTTTCTCTCTCTTCAGTTTCTTCTTCTTTACTGGATACTTTCCTATGACCTATACTCACATACTCAAACATGTCAATTGTTTTCCAATAAAACTAGAAAAAAAGCTAAATCTAAACAATAATATGAAATAAAGCCCTCCTTCAAAGAAGTCACTTTTTCTTGCTATTTTTACTTTCCTTCTTTTCTTGACTGATCTTTAAAAATCTGTCCTCCCTCGCATTTTCTATACCCTCATGTTGCACACTTCCCCAGGCACTGTACTCTGGCTTCTAACTTTACCACTCTGCTGAATCTGCTTTCATTAAGAATAAATTTCTGATGTAAAGCCTTTTCTTTACCTTAATAAACTTACAGAAAAAATTTGATAACACAGATTTTTCCCATCTATCTGAAACTCTTCTTTCCTCAAGTTTCCATAATATCATTCTGTCTTGATTCTTACCCTCCTTCTCATATCATTCCTGCTTGATAGTATTCAGTGATTCTCTCCCCCAGCCTGTTCCATCTTTACCCTTAGTTTATTGCATCACCTTATGCTTCAGTGAGATCATAAGAGTCATCAGAAGAGAACTGCATCATCTTCTCACAACCAAATCTACAAACTTACCTGTGTCAGTATTCATATTTCTATTTTCTTCTTCTTATCATGGAAGAAGTTCACCTTTTCGTATTGAAAGCCAATCACTTACTTTGTGCAATGAAGGAAAACCGGAAATGTACATCATCATTAAAGCCAATAGAGAGGTGTATCCCAAGAAGAAGAGAGTTGTTAAATTGTCAAGTATTTTTATTGCACTTGTTACTCCTTTACGGTTTTCTTTACTAGCTCTTCCTATGTATCCAATCCCCAATGATGTACCCTAACCTTGAGTTCCAGGGACTTCAGTACCTTCTTCTCTTCTCATTTTAAATCTCTCTTCCTTTTAAGTGACCTTATTTATCCATGGCTTTATGTGTCTGTTGATGACTTCTAAATTTAAAACTATAATCTAGAACTTACTCCAGAGCTACAGACATATTTACAACTTTCTACTTGACCTCTCCACTGAGTTGGACAAGTCTAATTCAGCCATTGCCAAAACAACATTACTGATTTCCCAGCCACCAACATGTTTCTTGCCCAATGTTCTCCATCTCAGTAAATGGAATCACCATTCTCATAGCTGTTCAGATCCAAAAACTGCAAATAACTTATTTCTCCCTTTTTCTTACCTTCCATATCAATCAGCATGTTCTGTAGTATCTATATCCAGAATATATCTCAAACATGTCTACCTTTCATCTGCACTGATACTACCTTAAATTGAGGAACCATCATGTCTTGCATGGGCTATTGTAATAGCTTCCTCTTGGTCTTCCTGAGGCTTTCACTTCTATCTCCCTCCAATATATTATTCAGAGAGCAGCTAAGGTGCTATTTTTATGTAAAAATTAGATCATATGACCCCTCTCCTTAAAACCCCTTATTGCCTTCCCATTACTCTTAGAATAAAGTCTAAACTATTCCCTGCAGCCTGCAAGGCTTTATGTGGTTTGACTCCTGCCTGCTCCAGTCTCCTCTGATGCCACTTTTCCCTTTGTTCATCCTATCTCATCTCAAGGTCTTTTCACTTTCTGTTCTCTATTCCTGTAAAGCTCTTTCCCTGGCTTCATTATTCAAGTCTCAGATTAAATACTGTTTAAAGCTGTCTTCCTCAAATAACTTATCTAATGGCTCTCGCCCCATCTCTATACCCATCGTCATATTACTCCAATTATTTCTTTATAGCCCTTAATACAATTTTAGCTTATGTTTTTACTTATGGTTTTATAAGTTTAAGGCTTTTCTCACCACAAGGAAGTAAGCCCCATGAAAGCAGGGTTATCTGTCCTTTTCACTGCTGTATTTCAACTGCCTTGTATTGTGCTTGGCTGTTAAATAAGTATTCGAAAAGCATATGACAATGGTCAAGAGCATGGACTAAGTCAAATTCCTGGTTGTACCACTTACTGAATGTGTGATTTGGTCAAGTCACTTAACCTCTGTTCTTCACCTGTTAAATGAAAATTATAATAATAATAGTATCTATCTCGTACGATTCTTATGAAGATTAAATGAGATTTTCATTGTTAAATACTTAGCAGCAAAATTTGGACATAATGAGCATTCAAGAAATATTAACTATTTTTAATTGAACTACTAAATAACACCTAACCAGTAAATGTGGATTTTCCTCATGTACTATTTTGCACATCTTCTACACCGTCTTCCTGGAAAAATATCTTTTATATTCATGGCTTCAATTTCTACCTATAAGCTAATCTTTCCCAATGCTGCATCTCCAAGTTTTTTCCTTGAACTACAAACCAGCTGCATACTCAATATTGCCACTTGAACATCCCATATTAAACTCAAACTGAAAACGTGAATGTGTGTGAGTCTGAACTCATCACATTCCTCACACAATCTGCTTCTTCTGTAATTTGTATAATCACCATCTACCCATTTGCTTTAAAGCTAGAAGCCTTAAAGTTAATCTAGAGTTACCTCCTTCCTCAGAAAACCCAGAAGTCCTATGCCATATACACTATGCAGCATCATGTATGGCAAAGAGAAGAATTACATCTGGAGGTGAAAAAAATTCTTCATCAGAAAGGCAGTTCCTAAAAGATAAGATCCTGCCATGCCACCCAGATTCTCTTTGATGGACATGAGTGAAAGGTAGCAAAACATGCCACCCCAAAATGTGCCACTTTGGCATAAGGATTCTTTGAGTCAAAGGCAATTGAGAAGAAGCAAATACAAGAAAAGTTCTCTGCTCTCCTCCTATTTGCCTGAAACCAGGACATAAATTTGTAAAAGTCTCTGCACTCTCCTCTCTACCAGGAGGGACAAAAGTTAATCACTAGAGAAAACTCTAGACCCTTATCAGCCCCAGAGAGCATAGCAGAGGAATCTACATAACAAACCTTGCTAAAGCTACCTTTATCTACTATTAATTTCCCCAAATACTTGCCTTCCATAATTTGCTACCCCTAGAAGCTCAAAGTCCTTTTCCTTTGTCTTGTCACATCTCTAAAAATTTATTGTTCTTTTGTTGTTAGACAAATCCAAGTTCTAACTACCTCTTTGAGTTATCCATGCATATGCACAATGCACACGTTAATAAATTTCTGTTTGTTTTTCTCTTGTTCATTGGTCTTTTATTAAAGTTATAGGGCCCCAACCAGAAATACAAGATATGTAGAGGTAAAAGATTTTTTTCTCCCCTACATACCCAAGGGCATACACAACCTAGTGTCTTTAAATCTTTTGACATTTGGTATTAATAGATTTTAGGAGAAAGCTCAACTAGATCAGTTGAATATTCCACTGTTTTCTAGAACTGTCAAAAGGAATTTGTGTGCAGACACTCCAAAATTAAAGCTCCTGGAAATATGTAAGTCTTTTATTTCTTTTATAACTATCACAGTTTGCAAGTGAGGTATAAAAACAATTAAAGTGAAAATGATGAGTAAATTAAATCCGGGGGGGAAAAAATGGTAAATGAGAGGAGGGCAATTACATTGACTATATTTTCTTTGTCGTGTCTATAGTTTTCATATCACTGCACTGGCATTTGAGTTAGGACCACAATAATATTTCAAAACCAATTTTTTTCTTCATGTGAAATTTTAGTGAACAAAATATTTAGAATATGAAATATTATTAATGTTTGGTCATAGCTCATGACAGCAAAGAACTCAGTAATAGTTGAATTTTAAGGCATGGAAAGAATAAATACAGTGCAACTCATTCAGCAGTGAAATAAAACTACTACAGATGTAATGTGCTATTGTCCCATTAACTTTTCCAAGAGAACCTATAAAAATTCTATGACTAGAACAGACTCCATTACCAAATTCATTGCTAAACGTTTTTCCTCTGCAGACTAGTTCCCTGTTTCATCAAATTCTGTGAATGAGAGATAAGTAAGGCCTATAACGAATAGGGGGGACACAAAGTTCATAACACAGACCAACTCTGTGTGAATCAGATCTTACAAAGATGATATTTAATGATCAATGGTGCCAAATGAAGGCATTCATAAACTGCTTCTCTCACACTACATCAAGATGCTACTTAAAAACACTCAAAGTTAAAGGGCAAACCTGGAAATGCTCTCTACCTTTGCACTTTGTGACACCATGATTTCCTGATTTTCCTCTTACTCAACTTTTGTCTTCTCAAGTTCCTTGTTATGGACTGAATGTTTGTGTCTCCCCAGAATTCACATGTTGAAAACTTAATGCCTTTTTGGGACTTTGGAAGATAATTAGGTCATGATGATGGAATCCTCACGGATGGGGTTAGTGCCCTTATAAAAGTGATCCCAGAGATATTTCTAGCTCTCTTTCTACCACATGAGGATGCAGCAAGAAGTTGGTAGTGTGCAACCAAGAAGCAGGCTTTCCTCAGACACACAATCTGCCAGCTCCTTGATCTCAGACTTCTAGCCTCCAGAACTGTGAGAAATAAATATTTGTTGTTTGAGCCACCCAGTCTATATTTTTGTTATAGCAGCCCATACTGATGAAGACAGTCCTCTAAGGGTTACTCTTCCTTTCTCTGTGTCTCAGATTTAGGTGTTCCCTAGGATTCCAACCATAGCTGTCTGTTTTTTCTCCTTAATTTTCTACGTCATTTAATTGATTCTCAGAGCTGATGATTTTCTTCCTAAGTCTGTATCTTTAAACCTAAACCTTTCTTACAAATTGGTTTAATGGCTTAATAGCCATATAGCTATCATACAGATCCTGTAAATTCAAATTTTCTTTTCTTACTTACAACCTACTTGTACCTGATATTTTCTCATTCACCATACTTGATTCTATCTCCTGCATTCACTTGAATCTCTTCTTCTTTCTACTATCTAAACAGATGGTTATCTCGTTACTCTCTGACAGACTTCCCTAACTCCAACATTACTCCCAGAAGGTACATACCCCATACTGATGTTAGACAGATATAAACAGTATAAATTACAAATCAAAGCATGTCAACCTTTTGGTAAAATTTCACCAGTAATTTCTTAATTGTGGCCAAGGGGGAAAGATTTAGAGCTTAATGAAAGCCTGAAAGAGTAGCAGCCAACTCAACATGGATGAGAATGGGATTCTATACATTTTAAACATATATATTAAATTTAAAATCAAGCAAATATTAAATTACTTGTAAAGAAACAAATGGATTATTTAAAAACTTAGAAAAATAACAGGAATGCAGAGAAAATGGCTTAATAAAAACATTTAAAAATAAAGAAGTATATTTAAAAAGGTTTTAAATATGAAATATTTAGACAGAAAAATACACCCAAAGGGCAACAATAAGACAAGTTTACTCAAAACTATCATATATAAAAAGACACATATATATGTATAAGAGAGACAGAGACAGATATAGAGACAGAGGGAGTGAGGCATTGATTTTGATGACTTTGTTCACACAGTTACGGGATCTAGCAAGTCTGAAATTTGTAGATCTGCCTGAGAAGCTGGAAATTCAGGGAAGAGCTGATGACACAGTCTTGAGTCCGAAATCCACAGGGCAGGCTAGCAGGCCGGAAAGTCAAGGCAGCGTTTCTATGTTGCAATCTTTCTTTTCCCCCAGCTTTATGGAGGTATAATTGACAAATAAAATTGTATATATTTAAAGTGCAATTTGATATAAATATATTTAGTGAAATGATTACCAAAATCTGATTAATTCACACATCCATCACCTCAGATACTTATCTTGTTAATTGTTCTGACGAGAATGCTTAAGGTCTACTCTCAGCAAATTTCAACAACACAATACAGTATTATTAACTATGGTCACCATTAGATCCCCGGAGCTTATTAATTTTATAACTGAAGACATGTATTCATTGAACAGAATCTCCCTATCTTTCCCACCAAATGCCACCTAGTAACCACCATTCTACTTTCTGTTTTTACAAGTTTGACTATTTTTAAGATTCCACATATAAATGAGATCATATAGTAGTTTTGCTAGTTTCACTTAATATACCACCTTATAATTTAAAATTTAATCCATATTTCTGTAAACGGCAGGATTACCTTTTTCTCATGGCTGAATAGTGTTCAGTGAATGACTGAAAATGGGCATGAGGGATCTTTGTGGGGTGATTGAAACATTTTAAAAACAGATTGGGGTGATTGGTTGCACAAATCAGTAAACTTACTAAATAGCATTGACTTATACAATTGAAATAAGTAACTTGTATGATATGTAAATTATACCTCAAAACACAGTTTAAAAAAAACTATAACAAATATAATATAGTACATAATGATCAAATGTTAAAAATGTTTTCATTAAAATTAACAAGACATGTGAGGCCACTATCAACACTTTTCGTCAGCACAACACTGTAGACCTAGTTGCATGACAATACAATTTTTAAAAGGTGTAAAAAGTGGGAAGTAGGGCTTCCCTGGTGGTGCAGTGGTTGAGAGTCCGCCTGCCGATGCAGGGGACACGGGTTCGTGCCCTGGGCCGGGAGGATCCCACATGCTGTGGAGCAGCTGGGCCCGTGAGCCATGGCCGCTGAGCCTGCGTGTCCGGAGCCTGTGCTCCGCAGCGGGAGAGGCCACAGCAGTGAGAGGCCCGCGTACCACAAAACAAAAACAAAAACAAACGAAAAAAAAGTGGGAAGTAAACAACCACACATATATATTTTATTGACAATAGCAACATTACTATAAATGTAAAATATCTTGGAATAATTGTAACTGAAAATGTAAAGTACCTATATTTGCATGACCTTAAAAATAGTTTTAATAATGGAATAGATTAAAAAAGTGATGTAAATAAATTGAGAGAAAAGTGGTAAGAGTGGACGTTGTAGTTACGCAAACTCTCCTCAAAATGACACATATAATAAAATTCAAGTCAAAAATCTTTCCCAATGGCAAAGCAATGCCGTAATTTAGATAGAGGAATCAATAAGCAAGAAAGCATAAGTACATTTAGCCAGAAAGTAGAGTTATCAGATTTTACCTTCAGTTAATAAAATTCAGCTACAATAATTAAAATGAAACGATGTAAAGATAGAAGGATATCAACATGTGAAATGTTGATATATTTAACTACATGCAAATTGTTTTAAACACCCACTATTAACAAAAATAAAGTCAAAGAACTGAATTAGGAAATAATTTGCATTGCATATGATGGACAATAAGTTAATACATTTACTATAAATAAAAGTTTTATACTGAATTAGAAAAAAAATCCAAAATAGGACAAAAACGGGCAAGAGAGGGGAAAATGCAATTCCTAAAATAAATGACTATTCAGCATACTTAAAATATTCCACTATACAAGGATGACAAAGAATCAAAGAAATGCAAATATTTATATAAAATACGATTTTCTCTAGTGCATTGGCAGAGGTTTTATTTTTTATTAAAAATTTTTTAACATCTTTATTGGAGTATAATTGCTTTACAATGGTGTGTTAGTTTCTGCTTTATAACAAAGTGAATCAGCTATACATATACATATTTCCCCATATCTCCTCGCTCTTGCATCTCCCTCCCACCCTCCCTATCCGACACCTCTAGGTGGTCATAAAGCACAGAGCTGATATCCCTGTGCTATGCAGCTGCTTCCCACTAGCTATCTATTTTACATTTGGTAGTGTATGTATGTCCATGCCACTCTCTCACTTCGTCCCAGCTTACCCTTCCCACCCCTGTGCCCTCAAGTCCATTCACTACGTCTGCATCTTTATTCCTGTCCTGCCCCTAGGTTCTTCAGAACCTTGTTTTTTTTTTAGGTTCCATATATATGTGTTAACATACAGTATTTGTTTTCCACTTTCTGACTTACTTCACTCTGTATGACAGACTCTAGGTCCACCCACCTCACTACAAAGAGTTCGATTTCATTTCTTTTTATGATTGAGTAATATTCCATTGTATATATGTGCCACATCTTCTTTATTCATTCATCTGTCGATGGACACTTAGGTTGCTTCCATGTCCTGGCTATTGTAAATAGAGCTGCAATGAACATTTTGGTACATGACTCTTTTTGAATTATGGTTTTCTCAGGGTATATGCCTAGTAGTGGGATTGCTGGGTCATATGGTAGTTCTATTTTTAGTTTTTTAAGGAACCTCCATACTGTTCTCCATATTGGCTGTATCAATTTACATTCCCACCCACAGTGCAAGAAGGCTCCCTTTTCTCCACACCCTGGCAGAGGTTATTTTTTAAAATATATAATAGTAATGTTAGCAAGAGTGAGGAGAATGGAGGATAAATTGGAACTTTTCTGGAATTCAATCTGGAAGTATTTTATAAACATTATAAAAGAGTTATGCAACATAAATAACCTACAGCATTGTCATAATTATCCTGACATCATTATCATTGTTGCTCAAATAAGACTGAGTTTCATGGGCAGAACATTAAAGGAGCAAGCTTATCAATGAGAAATATATGAAATAGTACCCGCTTCAAAATGTAGAGGACTAACTAATAACTGGTTCTTAACCAACATAAAAACAATATTGATATAAAAAAATTCTTATTTTCAAACTAATACTATGATGTCAGTATGGAAGGAAGTTGCAAACAAAATTAGATTGTTTTCTGTAATTGATTGTTTTTGAAATGCTAGCCTTTTGGCTTTCCACTTTTAGACCTTCTCAAAAAAATCATTTTATTGCCACAATAATCTTCAAATCATGTTAGTCAGTACTCTACTTTTGAACATAAATTTCTTCTTGTAGCATAGTCTATTCCTAGCTCCTAATTAATGAAGTTGAAAATATGTTCAATTGACATTTAAATTAACAGAAAGGTTGTTATCGGGGAAATGTATAGGATAAAAAAATTAATGACAATTTTATTAACACATAGCAATTTACTTTCTCTATACATTTTTTAGCTAATCACACAGTCAAAAGATTATTTCTTTGTAGTTAATCTAGTTCCATGCCTTGCTTCAGAATGTCACTCCATCTGGAAAAATAGCAAATAATCCTATTATCTAAAATTTCTAGAGATTATGTTTCACAGCCTTTTTTGAGACTAGCATTTCAGAGCCCTTAGTCCTAAATTGAATTCTTGCTCTGGAAGAGATGGGAACTTTAAGAATCAGTCACATACTAAAGAAGAAAAGATAATCCCTGACCAGCTGGGAACTTCTAAAGACATATCTCTCAGATGAAACTCTTTATCATGAGTTAAGAAGGTAGACCCCATATTCTCCATTCTTGGAACTCATCTGAAAGGGAAAACCATGCCTAGGGTAAATATCAAAAGACCAAGACAGCTGAAGCAGTGTGGTAAACATCCCAAGTGTTCCGGCATTTTGATGCAGTGCCTTTGTTATTCAGACCTCAATTAAATTTCCCTGCCTACCACTGTAAGACCCTAGGTAAATTATCTCTCTGATTCTCACATTCCTTATATGCAAGTTGGAGATAATATCCCTACCTCACAAGTTTATAAAATTACTGTAAATTTTTAAAAGATGTGTATTCACACTCGTACAAATATAGTCTTGCACAATGTATGCCTGGCACATAGCTGACATTCAAGGATTGGTACTTCCCTTCTACCCTAGTAGATAAAAAGGCCTGCCATCAGCTATAGATGTAGATATGCAGAAGCACTTTGGTGGACCTACGGACTTTTCCTGGAACTCTTTTTAGTTGTCCTGATGAGTGGAGGGGTCAGAGAGGGGCAGTGCTATTGTCATATAGTGGCCAGAGGCCACTCTACAATATATCAGAAAGAGCTGAAAAAAAGAGAGGGACGGAGGGAGGGAGAGAGGAAGGAAGGAAGGAAAGATAGAAAAGAAAAAAGAAAAGAAAATGACCCTCCTAAAATGCCAAATATGCGCCTGTGGAAAAACAATGAGGGCGCATTTGTTTAGCTCTGGTGAGCTGAGGGCAGTGACCCTCAGAAAGATTTCATTCCCTGCAAGAAGCTTCCAGGCACTACTTGCTTTGGTCTGAAAACTGATGCAAAAGACCAAAGCAGTTCTTGGTCTGTTGTCCTCAGTTGCTGCCTTGAATTTTACCTTTCTTAAATTTTACATTTGAAAGGCATTTAAAGAATAATTGTTAAGAGCATAAGTTCCGGAGTCAGACTCCTGGCTTCAAACTCTGGCACTGCCCCTCTACTAGTTTTGTAATGTAAGGTGAATCATTTAACCTCTCTGTGCTTCAGTATCCTCATCTATAAAATGGAAATTACAGTAACACCTACTTCATAAAGTTGTAAGGATTCAATGAGTTAATACATTTACAGCATTTAGAACAAGGCTTGTAATATTGAATTTGAGTTATCGATATTACCACTACCCATGTATCAGCTGAACACCCTGACTTGCAAGCTACCCAGACCTCGACATGTTCAGGAGGCAAAATCTCCTACAGATTGTGTGGGTTCCTTGGAGTAAAAAACTCTTAGAATCCAGGATCCAATTCTTATTAGTATGAACTTGAGCAAGCCATTAAATTTCCACAGTTTCTTCATCTGTGGGGGAAAAAATGGGAGGGAGTAATAATAAATTCCTACACAGAAAGGCTGTTGTGAGGATTTAATAAAATATTTTACATAATGCTTAGTGTTGTAACTGGCACAATGTAAGACCTCAATGAATAAAAAGTTATATGTGCAATCTTAATTCAGTCATCTTGTAATATAATATTAACATATAATAATAAAAATGTACCAGAATAATAAGCTTCACTGCAATAACTACAAGGTAGTACTACACATCTGTTAGGAAACCACTTATATAATATGTATAATGACATAATATGATATGCAGTATCCCTTGATATGCTTGGAAGGTCAAGCAAAATGCTCATTATAGCATGCAAAGGCCGGCATAATCTGATGCCCTACTTTTACCATTCTGCTTCGCCTTCTTTATGCTCTAGTGACACTAGGTTTCTTTCTATTCTTTGCACACTCTATGCTCATTTCTGCCCCCAGGATCTTTTCACTAGATGTTTCCTATGGCACACTTTCCCTCCAGATGTTCTCATCTTGAATTATTCTCTTCACTCAGCCTCTCATAAAATTCCAAGACCCCAAGCCATTCCTGAACATTCTATGTTACCTGTGTCAACCCTCGCCATAATCACTGTCATATTGCCTTGCTTTATCTTCCTTGTAGCACTCATAACAAAGAGAAACTTTCTCATTTTTAACTTATTTCATCTAACTAGATTGTAAACTCCGTGTAAGGAGAGGCTGTGCCTCACTTTTCACCAGTGTATCCTCGGAATTTCTATTTCTTTCCCTGTCTCTGTGTTTCTGTCTCTCTCTCCAAATATATATTTGTTGTGGCTGTTGTTACTGAATGAATGAATGAACACATGAAAACAGTGTAGTCACATTTCAGTGGTGGAAGAGCAAATAGATTCAACTTCATTCAGCCCCAATTCTTTTTAAAAAATTCTTACTAAATACAAAATCACTTAAATAATAGAACAGCACCATAAATTTGGGTTTTATCAGGCTAATCTTATACAATATTTTAGTAGCACTTCTCCTATAGACTTGGAAACAAGGTCTACAACTGAACCCAGTATGTGCCCTTCAATAAGCATAATTTACATTGCTGATTGCCAAAGCGAAATTCATGGTGTTATTTCCTTTTTTTGAGGGGTAACTACTTAGACATGTTCCATCAAAAATTACTTGGGTGGACCAATAGCTGCTTATTCTATAAACACTAATGGATATATAAGATCAAGTTTTCAGGTAAAATAAATGCTTTAACTTTAAAAATTCATTTAGTGATTAATTAGGTTATCTTACATGGCATAGGAACATTTTTTGTATCTATTTGCAGAAGAGTAGGTAGAAAGAAATGTTACTCCGGATATATGTTACAATATATAGTTCTAAAATGCATTATAATATTTATAATTTCTCAATATTTTAAAATTGCACCAAATTTAAGCTGTAAACAGCAGGTGTATTATTATTATCGGAAATATTTCAGATAGCTCGACTACCTGTCCCATCCCTCATGTTTAGCTATTACCACTAATCCTACTTTGAAACAAGTAAATTTTAAAATTCTGTTTTCCTATCAGTGTTTCTAGAGACACCCTATAATTATTCCTTCAGATGGAAATTATTTGGACATGTTGCCACAAGTTGTTTGCAAAATATAGCTGCCTTACATTTTAAAGACATTCTAGCATGGGTAGTGAATTTATGTAAGGTGAATTCCATTTACTCTTTTTTTTTTTTTTTTTTTTTGCGGTACGCGGGCCTCTCACCGTTGCGGCCTCTCCCGTTGCGGAGCACAGGCTCCGTAGGCGCAGGCTCAGTGGCCATGGCCACGGACACGAACCCGTGTCCCCTGCATCGGCAGGCGGACTCTCAACCACTGTGCCACCAGGGAAGCCCTCCATTTATTCTTGTTGATGTAACTCATATAATTAAAAGGTTCCCTACTGTAGTAATTTACAATTTTAGTCTAAAAATGGTTTTGCCTTAGAACCAGGGGAACTCAGTAGACTCATGGATATGTAAATCTGGAAGAAAACTTAGAGATCTATTTTCACTGCGAAATATATTAAATGATGTGAGATAATAACTCGATGGTACTTATAGAGATAAATTATGAAAATATTAACCCCATAATAATATTTTAAACTGGTCCAATCACTATTAAAGACAGCACTGCTATTTTAGAATAAAAAGATGGAATTTATGTTGAGAAAATAATTCAAAAGTTAGATATAGATAAATACACAAAGTTAATCACCATTGGATTTTTTAATAGTAGTGAACATGTGAAAATAGCCTTCAAATGGTGCAATGATAAAGAGGCAATTGAGCAAATTATAGTATCTTCACTTGATTGACCATTAAGCAGAAATCAAAACGATTATGGTAACAATTAACAACCTGCTAAAAATATAGTTAATGCTTAATAAAAATGGTATTTTTACTATGATGTAAACATATGTATGGAGAAAACTCACAAACCTAATAGCTGATGTGTTAGGAGGCTGAGATTATACTGATTTGCTTCCTTCTATTTTTAAAATTTCCTGTATATTTTATTCTGTTATTCACAGTTACCTTTCAAAAACAAACCTGGAGGGAGGGATGGGTGCTTGAATGTTCTTCCTATTATGTAACTAGTATAAATTTGGGGAAGGTAAGTACTCGCTGCAACAGGAAGGAACCAGCAGGAAGAGTGTGTGTGTGAATGTGTGTGTTGTGTGTGTTGTGGGGTTGAAGAGAGGGAGGAAAACAGGTGGTAGGAAATGACACCAGAAATTAACATCACATATAAATGAAAACATTAGGAAATATTATGAAATGTTATTATGTTAACTTGAACATTTTCAAACTTAAGAGAAGTGAGCATAACAGAGACCAAAGAGAAAGTGATTCACTCATTAACTCATCCAATAAATATTTTATGATCTCTACAAATAGATAAGGCAAAGATGAGAGTGTAAGAGCTGATGTTTACCTACCTCCAAGGAACTGACTAAAATTATCACTTAGATAAAAAAATTGGTGGTTGTGGTGTTGGGGGATAGGGATGGGCAATTTCAGTTACAAATGAAAAAGACTGTGAGTTGTGTTTGTTCTTCATTTGTTATATCTTTGTGTTTACCAACATTGCTAGGCGACCGTATACCAAGGGTGTAATCTTGATTCTCTGGGGCATCTGTCACAATGAGACAATGAAACAAGAGGACACTCCTTCAACTCACGAGGTAAAAACTAAAAGAAGGAGATCAAGCAGAGCTAGTCTATACCTGGAATACAGATCAGGTGGAACATATAATCAGATGATAAAAGACGATCCCCCATACAGCACCTACCATGAGAGAGAGGGAAAGGAAAGAAGGACAGGAGAAAGAGAAAATGCTACATAACTGAAAGTGCTCATATCAAAAAATCCATCCCCTGAACCCATCATACCCAGGTCATGTGTTTATATTATAAGATCAATATTCAACATCCTACAGAGGGAAAGAGCAAGATCAGTGTATAATCACAAATACAGAGGAACTTAAAAATTAAGAACATAATTATGCAAATAAAGTTGAAAATTTGGATGAAAATTTCTAGGAAAAGATAAATTAGCAAAAATGGAAAACTTTGGAATATGATAATGTAATTTCAAAGTTCATCCATGTACATCAAAAAAATAAATAAATGTATGAGGCTCTCCAAGTTAAAAAAATCTGCACAAAGGAAAGTAGTGAGGAGAAATTTGTCTTCATTTTTATGAAGCTACTATAATTACAACAATATGGTATTGTTGCCAGAACAAAGAGACTCATAGAATGGAATAGAAAATCTGGAAAGAAACCCAAGTATA
This sequence comes from Globicephala melas, assembly GCF_963455315.2. Lineage (NCBI taxonomy): Eukaryota > Metazoa > Chordata > Mammalia > Artiodactyla > Delphinidae > Globicephala > Globicephala melas. The sequence goes on along the minus strand of NC_083335.1, from coordinate 21,583,996 downwards.
TAAACAATAATTTAGCTTTAGCTGGCATTTAAGGTCAGTTAGGAAAAAAAATATTAAATAAATGATACTAGTGATGTTACTTAATGATATATTCAAAAAAAACCCTTAAATCCTTCTTCAAACAAAAATAAATTTTTGTTGATTCAAACCGAAGAAGTACTAGAATATTGAATGTATTTTATTCAATTGGAATGAGACAGGCCTTCCTAAACTTGACAACAAAACCAAAAATGATTAAGCTATAGATTAATTGACCATATAACAAACTTAAAAACACTTCTATATGTCTAAAAACAACCAAGAACAAAGTTTAAAAACAAGGTTTAAAACGAACAACTGGAAAAATACATACCTATGACAGAGGGAAAATCATTTTTTTCCAGATTTATTGAAACATGATTGACAAATAAAATTGCATATATTTAGGTTGTACAATGTGACTTTTTAAAAAGTTTGCAACATGATAATTTAATATATGTATGCATTGTGATATGATTAGCACAATCAAGTTAATTTTTTACACATCCATCACGTCACTGTTACCTTTTCTTTGCGTATGGTGAGAACACTTAAGATCTACTCTCTTAGGAAATTTCAAGTATAGAGTACACTATTGTTAACTATAATCACCATGCTATTATTAGAGCCCCAGACCTTATTCATTTTGCAACTGAAAATTTACACCCTTTTACCAGCATCTCCCCATTTTCCCTCCATCCAGCCCATGACAACCATCATTCTACTCTCTGCTTCAGTGAGTTCAACTTTTTTAATATGTGTGAGATCACACAGTATTTATCTTTCTTGTGTCTGGCTTATCTCACTTAGTCTAATGTCCTCCATGTTCATCCATGTCGTTGCAAATGGCAAGATCTCCTTTTTTGTATGGCAGAATATTATTCCATCGTATACATATACCACATTTTCTTTAACCATTTGTCTCTCCATGGACACTAAGATTGTATCCATATCTTGGCTACTGTGAATAATGCTACAATGAACATGGGATTGCAGATATCTCTTAGAGATACTCATTTAATTTCCTTTGGATATATACCGGAGTGAAATTTCTGGATCATCTGGTAGGTCTATTTTCTATGTTTTGAGGGAACTTTACACTGTTTTCCATAATATCTATACCAACTTACAATACCAACAACAGTGTGCAAGGGTTCCCTTTTCTCCACATCCTCCCCAACACTTATCTCCTGTCTTTTTGATAATAGCCATCCTAAAATGTGTGAGGTGATGTCTCATGGTCTTCATTTGCACTTCTGTGATGATTAGTGATGTTGAGCATAATTTCATGTACCTGTTGACTATCTGTATGTCTTCTTTGAAAAATGTGTATTTAGATCCTTTGCTCATTTTTAATTGGGTTATTTGTTTGTTTATTCATTTGTTTTGGCAATGAGTGATGAGTTCTTTACATATTGTGGTTATTAACCCTTTACCTGATATTTGGTTTGCACATATTTTCTCTGTTTCCATAGATTGCCTTTTCATTTTACTGATTGTTTCTTTTGCTGTGCAGAAGCTTTTTAGTTTGATGTAGTCCCATTTGTTTATTTTAGCTTTTGTTTTCTGTGCTTTTGGTGTCTTATCCAAAGAATCATTGTCAAAACCAATTTAAAGGACTTTTTTTCCAGGAATTTTAGGTTTCAAATCTTAAGCCTTTAAGGAATTTGGCATTATTTTTTTTGCGTATGGTATAAGATAGGGGTCCAATTTTATTCTTTTGTATGTGGATACCAAGTTTTCCCAGTACCATTTATTGAAGAAACTATCCTTTCCCCATTGTGTGTTCTTGGTGCCCTTATCAGATATTAGTTTACTGTAAATGCATGAGTTTATTTCTGGGCTATCAATTCTTTCCATTGGTCTATGTGTCTCTTTTTATTCCAGTACTATACTGTTTTGACTACTTAGCTTTGTAGTATAGTTTGAAATCAGGAAGTGTGATGCCTCCAACTTTATTCTTTTTTCTCAAGATTGCTTTGACTATTCACGGTTTTTTGTGGTTCCATATGAATTTTACCACTGTTTTTTCTATTTCCATGAAAATTTCCATTGCAATTTTGATAGGGATTAAATCTGTAGATTACATTGGGGTACTATGGACATTTTAACAATATTAATTCTTCCAGTCCAGGATCATGGGACATCTGTCTATTTATTTGTGTCTTCTTCAGCTTCTTTCATCAATGTCATAACTTTCAACTTCATATCTTTTACCTTTTGGTTAAATTTATTAGTAAGTATTGTTTTCTTTTTTATGCCATTGTAAATGGGTTTGTTTTCTTTATTTATTTTTCAATTTTTTGTCAGTGTATAGAAACACAAGCGATTTTTGTATATTGATTTTGTATCCTGCAACTTTACTGAATTTGTTTATTATTCTAACAGTTTTTTGGTGGAGTCTTTAGGTTTCCTTTATATAATATGATGTACCCTGCAAACAGAGATAATATAATTCATTCCTTTCCCATTTGGATGCTTTTTATTTCTTTTTCTTGCCTAGTTCCTCTGGTTAAGGCTTCCAATATTAGGTTGAATAGAAATGTCCAGAGGGGGCACTTTTGTCTGGTTCCAGATCTTAAAGAAAAAGCTTTCAGCTTTTCACTGTTGAGTATAATGTTAGTTATGGCTTGTCACATATGGCCTTCAGTATGTTGAGGTTCATTCCTTCTATAACTAATTTGTTGAGAGTTTTTTTTATCATAAAAGGATGTTGAATTTTGTCAAATGATTTTTCTGCATCTATTGAGATGATCCTATGTTTTTATCCTTCATTCTGCTAATGTGTATCATATTTGTTGATTTGTTTATGTTAAACCATCCTTGCATATCAGGGATAATTCCAGTTGATCATGGTGTATGATCCTTTTAATGTGCTGTTGAATTCAGTTTTTTAATAGATTTTCAGGATTTTTGCATCTATATTCATCGGAGATATTGGCCTATAATTTTCTTTTCTTGTAATGTCCTTGTCTGGCTTTGGTATCAGGATGATGCTGGCCTTGTAAAATGAGTTTAGGAGTGTCCCCTCCTCTTTAATTTTTTGGAAGAGTTTGAAAACATCTTTTAAATGTATGTGAAAGCCTACAAAACAATGAGAAAAAAAATGGACCAAAAATTAGTAAATATTGCAAATAAAAATGCAAATGATCAATAAATATTTGAAAAAAATTCACCTCACTGTAAATTAAATTAAAACAAGATACCTTAAAAAATCTGTTAGACTATCAAAAAAATTTTTTAATATATTAGCAAGGATGGCAGGAAGTAGAAATTCATTGTTGGTAAGAAAGTAAGCTGGTAAAAAATTTAGGTAGGGTAATTTAGTTACATACATATTTAACCTAATTATTCTGCATTTATTAGATAATCCTAAATCAAAGATTATACAGATTGAATATCCAAAATGCTTATGCAGTTCTCTGTTCTTAACATGCATACACACACACACACACACACATCTTAACATGCATACACACACACACAGACACACACATACACACACATACACAGAAACATAGTGAGAGAAGAGAATGTGACAAGATGTTAACAGTGCTTATTTCTGGAAGGTGTTTTATGGTTAGATTGCCTTTCTTCTTTATTAACTGATTCTAACAATGATTATATATTACTTTCATAAAAATAAAACCATTCTCATTTCAAAATATAATTTATGTTATACATACTGATTGATCTTTTTTTTTGCAGAAAGTAAAAGTTTTCTTTAAATGAATTTCATATATAAGTATATAATCATGCCAATTAAAAAAATAAATTAAAAATTTAAAAAATGTTAAGATACAAAAGAGGAAAAAGTAATGGATTGATACTTTACTGTATTTTTATTTTTTATTTTATTTTTTTATTTTTATTTTTTTAACTGATCTTTGATAATACTTTTTAATCATGGAGCAATGTTCAAGGTGCATTCATGCACATGTCATTTTTGCTTCACAGTTGTTCCATAAATTGATTTGGGCTGGAATAATCATTAGTTTCATTTTACAAAATGCAAAATTTCCCAAGAAAATCATTCCAATTGTACATAATGTGAACCACAGTGTGACAAGAGAAAAGATGGACAAATACATGGCATTATGATTAAATTTTATTCTCTGATGCTTCAGATATTAGGGATGTTTTGCAATCAACAGTGTCCTCTATGAAGTAATCGAGAGTTTTCACTCTGGCCAAATTCAACTTACATTTGACCGAGGCACTCTTTCCCTCTAAAATTAAACTTGTGGTTTTTTAAAGGAAAATGTGAGAGGCAGGTTTGAGTAAGTTTCCATGAATTCATCCAAACAGCTGAAAGCTGTACTGTAATATAAATACACATTTTCCCCATCATCTTGGTATATTGATTTAAGTACTTAATAAATATGCATAATTTACATTTCTAAGGCTTAATAAATTGAGTTAAAACCAAAATGATTTGAGGTAAATATGAGTTGCATCTATTTTTAGTTCCCTGTCAGGTCATACATTAATTCACTAAATGGACATTGAGCAGAAAATTTCTTATTTGGAGCGGCTAAAATATACTATTTATATTAATGACTTAATAACATTTAAATAAGTCTTCTAATGCACCAGATGAAAGCCAAGTTCTGTTTTTAAAAGATGAGAAAAATTCAAAAATAGCAGAGGAAATAAACAGAAGATTTGAAAATATGCTAAAGTTACACCAATATAAAATCTACTTTAATCTGAAATGTGAAGGAAAAGCCAAAAGCCACAACTAAATCATAGAAGAACCCAAAGTCTGATGAGTAACCAGAAAAAAAACTCACAGAGCTATGTGTCTACTTTATTCTTTACTATCTATAACCTACTTTAATAGGCATTTTACATTTAAAATTATGTAAATATTAAGCAAAGTTTATTTTACAGAAAACATGCCTGATACTCTGTAGAAAAGAAATAGAATTGGATCTTCAGTTTATATATACCTTCTATTTTTATTCATTATCAAAGGACAGATCTTTTCTCATGTTTTCAATAAAATCATAGACTTAAAAAAAATTTTTTTTTTATTATTTTATTTTTTATTTTTTTGCGGTACGCGGGCCTCTCACTGCTGTGACCTCTCCCACTGTGGAGCACAGGCTCCGGACGCGCAGGCCCAGCGGCCACGGCCCATGGGCCCAGCCGCTCCGCGGCATGTGGGATCCTCCTGGACCGGGGCACGAACCCGTGTCCCCTGCATTGTCAGGCGGACTCCCAACCACTGCGCCACCAGGGAAGCCCCATAGACATTTTTAAAAGACTGAGGTTAGGGGTACAGACTGAGACTGTGGGGAAAAATGTTAACTGCTGTAATAAAAGGACCATAATTCAGGACCTTGACCTCCTTACAAGTGTGTGATAACTCACAGAGCTATCCCCCATATCATTATTGATTATTGATGGGAAAACCCTATTGACATTCTTTCGGAAGAATTTTAAATGTTTTACTGGGGACTTCCTCGTGTTAATTTGTAACAAATAGTCCCAGATATACATAGTGAGTCAGTACAAATATAAAACTTGCCAGTACCACTACCATTACCACTCTCTCTAGTGAAACCACAGAGAGGATTCTGGGATAGGATCAATCTACATTGACTACAGTGAGAATAGAAGATTTAGTGTAATTAATATGACACTATTGAAAGTGGTTTGGCAAATTTAAAACTGAATTAAAAATAAATTTTAAAACCTTAACTTTAAGACTAACAGAATCACAAAGACGAAAATACACTTTTAAAGTAAACTTGCATACTATGATAAAGAAAAATTAATTCACTTTGTTTTTCTATGTAAATGAATATTGTTTTCCACTTTATTTTCGTATAACAATTTCATTCAGTACAATGAATATTGAGCACCTACCACAATCTAGGAACTGTTAGATATTATAAATGCCTCTAGCAATGAGAAATTTTCTGATCTTTTCACAGTATATACAAATATCGTATCGCTATGTTGTACATCTGAAACTAATGTAGTGCTATATGTTGCTTATACCTCCATTTTTAAAAAAAGGAATAAAAAGAAAATTTCCTTGTCTTTTAAAATTAAGTCCAGCTGGGAAGACAAACATGCCCTCAAATTATAATAAAATAAACTCAATGACAGGATAAAATAAACGGTGACCTGATAACACTGAAGATGATGTGAATAGGGAAATAGGAAAGACTTCAGAGATGACATCATACTTGGTATACATCTTGAGGCTTGAGGAATTTTCTAGGTACACAAAAAGATGGATAGATAATCCAGGCAGAAGGATAATTTCTTGAATTTTTGTTTAATTGATTTTTAAGCTTGAATATTTTATCTGTTTATGAGCTCATTTTCTCTACCTGTGTGAAAAAAATTCACTTATAAGAGTATTTTAAGATACATACTATGTGCTAGGAGCTAGATTTGAGGTATTTGTTGTTTTATTGATTTTTAAGAACCCTGTATGTATTAAGGAAAATATTTCTTCATCATATCATGGAAATTTTTTCCCCAATTTTTTATTGGCCTTTCAATTTTTAAAAATTATTTTCCCTTACTTTTCTTTCCTTTTTTATTATTTTATATTTTGATGTCAAGTTATTCAAATGCTAAATATCAATGCCATTGTTACCCTAGATGTTAGGCTTAAAAAGGATTTCCCTACTCCAAATTTATATAAACTTTCATCTATTATTTTCCTTTTAAGAGACAATTTTAAAAATGTAATAATATAGGAATATAAAAAGAAAATATAGAAACTTAATACCCCACCAATCCCTGTGTCCTCCATTCCCCAACACCTGGAAATGAACTTCTTTGAACGTTTTGGGATTCATTATTTTGAGACACACACACACACACACACACACACACACTGCAGTTGGTTTCGTTTTTCTTTTCACACAAAACGGAGCCTTACAAACATTGTTTTCATTGGAATATTAGAAGTCAGAAACAAAAAGGGATTAGGTAAAAACTCAGCCAGATATAAAATGAGCTAATAGTCTTTATAGCTATCTGTGTATCTTAGGACAGCGAAAGGTCAGCCAGAATAGAGTCATCTTACCAGTCTGCAGTGCCCCTGCTTTTACGTAGCACAGAGTTGGTCCAATGTGTATAGAGCTACAGGGTGCTTTCTCTGAATTTCCTGTGCACCTGGTCTGTTTCCCAGAATTGCTGACATGATCAAGATTGGCCTGCCATCTTATAACTGCTTCCAAATCTAGTCACTGTGAGCTAAGAGGCCTCTTCCAATTATTTCCAAAGTATAGAGATGTGGGAGCAAAGAGTGAATCTTATTCTTTACATTAAGTGGACCATATTTTGGGGGACCTTTCTCTCAATCCAGCTTCTCTTGACTCAGACACTTCTGACATATGAATGTCATTGGTACTAGAGAGAGTACAGATACTTTTTTAATATATTCTATATTATTTTGGTAATTTGAATGGAAATTTTGAGATTGGAATGGGAGGAATTAAAATGCTCAAATTTCTCAGCTGAATGGAAGGTTTTCATTTGAATTTTAGAACGTTAATCTATCGTGACTAGAATATCACCTCTCTCTATCTTTACCTTCCTAATTTCAACCCTGACAGAGATTCATTCAACAGATAAATTGCTTGGTTTGGAATTATTTCGACGGATTTATTGCACGTTGTCAATCTATACATGAAACGTTTCTAGCAATATCAAAATACATGACATCCTTAATGACTACAGCCTATTATTTATATTTAGTTAAATCAGAATTTAAAGATACCTGAAAAGCATTCCTGGACTCAATTCCAATGGTTGTTACCTGACCTACTGATTATAAGACAGGTTCCCATGATTCCCTTCTTAGGTTTGATTAATTTGCTAGAACTGCTCACAGAACTCAGGAAAACCAGTTTACTCACTAGATTACCAGATACAAATCAATAGTCAGATGAAGAGATACACAGAGCTGAGGTCTGGAACAAAGGAGCTTCTGGTTCCCCCACATGGAAGCTCTTCAAAAAGGGCCAAAAAGCTGTCATGTGGGGTTTTTATGGAGGCTTCATTACATAGTCATAATTGATTAAATCATTGGCCAATGGCAATTGCTTCAACCTCAAGCCCCTCTACCCTCTGCAGAAATCAGGGGAAAGATCATGTGAGCACATAGTGGCTTTCCTTCTGAAAGTCAGGAAGAGAGCTGTCACCAGAAACTGAATTTGCCACACATTGATCTTGGACTTCTAGCCTCCACAACTGTGAGAAAATAAACTCCTGTTGTTTAAGCCACCCAGTCTGTGGTATTCTGTTACAACATCCCAAGCTGACTAATACAGGTACTGATTAGCAATATTCTGGGCATTTTATATAAATCAAAGACTTAAGTTAAAAGGTTTCCTGCACAACCTGTGTTCTATGTGTACAGTAATTATTTGTCATACAAAGAATTTTGAAAATTGCAGTATAAAAATATATGATAGTGTTGCATTGATTTCTGCAGATTAATATAAAAATTATGTCACCTGTTCAAATGTATAGAATCAAAGAATATGATTTATGCAGTTTATGATTGAGAATGGTCTCCATTTTGGAGTAAAAAAATTTTTTTGGAATGAAAAACTCTACTAGGCATTCATACTAAAACAAACAATGGGAGATACAATTTTTAAGCAAAGCTGCAAATCAATTTTTGGATAAACAATATTTTTCCAATGTCTCTAATTTTACAGATACTTTAATTTCTGATTGTTAGTAGCTCAAAGCAGACTGCATATCTAAGTTCATATTCCAGCCACTTATTATAATACTATGGTGACCTTGGTTAGCTTAAACTCTGTTTGCCTCAATTTCCTCATTTGTTTGATAGAAATAATAATTCCTACCTCATAAGGTTGTATGAGGAGTAAATGAGTTAATACATGGAAAGCACTTAGAACAGTGCCTGATACATAGTTAATACTATCATTATTATTGTTGTTGTGATGATCATTATTATTCAGATGATAATGAATTGAAATAAGGATAAAGAACTACACAAAAGAGGAACACAAAAATAGGTATAAACAAAGCAAGCTGGTATAGTGCTTTACATGTAATGGTCATTCAGTGAAGTCTGTGTAAGTGAAAAAATCTAAGGAGATTGGAAAGTGGTATAAGGCTCCTAGTAAGGAGACATTTCTAGACAAATTAGAGGTAACCAAGTGTGGAGAAACTACTCTTTGATGAATATTAATCACACATTGTGAAGTCAGATTGATTCAAACATGTTTTAGATTAATGGTTCTCAACTCCTGCTACATAATGAATTAACCTGGGGAATCTTAAAAAGTTTCTGGAGCCTGGGTCCTACCCTGAAATTTTCTGGTCATATTTGGTGTCCAAACACTGGTATTTTTACTTTTTAGTCCCGTCAGTTGATTATAATTAGCAGCCAGGATGAAAATCCACTTTTAGGATAATGGTTCTCAAAATGTGGTCTCGGATCAGCGCATCAGCATCACCTGAGAATTTGTAAGAAACGCACATTCTTGGGCCCCACCCCAGACCTACTGAATCAGAAACTCTGGGAGTGGGACCACCAATCGTGGCTTACCAGAAGCCCCAGATGATGCTGGTGTACACTAACATTTGAGAACCACTATTTTAGAGTGTTTTGAAGTAAAATGCTTTCTTTCTTCAAGGAGAAATTGGCTGAAAAATGCATGAATATAATATAACCTTGATAATAAAAGATAGATCAAAAAACTTTAAAATATCAGTAAAGATATAGAATTCAAAATACAACGAATAAGCTTAATCTGCTTAATCTAATAAGCATTGATAAACTCCAGCAAGCAAAGGATACCCATTATTTTCAAGTACATATATATAATATTTGAGAAATGCAATTTTCAATAGATTTCAAAAATCCATATCACGAGATCACGTTCTCTGACCACATCTCAATAAATTAGAAATAGATAACTAAAAGATAACAACAATAAAACTCCAACAAAAAATAAGTTTCTTACGTTAATATAAATTTAGATTGTTTAAAAAATGTTATTTTAGAACTGCATACGTTTTATTGTATATATTTATAGCTATGCATTATATATAATAAAATATATCTAAGTTTTGTTGTGTATATAATATGGTTCTACGTTATATTTAATATAGTTATAAGAAATGCTTAGAAATTAAGGCATATCTAGAGTTTATTTTTAAAGGAGTTGAAAAGCAGGATTAAAATATTTTGTCATGTTCATCAGAGCACACTGACTATGGGAAGGTATTCAATTTCAATGACATTTTTTCTTATCATGCCAAAATGAAATATTATTGAGAGATTAGCAAAGTGTAAATATTTTACAAACAGTGAATTATGGGTACAGTTGGGAAAAAACACGTGGCATATCATCAGTGATTTCCTATAAATAAATGACAGATTTGCTATACTAAAGTTTACAGCATTTTAGTATATGATTTAAATCTCTACTAGTTTATAATGCAAAGTATTCATATTTTCTGAATGGCAATTTGAAATAAGCAGCATTCAAGTGATAGAACTTGCCGGTAAAAATATCAAGAGTGAACATTGTGAATATTAATTTTGAAGTGTAGAATTTTTTAATGATAAGAAATGTATTTTTTTAATTAGGAATAAATCTGACTTACATTCTTTTTTATACAAAAGATAATACTAAAAAGGTTAAATCCATTAGTTCAACAAACATTTATTGAGCACTTAAAACTCTGTGCCAAGCACCCTTCTAGGCACTGTTGATACATTAGTGTACAAGCCAGGTTGTACATTTTCGTGGGGAAGACAGGCATAATTCAAGTAATTAAATGAACGCCTTAATTATAGAGTGTCGCAAAGTACTCAGAAGGAGGTGAACAGGGTTCTGTGATAAAGAGGTTTAGGGTCAGGTGGTGGTATTTTCTTGAGGGGACATTGGAGAAGGACTCTCTGGGTAGGTGATATTTGAACTGAGATGTGAATAACTACAAGTCAATCATGTGAAGATTTCAGGAAAGTGTTTCAGGTTGAGGGAAGAGCATTTGCCAAGGCCATAAGCAGGACTTAGCTTATTATGTGTGAGGAACTGGCAGAGGTATATGTATCTGAAACGGAGAGTGGGATACAAGTCGAAGTTTGGGGGACAGTTCCTATAGGGTTTTATGGGCTATGATAAAAGAGTTAGGATTTTATTCTAAATGCAATGGAAAGCAGATATAAATATATCCAATGTACATTTGAAACATCATTTTATTGCGATATGGAAATAAAGGAATGGAGGGACCAGCACACCAAGCAGGGACCAGTTAGATCATTGTTGTAGTCCACATGAAACGTGAGGATGTATTGGTCTTAGCGACAACTTAAACATCTGGTTAATATAGTATTTAAGGTATAACGAAACTTAAAAAATAATTCTTGTAATTTTTTTTTCCAAAAGAAGACACAAGAGTCAGATGAATAAGTGACCTTCCCAAAGTCAACCAGAGAATTAGTAGCAGACATAAGACTAAAGTCCAGATCTCCTGACTCTTATAACAATAATTCTGTCTCCCAGTTTCTTATTCCCTTTACAAAGTACAACCGTTCCTTTGGGAGTGAACACAAAATCTGAGTTCAGTAATATGTTGGCATATTGTTTTTAAGAATATACAGAAAAGAAAATGTTCTCTGGGAAAGGTGGGGGGAGGGGTAAATCAGGAGCTTGGGATGAACACATGCACACTACTATACATAGATAGATAACGAAAAAGGACCTACTGTATAGCACAGGGAACTCTACCCAATATTCTGTGATAACCTGTATGAGAAAAGAATCTTAAAAAGAATGAATATATATATATGTATAACTGAATCGCTTTGCTGAACACCTGAAACTAACACAACATTTTAAATCAACTATACTCCCATTAAATTAAAATATTTTAAAAAAGAAAATGTTCTCTTACTAGAAATATTTAATACACTCAATGATTTAGACTTAAAGAAAGTAAAAGGAAAATTTTTTTAACATATAATCTGTATGAAAAAATAAAGTCACTGGATATTAATGCAGTGCTACGTTACTTGAAATATCGGCACTAATTAGTTCAGAATTAGTGGGCTTGATCCTATTCACACTGAGGAGAGCTAGCATGCTTGAAAATTAAATATAACTTTAAAAATACATAGAGTTTTCTTCTTAAATGATGCCTTCCCCACTCTCCATCCTGAGAAAACAGAACCTATTCTTTTATGATTTAAATTAAAAGAATAAGGATAATGTGGGAATGGAATATTTTGATACTGTTATATGATAGATCATTAAGCTACCATTTTGGTGCCTGGGTGGTTCAGTGGTAGAATTCTCACCTGCCATTAAGCTACCCTTTATTTTACATGCAAATAATCTTTGCTCTTATCCCTCAAGTATACGAGATAAATTTTCCAAAATAGCATTATTTTTTAAACTTCTGCATAAAGTCTTTTAAAACAGATGTAATTAACATTGTCAAAGGAGAATCCCATTCTCACTGTATGATTCTGTAATTTGCTTATTTGTATCATGATAAAAAAGTGTTCCATTAAGCCTTAACAAATCTAACATTTTTAATAGATTCTTGAGACCTTCACCTCTTACTGTTACCAGAGCAAGAAGTGACAACAACAAAAAAAGTTATTTAGAGATGGTCTGTTGTTATTCAAATCAATCTCTTCCAGTAGCATGAGTAGTCACCTAGTCCTCTAGCTGTGCAAGGCCACTTACTAAAATAATTATTTCATGTGGTCAAGAGTTGTTAATAAATACAATAAAGATCTAGCCAAACATCTAAATTTTTCTTAAATAAATACAAATTGAAAATAAATAGGTTATAAGATGTTTATATCATAAACTGTAGTAGATCAAATATTGTTCTTTTAAAAGAATATTTTCCTGTGTCTTGGGTATATATTCACTGGGGACGTAATCAAGGTATTGCCAGAGCTATCATAAGAACCTAACCTCGCTTCCCGTAAGGACATATTTTCTTTAGTTCCCAGCCGATGAGTACTTCAATCTGAAGCTGGAGGAGGTTACCTAAATCAGAAATAGCCTTTAATCTCTGCAAGTACTCTTTTGGGAATCTCTCTTCAGTTTAAAGATCAAGAAAAATAAGCTACTCGTGATTTCAGATTTTCGATGCAATTAAATATACTTAAGAATCAATAACCAAAACATTATGGAAAGATAATTTTACTCTCCTAAATTCCATCCTTTTTAACAACCAGAAATTTTAAATTCTTCTGTATGAGTACAAGATGGGAAAGTTTAATATATAAGACTTAAATATCAGAAAAAGTATAGGCATATATTTAACTAATCTCTAGATTTGGAAAAACTTGCTAGACAGAAAAACGGTGAATAAATTGCAAAGGACTGGCTTATGGGAGAATAAATATATATAATCTTTTTTTAAAGTATCATATCTACTAGTAATTCTATCTGCTTCTTAGAATCTGTCCTGAAGAAACAATATGAAGTGCAACAAAGATTTAAGCACAAGGTGGCCAGTTGCAATATCATTTATGATCACAAACAGATCCACAATGACCATCAATATTGGAATCTCATTTTTAGCTTGAAAATTCAAGCAAATTTTAATTTATATTAATAATAATTATGTTTGCTTTTAATATGAAAATCATGTCTCAGACCTGTAACCGTCATTAAAATTGACCTTGGATGTTTTATGTGCTTCCTTCTGGACTTCGTTGAGACTTACATTGTTTTTGGCATAATTGAAATGACTATAAATAAAACATTTTTAACTTTTAAAGTAAACTTTTTATTTTAGAGTATATTTAGATGTATTAAAAAATGGCAAAGATGGTACAGAGTTCTCATGTACAATACATCCAATTTCCCTTATTATTAACATTTTACATTAATCTATTGATAGTATATTTTTGTAATTAATAAGCCTGTATCAACCATTATTATTAACAGAATCTCACTTTATTCAGATTCGTTAGTTTTTAGCTAATGGTTTTTTTCTCTTTGAGATCCGATCTAGGATATTTTACTACATGTTATCATCTCTTAAGACTCCTCTTGGCTGTGTTTCTCAGACTTTGCTTGTTTTTGATGACCTTGACAGTTTTGAGGAGTACTGGCCAGATATTTTGTAGAATATCTGTCAGCTGCGACATATCTGATGTCTTTTCTCATGGTTAGTGTGCTGGGTTGAATAATGGCCCCAATGATATCCATGTCCTAGTCCCTGGAACCTGAGAAGTTAACCTTATATTGCAAAAAAGTAATGTGCAGGTGTCATTAAGTTAATTTTGAAATGGGGAGATTCTCTCTCTTACCTGGTGAGCCCTCAATGTAACCACAAATGCCCTTATAAGAGGGAGGCAGAGGGAGATTTGACTACAGAAGAAGAGAAGGCAATGTGACAACAGAAACAGAAGTCAAGCAATGCTGGCAGTCACAGGTAGCTGGAAAAGATAAGGAACAAATTATCCCATGGAGCCTCCAGAAGGAACCAACACTGTTGAACACTTGACTGTAGCCCCATAAGACTCATTTTGGACTCTGGTTCCAAGAACTGAAAGAGAGTACACTTCTCTTGTTTGAAGCTGCTAAGTTGATGGTAAATTGTTACAGTAGTCTTGATTATCTAGCTGAGGTGGTGTTTATCAGAGTTTTCCACTGTAAAGTTACTTTTTTTTTAATTATTATTTTTTTAATGTTTATTTATTTTCTTATCAGTCATCCATTTTATACACATCAGTGTATACATGTCAATCCCAATCTCCCAATCCATCACACCACCACCCCGACCCCCCGCCGCTTTCCCCCCTTGGTGTCCATATGTTTGTTCTCTACTTCTGTGTCTCAATTTCTGCTCTGTAAAGTTTCTTTTTAAAACCTCTTTCCAAAAAAAACATAAATAAAACCTCTTTCCATACTGTACTCTTTGGAAGGAAGTCACTATCTGTGGCCCATACTTAAGGAGTAGGGACCTCTGTACCTCCTTGAGGGGATACTTTCTGCATAAATTATTTGGAATACTTCAGAGAAGATCGATGTCTTCCCCCATTTATTTATATTAGTATGAACTCATGGCTATTAATTTTATACTTTGGGTTATAACCCAACACTAATTTATTTTGTTGCTCAAATTTATCCAGTTTGACCATTTCAGGAGCCATTTCAGGAGACTCCTCTGTCCATTTAATATACACTCATTGACGTAGATTTTTTTGACAACTTCCTTTCTTCATTTCTTGCAGTACAAGGTGCTTCAACTCATGTTGTACATTTCCTGCCCGAGTCCCAGTTTCAGCCCTTTCTCCAAGAAACCAAGATCTGGGTACTAGGTGTACTCATTGTTACTAGGCTGTCATTGCTTCTAGGCCTTCTTAGCTGAAAGAGAAAGGAAATATATGTGTGTATACTATATTTTATATACACACATAACTGTAAATATTTCTGTGTGTAACCCATCTATAACTATATTATGCTAAACATGGGTTCATACAGATGTCTCTGACTCTAGTTTGTTACCATATCTATCATTCCTCCTCCCCTTGCTTATCTGTAACCTCCCATTTCAATTGTGAGAAACCTGGCTCCCACCATTCAACATCCATGAGTTTACTTGTCTAATTCCCATACACACACACACACACACACACACACACACACACACACACACACACACACACACACACACACACACACACCAGCATTGTTATTCCATACCCCTGTGGGGGAAATCCTTATCAACTAGAGTACACTGATTATGAACATTTCCTTTTGCCTTTAATCTTACAGATTCCAGTCATTTCTAAAATTACTTAGGTCAGTATCTTATTTCCCCACCCCCTTCAGTGAATTAGTTTCATACATTTGTAATAAACTAATATTATTTGTCACATTTTTCATTTCATCCTCATGAACTCCTAAATTATTTTTTAAAGAGTGCATACGTTAAGGTTTGCACTTTGTACTGTAACGTTCTACGGGTTTTGACAAATGCATGGTGATATGTATTCGCCATTATTGTATCATACAGAAGAGTTTCACTGTACTAACAATTTCTTGTGCTTCACTTTTTCAAATCCCCGCCCCCAACCCCAACTCATGTCAACCACTGGTTTTTTAATATTTCTATAACTTTGCCTTTTCTAGAATGTCATGTAATTGGAATCATACTGTATGTAGCCTTTTGTGACTGGCTTCTTTCACTTAACAATATACATTAAGATCATTTGTGTTTTCTTGGGGTTTTTTTTTTTTGCGGTACGCGGGCCTCTCACTGTTGTGGTCTCTCCCGTTGCGGAGCACAGGCTCTTTATGCGCAGGCAGGCGGTCTCTCAACCACTGTGCCACCAGGGAAGCCCCTCATTTGTGTTTTTTATGGCTTCTTAGCTTGTTTCTTTTTAAAAATTTGTATTGACTATAATTGCCATATAACATTGAATAAGTTTAAGGTGTCCATCATGTTGGTTTGATACATTTATATATTCCAATATGATTACCACCATAGCGTTAGCTAAAACCTTCATCATGTCATATAATTATCATTTCTTTTTGGTGGTGGGAATAATTAAGATCTAGTCTCTTAGCAACTTTGAAGTTTACGATGCAGTATTGTCATCTATAATCATTATGCTGTGCATTAGATCTCCAGGACTTATTTATCTACTGGTTGCAAATCTGTACCCTTTAACTACGTCTCCCAAATTCTCCTACCCACCAGCCCCTGGTAACTACCATTCTATGTTTTTACAAGTTCAGCTTTTTAAGATTCTATATATAAATATCATACAGTATTTGTCTTTCTCTGTCTTACTTATCTCACTAAGCATTATGCCCTCAAGTTCCACCCATGTTATTGCAAATGGCAGGATTTCCTTCTTTCTCATAGCTGAATAATATTCCATTGAATATATATATATACACCACACCTTTATACATTCGTTTATTGACAGACACAGGTTGTTTCTATATCTTGGCTGTTGTGAATAAGGCTGCAGTAAACATAGAAGTGCATATATCTCTTCAATATCCTACTTTGGGTATATACTTTGGGATATACCCCAGAGTGGAATTGCTGGATCATATGGTAGTTTTATTTCTAATATTTTGAGGAATGTCAACCATAGTGGCTGAACCGATTTGCATTACCAACAGTGTATAAGGGTTCCCTTTTCTCCACATCCAGGATTGTGTTCTTTGTTACTGAGTTGTATGTGTTCTTTATGTATTGTGGATTCTAACCCCTTATTCAATATATGGTTTGCAAATATTTTCTCCCATTCCATAGGTTACCATTTTAATTTTTGATTGTTTCTTTTGCTGTGGAGGTTTTTTTTTTTCCTGAGAGGGGTCTGGGCTGGTTCATTGGCTCTGCTGGTTCCACAGTCCTCACCAATGTCTGTACGCCTATTACCTGATGCACAGGTGGGTGAGACACTTTGTAGGTCCCTTGGCATATGTACTAGATCCAACAGCTTTCACAAAGGCAGTTTTGTTTGTGGATGGATGTATGATTTGTTGTTTAAAAAGGAGAGATTAAAAGAGGGAGCATCTTATGCTGCCATGATGCTGAGGTCACTATCCTGCAGCAGGTTCTCTTGAAGGGACAGTGTAACCACTGCACCTCCAACGAGGCCACAGTCCACCACTTATACTGTGCAGATGCACTTCTGCATGCAAGTTCAGGGAAACAGCTCCTCCACGGTTGTCTTGAACCTCTATTCCTGATGAGATACTTAGAAGAGAGACACTAGTCGGACAAACTAGAGCTCCTATTGTTGTAGTTGGTCTCAGATTCTCATCCTCTCCCTCCTCCACTATTCCTTCTAAATTGCCTTCATCCTTAGCTATCATCTCAAAGGTCTTGGGGTCAATGTGGTGTGACTCAAAACTTCATGCCTGAAGAGTCTAAGCCCTAGTAATCAGATCCTTGCCTGGTAGGAGTTGCTGCATGTGTCCATTTAGTTACAATGGGGCAAGGAAATACCAATAGGAACCCAAGTGGATCATCTGGAGTCCACATATATTCCTCCCTGTCCCCATTGTGTAAGAGTGAACCTATTTCCTCTCTCGTTATCGTGTCAATTACTTCTGCCCCAAATAATAACTCTTCTTCTGGCTCGTTGTTCCCTCAACACAGAGTCCAAAGTTCCCTGGTGGCAGTGTAGGTTATAATTTATTGGCACAGAGCAAAAATACACCCATTTTGGGACCTCTATCTCTGAAGATCCCAGAGTTGCAGGGACAGAAAGCACAAAGTCCTCTAGTGGGTCATTGGCAATGATGATACGCAGGTCCAGTCCTGCTTCTACTCCTTCATTCCTGGACCCATATGTATTCTTTCTACTGAGGGACACAGTGCGACATAGAGGTCCCTCATTTAGTATTATTTGTTTTTATCTGACACCAAATACCTTGTCATTCCAACAGTTCTCAATTCTGTAACACTATCTGTGTGTCCCAGAAGTCAGTGGAAATCTGACTTTAACCAGTGTTAATGGAGACCCCATAAATTAAGGCTCAAGTTCCGGAATACTGCCCTAACTTCAGATGCCACTCATAAATCCTTTGGGCCACCTAACTTATGGCCAACCAGCCATAAATTTGGATATTCCTACAACCCACCCCTCAGGTTTAATAATTCACTACAACAACCCACAGAACTCAGGAAAGTACTATACAGTTGACCCTTGTACAGCACAAGGGTTGGAGGCACCAACTCTTTGCACAGTCAAAATTCCTTGAATGACTTATAGTCAGTCCTCTGTATCCATGGTTCTTCCACATTCATGGCTCCAACGGTGGATTCAACCAACTGTAGATCATGCAGTACTGTAGGCTTTACTTTTGAAAAAAAATGGATGTATAAGTTGACCCATGCAGTTGAAAGGTCAACTGTACTTATGATTACAGTTTTATTATAAAGGGTACGACTGAGGAATAGACAAATGGAAGAGATGCACAGGGTAAGGTATGGAGAGATGGGGATGAGGGGCACATAGCTTCCTTGACCTCTTCAGGCACACCACCCTCCCAGAACATTGAGATGCTCCCAACCCAGAAGTTCCCTGAACTTCATTGTTCAAGAGTATTTAATGAAGTTTTATTATGTAAGCATGTTTAATGAACTCATTGGCCGTTAATGATTAAAACTCAATCTCTAGCCCTTCATCTTCTGTGGAGGTTGAGGAGTGGGGCTGAAGGTTAACCTCTAATCATGTGCTTCATTTCTCTGGCAGCTAGCCCCCATCCTGAAACTATCTAAGGGCTGCCAAGAGTCACTTCATTAGCATAAACTCCTCCGGTATGGTGGAAGGCAGCTTGTTATAAATAACAAAAGACACTGGATCGCTCAGGAAATTCCAAGTGTTTGAGGAGTTCTGTTCAAGGGCCAGGGACAATAAATAGACCAAATATATATATATATTTTATCATACCACAGGCAACCCGCTGATCTTTTCCCACAGTGCCCATATGGTAAAAGTATCATCAAAGTCAAAAGATACTGGCACATTACTGGAGTCCATTCACTCATTAATAATTAATTCAGTTCATTATATCCTATGAAAATGTCTCCTAGGGTGGGCCAGTCAGATCTGCAGGCTTCCATTTGATTTTGTCAAGTTCCAAACGCAAGCGTAGACTCAGTAATATATATTTTTATCTTTTCAAGCGTCTGGTATATTTGAGCTAAGAGTCAATGTCATCTCTTGCTCTGAGCCTCTTTCAAGGTATTAATCTAATATTGAATCTCCCTCTTAACACATTTATTCAATCTTTTATCCTTAGCTACTATTCCTACTTATCTCTGTTTATACCCAAAGTTTTCCACTTTTTGAAGGGACATTAAGTTCAGCTGCTGTGCTGGTCTAGATTACAGGCAGCAGTACTAGTCTAGCAAGTACCTCCCCCTCAGTCCATTCCCATTCATATAGGGTAGGGTTACATAGGTACAGAACTAATGGGCTATTTATATCACTAGGCAATATAGCTGCATTAATTATAAAATCCAATTTTGCCAGATGGGGTAAATGAATAACCTGCTTAGGAATTTTGACATGAAGGTTTGAATATATAGTTATATATATATATATATATATTTTTTTTTTTTGCTTAGGAAATCATCCCTGTTCCTGGCACTTGCAGTTTCAGCTCTGGCCCTGTGACCACCGTATCAGGTAGGAAAAATAGAGTTGAACTGATGTGGGGAAGAAAAAGTGTAGTCATCACACCAGCATCCTCCCCTCTTGAGAAGAATTGCATAGTCATACCAGCATCCTCCCCTTTCCCTTCTTCCACAGATCCAGAGAAACAGATGAATATCTAAGGGGGACATTCCCTTAGCACCCCTCATGTTGAGGGTGAACACACACTCATAAGGCACATAAGCCAGCCTCTCATGCCTGTATCTCCTCCTGTTTTAGGGAACCGATGTTTCAGTTGCCAGCTCCAAATCTTTATCAAACTGTTACTCTCAGGAGACAGATGCCCATTTTTGGACATTATGGGCTGTAAAGTGCTTTCCTTGCCTGAAGAAATGTGACTCAGAGGTCCAAATTGTTGCAATATCTTCTGTTTCAGCTCCTTTATAGTACTCTAAGCATGTGCATCTAATACTGGGTGAGCAAAGCCCAGTTTGGACTCGAGGTCTATTTCTGTCAGGACCCTGTCTGAATTGACAGCTACTTTAAGCCCCCTCTCCCCCCCCCCCACCCCCAGAATCTGCATTGTGTCTCTCTTTCTGGCAAACAGAACAGCTCTTATTGGCATTTTCGGCCTCAAAGGCTGCAAGAGGAACATGTCTAGATTCAGTCTATCTCTGCGTTGCTGCAATTGCCTTATATCCATTCATTTCATGGACTCAAATAAGACCTTAGGTAAGCAGACCAAAATATCTACTAGTTGATTCCAATCACCTTCCAAACTTAGAAGAGGATTCTTCAGATGGGCATTGACATATCCTATTTTATTGCACCCCTCCAATTCTCATAGTGCTTTCCATAGGGCCATGCCTCATACAGGCATAGCTTTCCTAGCACAGTTTTCCATTGCGTTCTTCTTGACCAAATAGCCAGGCCACTGACCACTGCCTGTGAGTCAGTAAAATCCAAAACATCAAGACAACAGCATAAAACTCAGCCCATTGAGCTGTTCTGGTTTTCTCTTCTTTGATCACAGTGGTGGCATATCAAACAGGTTGTTGTTCACTCACTTTGGAACTGTCATCCATAAACCAAACAGCTCTTTGTTGTTCAGTTAAGAGCTGCTTAAAGGCCCCCTACAACTGACAATAAAATCCGGCAGATCCTCACATGGTTCCAGAGTCAGTCTTGGGGGAAAAGAGTTTACCTGCTTGATACACTGAGTAAACTCCCTGCGTTTCCTCAGTAGTATGTTCCTATATAAATCATTTCCATTTTATTATGGAATTTTTCTGGGCACCGCCCTCCCATTAAAAGCATTTCTCCAATATCACCCATGACATTATGGATATTTCCAGTTTCAAAATTATTTGTGTCCTTCAATCATAAGGGCAGTTTCAATTAATGTCAGATTACAAGCTAGTAATTGCCCCTCAAATGGAGATTCTCCAGTCCAAAGTTCCAGTAATCATTGCTGGGAGGCACTTCTGCCATGAGCCCCAGGCTAGGCTCCATGTATGGCTCTTGTACAGAGAACTTGTCTGTCCCAGCACTTCAAGTTCTGTTCTGTACTTTGTGGGCTCAGGTAACTTTATTCACTCTTATTTAGCATGTCCAATTAATATTGTTTGAAGGGCAGATTTGCACGCCTTCTGTTTTACAATGCTAGGTAGAGGAACTGTTCT
The DNA here is from genome assembly GCF_963455315.2 of Globicephala melas. Taxonomy (NCBI): domain Eukaryota; kingdom Metazoa; phylum Chordata; class Mammalia; order Artiodactyla; family Delphinidae; genus Globicephala; species Globicephala melas. The sequence continues at coordinate 21,562,174 of NC_083335.1, read as the reverse complement.
CCAGTCAGCCACAGTATCTATCCCTGTATTACATGTTATATTCAGGTGAAAGAAACACAACCACTTCACATAAAGCCTATTCAAACATACCAATTTTTGTCCAGACTTTCACTTTAATCCCATCCATCCTTATATTTCTAACTGTAGCCTCTGTGTGTACTTCATCAACAGGTTTTGGTTTTATAGTACTAGGTAGAATAAGTGCTCCCCAGTCAGGCACAACGTCCTTTCCCATAAAACATTCAAGTAAAGGAGACAAGATTCCTTTTCATGAAGTCTGTTTAAACATTCCAATTTTCATCCAAACTTCCACCTTAATCCTATCAATGTTTGCATTTCTATATTCTCTCAGTCTAATTGTAGCCTGCATTAGGATTTATCCAACAGATTTTGGAACCACGTCACAGAGTCCCAGAAACATCTTTTCTCCACCTTCTAGTTTACCTACTCATGTGCTAAGGGCAGTAAGTTTGGGGACAGTGGTTTGAGCTAAGGGCAGTAAATTTGGGGACAGTGAGTAAAAAATGTATGGGGGAAATTTACAGAAGATAAAGATTATTTTAGTGGTTTTGTTTGTACAGATCCATTTTGGCATCAACTCCCAGTCTTGGGTGATAAGATATTCTTCTCTTCCTGGTATGGTGAGGGTGCCTTTCTCATGAAGTATTTTATGACCTGCTTTTATGTAAAAAGGGCGAGGTCAAAGACCCCTTTCTGCATCTACCCTTTCTCAAATGCCTTCAACTCAAAATAATCAATATGGCAAAGCAGCATATTTTGGGGTGGCCAAAGTAGGAATTCCTTCAATAGTAAAAGTAGGAATGGAGAGGATAAAAATATTTGAAGGGTATTTAAGAGGTAAAATTGGTTGAGTTAGATGACATATTAGATGTGGATATTAAAGGGGAGTGAAGAGTCAATGATAAATCTAAGAGCTTGAGAGGGGAAGAAATAGATGACAGTATATAAGATGTGGAATACAGGAGTAAGAATGGGTTTTGATTGTAAATATGGGTTTGATTTGGGATGTGCTATATTTGAAGCACCTGGTGGATACTTGTAGTAAGTTCATGTATGTCTGAAATATAGATCAAGTGTGCAGAGATAGATTTTCAAGCTATCTGTACATAAATTGCATATAATGTGATTTGGTTGCATAATTTCTTTTGAAAAACATATATAGCAAGAATGGATGGCTAAAGATAAAACTTTTGGCAAACACTGATACTTAGAAGTTGGAGGAAAAGAATTCAGCAAAGAAAATTGATAAGATGGAATGGTAGGAGAGTGAGTTTGAAAGTAGTAACCTGGAAAAAAATATATGAGAAGGGATTTCTGAAAGAAATACATTGGAGGACTTTCTTATCAAGTGCTGAAGATAGATCAAGTAGGGGAGGTACTTAAGGGGCCACTGGATTTAGCAATCAGGGGGTCTTCGGTTTAAAACTAAAAAGGAGGCCAATGACAACTAACAGTTTCAGTAAAGTAGTTGAGACAAAAACTATTGTGGTGGATTGGAAAGTGAAAGCAAGTGGAGAATGTTCCAGAACTGAATAGTCTTTCAAAAAGTTTGAAAGAAAAGAGGAAAACAGCGCACTAGCTTGAGGAATTACCAGCTTGGAGAAGGTGTTTTTAAAACGGACAATCCTATGTATTCCTACATGCCAAAGAGAGGAAATCAGTGGAAAGGAAGAAATCGAAAACAAGAGGGCATAACAATTCAGTAAATGTTCTGGAGTAGGCTTGAGGGAATTGGAAAAGAACACATTAGGAAGAGTTAGCTGTAGAAAATACAACAGCTTTATACTCTGGATGAAAATAAGGCTATTTAAAAATTTTGTTACACTTAGTCCACTCTATCATGTTATTAACTGCCAATTTTCAATTCTCTGTTATAACATACAAAGGAAATAGGGCGAATCCCAATTTGAACATAAACAAAAGATCTGTGTTCCACTTGATCAAACTGTAAGGCTGAGAAGATGGCTATGGTAGAATAGTGAAGAATAATCCATAGAGTAGAAAAAATGAGTAGCCTTTAGAAATGAGAGCAGGCTTTAAAAGAGATGACAAGGAATTGATTGCTTTGAATTAGGAAACTTAGAATAGCAAACAAACTATATGCAGAAGTTAACCTTTGTAAGTTATGTAAGTGTGCCTTAGTACTCCAACTCCTCATATATTGTGTGCACTGATAAAAATCAAGTAAAAATTTCTTCAAAGACTAAGTGAGGCTATTTGCATTTTATTCTTATCTGGTTGTTTCTTTCAAAGCCCCCGAAATAACAGAAAGTCCCTAATGTAATTTCTAGAAGTTTTACAGTGCTGCATTAAAGGTCTTCCCATTAAAACACCTGTGATAGACCTGCACTGAATTAAGGGACTGATAGAATCTGGGAGGAGAATCTACGGTACAGTGCTGTGTCAGCAAACTTGCCATTTGCTGAATAAGAGCTGATAAACAGCAAAATCAATTTAGACAATCATAAGTTAATCCATTCTAGCAGGTATTACCAACTCTAGAGAGTGGGTATGCTAGGTATTAAAATAAGTGTTAAAGGCTAGAAAGAGAATATTTACAAACTTCTTCATTGCTCTTATATTTTTAAATGTAGTTTACTATATTTTTTACTAAATACAGGTATTTAAAATAATTTTTGATACTGTTTAATATTCCTAGTGCAAATCATTTTTATCTTATCTCATACCCATAAGGTATTGCTGATAAAGATTGCAATATAAAGTATAACAAGTCTGACTAGAAAATTAATTTTTATTCAAATGCTCCTTTAATTACAGCATCCCCCTGCTCTGGCCCAATATAAGTTTTCTTCTTAGAGTCTGAAAATATCCTTCCATATAGCTCAAATATTTTTCATACAATTATTTGAAATCAAAGGATACCTATATTACATAATCAACATTTTTGTGTCATGAAAGGCAGTATGCAAATGGTTGGGTTTAAAAGCAAGCCGATCGTGAGATGCATAACACGTTAATAACTAAGGAGTTTTTAAGGAGTTAAAAAAAATAGTGTACTGTGTGTATTTGAAATCGTATCATATTATAAATATTGCTTAGCTAGAAAATTTTTCTTCCATTCCCCTTTCTTTAAATGGAACATAGTTACACTAAGTGTCAGCTAAAAGAGCTCAAACAGCAAATTCTCTCTGAGAGAAGTTAGAAGCAGGACATTCACAATGGATTCTTTGTAAGCTGACAGGAAATATCAAAGCCAAAAAAAAGTACACTACTCTGGCTGAGAATAATCTGTTTTATAGGTTTAATCTCAAGGATTTAACTTGGCATTGGTATTGTCATATATGGGTATATATATATTTTCAATTAAAAAAATCTGGACTCCATGGACTTTTTTTTTTAACATCTTTATTGGAATATAATTGTTTTACAGTGGTGTGTTAGTTTCTGCTGTATAACAAAGTAAATCAGCTATCACTTTGTTATAGTAATAGCTACGTATATGTATATACATATACATATATCACCATATCCCCTCCGTCTTGCGTCTCCCTCCCACCCTCCCTATCCTACACCTCTAGGTGGTCACAAGCTGACCTCCCTGTGCTATGCGGCTGCTTCCCTGTGCTATGCGGCTGCTTCCCACTAGCTATCTATTTTACATTTGGTAGTGTAGATATGTCCATGTCACTCTCTCACTTCGTCCCAGCTTACCCTTCCCCCTCCCCGTGTCCTCAAGTCCATTCTCTATGTCTGTGTCTTTGTTCCTGTCCTACTGCTAGGTTCTTCAGAACCTTTTTTTTTTTTTTTAGCTTCCATATATATGTTAGCATACGGTATTTGTTTTTCTCTTTCTGACTTACTTCACTCTGTATGACAGTCTCTAGGTCCCTCCACCTCACTACAAATAACTCAATTTCGTTTCTTTTTATGGCTGAGTAATATTCCATTGTATATATGTGCCACATCTTCTTTATCCATTCCTCTGTCAATGGACACTTAGGTTGCTTCCATGTCCTGGCTATGGTAAATAGAGCTGCTATGAACATTGTGGTACATGACTCTTTTTGAATTATGGTTTTCTCAGGGTATATGCCCAGTAATGGGATCACTAGGTCACATGGTAGTTCTAGTTTTAGTTTTTTGAGGACCCTCCATACTGTTCTCCATAGTGGCTGTATCAATTTACATTCCGACCAACGGTGTAGGAGGGTTCCTTTTTCTCCACACCCTCTCAGGCATTTATTGTTTGTCGATTTTTTGATGATTGTCATTCTGACCAGTGTGAGGTGATCACCCATTGTAGTTTTGATTTGCATTTCTCTAATGATTAGCGATGTTGAACATCTTTTCATGTACTTTTTGGCCATCTGTATGTCTTCTTTGGAGAAATGTCTATTTAGGTCTTCTGCCCATTTTTGGATTGGGTTGTTTGATTTTTTGATATTGAGCTGCATGAACTGCTTGTAAATTTTGGAGGTTAATCCTTTGCCAGTTGCTTCATTTGCAAATATTTTCTCCCATTCTGAGTGTTGTCTTTTCTTCTTGTTTATGGTTTCCTTTGCTGTGCAAAAGCTTTTAAGTTTCATTAGGTCCCATTTGTTTATTTTTGTTTTTATTTCCATTTCTCTAGGAGATGGGTCAAAAAGGATCTTGCTGTGATTGATGTCATAGAGTGTTTGTTGTAGTTTCTTAGGACAGGGCCGAAAGTAAGCTCATCACACGAGATGAATTGTGCCAAAGCACAGCAGTAGAGGGCTGCCGCTCGCTCAGGCAAAACAGCGCCTTCTGTCTTGCTCTGGTAACTTTTATTAAAGCATTATTTAGGTTTACACTTTAAGACTTGTTTTCTTAACATTTCAGAAGAAGTGCCAAAGCAGCAACCTATGTTTTTATTAATTATACAAGCAATAATTGGCTTTCGTGAGCACCTGCCATGCTTCGTCCTTGAGCACAAGAACAGCACAAAGTTGCCACCATTATTTTGATTATACTGAAGTAGCACAAGGACATTTCCTTGCGTTCCCACCACTCTGATTATACTGAGGACATCTCATGGATCAGTGCCCAAAGCACTCAATGCTGCTTTTGTAGGCCCCCGGTTTGCGGGGCGGGGGGGGGGGGGGTGGCGCTCGAAGCATTCAGAACTGTTCACAACTCTGGCTTATTCGCATGCCCCCGGTTTGCTGGGGGGGGCTCAAAGCAATCAGGACTGTTTGCAGTTCTGGCTTATTTGCCAGCCCCCAGTTTGCTGGGGGGGGGGCTCATGGGTCACGTCTCCTTTCCATGTCCTCAGTTATCCCACTACAGTGTTCTACATATGTTTTCCTCTAAGAGTTTGATAGTGTCTGGCCTTACATTTAGGTCTTTAATCCATTTGGAGTTTATTTTTGGGTATGGTGTTAGGGAGTGTTCTAATTTCATTCTTTTACATGTAGCTGTCCAGTTTGCCCAGCACCACTTATTGAAGAGGCTGTCTTTTCTCCACTGTGTATTCTTATCTATCTCCTTTATCAAGGATAAGGTGACCATAAGTGTGTGGGTTTACCTCTGGGCTTTCTATCCTGTTCCATTGACCTTTATTTCTGTTTTTGTGCCAGTACCATACTGTCTTGAACTGTAGCTTTGTAGTATAGTCTGAAGTCAGGGAGCCTGATTCCTCTAGCTCCATTTTTCTTTCTCAGGATTGCTTTGGCTATTTGGGGTCTTTTGTGTTTCCATACAAATTGTGAAATTTTTTTGTTCTAGTTCTGTGAAAAATGCCATTGGTAGTTTGATAGGGATTGCATTGAATCTGTAGATTGCTTTGGGTAGTATAGTAATTTTCACAATGTTGATTCTTCCAATCCAAGAACATGGTATATCTCTTCATCTGTTTGCATCATCTTTAATTTCTTTCATCAGTGTCTTATAGTTTTCTGCATACAGGCCTTTTGTCTCCTCAGGTAGGTTTATTCCTAGGTATTTTATTCTTTTTATTGCAATGGTAAATGGGAGTGTTTCCTTAATTTCCCTTTCAGATTTTTCTTCGTTAGTGTAGAGGAATGCAAGAGATTTCTGTGCATTAATTTTGTATCCTGCTACTTTACCAAATTTATTGATTAGCTCTAGTAGTTTTCTGGTAGCATCTTTAGGATTCTTTACATATAGTATCATCATGTCATCTGCAAACAGTGGCAGTTTTACTTCTTCTTTTCTCATTTGGATTCCTTTTATTTCTTTTTCTTCTCTGATTGCTGTAGCTAAAATCTCCAAAACTATGGTGAATAATAGTGGTGAGAGTGGGCAACCTTGTCTTGTTCCTGATCTTAGTGGAAATGGTTTCAGTTTTTCACCATTGAGAACGATGTTGGCTGTAGGTTTGTCATATATGGCCTTTATTATACTGAGGTACGTTCCCTCTCTGCCTACTTTCTGGAGGGTTTTTATCATAAATGGGTGTTGAATTTTGTCCAAAGCTTTTTCTGCATCTATTGAGATGATCATATGGTTTTTCCCCTTCAATTTGTTAATACGGTGTATCACATTGATTGATTTGCATGTATTGAAGATTCCTTGCATTCCTGGGATACTCCATGGACTTTTCAACAATCATTCCATTTGTGGTAGGTAAAACCCATGGGGAGTCCATCCTGTGGGAAATGGATAAATTTGTCTCTAAATCCAGGCATTTGCTAGTGTAACTCTGGAACCACCTTGCCACTCAATCAGCTAGGCCAGTAGCAGGTTGGCTGTCATTTATGGGATATACAATTATGTGGTTCTATCTTTGTTTACATTATTTCTAAACCTTCCTCCAACTCGCACAAACCGCCTCTTCTTTCTTGATTATGGCTCTGGTTAACCTCAGATATACTGAATCATGAAACAGATTAGAGTTTAAATGCTGTGAAAATTCATTGCCTTGGAATATTAAATAAGTTTAACCTTTTACTCTTGCTCTTTGCTCTTTTGGATCTAAGGTGCATGTTTGCATCTTTACCTTACAAGGCTGGACACAATGTGCTTCTGTTGGTACAGAGCTTAAGTATAATCTGGGTGTTTATGAATTAATCAACCACCAGGTCTACTGGTAAAAGAAGAGTGCAGGAGTAAGTGGTTTAAAAAGGAGTGACATTTGACTGAAGATCAGGATTATTGTGGTGAACAGAGTGCATGAGGAATTTAAGTTTAAAAAGATCCAGGAGGAGAGAGAAAACATGATTTCAAGGAAATATAGCATCATGGAGAAAAAACAACCTGGTTTTAGGATATCTACAATAAGTATGTCTAACCGAATGAAAATCCATTCTGCCTTGAAAATGCTATCCAATGTGATTCTGAAATCTTCCTAGGCAATAATGGTAATAACGGCACCCTCATCATCTGGAAATTACTTATTCACCAAATTCTCATTCTGTGCTTTCTTACCCTAGTTCTTGGCACATAACAGATTTCTGGTGTACATTTGTTGAAAGAATCATCTTATAATGTTTTCATAAGAGCAACATTAGCTTTAATGCATAGTCAAGCCATGGTCTAGCTATGTCCCTTACATGTTGTTATGAGCTGAACTCTGTCCCCACCAAAATTCATATGTTGAAAGTCTTAACCGGAAGTACTTTAACAATGTGATCATATTTGAAGACAGAATCTTTAAAGGGGTAGTTAAGTTAAAATGAGGTCATTAGACTGGGCCATAATCTAATATGACTGGAGTCTTTATAAAAAGATGAAATTTGGACACAGACATGTACAGAGTGAAGACCATGTGAAGACAGAGAAGACAGTTGTCTATAAGCCAAGAAGAGGGGCTTGGAACAAATCCTTCCCTTGAGGCCCTCAGAAGATACCAGCCCCTGCTGGAACTCTGATCTTCGACTTCTAGCCTCCAGAGTTGTGAGAAAATAAATTTCTGTTATTAAGCTACCCAGTCTGTGGTACTTTGTTATGGCAGCCCTAGCAAACTAATACAAATATTTTTTCAGTTGTGCATAAATCACCAGAAATTTCCTATTTTGGAATAGTTCAACATGACTTTGTTATTAGGCATAATCATATTTAGGTAAATTTAAGAAATATCACTGAGCTAAGAACTAACACATTCCTGTACACTATTTCTCAGGGCCCCTTTTGCTACACCCATCTGGACCGCCATCTCTGTCCTGGTCCATACACGCTAGTGTACTCAAGGTCAGCTTGGAACCATGTTGAGAGTTAAGGCAAAAAGTTGCCTAAACCTAGAAAAGTGGCTCTTAGACTAATGCAGTTAGACACAATGGATTAGACGTATACATAGCAACATACAGAAATTCTAAAAAAAAAAACAGTGTAAACATACTATAATATTACATGACAAGACGCAGTTTGACACAGTTGTTAAGAATGTGGATCTGACAGCCAGACATATGGGTTTTTATCCCAGCGCTTCTACTTTCTAGTTGTGTGTATGACCTTGGCCAAGATACTTAAATTCTCTATGCCTTAGTTTCCTCCTCTATTTATGAGGATAATAATAGTACTTATACCATAATGTTGTTGTGATGATTAAATGACTTAGTACATGTAAACCTGCTTGGAACAGTGTCTGACACATGGAAAGTGCTATGTCAGTGTTAACAAAATTATTTAGAATTAATGCCATTTACATAAGTTATAAACATACGCATACAAAATAACACCACACATTTTCAAGGCATACCTCTAAACAAAAAATACACATTAAATACATTATAATGCTTATCTGTAAATAAGGAGGAAGGGAAGTGGAAAATGAAGTTAAAAAGGAATGTAAGAATGAATGAATGAAATGAATAAGTGAATGAATGAATCAATGTACAAACAGACAGGAAGGGGCCTTACACAGGTTGGTGACTGATTATGTGCTGTGAACAAAGGAGTATGAATAAATCAACATTCTTCAGCTGAGTTGCAAAAGGAAGGAAGGAAGGAAAGAAGGAAGGAAGGAAGGATGGGAGGGAGGGAGGGAGGAAAGGAACGATTAAAGAAAGAGATGCTCAGGCCCACATACATAAATTGAAGCCTTGAGTTTAAAAATATACAGCTCAAAGACACCATTTAGAGTCCTGAAGTTGATATGTCTGTGGAACACACAGCATACACTGCCCAAAAAAAAAAAAAAATCAAGTTCAGAACACCATACCTGTTCAAATGAATCATTCTCCCTCAATAATCAAAGGAACTGTTAGAGATATTGGGCTTAGGTCCATGAATATCACTCTGGGGAAAAAAAAATCAGTGTATAATTAATTTAAAATAGATAGAGATAAATACTCTTATACTGAATCCTGATGGAAAAGTTATTTTAGAAATTTCAAAAAATTTAAAACCAAGCCATTTTCGTCCTCTCCTTCCCCCCACAAAATAATGCTTTGCAATTACTGACAAATAGATACATTCAGTGCTTTCCTCTATTATTTCCGACTAGTGCTAAAGCTATTTTTTAAAGAACCTTTTAAAATAAAGGCCTGGCTAAAAATGGGCACTGTATTTGTTTAAAAAGCTTAGGCATTAGGATGTTTCAGGCAATTTACTATTATTCTTGCCAGCTTAAACACCAGTTATTTTAAAAGGCTTAAATGTTAAATACAGAAGATGAAAGTAAACAAAGGAATGATTTATTATTCTTTCCATTATAACCAAATCAGCCCTGATATATGATAAGTTCCTTTTCATTGTACTTTTCTAATATCTTCTTCTCTCTGAGTTCAAACCCCTTTACAAAGGTTAGTTCATTTATCTTTATAATGTCTCCTTAAAGAAGGTAGTAGGTTATTATCACTATCTCCATGAAAGGATGAACAATAGAGGAAAAGTGATGGTTCATGGATGAAATTATTAAGCTGTATAAATTTCCATAAGATCATCTGTATTAAATCACCTCACATACAATATCTTGTGCTGTTGTCCAGCCTTTTCATGAATATGCCTATTGTTTTCACAGCTAGTGCATAACCTCCTCCTGTTTATCAAGGTTTGTGCTGTGTTTTCTTCTTGCATTGAGCTTTTTGCTAACCCTAGTATATACAGCTGAGCATATGACAGGTGGCTAACAAATGTCTACTAATGAATGTTTATTTGGGAAGGGTGACTGTATTGTGTCTTTTACATTACTGACACGAAAGTAAGGTAGGCCCAGAAATTCACTGCCAGAAATCACCCTTCATTTCCATCACAGATGAAACTAACAGCCTTCAAATAAGGCTAAATCCTGTAATGTGTAACATTGCTTCAATATGTGGGTTATTAACTGGGGAATGAATTTAAAAGAGCATATGGAAATGTCATAATAACGTAGAATATTAGAACATAGATGGACAGCACTCTAGACTTGAATCCTGTAAGAATTAGAGTTTCAGTTGTGCAAGATGAAATAAGTTCTGGGGATCTGACGTACAGCAATGTAGCTATAGTTAACAATACTGTATTGTATACTTGAAATTTGTTAAGAGGGTAGGTCATAAGTGTTCACGCACACACACACACACACAGAGTAACTATGTGTGGTGATGGATGTTAATTACCTTGATTGTGATGACTATTTCACAATGTATATCAAACATCAAGTTATACATCTTAAATAGATACAATTTTTATTTGCCAATTATACCTCAATAAAGCTGGAAAAAAAGAGAATATTAGAGTCTGAAGAGAAGACTTAATGGTTTCCTCATTCTCCATCCTCATTCTCGACTTTGCAAGCTTTTGAATTTGACAGACTATTTCAATCATGTCTCCCATTCATTATTTAACTCACTTTGTGACTGCAGGAAGTTGATATGATGGAGGATATTGTACAATAATCACTAAGGATGGGAAGACTCTCTCAGAATTGCGAGTTAAATTGGATTATCCATTTTAGCTAGGGAGGTCAGACGTCATTAAGTATTTGTTTAGAAGATCTTAACACCCCAGAACTAATGTCACTCTTTCCATGCTAGCCAAAAAAAATGTTTTAAGTTGCTCTTTTAAAACTTTTCAGATCAATCCTTGAAGAGAAATGTTGAATTTTAATATGCAATAAAACATGTATAAAGTTTTGCTATTTGGTATCCACTAAAATTTCAGAAACCTATACACAAGGTATTTGCCAACTTAGAATTTTAACATTCTTTAGGACTGTGGCTGGAAGTTATATTAATCCTTAGCTCTGCATTACTATAGTATGAAACTCATTTGATGGTGTACAAGCCCTCCGTAGTGAGCACCCCATAATCTTCCCCATTTCCATCTCTCTCTGTTATCTCCTCATTACAGCTTTATCTGAATGCCATATGCTGGTTTTTCTCACATCTCTGCCTTTGTATACTTTGCTCTTTAGGCCTAGAATGAATGCCCTTCCTCATCGTCTAAGATAGTCTCACTCATTCTTCAAGAACCATCTCGATAATTCCTCCTCATCAAAGTCCTCTCTAATATCTGTGATCCCCTAAGCCTCAGAAGAATTGATTATTCTTTCTTACTACACCCCTCAAAGAGAAGTGATTATTCCATATTTTGTGCCACCACCATAGCTTTTACATACTTCTGTAATAGCACTTATAAAGCCACAATGTAAGTATGTGTCTACAGGTGGGTTTCTCTGCAAGATCATGAATGTCTGGGAGGCAGGAAGGCAGAGACTGTATCTGACGTATAACTACATGTGTAATAGGCAGAATTCAAGCGTGAGAATGAACGTTCAACAGTAGGTTGCTTCTCAGATTTTAAACAATGGTCACTTCACCTTTTCAAGTTTTTGCTTCAACTTGTGACACAGTTTTAAATTTCTCTTTATCTTCTCTCACCAAAAATGAGATAAATTTGCTTGCAAATAGACAAATTCTGTAAAATTATTTTGGTAATTAGACTATGCATTTTGATAAGATTGTCACTCCAGAGCTAAATTATAATACTGAGGGGATTTTCTTACATCTATTAGCAATCAATTGAGTGCCTCCATTTCTACAATATACCACAAACATTTAAATTTCACACAAATGTATCAGGTAGTTTAAAGTCTGTAAAGAGGTCTGCCTTTTGTCTTGAATACTCAGAAATCTTGTGGCTTTTATGTATCTGGTAATATTCATAAAAACACTAAAATGTAATTACTACTAATAATGGCTTTTTTTTGTTGTCAAAGTCATAGTGTTCCTTGTGCAGATTTATTACTAAGTTTATATATCAACCTGATACCATAGCAATCATATAAAGCTGTATGAGATTGTTTTAAAGATGTCTTTCTCTTAAATTTAACATATTCTTCACCCTTGTTATATCAGCTAGCAAGATAATTTTAAAGAGCATTACCAAAATACAAAGAAGTAATCAATCATCATCTAGCAGGCATGAAATACACGTTAATTGAGTAAAAATGAACTTCTGCAAAGACTGGATTTTATATGGCAGTATTATAATGTGCTTCTCCATGGTACATATTTTAAATTTATCAACAAAAGTTAGATTTAAAAAATACGGTTATATTCTTATTTACAACTCTAGCTATTAAATACACTTTTTTCACAAAAATCGACGTGATCAAAAATAAGATGTTAAGACCGGTGGGTATTCTTTTACAATTTAATTTTCACATCCCTTATAGGTACTTGTGGTAAATGTTTCTTTCATATTTTAATTAGGTCACAAATACATGTGTAATAGGCAGATTGGATTAACCTCTAGTAATGAAAAACCTGCATTTTCAGTGGTAAATCTAGTTTCAACTATGAATGATGCATTCTGAATGTAGTTAATGTTAAAAGAAAAATTTCACTTCATGTTATTCATTTTAACTGACTTATGTGGAATAAAATGGTAAATATACCTATATGAGTTTGAACTACAGGATTTGTAGGATTGGGTTTTCTCTCAACAGTCAATAAATAAATGATAATGACAAAACTAAGGTTATGAATAATGATTAATAATTCCGGCAAAGTTAGAACAACAGCTCCTGACTAAAATCATAATAAAATCAGGAAATGCACTTTATAAAAGAAATATTTTTCTTAGTAACTTCATTACCCAATATGATCATTTTAAGCAGGTGATTAATCCTCCTTGCTGATAAACTTAAATTCTAATAATTGCTTTTCAATACAAATGCACTGCTTTCATTTAAAAGAAGGCTATTTTACTGAAGAACTCTTACTCACCCTGAATTCAAATACAGCCTCATTTCGTAGACTTATTAAGCACTCCTGTGATGACAAGTGAACATTATAAACTGCTACTTATACGAAAATTCTGGAAGAAAAAATATGCTTTATGTTCATCTTAGTGTATAACAAATTGTTTTCCTCGCCACTACAATTTATTGCTGTCTTAAATGACACTTTGCCTTTATTTAGTTTAACCTTTTCTTAAGTCTTAGGTCAAATTGTTATGTCCTGACATTGGCAATTATTGAACAATACTATCCTTGTTTTAGCTAAAATTGGATGAAAATGATGCTCCAGAAACAGTGACAGAGCACTTCCTCTCAGCAAGTCTCCTTAAGAAAGTGGTTTTTGTTCCCTTTGTTTCTCTTTGTTCCCTAGCAGTGAAAGACTTTCTGATATTACAGGTATTTAAGAGTAAGGCAAATTACATTGTATACATATTCAGGTGCAAGTTTTACTTGAAAGAGAAAAACAATTCTCGGTTTATCTTTATGCACATGTAAGCAAATATCTTATAAACCTTAAAATATTATCTTAAAGTACTCTGCGTATAAATTAATTCTTCTTGGACAGTTTTAAAAAGAGTTAATATGGACAATATTTTATAAATGATAGCATATGGGTGCAAGAAAATCAACTAGCTCCACCAGGAACCACGTTCCAAAGTCCCTCATTCTTATTTATCCATGATATCATGAGTTACTCTATGAAATTTGTGTGCAGATTATCATACACACACATACACTTGAAGGGAAGCCTTCAAGTCCACCTCTGTTACTTAGAGACATACATGTACCCGGGCCAAGCAAATATCTGACTAGAAATCCTACTAAATGAACTATAGGTCTGATGGCAAACAGATATCTAAGCAAGCAAGGGGCTGGAATCAGAGTTGAGGTGTGCCTTGTTGACCAGAAACAAATAGCCTGCCAGTTATTCCTCCAGCAAAGACGGGCTTACTTGGGATCAGCAGAGAACTGCAAGTCCCCCACGTGGCAAGGGAAGGAGAAGGCTTCTCTAGAGAGGAAAGGGAAGTTGGCAGGGCTAGAGTAAACCAGGAGTCCATGGCTTTTCACTGACTTGAGTTCTTGCCAGGAAAGAAGAGTCATTCTTCCTCCTGTTGGGCTCTGCTATCTTCACAGGGCACGAGAGCTCCCCCTTCTGGGAGCTCTCTATTTAATTGTGGTTTCTGTGTATTAGCTTTTTACAGCCTCATGAAAGTAGTTTAAAACAAAGAAATATAAGCAGTCTGACAGATCAGAAAAAAAAAAAGGTAGAAATTTACGAGTATTTACTTTAGGAAACAAGGTTATAATGTCTGATTTTAGGATACAAGTATTTAATTTCTCTCTGCCCTATTTTTATATTTCCTTCTGTACGGGTGGCTCTGAGAAAGCGTTTAGAGAGCTTCAGGCAAATTGTTATTCTGAATTAGGCAGGATTTAGCCCTAAATGTGAGCCGATGTAAATGTACAGTGAACAGCTATTCAACTGTGGGTAAATTAGTTTGTGTCTGAGTGTATCATAAAACCATAATAAAAATTTGTTTAAACAGAAGTTCTCTTATTTTATTACAGCCGATACTACCCGTTGGTTGGTAATGTATATATGCATTACACTAGTTTATATTAAGTATGCAGGCTTACTTTCCTAGCTTAGACCTTCTTAATAATGTTTTTATTAATAATGTTTTTATTCGTGGAATGTATGTACTTACAAGGTACAAATACTTACTTAAGCTAAGAGGTGAGAAACCGTTGGATGGAACTGTAAACAAGATCCTAACAAATGGATCGTAGCTAGTTCTTTCCCACTGGTGTCTTGTGTTCTTGCCATAGGCATGCAATCCTGAGCTATGCATACAATTATAGATCTCACAAATATTTTTATAGTAATTGTCTTAGTCCATTTTGGCTCCTATAACAAAAATACTATAAACTGCATGGCTTATAAACAATAAGCACTTATTTCTCACAGTTCTGGAAGCTGAGAAGTCCAGGATCATGGCACCAGCAGATTCAATGCCTGATGAGAGCCAGTTTCCTCATAGCCAATTTCCTCATAGATGCTCATCTTTTCACTATAACCTAACATGGCAGAAGGGGCAAGGGAGCTTTATTAGGCCTCTTTTATAGGGCATTAATCCCTTATAATTCATGAGGGTTCCACATTCATGACCTAAGCACCTCTCAAAGGCCCCACCTCATAATACCATCAGTTGGGGCATGAGGTTTCAACATATGAATTTTAGGCAATACATTCGGTCCATAGCATTCTACCTCTGAGCGTCCAAAATTCATGTCCTCGCATGTCATCAACTCAAAAGTCCAAGTCCAAAGTCCGATCTAAGTTTCATCAAAATTAGATATGAGCAAGAGTCAAAATATGATTCATCTGAGGCAAATTGTTTTCCGTGAACCTGTGAAAACAAAGATGTTATGGGCTTACAAAACAAATGGTGGGACAGGCATAGGGTACACATTCCAATTTCAAAAGGGAGAAATAAGAAAGAAAAAAGGAGGTCCAAGATAAGTCCAAAACCTAATGGGGCAAATAACACTACATGCCAAGGCTTGATGTCTCGCCTTCTGGACACATTGGAGCCTGGGCTCACCATGATGACTTTGTTGGATGCAGCTCAACCAGCAGCTAGTGGGTTGGAATAGTGTGCCTGTGGTTCTGGTCTGGAGTCAGGAGAATAGCCCTACCCTCAGGGCTCATCTGGGCATTGCCCTAGTTGGGACTCTCTCAGGTGGCTCCACCTAGCAGTACACCACTCTTGGTACCAATTTTCCATCTTAGTCTGTTTGAGCTGCTATGACCAAGATACCATAAACTGGATGGCTTATAAACAATAAACATATTTCTCATGGTTCTAGAGGTTGGAAGTCCAAGACCAAAGAACTGGAAGATTCAACGTCTGGTGGGGATAATCATTAGTTCATAGATAGTGGCATATTTTGGCTGTGTCCTTACATGAAGGGGCTGGGGATCTCTCTGGAGCCTCTTTTATAGGAGCACTAATCCTATTCATGAGAGCTACACCCTCAGGACATAATCACCTCCAAATACTATATCACCTTGGGGGTTAGAATTTCAACATATGAATGGGGGGGGAACACAAACATTCTTATTTTGACAAAACCAAATGTATTTATCATAAATGGATCGGCAGGAGAATGAAGACAGTTTATTCAGGAGGAAGCAAAAAAAAAAAAAAAAGTAAGGTATTCCAGATTTTCAGATTTCACACCATTAAAAGATTATCCAAATTCTTTCACTGAAACTAAAATGTCATAATATCAAATATTACTGCAGGTAAGTGAACATGTTTGTGTTTGTCAATATCTTTATAAAATACTATCAAATAGGTTTGAAAGATAACCATTTGGTTTTAAAGTGGCTTAATCTTTCTTAAGTTTTCCATTACAATGAGACTCAATGTGCTTAGAAGTTTAGAGTATCATAGAGAAAAATTACTGATGCTCTCTTGAACACTTTCATTATAATTATAACCATTTCCTATTCTCACAATTTCCCCACAGTTTGCAAATAAGGTATGATTTACCAAGAATAAAATCACTGTCTTCCTATCAATTACACTGAAAATATTCTCAGCTAAGTGATAACAGATAGCAATTCAGTATTGATTTCCTTTCTCTGGGTTCTGATTTCAGTTGAAACATAAATTATACACTGGATGAAGATTTGAGAAATATCACATCGAGATACAATTCAATAGAGATGATTTGTTATTCACATAAAAATTTTAGACAACAACCCTTTTTGAAATGTGGTAAGTAGTTTCAGATGATTTCTAGTCACATGACTGGTTGATATCAGTTCATATTAATACATGGCCAATTACCATTAACCTATCCAAAAGTTTTCATCTGGAGACCTTTCCTCTAAAAATAGATGACCATTATCTCCATTTATGCCTCTTGAGCCACTCTTAGCATTTGCAATGTGTACATAATTCTTCCACGTACAAGACAATTGTTAGACAATGTTTCCTCAACCATGTTTCTTAGAATACTGATTCAATGAGTTTCTCTGTAAGAAGAAAAACAAAGTTCTTTCTGGTGAAGTATGTTTTAGAAATGCTACAAACCATACCCACCTCTTGGAGATTTACAGTGCACATGACCACGTGAAAATCTCTGAAAGGAAAGGAGCAGTTTAATATCGTTTAACCCAGTATTTCACAAATAAGTTTGTCCACAGAAAACCATTTCTTTTTTTTTTCTTTTTTTTTTTTTGCAGTACGCAGGCCTCTCACTGTTGTGGCCTCTGCCGTTGCGGAGCACAGGCTCCGGACGCGCAGGCTCAGCGGCCATGGCTCACGGGCCTAGCCGCTCCGTGGCATGCGGGATCCTCCCAGACCGGGGCACGAACCTGTGTCCCCTGCATCGGCAGGCGGACTCTCAACCACTGTGCCACCAGGGAAGCCCCAGAAAACCATTTCTTATGGAATAAATATTTACATCCCAAGGGAACATGATAAAAATTAATGAATGTTGGGTTGAGAAATTCTCAGAAGGATATTAAATATTGATTAAATCTTACTAGTACTGAAATACACACATCATGGTAAAATTATGTATCAGGAAACCCAATAACATAATAAAGAATCTATTAGGTACTTAGAAATAAAAAAGAACTTTAGAAGAATGATTGAAATCCATGTGTAAACATGAAATATGATCTAAATGATTTTTCTCAAGCTAATTCACAATAAGACTGAAAAAGTCAAATTAATAAGGTTCAGCAAATATCTTTATGGTGGAAAGATAAGAAAGCATACAATCTCTAAAGTTTTATTTCCATTTAAAATTAAATTCTATGCATATTAAAATGTTTGAATTTAATTATAGTGAGTATTGGTGAGATTGTGGGAAATAAGAATTCTCATACAATTAGGAGAAAGTATAAAGTGGTATATTTTTAGAGTGAAATTTAGTTATATATATTAACATTTAAAATGTGTATATTGCATATACACACTACCATGTGTAAAACTGATAGCTAGTGGGAACCTGCTACATAGCACATGGAGCTCAGCTCAGTGCTCTGTGATGACCTAGATGGGTGGGATTGGGGGTGGTGGTGGGAGGGAGGTCCAAGAGGGAGGGGACATATGTATACATATAGCTGATTCACTTCATTGTACAGCAGAAACTAACACAACATTGTAAATCAACTATACTCCAATAAAAAAAATATTTCAGGAATTAAAAATAATAATAAATAAAAAATAAAAGATAAAATCTGTATATTGATTGACCAAAAAGATCCACTGGCAGGAATTTACAGTATGCATATATACTATATGGAAACAAAAGTATACATATCTTTGTTACAACACAACAGTGATTTTACTCTTGGTAAATTATACCTTATTTGTAAACTGTGGGGAAATTGTGAGAATAGGAAATGATTATAATTATAATGAAAATGTTCAAAAGAACATCAGTAGTTCTTCTCTTTAATACTCTAAGCTTCTAAGCACACTAAGATTGTGTCTCGTAATGGAAAACTTAAGAAAGATTAAGCTAGTTTAAAACCAAATATTTATCTTTCAGAAACCAAAGGCAATATAAATATCTATTCATAAAAGAATTGCCATATGAATTACAGTAAATTCATATACTTGCATATGATGTCATCATTTTCTGAAGAGATCTCAAAGGTATATTCTTAATAACACTGTGGTTAAGACTATGGACTTCAGACGTTGCTACCTGAGTTCAAATTCTGGCTACATGTATGTTACTTACTAGCTGTGTGACTTTGGGAATTTACTTAACCTCTCTTTTCATCATTTTTCTCATCTGAAAAAGGGGAATAATAATAGCACCTAAGTCTCAGGACTGTTCTGAGGATTACAAGCATATTAGATACTACTAATACATCAAAAAAGTAAAATGCAGGGCTTCCCTGGTGTGCAGTGGTTGGGAGTCCGCCTGCCGATGTAGGGGACACGGGTTCGTGCCCCGGTCCGGGAGGATTTCGCATGCCGCGGAGCGGCTGGGCCCGTGAGCCATGGCCGCTGAGCCTGCGCTCCGCAATGGGAGAGGCCACAACAGTGAGAGGCCCGCGTGCTGTGGGAAAAAAAAAAAAAAGTAAAATGCAGAGACTCCTACTTCCCAGGTGAGATGGAGTATGTTTTAATAGACCAGTGGTATTACCAAGGACACCTAGAAAAGCAGGATTTAAAAAAGAAACAACATAAATCATCAGTTTAAATATGTTAGAGCTTGTAGAAGCTACAAGGTGAAGAAGGGCAAATATTTTAGACAGTAGAATCTTGCAGAGGTGAGCAGATCTTACGTAGTTGCCTTCCCCAATTTGTCATTTCTGAGTATAAGCCAGAGGCTAATAATCTGAGTTTATCCTGGACGAATGGCTGTGAGCAGAGGGAGGAGGGGAAGGAGAGAATCTAGCATAGTTTTTGATAGTCTCACAAGGCTAGAGTGACAAAATTAGAGACATGAAGAGTCAAGCATGTGACCAGTTTTCTTCTCAAAACATTTGCTGAATTGTGAAGCTGCACAGGTCAGGAGATAAAGGTGTGAAGCTGGAATCCTCTAATAAGAACAGAGTTTTTGGCGGTCTTGCTGTGCTTAGGAGAAAAAGGTAAGAGGTTAGGACCTGCCAAGGGATGAGGCCCTGGTAACACAGCAAGTTGTCAGGTGAAATCTCTGGAGGGTTATGCCCTAGGAACAGGAATGACTCAGGAGTAGAATCTTAGCCTTACCAAACTGCAACGTAGACTTGTGTCATCTTGGTCTCTCAGTGGATAAAGGTGATCAGCTCGCATTATGCTGTCCAAAAGAGGAAAGTTTAAATCATTTCTGATTGAATAGAATGTCATCTGGAGCCTGTACAAATTTAAACAAAAGTTCCAAAATTTGATGATAATTATTAAACATCCTAAGGGTTAGGACCAGAGACCCCAAAACAAGGGGAAAATCAAACACTAGAAACTGACATACAGGTGATCAAAATTTTGCAATTAGTAGACAAGGAATTTTTTGATATAACTACTATTGACCCTTGAACAACATGGGTTTGCACTGGGATTTTTTTCAGTAAATACAGTACTACGTGATTTGCAGTTGTCTGAATCCACAGATGAGGAGCACAGGATGTGGAATGCTGATATGGGACTTGAGCATCCATGTATTTTGGTATCCTCGGCAGGTCCTGGAACCAATCCCAAGGGACACTGTAATACGTTCAATAAAATAATAGTTTAAGAATTTTACCATAAAAATAGAATATATAGAAAGTATACAAAATATAAAATATAGAATATACAACAAAAATAAAATGACTGCCTTAAAATGTCAAATACATGGCTTTAACAGTAAATTAAACAGTGTAAAGTGAGAATGAAAAAGATGTAAAATATAGAAAAGGGGATAAGGGACATATTGGGCACATTAAAAAGTTCTAACATACCAGTAATTTGTTATCTATAAGGAAAGAAGAGAAAATGAGACAGAAACAATATCTGAAGAGATTGTATCTGGAATTTCTCAAAATTGATAAACCCACAGATTCAAGAATTTCTGAGAACCCCAATAAAGATACATTCAATAAAAATCACACCTAGACATATCAAGATTACACTGACAAAAACCAGAGACAAAAAAATAAAATCTTAAAAGCAGGTTGGAGGGCAAAGGGTACATTACAACCAAAGGAACAATAATATGACTTGGCAACTGGTTTCTCAGTGGAAATGAAAACTAAATGGATGACATATTGAAACTGAAATAAAATACTGGCCAACCTTGAATTCCATACTCAGTGAAAATACTTTTCAAAAATGCAAGTGAAATAAAGGTATTGTCAGATGAACAATAAGTAAGAGATGTTGTCACCAGTACACTTATCCTAAAAAAATGCACAATGAAGTACTTGGGGTAGAAATAAAATTATTCTAGATGGAAACAAAAAAATATGTAATAGAATGAAGAACACATGAAAGGGTAAATATGTGCATAAATTTAAAAACTGAATAGAATTATGATACAAATGTCTTCCATTTAAAATTTGTATAGAATTAAAATACATGACAACAATATTGGAAAATGTGGTAGGGAATAAAGTGCATTAATAGATTGGAAGATTCTAGTATTATTGGGGGAGTAGTGGAAGATATATATATCTTATAAAATTATTTGAGTCATTCAAAAGAAGTTAAGAAGGGAGAGAAAAACAGAACAGGAAGATATAATGAAAAAGAAATAGCAAGATGGTGGGTATAAATAAAAAGGTATGAGTAATTGCATTATATATAATGGATTAAATTCTCCATTAAAAACCTAAAGGTGGAAGGTTAAATATAAAGCAATTATATGCTGTTAATAAATTTTAAAGCAGAAAAATAGAAGAGTGAAGATAATATGCCATGCATATGCTAACTGAAAGAAATCTGGTGTGTCCATAATAATATTACAGAAGACAAGAAGAAGTTTTAGAGATAAAAAAGGGATATTTCAAAATGGTGCTGTGGGGTACAGATATCTTTTCTAGTGTTTCTGGAAACAGAAATCAGATATTCCATGTAGAAGAATGAAGTTTGACTCCTCTCTTGCACCATTAACAAAAAATTAACTCAAATGGATTAAAGACTTAAATGTAAGACTTGAAACCCATGAAACTCCTAGAAGAAAATGAAGGAAAAAAGTTCCTTGACATGGGTCTTGGTAACAATTTTTTGGAAATCACACCTAAAGTACAAGCAGCAAAATAAAAAATAAACAAGTGGGACTATATCAAATTTAAAAGCTTTTGCATAGCAAAAGAATCCATCAACAAAGTGAAGCAACAACCTACAGAATGGGAAAAAATATTTGCAAATCATCTATATGATAAGGGGTTACTATCCAAAATATACGAAGAACTCATACAACTCAATAGCAAAAAAACAAAGAATCCAATTCAAAAATGAGCAAAGGACCTGAACGCACATTTTTCCAAAGAAGATATTCCAATGGCTAACAGGTACATGAAAAGGTGCTCAATATCACTAGTAATCAGGGAAATGCAAATCAAAACTACAATGAGATGTCACCTCACACCTGTTAGAATGGCTTTTATAAAAAAGACAAGTAATAACAAATGCTGGCATGGATGTGGAGAAAAGGGAACCTTTGTGCACTGTTGGTGAGAATATAAATTGGCTGCAGCCACTGTGGAAAATGGTATGGAGGTTCCTCAAAAAATTAGAAACAGAACTACCATATGATCCAGCAATTCCACTTCTGAGAATATATCTGAAGGAAACAAAAACACTAACTTGAAAAGATATCTGTACCCCCATGTTCATAGCAGCATTATTTACAATAGCTAAATATGGAAACGACCTGTGTCCATTGATAGAAGAATGAATAAAAAAGTTGTGAGAAAGAAAAGAGAAAGAAATTATATATACACATATAATTCACCCATAAAGAACGATGCAATCCTACCATTTGTGACAACATGGATGGATCTTGAAGGCATTATGCTAAGTGAAATAAGACAGAGAAAGACAAATACTATATGCTCTCACTTACATGCAGAATCTGAAAACAAAACAAAACAAAAAAACAAAAAAACCCCACTAAACTCAGAAAAAGATCAGATTTGTGGTCACCAGAGGTGGGGGATGGGGGGTTGGGGAATTGGAGAAAAGAGGTAAAAACCTACAAACTTCCAGTTATAAGGTAAATAAGTACGAGGGACGAAGTATAACACGAAGACTATAGTCAACATAGCTGTGTGGTACAATATATAGGAAAAATGTTAAGAGAGTAGGTCTTTAGAGTTCTCATCATGAGGAGAATATTTTTTCTTTTATTTTTATTGTATCTACATGAGATGATGGATGTTAACTAAACCTATTGTGATAATCATTTTGTACCACATTTAAACCAAGCATCATGCTGACAAACTTATACAGTGATGTTTGTCAATTATTTCTCAATAAAACTGGAAAAAAAGGAAATTTTAAAAATGGTAAAATGGTCAATTCACCATAAAAATTCAAATGTATATGCCTCTGATAACATAAATTTAAACACTTATAAAGAAAAAAATTGATAATGCTCAAAAGGAAAGCCAGATATATCTAGTATTGCACTGTAAGATATGAACACACCTTTCACAATAACCAACAGTATGAGCAGATAGTAAATCAGTAAGAATATGAACAATCTGAACAACAAAATTAACTAATTGAAATATGTATCAGAAAAATACAAATCCTAATAAACATTAGCAAATCAAGCCCAATGATTTCTTTTAGAAATGCAAGGTAAGTTTAATGTTTGAAAACCAATAAAATTCACTGCAAAAACTCATATGATAATTCTAGATAGATGACTACAATACATTTGACAAAATTCAATACTCAGCCAAGATTTTTAAAAAATCGTAGCAAACTAGGAATATAAGGGAATTTTCTTAATTGGAAAAGGGGTATCTTCAAAAAATATAGTAAGAATCATACTTTAATGAAGTATTGTAAACTTTCCTCTGAATTTGGGAACAAGAGGAGTGTATTTACTATCACCATTCTAGTCAACATTGTATTGGAGGTATTACCTAATGCAAATAAGCCAGACAAAGAAATAAAAGGTATTGATTGAGATTGGAAAAGAATAATGAAACTTGTCTTTATTCTCAGATGATATCATTGAGTATGAAGATAATCCACAAGCTCCTACATAAAAAGTAAATATTAGAAATGAGAAGAGAGATTGGCAATTTCAATGGATACAAGGCCAATGAACAGCTTTTGACTGTATTTCTAAATACTAGCATTAAAGAAATGGAAGGTAAAAGTTTTACAATGTCATTTATAGTACTATTAAAATATCAATTACCTAGGAAGAAATTTAAGGGAAGTTGTGCACTGCACTAAAAACTGTAAAATATTACTGACTGAAATAAAGTCTTAAACAAATAGAGGAATATACTATGCTCCTGGAATAAAAAGCTCACAATTGTAAATATGTGAAATCTCTCCAAGTATTTCATGGATTTAACACAATTCAAATTAACCCCCAGATTTCTTTTTTTCTTCTTCTTTTTAAAAATATTTATTTATTTATTTAGGCTGCACTGTATGGCTTGTGGGATCTTAGTTCCCTGACCAGGGATCAAACCCAGGCCCTCGGCAGTGAAAGCACTGAGTCCTAACCACTGGACCACCAGGGAATTCCAGCCCCCTCCCCAGATTTCTTTTTAAATTGATAAATTGTTTCTCAAAATATGGATATGAAAAGTACAAAGAATATCCAAGTTTGTATTGCAGAAAAGAATAAACCTGGAGGATTTACACTATCAAATTTCAAGATTTACGATGCAAAAAGTAATTAAGACATTTTGACCGTATGATCCAGCAATCCCACTACTGGGCATATACCCAGAGAAAACCATAATTCAAAAAGACACATGCACCCCAATGTTCATTGCAGCACTATTTACAATAGCCAGGTCATGGAAGCAACCTAAATGCCCATCAACAGATGAATGGATAAAGAAGATGTGGTACATATATACAATGGAATATTACTCAACCATGAAAAGGAACAAAATTGGGTCATTTGTAGAGACATGGATGGACCTAGAGACTGTCATACAGAGTGAAGTAAGTCAGAAAGAGAAAAACAAATATCATATATTAACGCATATATGTGGAACCTAGAAAAATGGTATAGATGAACTGGTTTGCAGGGCAGAAATAGAGACACAGATGTAGAGAACAAACGTATGGACACCAAGGGGGGAAAGTGGTGGGGGCGATGGTGGTGGTGGGATGAATTGGGAGATTGGGATTGACATATATGCACTAATATGTATAAAATAGATAACTAATTAGAACCTGCTGTATAAAAAATAAATAAAATTAAAAATAAAAGACAGTTTGGTATTGGTGCAAAGGTAGCTAATAAATTATGGAATAGAGTCCACAAACTGTGGAGCCCCACACATGATTTTCATCAAAGACTTCACTGCAATTAATAAAAGAAAGAAAATGTACTTTGTAAATTTAATATCTACATGGAAGAAAATAAACTTGATACCATAATTGGAGATTGATCATATATCTAAATATGAGAGCTGAAAGAATAAAACTTCTAGAGGAAAACATAGAAGAATATCTTAATGAACTTGGAATAAGGAAAGAATTCTTTATCAGCACACCAAAATCACTAATTATAAAATTTTTTAATTGCTAAATTTCGCTTCATTAAAAGTTAGAACTTCTGTTTATTGTAAAACACTACTAAGAAAATAAAGGGCAAGCTATGAACTAAGAGACTTTTCAGAATACACAATATTTGCAAAGTTCTCATGTCTAGAAAAAATATAAATAAATGAGAAAAAGGGAAACCCCACTTTAAAAATGGGTAAAGAATTGAAGAGACACTTGACATAAGAGGAAATAAAAATGACAATAAGCAGGTGAAAAGGTGATAAACGTCCTCACTGTTAGGGGTAGTGCAAATGAAAACCACGATGACATACCACTGCGCACATACCAGATGGAAAAGAGGGCCAACAGTACCAACACTTGGCAAGAATTTGGAGCAACAAGAACTCTCTTACAAGTCCATTGATGGAACTGTAAAATAGTACAACTTCTAAAAAAAGGTTAGTACCTATTGTAGCTAATCATAAGCCTACTTTACAATACAGCAATTCCATTCTTGAGTATATATCCAACATAAATGAGTTGATGTCCACCATAAAATATGTGCAAGGATGTTCACAACAGCTTTATACAAAATAGTCAAAAACTAGAAAAAATATCCATCAACAGTAAATGGATAAGGATAATGTGCTATATTACTACAGTGGAATAATACCAAAGCAATTAAAAAAAAACCCTAGTGATACATGCAACTATATGGATGGATCTCACAAATGTTGAGTGAAAAAAGTGAGAGGCAAGAATACATTCCATATGATTCTATCTACATGAAGTTTAAAAACAGGCAAAACTAACATGTGATGATAAAAATCAAATAGCAGGGAAAGGAGCATTCTGGCAATAATCTGTTGGAAATAATCTGTATTATAATAAATGTGTGTGCGTGTGTATGTGTGTATATATGCATATACACATATATATGCACGCACACATACATGTGTGTGTCTGTCTGAGTGTATTATTAGTATACTGTTATTTTGTTTGGAGTACTTTACTGTATATAATTTACACCTTAAATACAATTTAAGATATACGAGACTATTATAAGTCATTTTATACATTTCTCAGTTTAGATGAAAAGGACAAACTATACTTGGAAGCTGCAGTCAAGTAAAATTGACATAAGAAGAACTAGAAAATCTTAACCATCTTAGATTCCATAAATAAATTGAATCTGTTGTTACAAACCTTCCTACAAATATACTCTGTGCCAGAGAGCCGTGCTGGTGAACTCTTCCAAGTACTTAAACAAATTTACCCAGTATCTCTCAGAGAATAGGAAAAAAGGAACAACTCCCTCACTTTTATGAGGTTAGCATGACTTGATACCCAAACTGATAATAATAATAACAAAAATATTACTGACTTTTATCTCTTGATAACATAGATATTATAAATAAAATAGTAATACATCCAAACCAGTAACATATGGAAAGATAATGCAAAAGGACCAAGAGGGGATTATTTCAGGAAAGGAAAATTGGTTTAGTACTAAAAAATAAATAATTTCATGTAATGTAAAAAAAGACAGAATTACATGATTATTTCAAAATAGATTCAGACAGTAACATTTGATAAAATTCAAGACCTCAAGGACATAACACTGAGTGAAAGAAGCCAGACACAAAAGAGCACACACTATCCCATTTTTATCAGATTCAAAACAGGTAAAACTGGTGGTGTTAGAAGTCATCATCACAGTCCCTTTTGGTAACAGGAAGGCGGTAGGACTGGGAGGAGGCATGAGCAGGTAGCGATGTGCCTGTAATGTTCTGCTTGATGAACTGGTTGTTGGTTGGTTATCAGGATGCATTGAATTTGCGAGAATTCTTTGAGCTATGACTTGTGATTTGTGAACATTTTTCTGTGTTATATTTCAGTAAAAAAAACATTTTTAGTACCTTATATTGCTAAAGGAAAATATAAATTTTTGAGATGATTCTAAGAAAAACAGCATAAAACAGGTACCCCGTATTGAAAATAATCCTTCTGTTGTCATATATCCCAGCCATAGACTTTGAAGCATGTTAAGAAGATAAAAGGTCAATGCATACCAATTTGTCAATCATGAAGTACTACTTATGGGAACATACTCTTACTCCACTGCTAGGTATAAAGGGGTTGAGAGTTTTTCTAAAGCATTCTTCAAAGTTCAGATGCTTTTCTAATTGCAAGGGGCCTATTATGTTTCTGGAGATATACATTTTAAAATGAGTATCATGGGATGATAGAAATAAATGTGTAAAATTTTATACAGCTCCTAAAATGTAAAACTGGCTTTTAAATGAAGCATAATTGCCTTAAGAAATTCAAATGCAAAGAAAACAAAGCAAAAATTTTTTAAAACCTCCCTAAGTGTAAATGTATAGCAGAGCATTTTATAAATCAATCCTGATACACACAAAGAGAAATATATGTGAGATGCTAAGATTTTACATTATTGAATAAAAATTGATACTCATCCAATCAAATAACATTTGTAAGTGAAGTGAAATATACAGTGTGATGGAGCCATATTACATTATATTTTAGATGAGATTTATTATTTAAATGCTGAGTTTTCTTATTCTTTCAGTTAAAATTGATTGAACATATACTATGTTCCATGTACTTTTCCAGGTTCTGAGGATGCATAAGCAACTTTAGCTCAGAAAAATTCCCTAGACCATTCACTAGCAAGTAGGAATAAAAACATCATAGCTAAAGCCTGAGTCTCAAATGAAGTTAAGCATTTAAATCATACCTGGCTTTCTTCCATGCAATTTGCTCAGGTTAAAAAGCAATAAGCAAAGTGAGCTCTGAGAGAGACCAGATAACTGAAAACTCAACAGCTAAAAGCAGTTCTTCTCAAATTTTAGACGGCATCCAAATCTCCGACAACCATTATGTAAATGCATACTCTGGGGCCAGCCAGGAATCTGCATTTTCTCTGGTTTGGTTTGGTTTGGTAAGATCCTGGATAAATTTAGTGCAGCTAGTTCCAGGACCATATTTGAAGATATGCTGACCTCTGCAAAGGAAGCGAGTGTCCAAAGACTGACCAAACTTAAACTCCATTATCTCCATCCATTTTTACTTCTAACTTGTAGGAAAATATGAGTGATTGAAAATTTATTGTGGCTTTTATTTCCATTTGCAGTTAAAAACACACAGGGAACAAATAAGTTTCTCATCTGATAGGATCACAGACAATATTTTAAAGATATTTGCAAAAAATAAAACAGAGAAATAAAATATAGTTTGTATATTTGCGTGAGGCATGTTTTTTTAAGATACTTAAAAAATCAGCCTCATTTACCCTCTTAAGAGAAACCAAAGACACATACAAAGAAGGAATGTCTGGGAAAAAAGCCATGACTAGCAATGACCTGTTGGAAAATGAGAAACATTTTTAATTACTACCATGTTTTAGCAAGTTTTCTATATCTCCAAATCCATGGGACCATGACCGGTATTTTATGTTTCAAAAGTATACTTCAATAAATTATTTTAATAAGTTTTTACTTAGATATGATCATAATATTTGTTCTTTGAATGATCCTTCCTTTTTCAACTGTTATTTTCTTGCTACAGTCCTCATCTTTTGAATTTTGAGGTTGTTGAGAAGAGAACTAGTTTAACAGTAAAGTACTACATCATTTTTGTTGCCCTGTTGAGTATGTAAATATTTTCTATATGGATTCAACTCTTATACCTTTAATAGTTTATAAAATATGTCCACTTTGGACAGGCTAAATAAGGATCAACATAAGACCAAAAAAAAGTTTTACATAATCATCTCAAGTCTAAATGCAGTTACATACATAAGCATTCTTATTTTACACTAACTTCCGGCTCCCATTAATAACATGGGCTTTACAATTTTAATAACTCTACATCTCATTAAAAAATGTCAATTTATTTTTTGGCAAATATGATTCCAGGAAGATGTTGAAAGTACAACTGACATAGAACAGTGAATAACACCTTTATTTAATAGCTAATATAAAACAAACCTAGTAGATAATAGTTACACAATGGGGGCTATTTAATGCTGAGTTGTAGGATATGAAAAAATGTTTTCAATTCACTTGGGGGAGTAAGCCACTCCTAGATGTCAGATGTTTGGTGATGCATTGTAGCATGGTGGACAGAAATACCCAGGGAATTCCTATGTAAAGCCATATCTCAAAGCCTGAGTGATGTCACAGTGAGTGATGATAGAAATTTGAGAGATGAGATGCTATATGAATGTATGGACATTTGTAAATGGCTTAGTAGTGGCTGCACTACATAGAAGAGTCTTGAAGATAATCTTAGTCTAAGCCAACATTTCCCAAACTTGCCACTGAGATACTATTTAGAGCCTTGAATCAAAACAAGATCCCATTTATTTCAAAGCAGTTACAACTAATACTCAAGGAATAAACTGATCACCTGGTAGGATCTGGTACAATGATTCATAATGCTTTTATTTATTTATTTATTTATTTATTTATTTATTTATTTATTTATTTATTTATTTATGCATTCAGTCATTCATTCATTTGCCGGGCCACGCGGCTTGTGGGATCTTAGTTCCCGGACGTGGGATTGAACCCGGGCCCTCAGCAGTGAGAGCGTGGAGTCCTAACCACTGGACCGCCAGGGAATTCCCCATAATGTTTTTAAATTTGTAGAAATACCAAAACCAAGTGTTGCTAGTGAAAATACCACTTTCCCAATTGCCACACTAGTTTGGGTTTAAAATAGATTTTTCTTCTGGGGATTCAGTCACTTCCTGTTTGTCTCATATTTAAACCAAAACCAAACCAAAACAAAAAACCATAGCAACTACTTTCTGCAGAATGCGAGCATGCATTTATAAAGGGTGAAACTCAATGGAATGTTAGTTCTCTGGGTTACTTCTAATCAAAATTTTCTCAAAAATGGGCCAATAAAAGTGGAAAAAACAAAGCATCTTTTTAGGCCAGGGTGTCAGTGCTACTCTCAGTATTTTACACAATATGATGCTGAACAACAAATTGGGAAATTAATATGGCGAATATCGAATTTGACTGAACTAATATTACTGAAGGTGAGTGGAGATGTGTGTGAACTTCTGGAATTTTTGGAGCAAACAACATGTTACTAGCACCCATAAATTAGAATATACTAAGGAGTATCCCTTCTCTTAATCCAATATACCAACTCTTGAAGGTAAAAAGAATGTTAACAAGAATATCTAGAAGAGTGTATATGAAAAATATCCAATTCCATAATATATATATACAGATGTTACAGTTCTCATTTACAATGAAGTGAGATGCTCCTAACCATCAAGAAAGCCAAATAAATCTCATTTTTACTTAAAAAATCAGAAAATCAATTTGTTCAAAATATATTAGGCATTTATTATGCCATGCACTTTATTGAGGAGTAAAAATTCAAAAAAACATGGTCTTGCAAGATGCTTACAATATTAGAAATATATAGGTAAATCTCTAATGACAGTAAAGTGTGAAAAAAATATAAAATTTGGGGATTTAGCACTTCATTCATAATTGGCTTCAAAGAGATCTTTAAAACAGGAAAAAATGCTAGCCATTATAAAATGTTGCAAAATTTGTAAATATAGATGGTAAATCAAAGAGATTAAAAATTTCTTGGCATCCCACCTTTATACATTCCTGTATTTTTTTTCTGATTATAAACACACCAAAAATTTTAAGGGTCTAGAATGAGACTAGATCTTTCCAGATACACAGATTTTTAACATGCCTATTTTAGAATAGTTCCTTTCTGAAATATTCAGTTATTTACTGAGAGGTTAAATAGCTTCTTTTGGTTATGTAATCTGACCTGGATAGCAAGAGGTAGTTTGTTTCATCTATTATTTAAAACAGATTTTCTAGCAGCACACTCTAACACTGAGTTTAAAATTAGTTTCAGGTGTTGAAACTTTCTATGATGTTTTGCTCCATCAACTGCCACTGAAAGTGGCATATCCTCTATTTATAACTCACTTTATTTCCCAAGACACTCCTAAGAAACTTCAGGCTAAGGTCAATTGTAAGAAACATATCCTTGGGCAGAATATAATTACTAGTTATTTCTAGAATTAATTTTTTACTGTAGGTATTTCCCCTCAAAATACACCAAGGATAGCATTTAAGATATAACTTTTTCCTTACATCTAGTTAGGAACACTAGATGTGTTCAAATAAATAAATTAGAGGTTAAATATATTGAGAATTTTTTAAAAATGATAGTTCAAACTCTAATTTTCAAATTATCCAGGAAAAACATATAAAGAAAACAGATTTTCTATATGTTTGATATATTTCAAAACTTCCTTGCCCATACTTAAATCATCATGATTTCTCCCCACAGTATATGTTCTGTTCCACATGTAGTGTACTAGTAATACTTAAGGATTGGGCTGGAATGTTTGTATCAATCAATTATAAATTGAAACAAGTTTAAAAACAGCCCCTGACACCTCATAGCCCATGAGGATGTCACTGTCAAAAAAACAGAAAATAACAAATGTTGTTGAAGATATAGAGAAATCGGAACACTTGTGTACTGTTGGTGGGAATGTAAAATGGTATAGCCACTATGGAAAACAGAAATCAGAAACAGAATTACCATGAGATTCAGCATTTGCATTTCTGGGTATATATCCAAAATAATTGAAAGCAGAGTCTGGAAGAGATAATTGCACACATATGTTCATAGCAGCATTATTCACAATAGCCAAAAGGTAAAAGCAACCCAAGTGTCCCTCAACAGATGGATAGACAAAAAATGTCATACGTACAGACAATGGAATACTATTCAGTATTTAAAAGGAAGAAGTTTTGACATGATACAACATGAATGAACCTTGAGGAACTTACACGAAGTGAATTAAGCTAGTTAAAAAAAGATAAATATTGTATGATTCTATTTATATGAGGTACCTAGAGTAGTCAAACTCAGAGAAAGAAAGTAGAATGGTGGTTGCCAGGGGCTGATGGGGAGGGAGGAATGGAAAATTCTTGTTTAATGTGTGTAGAGTTTCAGTTTTGCGAGATGACAAAGTCATGGAGATTAGTTCCACAGTGTGAGTATACTTGACACTACTGAACTGTACACTTAAAAATGCGTAAGATGGTAAATTGCGTGTGTGTGTTTTACCACAATGGAAAAAAAATTTAAATTAAAAAAAGTCCCCGATCTTTAAGAAGGCAACTAAGGAAACATTTTACATTCTTATTATTTCTGGAGCCACGGTTCGTCTAGCATGATTATGCTGAAACTATCTTTTTAAAAACTGATTCAAATACCCCAAGTTTTTAAAAGGTTAAATTAGTGAGGAAAAACAAAGCATTATTTATCATCCCTTGGGAGTATCCATAAGCCAAACACCTTTGCTTAGGGCAATATTCATAAAGAAAGACCAGAGAAAAAGAAAGAAGAGAGCTCTTTACACATGACATATGAGGATATCGTAGAATTTGCTCTGGCTTGTGATAAATATATACAGAGCAAATCAAATTACAGGATGTCCTATTTTAAGAAATCCCATTTTCTACACAAATGAAATAGGGCTTAATTTATCACATTCTGAAAGTATCCTTTAATATTCTTTGAAATAAGGGATTCCATTACATCACTTAGCTTGTATGTGAAGACTAAAGTACTTGTCTCAAGAGGTGGAGGCAGTGGCAACGTGTTAAAAACCACTGTCCATTGGAAATCAATCCATAACAAAGATGATACTTCTAAAATTATAATGTAAATCAATGAGGGAATATATGATTCCATTTTCAAAAATGTGCTTCATGTACAAATGTCCAGGAATGCATCTATTGTGTAAAACAGCATCTAGTTTTAGTCATATATGGCATAATTCAAAAACAAAAACCACACTCAACCCTATATCTCTGGGTTAGTAAGGCAGGAGGAACAAAAATGAGCCATATCTCAGGTGCTGGGGGATGTTATTTGATGAATTAACTAGGAGCCTAGAGGAAACTAAAGTTGCTGTCCTCTGACTGGAACATTCAAGTTTATCATTTGTGTGTAACATAAAAGGGCAATTTAGATGTTAAAATTTAATCAACATGAAACATTAATGCCTTAGGTTGAAACAGAGAATAGCACAATAATGGCATTAGAAAGGGTGAAAATAGCACCATTACTCTCATTGACATCATCAACGTGTTTGCTTCAGTGAACTGTACCTCCAAAATGGAAAAACAAAAAATTCATTTGTAAGGAAATTATCATCAATACTTAGCTTTCTTCTTGCCCAACTGCAGAATGACCTACATTCTACAAAGGATACAAAAACATCTAACTGAAATATAGATTTTTCTTTATTTACAACAGCAACATTTGGTAGATTTCCCTGACCTTCTTTTGGTTAATATGACTCATTAGGAAAATTTATAATAAAAGTTGATCATTACCAAATGAAAAAATGAAATATTACTTTTGGGTGGTCACTAAGTAGTGTTTAATATTCACTAAACAAACATTCATTTGGTCATCCGCCTACAAGTCATTAATTTCCTACTATGTGCCAGACATATAGTAATGCATATGTATATATCTATGTGCAGACCTATTAAATATAGGTGGGTTTTGGAATGAGAACCAGAAGACCTTGCTTCTGAGATAGTACACCCCTCCCAGCCTCTCCCAAGTACCATTTCTATAGCGATGATTCCTACATCTGTAGCTCTAGCCCTAACTTCTCTTATGAGCCTCAGAATCATATTTCTAACTACCAACCAGACATTTCTATCTAGAAATCCCACAGGCACTTCAAATTTCACAAGGTCAAATTGTAACAGTCCTGTATGTATGCATGTCCGTGCTCATACATGCCAGGCACTCACAATGTACTTTCAAACCAATATTAACTCTGCCCACTCTTATTTTACTTGCCAGACCCAGCTCAAGTATTGACTCTTCTGGGAGCTCTCCATGACCTTTCTAGCAGAATTAATTGTTACTCTCTCCATATTCTCGTTGTACATACTATATACCCTTAATACAATATTTACTTTTTCTTGTCATTAGTGAATTTTTATAATTAATGAATTAGGTATCTTTTGCCTTTGCTACATCATAAACCTTTATGGCAGATGTACTGTTTCATTGTTGCTGTCTCATTTTTGTGTCTGAATGGATTAATTTAAAAACACTCAAATAAAATGGTGTTTTTACAAGGAAATTCTGTTTCAGTAGGTCTGAGCTGAGACTTGAGGGTCATGGCAACATCCTGTAGCCACACTGCCCTTTCAGTGATACCACACTCCAATGATAGATGTTCCTGGGTTTGCAGCAGTCCAGTAGTGGGAAATACTTTTAGGCAGCCCTTTCAGCAGCTCTTAAAATAACACCCCTTAAAGCAAACACCTATGGCCTATGAAGCCTTTCTTTGACTTTAGTACATGTCGTTCTCACTGAACTGCATCCCTGAGCAGCTCATATGGTGACATGTTTAATGTAGCTGGGTTACCCAAGGCTTGCAGAGATTAGGCAGCTGTCAGTAAAACATTCGGGAGGGCTTTGTGAATTGCTTTCTAAAATCACTCTAAATTAGCAATTAATGGAAAAATTTTGACAACTTGTTCAACACGGAGTACAGTCGGATAAAAATCAACCTCTGGAGAATTCAACACTGTTTATCATTAATGCTAGAGTATATTTAACAGATAAATTTTTTCCAGAGTAGTCATCTCAATTTATTTCAGTGGATATCCTTGATTAGTAAATTCTTTCTCCCCCCTTTAAAGAAAATTTAGAAATTATCTCATCCATATAGTAAAGGGGGGACAAACTTGGGGAGGAATATATGAATATGTAGTTAGGGATAAATGGAATTAATCTTTTTTTATGCATTGTTATAAGTAACTAACGTTTTTCAGGGAACAGTGATAGGTTATTTGTACTTAGAGACATGTATTCCATTGTTTATTTTAAGTGAACTATATGCATGGGTTCATTGAAATGCTGGCATGGTTACTTTTTCAATTACATTTTCAATTATTTCACACTCACAGGTTACACAATTAATTGTACTTCTGTAGATCACTTTGACCCAGAACTAGAAAATATTTCAAAATAATTAAACTTTACTAATATAAATACGTACAGACTTAGGCTATCCAGTTTTTTAAAAGGCTAGCCATGTGATTTGGCATCAAGGAGATACACCCTAAATTGAGAAAGTTAACAGTGAGTGAGTGATGAAGTTAAGGGCTAAGCCAGAGAACAAATCAGGGTAGAGATGTTCCTTCTATTTCTTGATAATACGTCACGTAGAAAGCGTCACTTCCTCTGAAAATGTTCTCCCAATGTCCCAAAACGATGACAAAGTACCATAAAAATACCCTATAACCTACAAGAAGACAGGCAGTGAATACTTTGGTGAAGTTCTTGGGTAATGTTTGAAAAAGTTTTCAGCAAATACACACACACACACACACACACACACACACACACACAAAGTAGAAAGAGAAACTGCCTACAAAAAAGATCTTTCAAAACTAATTTTGTAAAAAACAAAATAGTTTAAAGGAATCTTCAAACTTAAGTATTTGCAGGTGGAAATACTAAATTCCAGTGCCATCTAAAATGTATACATTTTCCTTTATCTTCTGGTATCACATATGGAAAGTTTATGAATGGATAAGCACCATGGCCTGACCTAGAAATGAATTAGGGCAAATTTTATGGTAAAAAGGCAGGAAAACAACAATATTCTATACTATTTAAGAGTAAAATTTTTACTCTTATTTATGCATTTACTTATTTTTTCATAGCCTTGAACTTTAGGTCTCCAGAGGCAAATACATTCATTCAGTAAATATTTACTGATTGCCTATGATTTGCTAGGCATTAGTGGAGAAATGTGAGAATATAAAGATGACACTTACATTCTCTGCTCTTAAGACACTTATAACTGACTTGGAGACACATACATGCACACAAATACATTTTACTGCTATATAACAACAACTATATAAACCTGTTAAAACAATCTCTGTAAACAAAAACTGCTTTTTTTTCCTGTATTTCTTAACTCCCTTTTAGTACCACTCAGTATATTACTCAGTTGGTTCAGATTTGCAATTGAACAGCATGTAGTGGACACCAAGCCAGCATCTGAGTGCCAAAACATTTAAGGAAAAACAGACATGCCACAATACTAATACAAGGTCAGTACAACCTGGCCAGTTGTGAGGAAGGGCCAGTCTCCCCTCTCACTTCCAATATTCTCACATATGGAGAAGTACAACCTGTTTTCCTAACAATCCATGCTTTGTATTTGTCTATGCTCCAAAGTATCGATACTTTTCTTCAACCTAATCCCATTTACTTTTATTTTCCACCCCATCTTCTTGAAATAAACTTCCTGTGTCCTTGATAATCGTATATTATTATATTGAGGGTCATAACATCACTACTATTTTTTAACAATATATTTATTCTACTTTAGGTAAGAATCTTTGAAATTGACAAAATTAAATCTTAATAAATTGGACTTTACAAATTAAGAATCTTATCAGAAGGAGTTGGGACGGGCTCATTTTCCTTTTTTGCAGTTTTTTCCTGTGACTTTAACGGTTAAGCAGAATTAGAAAATTTAAGTATGTTCAAATATAATATTTGGTATTGAAAACAGCAACAGCAAAAATATCCAGTCTATACCCTGCATCAGTATACATTCTGCCCAGCCTGCAATACGTTCTACATTTTCACACTTGGAATCCCTGTTTTGAATGATGGCACTGAAACTCTGTGCAAGTTCCTTAACAAACATTCAAATATACTCACAAGTCTTAATAGTACTAAGGCAAGAAGTGAAAAAATACATATTCACTTATGGGTTTTGGAATGAGAAAACTTAAATAAGGGTTTAAGGAGAAAAAGATTGATTTGGTTTTCAGATTAACTCTAAACATTCAATCAGCAGAGCCCCTGCGTTCCTAAAGTGTTCTGACCAAATGAGATTCTGGTACAAAAAACAAGATTGTATAACAACTTTTTTTTCAAAGTGAATGAAGTTTTTAAAAAGCCTGTTTAGCACCAACAACTTACAAACTACAAACATGAAGACTACAATTTACAAATGGAATGCTTCCAAAAGCCGCTAATCTAGAACTTGGAATGCATCCTCCCACTGGAACAATGCTATAAAACGACAGCTAGCTTTCCAGAACAGATGTGCAAACTGTTTTTAAGAGTGTTCTTAATATACCATCTATCTGCACTGAAAAATAACCAAAACAGCATCATCGTGATACTAGTAACAAAAAAATAATAAAAGAAAAAGAAAATATACATAATTGTAAAACCATGACTGCCTGGCCTTCAAGAGAGAATATGTAAATGACTCAGAGTGAACAGATCTAAGAATGTCAAAAATTTTTGTATAATTCAAAACAATAGTGTTGGACAGGTGTAGAAAATTATTAAAGCAAAGTTTTGACTGCCTGAAGGACACCTCACTCTCTAGCCCGCCCTCTTTCTTTCTCTCTCTTTGCCTAACACACTGAGCAGAGGTAAGTTGGGCCCTTTCCACCTGGAAGATAAAAGCCACACAGAGTAAAAGCACAAACACAGAGTGAAGGAGGAAATCGAGAGGGGACCGGAAGGTGTATCTGGGCACTTTGAGGACACGGAGGCCATCCTTAGCTCCAGAGGCCGGCATAGTTCCCGTGGAGGCCGGAAGGGAGAGGCCCCCCAGCGACGAAGAGCTTCATCTCGGGCCAGTTGTAGCAGTGCGTGTAGAGCGCGTTGGGGAGCTCGCCGATGCCACCGAAGTAGTTCACCCACAGGTCATCGTGGTTGAGCCAGCCTCTGCCACAGGTGAGCTTGAGCTTCCTCCCTGCGGGCCCCGGAGAGAAGTGCGGGCTGGCCGAGGCCCTCTCCTCCAGGAACGTCTGCGCGCGGATGTCATAGAAGAGCAGGCAGCCGTGGCCCGTGCCCACGGTGACGATGTGCTGGTAGAAGCTCAGGGAGCGCACACCCGTGCCGCCCTCTCGGGAGCACAGGGGCCGGATGTTCTGCTGGCGCTGCCGCGGATCCAGGAAGGAGACGTGGGACTGGGAGCCCACCGCGTACAGGGACAACTCGTCGCAGTAGGTCAGGCACACGTTCTCTCGGCAGTAGGGCAGCCTGATGGACAGCAGCCTGGACAGGTTGCTCTGGGCTTTCCACAGGTGGAAGTAGCCGTCCAGGGACACGGCTCCCAGCTCCTGGTTCTTGCCGCTGAAGGCCAGGGCCCGCACCTTGCGGTTACTGGGGTTGGTGCTGGCCCTGGGGATGGTCTCCACGTCCCTGGGACGGATGTGGGCGTACAGGGGGAGGCCCGCGTCGTTGTGCCAGGCGATGCTGCCGTGGAACATGTCGGGGTCCATCTTCCAGAGCGCCACGGTGCCGTCGCGGGAGCCACTCACGGCCACCGTGTCGCTCATCCAGGCGATGGCGAAGATCCAGTCCTTGTGGCCGTGGCGGTCGCCCAGGCACACGGGGTCCAGCGTGGGCAGCTGGTAGACGGCCAGGCTGTTGGGGTTCTCGCCCCCGGTGGCCAGAAGCGTCTTGGAGGGATTCAGCTGGATGGCGTGGATGCCGCAGCTCGGCTGGGCGCGGGCCGACGCGGGCCCGCGGTCCCGCATCAGGGGGATGCGCGTGATGTGGCCCGACTGCACGTCCACCACGAAGAGCGTGTTGCACTTGGTGCCGCACACCACCTGCCTGGCGTTCAGCCACTGCGACGCGAACACCTTGTTGAGGGTGCCCAGCGCCAGCTCGCGCTCCCTCAGCAGCTCGGGCAGCTTCCGCACCGCGTAGCCGCGCAGCTTGCCCTCGAAGCCCGGGAGCCCGGCGCGGCCCCGCGCCCCCACCTCGCGGCCCTTCAGGTAGTGCAGCAGCGAGCGCAGCGCCGCCGGCCGCTTGGGCTTCTTGGGAGGCAGCGGCCCGTCCCCACCCGCCGCGAGCGCCGGCGCTTTCCGCTTCCTGCTACCTGTTTGCCTCGCCATGGTGGACGGCGGGCGAGTGGCGGCGGCGGCGGCGGCGGCGGCGGGGGACCGGGGCGGCCGCGCGGCGCGGAGCCAACAGAATCCGGGGCGCGGCGGCGACGAAGGCGAGGGCGGCCGGGCCGGGCGAGGAGAGGTGGCCGGGGGGAGCGGAGCGCAGGCGGCGCGCGGCGGCTAGGTGGCGGCGCGAATCGAAGCGAGGGCGGGAAGCGCCACCGCTGGCGCGGCGGGAGCGAAGTCGGTGTGGGACGAGGACGACGCGGGGGTCGAAGGTGAGGGTTCGGAGGCGGCGGGGGGGAGCGGGCGGGGAGCTGGTGGGAGGGAGGACACGCCGGCTGCGTGGATGGATTTGTTGGGCCTGGGATGTGCTGGGGGCCTCGCTCTAGGACCCCGAGCTGGCCATGTGCTTCTGACCTAGCTCCCCACTAAATGACTGGGGATATTTTGCCACTCTTAGAACAGCAGCCGGGCAGCCCCTCTGCTGGAACCTAAACAGTTTCAACCAAATAGAGGTACATATATTTTTTCTCCTCAAATTGAGGTCTCTGATCTCCTGCAGTGCAGTGGCCTGAAGGATGCCTTCTGAATGCAGATCCCCGGGGCCCCACACTCTGGTCAGGGAAATGTCTGGGACACCTTGATCAGGTACTGCCTTGAGAATATGGCAGGCTGAGCTGACATGGGAGAAAGGATGTTCCGTGGAGGTGCTCGCTTCCATTGTAACTCAGAGCCCTGAGAAGGTGGAGAGGAAGTGTCAAGGGGAGGGGCAGCTTCCTCCCTGCTCCTAGGTACTGTCCTCAACTCTCAGTCCCAGAGTCTCATGTGCTTGGGCATAGTCCCCCAGGGCTTTAGGGAGAGGTCCTGAGGGATGGACAAGAATTTCACAAGCAGACATGAAGATAAAGAACCTTCCAGAAGGAGGCAACCACAAGGACAAATGATGAACAAGTATAAGCGTTCAGAGGGAGGGCTTAATCTCCGGAAGTGGGTGTTTCATGCTTTGCTCTGCTGTGTCAGGGCAGCCAGTCCAGTGGCAGGCTCGTAGCCAGGCATGCTCAGTTACACAGTGATAATGTGGCTCTATGAGGCTGGTGGTTGATACCCATTCTGCACACACACCTCTCCTCCTAACAAAAATATACATGATGCTTGGTGGGTGGATGCATGGGAAAATGCATTTACGTTTCTGACCCATCAGGGGAGCCCATGGGAGCTGCTTTGTTGCTGCTTCCTCCTCCCTTCCCCTGCCCTGTTTGCTGATTTTTCTTCCTGCTTCCCTCACCCTTTTTGCAATGTCACCTCAAATTGCACAAATTCCAAGTACAAACCATGGGTCATTTACACCACTCTAGTCCCGGTGCTGCATTCCAGTGTTCCCCAACACTCCCCTGCACCCCAGTTCTGATTCTTCCCCATATCATTCATCTCATAGCAACAGAAGACGGTTGCATGGGCTGGTGGTGATGAAAATGAAATTAGGGATGGCTTCATGGAGACAGCTGCATTTTGCTCCCACAAGTTGGGGTGGGGGGCATGGACAGTTCAGAAAGAGGCAACGATGTGTGAAATGGCACAGAGAGTGTAGAGAAGAGGTTCGCAAACTTTAGTGTATATTAAAATGACAGGGGCAACTTAATAAATATACATGTACCTTGGCTGTATCCCTAAAGAGTTGATGCAGATGGTTGGGGACCACTCTTTGAGAAGCACTGGTCTAGGCTCTTCTCACCCAGCTCAGGGCAGGGTGTGTTGCAGGTAGGAGAGTAACATCTTTGGTGTACTTCAGGGTTACCCTGAAAATGGACCCCTATCCAGGCGAATATTGTGAAAGCCTTAGCAATTAAAGAGGCTATGATCAGCTCGATGCCAAAGCAGCATGGCCTAGGCAGAGAAATTGTACCTAGTAAGTGTATAGAACTTTTACTATATAAGCTTACACCTTTACTTATATTATTATACTATCAAGCATCGTTGCGGCAATTTTACAAATATTATCTTGTTTAATCCACTGTTAAAATAGGGTAGCTACTATTTTGTAGATGAGGGAAAACAAGGCTTGGAGAGTTATAATTTTGTCTAAAGTCAATGAAGTAGTAAGTGATGGATGCAGGATTTGAACCCAAATAGTCTGAATCCATATTCCATGCTCTTATCCACCTCTCAGAGATTAGGGATATGTCAGGGATTGAGTGAAAGGTTCTGCTAGTGATAGAGATTTAAGCCTTATTTCTTTGCATCACCAAAAATGGTGGGACACGGCTGTGGACATCTGTGAAGTTGGACGCCATGGGTAAAGATGCTAAGAGCAGCTGTGAAAGATTCTAGAATTCAGCCTATGATCAGTGGCAAGGCTTGCTGAAAGGGGCAGGTCTATAGCTTTTCTGGCACAACAGCCAGACAGATTAACAAGGACCAGTGTAGGTCATCCTGATGTCATCCTGTCATAGAATGAACAATGGGGGTATCCATAGCAAAGAAAAGCTAGAGACTACATCCATCTCTTTTTTCCTGGGACCAAGTATGCATTGAAATCTAATACTATCTCATGGAAAGGGGAAAGAATCCTTGAAATTACTGATGTTGGGCTTTCTACCAGCCAGGTGTATGCAGTTTGGATTCAAATGCAATTTGGTTTAGAAAAACAAGGACATGTGCTATATCTTCCTCCTACGTTTCATGTGAGAAGATAATACTCATTACCCATACCTCACAACAACAAGGAGAGGGCTTTGTATGCTCTGGGGAAAGTGGTACCACAGACAGTAGAGTGGTAATCACTTACTATCACCCCCAAGTCATAACGCAATGCCCTTATGTCTGCAGTAGTGGAGGATGAGCATTGTAACTGCAAAACATCATGGAGATACAGGAAGGAAGACTTTCAGTTCTGGCAAAGAGAGAACACCCCTATTCCTTGCAGGCCCTCAACTCTTAGAACTAAAAAGCCCTCGAACATAGCACAGGAAACAAGTAAAGGAAGTCTCTGAAAGATGGAGAGAAGTTGGAAGGACTAAGGTTCTCAGAATTTGAGGAAAGACAGGGTGGTGAGTTCCCTGAGTTTCCTTATTGTGTCCCATATATTCCAGACAAGGAACTGCAGAAGCTCTAACAAGGAACCTTCAATAAGCTCAGAAAATAAGAGTTCCAAGAAAAGCCTGTCCCCTCTAGGCAAAGGATCTGGAGAAGGGAGGCCAAACAACAGAAAACCTTTCTCTCAATACTCACCCTATTTCAGCCAAACGCCAAGAGAAAAACCACCCCACCTCTCCCCACCCTCACTGTTTCAGTGCGGCCAAGTGGGAAGCTGATCTTCCGTTCTCAGTATGGCAGAAGCAGGTGCTATACCTTATTTCCCTGCAGCGGTAGTGTCAGTGTGGTCCCGGGATGAGCTGTGCCTCTACCTGCATCCACAAACTCAGAGACCTAGTGAGATGATTCGATGAGAAGCTAATCACCACTCTGCTTCACCCACCCCCCTCCACTTCACCAGTTCTCATCAGGGCTCAGTGAGGAGCTGAGCTTCCATCTCCCAACATCAGTAAGACTTAGCACTCCCCACACCCCTGGAATCGGCAGGGAGTGGAACCTCCACACCCACCCAACAGCAAAGAGCAAGGGACTGGGAAACAGGGTAGTTCTGTTCCCCAAGACACAGTGAAATAAGTACACCTATAGATTCAAGAAACTGTGAACCCAAACAGCATAAGTCCAAATAAGTCCACACCAAGGCACATGATAGTTAAACTTATGAAAACGGAAAACAAAGAAAAAATTTTCAAAGCAAGCAGAGAGAAGTGACACATGACTTGGAGCGGAAAACCAAATTGAACGACAGCTGACTTCTTATCTGAAATGAGGCCAGAGGAAGTGATGAAAGAAAAAATATGTTGACTGAAAATTCTATATCCAGTAACAAAACAAAACAAAACAAAACAAAAACAACTCAGGACTGAAGGGGAAATAAAGATATTCTCAGGTGAAGGAAAACTAAGAGAATTTGTTGGTAGAGAAAACCTACCCTGGAAGGATAGCTAAAGAAAATTTTCTAGGCAG
The DNA here is from genome assembly GCF_963455315.2 of Globicephala melas. Lineage (NCBI taxonomy): Eukaryota > Metazoa > Chordata > Mammalia > Artiodactyla > Delphinidae > Globicephala > Globicephala melas. Next base: position 21,518,783 of record NC_083335.1, on the reverse strand, counting down.
ATTGGTAATCATAAAAGAAGACCTGGAATTTTAGAAAGAATATCAAAATGACTACAAATATGATAAATATATAATAGGCTACCCCAATTCCAAGGAGTTTCTTAAATAAAATTTGATGTTTGAAGCAAAAATTACACAATCTGATGTGGAATTCAATGTATGTAGGGGGAATACTTAAGACAATGATATTTAAAAATAGGTAAGGTAGGATCCTAGAGGGGAAGACGGCAGAAGAGTAAGACGCGGAGATTACCTTCCTCCCCACAGATACACGAGAAATACATCCACACATGGAACAACTCCTACAGAACACACTGGCAGAAGACCTCAGACCTCCCAAAAGGCAAGAAGCTCCCCACTACCCGGGTAGGGCAAAAGAAAAAAGAATAAAAAGAGACAAAAGGATAGGGACGGCACCTGCACCAGTGGGAGGGAGCTGTGAAGGAGGAGAAGTTTCCACACACTAGGAAGCCCCTTCGCAGGCGGAGACTGCGGGTGGCAGAGGGGGGAAGCTTCGGAGCCATGGAGGAGAACGCAGCAACAGGGGTGCGGAGGGCAAAGCAGAGAGATTCCCACACAGGGGATCGGTGCCGACCGGCACTCACCAGCCCGAGAGGCTTGTCTGCTCACCCACCGGGGCAGGCGGGGCTGGGAGTTGAGGCTTGGGCTTCAGTTGGAGCGCAGGGAGAGGACTGGGGTTGGCGACGTGAACACAGCCTGAAGGGGTTAGTGCACCACAGCTAGCCAGGAGGGAGTCCGCGGAAAAGTCTGGAGCTGCCAAAGAGGCAAGAGACTTTTTCTTCCCTCTTTGTTTCCTGGTGCGCGAGGACAGGGGATTAAGAGCGCTGCTTAAAGGAGCTCCAGAGACGGGTGCGAGCCGTGGCTAACAAAGCATAGGAGCACTCAATACATAAGGCAAATACTAACAGCCATAAAAGGGGAAATCGACAGTAATACATTCATAGTAGGGGACTTTAACACCCCACTTTCACCAATGGACAGACCATCCAAAATGAAAATAAATAAGGAAACACAAGCTTTAAATGATGCATTAAACAAGATGAACTTAATTGATATTTATAGGACATTCCATCCACAAACAACAGAATACACATTTTTCTCAAGTGCTCATGGAACATTCTCCAGGATAGATCATATCTTAGGTCACAAATCAAGCCTTGGTAAATTTAAGAAAATTGAAATTGTATCAAGTATCTTTTCCATCCACAACGCTATGAGACTAGATATCAATTACAGGAAAAGATCTGTAAAAAATACAAACACATGGAGGCTAAACAATACACTACTTAATAACGAAGTGATCACTGAAGAAATCAAAGAGGAAATAAAAAAATACCTAGAAACAAATGACAATGGAGACACGATGACCCAAAACCTATGGGATGCAGCAAAAGCAGTTCTAAGTGGCAACTTTACAGCAATATAAGCCTACCTGAAGAAACAAGAAACATCTGAAATAAACAATCTAAACTTACACCTAAAGCAATTGGAGAAAGAAGAACAGAAACTTCCCAAAGTTAGCAGAAAGAAAGAAATCATAAAAATCAGATCAGAAATAAATGAAAAAGAAATGAAGGAAACGATAGCAAAGATCAATAAAACTAAAAGCTGGTTCTTTGAGAAGATAAAGAAATTGATAAACCATTAGTCAGACGCATCAAGAAAAAAAGGGAGAAGACTCAAATCAATAGAATTAGAAATGAAAAAGGAGAAGTAACAACTGACACTGCAGAAATACAAAAGATCATGAGAGATTACTACAAGCTACTCTATGCCAATAAAATGGACAACCTGGAAGAAATGGACAAGTTCTTAGAAATGCACAACCTGCCAAGACTGAATCAGGAAGAAATAGAAAATATGAACAGACCAATCACAAGCACTGAAATTGAAACTGAGATTAAAAATCTTCTAAGAAACAAAAGTCCAGGACCAGATGGCTTCACAGGCAAATTCTATCAAACATTTAGAGAACAGCTAACACCTATCCTTCTCAAACTCTTCCAGGATATAGCAGAGGGAGGAACACTTCCAAACTCATTCTACGAGGCCACCATCACCTTGATTTCAAAACCACACAGGATGTCACAAAGAAAGAAAACTACAGGCCAATATCACTGATGAACATAGATGCAAAAATCCTCAACAAAATACTAGCAAACAGATTCCAACAGCACATTAAAAGGATCATACACCATGATGAAGTGGGGTTTATTCCAGGAATGCAAGGATTCTTCAATATATGCAAATCAATCAACGTGATACACCATATTAACAAATTGAAGGAGAAAAACCATATGATCATCTCAATAGATGCAGAGAAAGCATTCGACAAAATTCCACACCCATTTATGATAAAAACCCTGCAGAAAGTAGGCATACAGGGAACTTTTCTCAACATAATAAAGGCCATATATGACAAACCCACAGCCAACATCGTCCTCAATGGCGAAAAACTGAAAGCATTTCCACTAAGATCAGGAACAAGACAAGGTTGCCCACTCTCACCACTCTTATTCAACATAGTTTTGGAAGTTTTAGCCACAGCAATCAAAGAAAAGGAAATAAAAGGAATCCAAATCGGAAAAGAAGAAGTAAAGCTGTCACTGTTTGCAGATGACATGATACTATACGTAGAGAATCCTGAAGCTGCTACCAGAAAACTACTAGAGCTAATCAATGAATTTGGTAAAATAGCAGGATACAAAATTAATGCACAGAAATCTCTGGCATTCCTATACACTAATGATGAAAAATCTGAAAGTGAAATCAAGGAAACACTCCCATTTTCCATTGCAACAAAAAGAATAAAATATCTAAGAAAAAAACCTACCTAAGGAGACAAAAGACCTGTATGCAGAAAATTATAAGACACTAATGAAAGAAATTAAAGATGATACAAATAGATGGAGAGATATACCATGTTCTTGGATTGGAAGAATCAACATTGTGAAAATGACTCTATTACCCGAAGCAATATACAGATTCAGTGCAATCCCTATCAATCTACCACTGGCATTTTTCACAGAACCAGAACAAAAAATTTCACAATTTGTATGGAAACACAAAAGACCCCGAAGAGCCAAAGCAATCCTGAGAATGAAAAACGGAGCTGGAGGAATCAGGCTCCCTAACTTCAGACTATACTCCAAAGCTACAGTAATCAAGACAGTATGGTACTGGCACAGAAACAGAAATATAGATCAATGGAACAGGATAGAAAGCCCAGAGATAAACCCACACACATATGGTCACCTTATCTTTGATAAAGGAGGCAGGAAGGTACAGTGGAGAAAGGACAGCCTCTTCAATAAGTTGTGCTGGGAAAACTGGACAGGTACATGTAAAAGTATGAGATTAGATCACTCCCTAACACCATACACAAAAATAAACTCAAAATGGATTAAAGACCTAAATGTAAGGCCAGAAACTATCAAACTCTTAGAGGAAAACATAGGCAGAACACTCTATGACATAAATCACAGCAAGATCCTTTATGACCCACCTCCTAGAGAAATGGAAATAAAAACAAAAATGAACAAATGGGACCTAATGAAACTTCAAAGCTTTTGCACAGCAAAGGAAACCATAAACAAGAAGAAAAGACAACCCTCAGAATGGGAGAAAATATTTACAAATGAAGCAAGTGACAAAGGATTAATCTCCAAAATGTATAAGCAGCTCATGCAGCTCAATAACAGAAAAACAAACAACCCAATCCCAAAATGGGCAGAAGACCTACATAGACATTTCTCCAAAGAAGATATACAGACCACCAGCAAACACATGAAAGAAGGCTCAACATCATTAATCATTAGAGAAATGCAAATCAAAACTACAATGAGATATCATCTCACACCAGTCAGAATGGCTATCATCAAAAAATCTAGAAACAAAAAATTCTGGAGAGGGTGTGGAGAAAAGGGAACACTCTGGCGCTGCTGGTGGGAATGTGAATTGGTACAGACACTATGGAGAACAATATGGAGGTTCCTTAAAAAACTACAAATAGACCTACCATATGACCCAGCTATCCCCCTACTGGGCATATACCCTGAGAAAACCATAATTCAAAAAAATTCATGTAGCAAAATGTTCATTGCAGCTCTATTTACAATAGCCCGGAGATGGAAACAACCTAAGTGTCCATCATCGGATGAATGGGTAAAGAAGAGGTGGCCCATATATACAATGGAATATTACTCAGCCATAAAAAGAAACGAAATTGAGCTATTTGTGATGAGGTGGATGGACCTAGAGTCTGTTATACAGAGTGAAGTAAGTCAGAAAGAGAAAGACAAATTCCGTATGCTAACACATATATATGGAATTTAAGAAAAAAGAAATAAAAGATGTCATGAAGAACCTAGGGGTAAGACAGGAATAAAGACACAGACCTACTAGAGAATGGACTTAAGGAAATGGGGAGGGGGAAGGGTAAGCTGTGACAAAGCGAGAGAGTGGGTTGGACATATATACACTACCAAACGTAAAATAGATAGCTAGTGGGAAACAGCCGCATAGCACAGGGAGATCAGCTCGGTGCTTTGTGACCACCTAGAGGGGTGGGATAGGGAGGGTAGGAGGGAGGGAGACGCAAGAGGGAAGAGATATAGGAACATATGTATATGTATAACTGATTCACTTTGTTATAAAGCAGAAACTAACACACCATTGTAAAGCAATTATACTGCAATAAAGATGTAAAAAAATAAAATAAAATAAAAGTAGGTAAGGTAAAGGGAACTTAAAGGAAGTGAGGTGTTTTATACTTCATTCAAGGTAGTAAAACATTGATAACAGTATACTATGATAAATGACATATGCATATTGTAATACCTAGAGTTAACTTCTAAGAAACTTTACAAACTGATATATTCAAAGATAGTATAAATAAATGAAGATGGAATCCTACAAAAAGAAAAACGTTCAAATAACCCACGGGAAGGTGGGAAAGAAGAAACAGAGGAACAAGAAAAAGAGGAAACAACAGAAAACAGGTAAGTGGCAGACTTAAGCCCAAACATATCAATTATTACCTTAAATATAAATGTTGTAAATACGTTAATCGAAAGACAAAGATTGGCAGAGTGGATTAAAAAGCAAACATGATCCGAAAATATGTTTTCTACAAGTAACTCCCTTTAAATATGACATCGACAGATTGAAAGTAAAAGGATAGAAAAATGATGCAAACATTAGTCATAAAAAAATAGGAGAAGCCATATTAATATCAGAAAAAGTGAACTTCAGAGTGAAGAAAATTACTAAAGACAAAGAGAGTCATTACATAAAACTAGAAGGATCAATCCACAAAGAAGGCATTACAATCCTAAATTTGTAAGTGCCAAAGAAGAGAGACTGCATGATCAAGTTGGATTTACTCCAGGTGTGCAAGGCTGGTTCAACATTTGAAAATTAGTGTAAACCAACATGTCAAAAGTATAATGAAAGAAATCATATAATCATATCAACTGACAGAAAAAGCAGTTGACAAAATCCAACCCCCATTCATCATAAAAACTCTCAGAAAACTCAGAATAGAGAACTTCCTCAACTTGGTAAAGAACATTTATAAAAGCCTACAGCAAACATCCTATTTAAAGGTGAGAAACTGGATGCTTTACCTCTAAGAAAAGGAACAAGGCAAGGGTTTCTGGTTTCACCACTTTAATCCAGTGTAGTATTAGAATTTCTACCCAGTTTAATACGGATAGATAAAGAAATAAAAGGCCTAAAAATTGGAAATAAGTAAATAAGTGTGTTCCTATTTGCAGATGAAATGATTGTCTATGTAGAAAATCCCAAGGAATCTACAAGAAGAAATTCCTGGAACTAATAGTTTAATTAAGCAAGGTCATAGGATGCTCAGCAATCAGTTACATTTCTATATACCACAAACTAACATTACAGAAACCAAAATCAAGAACACAATACCATTTAAAATCATACAAATAAAATGAAATATTTACATATAAACTTACCAAAATTTTTACAGGATCTGTACGGTGAAAAGGACAAAATACTAATGCATGAAATCAGTTAAGATCTAGGTACATGATACATTCATGTATTCGAAGACACAGCATAGTAAAGATGTCAATACTCTGGAAGTTGATCTGTAGTTTTAATGCAATTTCTATCAAAATATCAGCAAGGTATTTTTGGAGACATAAGCTTGTTCTAAAATTTGTATAGAAAGGCACAGTCCCTAGAATAGCTAAAACAATCTTGAATAAAGAGCAAAGAGGGAGGAATCAATCTATATATCTACAGTAATCAAGATAGTGTGGTATTAGCAGAGTGATAGATACATTAGCAAACAGAACAGAATAAAGAACCCAGAAATAGACCCACCAAATATGCCTACCTGAGTTTTGAGACAGGTACAAAGACAATTTAATAGAGGAAAGATGACTTTTTCAACAAACGATGCTGGAGAAATTGGACATCTATAGGTAAGAAATGAACCTTGACCTAAATCTCACTCCTTATACAACAATTATCTTAAAATGGATCATGGACTTAAATTTAAAACGTAAAATTATAAAACTTTTAGAAAAAAATAGAAGAAAATCTTTGAGATCTAGGGCTAAGCAAAGAATCCTTAGAATTAACATCAAAAGCACAATTCATAAAAGGAAAAATCGATAAATTCAACTTCATCAAAATTACAAGGTTTTACTCTGTGAAAGCCTCTGTTAAGAGGAATAAAAGAAAAACTGCAGACTGGGAGAAAACATTTGAAAACTGTATACCCAATAAAGAACTAGAATCTTGAATGCATAAAGAACACTCAAAACTCAACAGTTAAATAAGAATACAATTAGAAAATGGGCAAAAGACATGACTAGACATTTAATTGAAGAGGATATACATATGGCAAATGAATACTTAAAAAGATGTTCAATAATACTGCTGGGCTTCCCTGGTGGCGCAGTGGTTGAGAGTCCGCCTGCCGATGCAGGGGACACGGGTTCATGCCCTGGTCCGGGAAGATCCCACATGCCGTGGAGTGGCTGGGCCCGTGAGCTATGGCCGCTGAGCCTGCGCGTCCGGAGCCTGTGCTCCGCAACGGGAGAGGCCACAACGGTGAGAGGCCCGCGTACCACCAAAAAAAAAAAAAATTAAATAGGGGAGTGGGAGTTGGGAGGGAAGTGGCTGTGGCCGTAAAAGGGCAACAGTAGGTATCACTGTAGTGATGGAAAGGTTCTAAATCGTCACTGAATCAATGCCAATATCCTGGTCCCGATACTTTACTATAGTTTTTCATTGGAGGAAACTGGGTAAAGTGCACACTGAATCTCTCTGCAGTATTTCGTACCATTGCATGTGAATCTCCAATTGTCTCAAAATAAAAATTTAAAAAATCATTAAGAAAGAAATCATGGAACATATAAAGACATTGAAAATCTGTCAAGATAGAAAATTTTAAAATGAGAGAAACCATAAGCACCCTTTTGTCAATAGGTCTAACACTAACACACTGGACTCCTTTCCTCTAATTGTGCAGCCTTGCCTCTTGACTTGACAGAAGCCACTGGAACACTTGAGGGTTAGGGCAGGGAAAAACATAGTGAGGTGCCAATTTCTCTCCTTGGCATCCCTCACTCCACTGTACACAACTGTCAGGCACCTAACTGAATCGAGCAGAAAAAGTACATTAGTATTGCAGCCACCCCATAAGTGTACCCAAGGAGGCTGCAACCTAATAACCTCAGTGAGGTCCTGGAATGAGGATTCATTAGGCAGAGAGTGGTCATACTTCTTTCTAACTGTGCAGGTTAGAGGATTGAGGTTAATATACAGTAAGTCCCCTACATATGAACAAGTTCCATTCTGAGAGTGCATTCATAAGTCCAATTTGTTCATAAGTCCCACAAAGTTAGCCTAGGTACCCAACTAACACTATCAACTATATAGTACTGTACTGTAATAGGTTTATAATACTTTTCACACAAATAATACATAAAAAACAAACAAACATAAAAAAACAAAGAAAACATTTTAAATCTTTTTCAAGGTACAGTACCTTGAAAAGTACGGTAGTGCAGTACAACAGCTGGCACTGAGTGAACAGGCAAGAAGAGTTACTGACTGGAGGAGGGAGAGGAGGTGGGAGATGGTAGAGCTGAAGGATCGTCAGCAGTAGGAGACGGAGGGCAAGCTGCAATGTCACTCATGCCTGACGTTGACGGAACGCACGTTAACATCTTTGAAAGTTCTCAACTTGAAGGTTCGTATGTAGGGGACTTACTGTACTGGCCAGCTGCCTCTTTAGTAGGTTCAAATGAAGTGTTTAAAAGAGTGCCTTCACATTCTCACAGAACTCCCAAGAGTAGGCAGAAGACTCCACAGAGTTAAAACAAAAAATCCAAGAAGGCATTCTTGATTTTTGTCTGTTTACTTAAATATGATATACACAAAATACTATACCCATATATTTTATACTTTCTTGAGAAGACATAAAAGAGATTTAATGAATTAATGCAATGCAGATGCATACTAGGATTCTAACATGAGGTACGTGGAGTATGTTTGCTTGTGGTGGGGAGGGGTAGATGATCTGGGGGAAAGAGAGAGAAAGAGATAGGGATGAGGCAAGCAAAAAGGAAAGACGTATAAATGCCCCCCACACTCAGCGTATATGACATGATTACATGTTTACATTTATTTAAAATTTTGTATATGTATAAACATAATTTTTAAATAATAGACAAATTCAGTGCTTAATATTTTCTTCGGTACCTCAGTGGGTAGACTTGTACTCACTGCTTTGGAGATGTCGTCTAGTGGACTGTTATTTATTGAGCGCTTATTAATAAGACAGGTACTATGCTAAGTGCTTTACATCAATTATTTCATTTAATACCTACCACAACGACTGGAGCCCTGGATTATTTCTCCCATTGAACATATCAGGAGTGAAGGTATAGCAAATTTAAGACAACTCAGCAAATTCATACAGCTAGTAAGTGAAAGAGCCTGGATTGAAATGTATCTTGGCTTGCTTCGCAAGACCACGCATAGACTGTAGTATGTATTCTGTATTGAACTTTTGTTTATAAAAACAAGTGATACAGTGAGGTTTTGTTTCATGTCTTTGAAGATTAAGAAATACCGCTTTTATTTTTAAGGTAGAACGTAAGAATAAAATGTTAAATGTACAACTCAGCCAGAAAACTTGAATCAACTATTGAGAACTATTAGGATAAAGTTAAAACATATTGAATTCTTACCCACGTGTCTGGTTCCCCTTGCTGAGAGTTTTTTCAGACATGTCAAATCAGTCTCGGTCATTTCAAAAATCTAAAAGAGAATAATGCACAGTTTCAAATATGTAAGAAGCAAAAGGAAATATGTAATATTTCAGCATTATTTTCCTTATACAGCAGTCTCCCCTTATGCACAGGAGATACATTCCAAGAGTCCCCAGTGGATGCCTGAAACTACCGATAGTACCGAACTCTATATTACTATGTTTTCCTATACATACATACCTATGATAAAGTTTAATTTATAAATTAGGCACAATAAGAGAATATCCGAATTGCCAGCATCACTACTCTTGCACTTTGGGGCCATTATTAAGTAAAATAAGGGTTACTTGAACACAAGCACTGGCAGTACTGTGACAGTTGATCTGATAACCTAGATGGCTACTAAGCAACAGATGGGATAACAGACAAAGGGCAGGGTATGGCTAGATAGCACAAGATTTCATTACACTACTCAGAATGGCATGTGATTTAAAATTTATGAATTATTTCTGGAATTTTCCATTTAATGTTTTTGGACCACAGTTGACCATGGGTAACTGAACCTGTGGAAAGCAAAACAGTGGATAAGTGGGGGACTACTGACTACTGTACTTTCCTTAATTCCTACCTCATAGAATTATAGGACCATACACATCAGTAGAGGGACCATTCCTTTCATTCCTGGTTAATGTTCTCTTAATTAGCCTGAAGAGAGGAGTACGAAATGGTGTATGGGCCCTGCCTTCCCACAGCACCTTTAATGGCAACCTGCCTCACCCATAGCTCTTGTTCTAGAAGAAGCCTTTTGCTGAGCATGCTTTATATCACATGACCCTGTACTCCTGGTCTCAGCTGATTGGACCAATAGATGGTACAATGATGAGGATAAGTCGATCCATAGAAAGATGGGTATCACAGATCAGAGAATGAGCTGGGACAATGAGAGTCTCAGTTTCAATAATTTTATGTAATAAATACCAACTACCATGAACTTAATAAACATTTACTATAGTTAGTCTAGAATGGAATTTTGAAAACGCTTATTTGTGGGAAAAAGTGGCAGATGGAGTTGAATTAAGTAACACTGCAGTGTACTGCAATAAATGTACCCAAAGGAACTCAGACTATTGCTGATTGGGAAATGAACAATGAAACTCCTGGTCACTATACTTTTTCTAAAAGCTTGATACATTTATCTCCAATTCTTTAATCTATTATATTTTGGAGGAGCAGACTGGCATTTAGTGTATGTTTCAATTTAGTCACTTTTAATTTCTTGTGAATACATGTACATTTTCCCATCATCACTTGTCTAAATGTCCTCTAAGCATTGTTATTCCACTGAAAAATGAAAGGAGACCCAATCAGTAGTATTTTCTCACATTAACTTTGCAGTTAAGAGAATCTAATTACCTTCATAGCAAAAGGCTGTCCTGTGGAGAAATGAATTGAAAATAATAAACAGGAATCTATCTGGCTATGAATCTATCTATCTATCTATCATCTATCTCTCTCTCTCCACGCACGCGCGTGCACACACACACACACACATTTCATATATATATAAATAGTGATCCAAAAAGGCGTTAGGAGAGAATGAATGCAAATCTGGAAAACATAATAGAGATATCAGGCACAATATACTCTGTGTCTTTCAATAGCAATGTTGCCTACATATGGAAACATGGAAAGTAGTAAGTTACAGGTTCTCCAAAGACAGAATCCTTACCCAATTTACTCATTAAAATTTTTTTCTCACCATGCCTAGCACAAATGCTTTTAACTTGTAAGACTAGGTTTTCAAAAAATGATATTTTAGAAGGAAAGTATGTTGTAGAATAAATGCTTAAATCATGGTTTTATCACTCTATTTAATGTCCAGAAAAGTTAACATTGATATATTTATTTCTTAGAGTTAAGGTACTAGGCTAAATTGTCAGGTAGACCTACCAAAGCAATTAGACAAAGAGGCATAGTTATCCAGATCTGAAAACATTTTCCATAATTCTTATGAAACAAAATGACTAACCAGACATGAATACAGTTTTCCAGCAAAAAAAAAAAAAAAAAAAAAAGGTTAGTTGGATTACGAGCATTATTTTCAACAATGACCAGAAGTAGGATACTGTGAGGCCCATCTGGAGGTATTATGAGTATAAAAATTATATTCATCGCTCAGAAATGGTCCTTGGGGTCCAGTGCAAGAAATTTTCTTGGAGTGTTAGAGCTCAATGGAGTGCTTTCTTAATGCATCTAACACATCACATGATCCAGTTGGGCCTGCTAAGCAGCAAATGTTAATTGAAAATCAGTAAGCTCAGAAGAGCAAGCTCTAATCTAGGCTTATCACTAGGTGTTGATCATACTTAAACAGCTGATCTATTACCACACTGGATGCTCCAACTATGCTGGACCCATCTTTAACAGCAACAGATTTTGAGTAATTGCCCTCTCCAAAAGGATCCACAGGGATATGGTCTTTTGACCAGAATTTTCCAGTTTGAGTAGCCTAATTCATAAATTTCAAGATTTTCAATCCTCTTTAAACTTTGAGTAAGAGAAACCCATAATAATAGGGAAGAATAACAATCATAATTATGGCTGCCATTTATTTATAGCTTGATATAAGCTACGTATATACAATCCTCACAACAATCCTGCAGGGTGAATATTTTTGTCCCTACTCTACAGATGAGGTGACAGACTTAGAAATAGTGTAAGGCTACCAGTAAGGGTCAGAGATGAACTGAAAATTCAGTTTTGTCTCAATCCCCTCAAATGCACTATCTCAGTCAGTTCAGGCTGTCATAACAAAATAGCAAAATACCATAGCCTGGGTGGCTTGAACAACAGAAATTTATTTCTCACATTCTGGAGTCTGCAAGTATGAGATTAGGGTACCAGCACTGTCAGGTTCTGGTGTAGGCTCTCTTTCTGACTCACAGACAGTGGCTTTCTCTGTGTGTTATCATGTGGTAGGAAGAGGAACCTCTCCTATCTCTTCCTCTCCTTATAAGGGCACTAATTCCATCATGGGGGCTCCACCCTCAGGATTTCATCTATACCTAATTACCTCCCAAAGGCTCCACCTCCCCACCTCCTAATACCATTATATTAGGAGATAGGTCTTCAAAATATAAATTTGGGGGGAACACAAACATTCAGTCCACTAGAAAAAGCATTCAATTTTTCTGTGCAAGAATTTCTAAAGTGTATTATGAACAATCATTTGTGAGATGCTTTGTAAACAAACTATATACATGTGTCCTATAGTGAAACACATTGCTGTAGTGTATATCTACAGCAAGTAGATATACACTATATTCAATTTGGAGAAATTCACAATGCATGCTGTCTGAGTGAAGTCCCTGACAAGTCTTGCACAATAGAAATCTATTTTACTTTAATCAGTGTTTTCCAAACTTGTTTATTAAACACTTTTCCACAGAACACAGTTTGAGAAATATTAGTTTCTGTCTGTCATGGTCTGGCCTTCCAACATTCTTCCTGGGTAAGATTATGAACATAGATTTTGGGAATTTAAGTAAAACACATCATGTTACAAGGCTAGCAGGAGTGAACACAAAGAAGCAGAAAGCTTAATTGCATGACATTTGTGGTCCTGCCAGTAGATGAAAAAAAAGCAAAGACAAATGTCAGGGACAGTATGAAACTGTATTACGTATCATACCTAAATTTTATATGTTTAATATTCAATATCTTGCATAGATGAATAATAAAGGTGCTGGTGATAAGAAATTATTATTATATGAGGCAAAGGCTAATTAATTGAAATACTGCTACCTCATTGTATTATTCAGGATTCTCCCAAGAAACAGCCAATAGTGTGTGTGTGTGTGTGTGTGTGTGTGTGTGTGTGTGTGTGGAGAGAGAGAGGGACTTATTACCAAGGAATTGGCTCACATGATTTTGAAGGCTGAGAAGTCCCATGATCTACCATCTGCCATCAGTAAGCTGGAACCCCAGGAAAGCCAGTGGTGTAATTACAATCTGAGCCCAAAGGCCTGAGAATCTGGAGAACTGATGGTGTAAATCCCAGTCCAAGGGCAGGAAGAAGACTAATGTTCTAGCTCAAGTACACAGGCAGGAAAAGAGGTAATCTCCCATTCTTCCCCTTTTTGTTCTATTTAGACACTCAAGAGATTGCACAACCCCACCCACACAGGGAAGAGCAATGCAAAACAGCCTACAAATTCAAATACTCATCTCTTCAGGAAACACCCTCACAAATACACCCAGAAATAATGCCTAACCAAACTTCTGAGCTTACTATGATCCAGTTAAGTTGACACATAATATTAACCATCACACTCATCATAGGTGCCTTTTAAAAATCTAGAAAACTGATCACTGTACACAGTTGACATGACTCTATTCTCGTACTACAGCACATGAAAGTTTTTATGTTGGTGGCTAAGGAAATTTGTTGAGGGCACTCACTCTTTAAAACAAACTTGCATGTAAAAATCAATTGCAAGAGACTCATTTGACTAAAGCTTCTATACAAAGTTTCAGAGTAGAAGTGATGAATTTTAAAAAAAGACATACTAAAGCCTTCAAAGTGTGAAATAAATTTCCACAGCCCCGTTTTAAACTGTCATGACAGACCTAGAAACAATTAGGTGAATATAACTAATTAAAACCAAATTACTAAATCGATACTGTAATTTAGCCCAAACTAAAACTCACTCTAGCAGACCTGAAATACTTAGATTGGACAAGCTGAGTACTGGATCTCAATTAGATAATATTATGCTATTGGCCAGGAAACTTGCAGAAAAATCTTTATTTTTAGATGTGAGATTAATAATAAGGTACAACATAATGCTCTCAGAACATATCGAGTATACCAAAATTCAGAATTAATCCAGAACATTAGCTCTATTACTATGATTGTACAAAGGCTAGCTAGCCATATTCCATAGGTTGAGAAAGGAACACTATTAAGGTGGCACCTCTATTTTAAGATATAGCTCCAAATTAATTTTAAATGACTTAATTCGTATGTTTATTTGTATTGTACTGTTTGATTTCTAGGGAAAATTACCCCTGGTGAAAGACTGCTGATAGAACTGGAGAGCTGGGCATATGAGATCCTCTATGGAATTTAGGAGATAGCATAAGATTGTGAGGTCCTTGGAGGCCTGCCAAAGGAAGGAACATAGCATATGGAGAAGTCATTTCTAGAATAAAGTTGGGTGAAATATGGAGAGAGGCTATATGCACATCATTCTTATTTCTGGGCCCAGTTGGTGAACTTCCAACACAGGCATGTTAATAAATGGTACAGTTCATGTGGCAAATTGACTTAGTCTATTTGGTTATATGAATACAGATACTGGAAAATATGGAAGAATTTGGTAGAATGATGTGGACTGTAGCAGTAATTCACCTGACCTTGATCGAGAGAGAAATATCAATTTTCAAAGAGCCATAATTTCATCAATAATTTTCTTTTCTTCTGTACATGGATAAAACATATAATTCATGAACCAGCTCATGTGCTGGTAAGTTGTGAGTGTTTGTAGCTATACCTTGTATTTAGGAAAGAGGACAATCACCTAAATGGTGTGATTTCATCTGCCTGTCTCACCAACTCACCAATATTTGATGTTCTTTTAACAGGGAATAAAAACCTTGCATTCAACAATTAGAAAACGATCTTAAATTAACACAGAGATACAAATGACTTATAGTAGATCCTTTCTTAAAGTTTTTATTGTAGTTACTTTAAAAGCATGAAAGTAGTAGGGAAGACATATTAGGCTAAAATGAGTCTGACCTATCAAGGAGCCTGTTGATGTTGATAATGGGCTGATGTTGGCAGTGGTGCCTTTCAGGTTCAGCAAGATTCAGAAGCATCTTTTGAATAATTAAAGAATAATCAAATCATCATCAATGTAGTGAAACTTCAAATTTAGATGGAATCTGTCTAAAAATTAATGATTCAGAGGTGACATCAGCCAAATGGTGGACAAGGAAGCTCCAGGTCCTCCACTCCTCTTGGAAACATTAAAAGAAAACAAAACAGAAACAAGCAAACAAAACTAGAGACTGGCTAAAGTAACTTTATAGGAACTCTGTAAAACAATTAAAGATCTATAGCAACCAGGTAAATGCCCAATCAAGAAAAAGCAGAAATCGAATGGTACGAAATGTCCTGACATTTTTACTCACCGTTACCCCACTCCTTCCCTGGTGCTGCAAGGTCTTCATTTGGAAGCAGCAGCAGCCCAGTTTTCAATTCCCTCTTGAACCAAAGGGAACAGAGGGAGTTCCAACTTATCAGGGGTTTGCCTGACACATAAACAGAAAGTAACAAGTGTTGGCCAGGATGTGGAGAAACTGAAACGCTTGTTCATTGTTGGTGGGAATATAAAATGGTTCAGCCACTGTGGAAAAGATTATCATGGCTCCCCAAAAAGTGAAAAGTAGAATTATCACATGACACATCAATTCTACTCCTGGGTATATATCCAGAAGAATTGAAATGAGGGATTTGAACAGATATTTGTATATCCATGTTCATTGCAGCCTTGTTCAAATAGATAAAAGGCGGAAACAACCCAAAAGTCCATCAATGGATAAAATATGGCATAAATATGCAATGCTACAACATAGGATGAACCTTGAGGACATTATGCTAAATGAAATAAGTCAGTCACAAAGGAACAAATACTGTATGATTCTACTTATATGAGGTATCTAAAGCAGTCAAATTCATAGAGACAGAAAGTAGAATAATGGTTGCCAGGGGCTGGGAGGAAAGAAGAGAGTGGAGAGTTCTTATTTATTAAGTACAGAGTTCCAGTTTGAGAAGATTAAAAAAGTTCTGGAGGTGGATGATAACAATGGTTGCACAACAATGTGAATGTACTTAATGTCACTGAATTGTACACTGACAAATGGTTAAAATGCTAAATTTTATATGTATTTTACCACAATAAAAATACAAATTAAAAAATTAATGATTCACATATTAAACACATGGCAACTTTCTTTTAACCAAAATACTTGGTTAACTACAATTATCATAGAGAATGGCTTCTATGAACATACCAGATAAAATAAAGTGTACTATGTTTTGTGTGCGAAGATGAGGGTGATGGTATTTCTTTTAGAAAGACTAGACAGGAATTTTTCCAGTGGTATTATATAGGATGTCTATTAACATTGGCTGAATGTTTATATGACCTTCTGAAAAGTACTAAAAAGCAGAACCTAGGAGCAAATATCCACAGAGGAAAATTTTTTTATTAAAGTGCAAATAAAATCAAAAGACCAACACTAAAGAAAATGTATAAACTACAACTTTGCGCAGCAGCATGGATGAATCTCACAAGTAATTATGTTTAGCAAAGTAAACCAGAAACAAAAGAATATGCATGAAACTATTTACATTAAGTTAAAAACCTGATGATTTGAGTAATTTTTCTTCATATAGATGCCATACTGCAATTAAAAGAAATATTTAGATTATCTATTTCAAAATCTCAGGGAAACATCCCAAATGTCCGTCACTAGGAGGATGGATAAGCAAATTTTGACTTGTTCACACAATGGCATACTATCCCACAATGAAAAGGAAAAGCTACTGATGTGCACAGCAATAAGCATGACTCTCACTGACATTATGCTGAAAGAAAGAAGCGGGGAACAAAAAGAACATATAATATGATTTGTTTATATAAAGTTCTAGAAGAGGCAAAAGTAATCTATAGTAAAAAAAAGAAAAGCTATTGCCTGCATTGTGTGTGGTAAGATTGACTTGGAAGAGACATGTGGGAACTTTCTGGGGTGAGGAAATGTTCTTCTATGTCTTTGTAAGGATATGAGCTGTGTGGGTATATGTATTTGTCAAAACTCTGCATTGTACACTTTGGATTTGTACATTTCACTGTAGGTAATTTTTACATAAAATACCAGATCTATAAACAAAATAAGTGAATGAATGAATGAATGAATGGATGAATGCAAGCTGCTCTAGTTAAAAAAACTGTATATCCTTTGACCCTAAAATTCCACACATAACAAAGTGTTCTGAGGAGATGAGTGAATAGATGTTCAGACATGCATCTGTCTAGATATTTATATATCTATCAGTCTATCATCTATATAGTTATCATATTGTATTTTTATGAAGTTTCTTATACATTATAAAAATTACAATCATCTTCAAGTCTTTTATTTGGGGATCATTTGAATAAAATATGATATGGCCATATAATAGAAAAGTAGGCAGTCATTCCAAATTAGATTGTAGATCTATGTTTACTGACAGGAAAAGATGTCCATGATTTTTTTTTGAGTACAAAAAGTATTTAAAATAGTAATGTAGTATTACTAATTACATCTAAATATTATTTGTGTATAGTAAGTAGGCAGATAGATACATAAATAGAACATATTCATGAGAGGATAGACACAAAACAGTTAACACTGTTTATTTCTAGGAGTTAGAATTCAAAGTAAATCTTACTTTAATATTTATATATTTTCTATATCAAAACATTTCATAATAAGACTATGTTATTTATATAAGCAAAGAAAATATAAAACTATTTTCATTCTGGAAAATAGAAAGCAAGTTACTTTAAAAAGTAATTTCTTTTGAAATTAATGTGAAGAAATACATAATTTCTTCTCCCAGGTAATTAAATACCATTAAGAAATGATTAATTATGTAGAAAAACAGATTAACAACAATTTCTGTATTCTCTACCATTTATTTTCTGTCAGTAACAAGATTTTTTTTCCATTTCTGGCATTAATTAAAAATTCTTAAAATATACAAAGTAAGTGTATTCTAATTAACTTGTCTTTTCATGGTGTGTATATATGTCTGTGTATAATTTTAGTTTTAAATAGTATTCTCTTATATTCAGTGTTCATATACAGAACAAAAATGGTTGTCAAAGAGACAAGATAAGACATGTTTGTCTACCTTCCAGAAGTGAAGATTTCTAATTAATTTTGCTTTCACTTTACAGATGTCACTTGAGGTAAGCTATCAACTTTCGAACTGGCCGACTAGCTGATGAAATTCAACCAACATCTCCTATTCTTTTTGGCATTCTCACAGGTTGCTTGATGTTATAATAAGCAGGGGAAAAAAAAGTTTAAGCGTTGATTAAATCCTTATTAGTGGAAATGTGCAATGTGCATCCTCAAGAGCCTTTTGTTATAGTACAAGGAAGTTTATTCCAAAATTCCTTTACTCCATGTGCTTAAGGGTAATGAATAATAGGCATGAAGAATTGTGAATAGAGGTAGAGACACTGTATGGTATCATGGATAATGATTATTTTTAATAAATCTTATGCCTAACAGTTGTGAATTACCATAGACAATATGTAATAAATGAAAATGATGATCTTTAGCCTATTTGGAGAAATCTAACCTTACTCTTACATACATGCAAATTTACCCATAGATCTTAGTAGGCATTTAGACACATACGGCAGTACAAAACCCCACTTCATTTACAAACAATTTTAAGCATATTCTGTCACTTATAGAGTGTCTCTACAAATTGTCCACCATTTTTAAGGGATACTTATAAGAAGTAGCTATTATTTATAGTGACTGAGAAAATCAGTTTCTTTCATCCAGTGTTAAGCATCTTCATTGTCTAAAATAACAATGGATTCATTGTTTTTTAATTGTTTTTCAGATTAGAAAGTCATGGTTTGCTGTACTCTGGGAAACTGACTCAGATAGATATTTACATGCAGATCATTATTAGGAAGAACACCTGTGAGTGAATGAAGGAAAGAGGGAGTAGTTGAACTGTCATGCAATTGCACCAGAGGCAATAACCGACCTCACAGGGAGCTCTGGAGCTGGGATGATCCTAACATTATCCCAAAAGGAGGCAAGGCGGCCCAGCCTTGGTAACCCCTTCATCAACTAGTCATTGGATGCAGGTTACTTCCAGAAAAAAAAGAGTGTAACATTGGGAAAAGCAGCTCCTTTAAGCTGACTACAATGCAGCTGGGTGAATAATGCTGCAGGCCTAAAGAGGGGGAGACTCTGGATGTTTTACCACAGAATCCACTACAACTAGTAAAAATTGCACACAGTATTAGAAGATGTAAAGAAGAAAGTCAGAAGAACAAAAAAACCCCAAAGTTAGCAGAAGGAAAGAAATCATAAAGACCAGAGCAGAAATAAATGAAATAGAAACAAAGAAAACAATAGCAAAGATCAATACAACTAAAAGCTGGTTCTTTGAGAAGATAAACAAAATTGATAAACCATTAGCCACACTCATCAAGAAAAAGAGGGAGAGGACTCAACTCAATAAAATTAGAAATGAGAAAGGAGAAGTTACAACAGGCACCGCAGAAATACAACACATCCTAAGAGACTACTACAAGCAACTCTATGCCAAGAAAATGGACAACCTGGAAGAAATGGACAAATTCTTAGAAATGCACAACCTTCCCAGACTGAACCAGGAAGAAATAGAAAATATGAACAGACCAATCACAAGCACTGAAATTGAAACTGTGATTAAAAATCTTCCAACAAACAAAAGCCCAGGACCAGATGGCTTCACAGGCGAATTCTATCAAACATTTAGAGAAGAGCTAACACCTATCCTTCTCAAACTCTTCCAAAATATAGCAGAGGGAGGAACACTCCCAAACTCATTCTACGAGGACACAATCACACTGATACCCAAACCAGACAAAGATGTCAAAAAGACAGAAAAGTACAGGCCAATATCACTGATGAACACAGATGCAAAAATCCTCAACAAAATACTAGCAAACAGAATCCAACAGCACATTAAAAGGATCATTCACCATGATCAAGTGGAGTTTATCCGAGGAATGCAAGGATTCTTCAATATACGCAAATCAATCAATGTGATACACCACAGTAGCAAATTGAAGGAGAAAAACCATATGGTGATCTCAATAGATGCAGAGAAAGCTTTCGAAAAAATTCAACACCCATTTATAATAAAAACCCTCCAGAAAGTAGGCATAGAGGGAACTTTCCTCAACATAATAAAGGCCATATATGACAAACCCACAGCCGACATCGTTCTCAATGGTGAAAAACTGAAACCATTTCCACTAAGATCAGGAACAAGACAAGGTTGCCCACGCTCACCACTCTTATTCAACATAGTTTTGGAAGTTTTAGACACAGCAATCAGAGAAGAAAAAGAAATTAAGGGAATACGAATCAGAAAAGAAGAAGTACAGCTGTCACTGTTTGCAGATGCCATGATACCATACATAGAGAATCCTAAAGATGCTACCAGAAAACTACTAGAGCTAATCAAGGAATGTGGTAAAGTAGCAGGATACAAAATTAATGCACAGAAATCTCTTGCATTCCTATACACTAATGATGAAAAATCTGAAAGTGAAATTAAGAAAACACTCCCATTTACCACTGCAACAAAAAGAATAAAATATCTAGGAATAAACGTACCTAAGGAGACAAAAGACCTGTATGCAGAAAATTATAAGACACTGATGAAAGAAATTAAAGATGATACAAATAGATGGAGAGATATACCATGTTCTTGGATTGGAAGAATCAACGTTGTGAAAATGACTATACTACCCAAAGCAATCTACAGACTCAATGCAATCCCTATCAAACTACCACTGGCATTTTTCACAGAACTAGAACAAAAAATTTCACAATTTGCATGGAAACACAAAAGATCCCAAATCGCCAAAGCAATCTTGAGAAAGAAATACGGAGCTGGAGGAATCAGGCTCCTGGACTTCAGACTATACTACAAAGCTACAGTAATCAAGACAGTATGATACTGGCACATAAACAGAAATATAGATCAATGGAACAGGATAGAAAGCCCAGAGAATAACCCACACACATATGGTCACCTTATCTTGATAAAGAAGGCAAGAATATACAGTGGAGAAAAGACAGCCTCTTCAATAAGTGGTGCTGGGAAAACTGGACAGCTACATGTAAAAGAATGAAATCAGAACACTCCCTAACACCCTATACAAAAATAAACTCAAAATGGATTAAAGACCTAAATGTAAGGCCAGACACTATCAAACTCGTAGAGGAAAACATAGGCAGAACACTCTATGACATAAATCACAGCAAGATCCTTTTTGACCCACCTCCCAGAGAAATGGAGATAAAAATAAAAATAAACAAATGGGACCTAATGAAAGTTAAAAGCTTTTGCACAGCAAAGGAAACCATAAAGAAGACAAAGACAGCCCTCAGAATGGGAGAAAATATTTGCAAATGAAGCAACTGACAAAGGATTAATCTCCAAAAGTTACAAGCAGCTCATGCAGCTCAATATCAAAAAAACAAACAACCCAATCCACAAATGGGCAAGAGACCTAAATAGACATTTCTCCACAGAAGATATACAGATTGCCAACAAACACATGAAAGAATGCTCAACATCATTAATCATTAGAGAAATGCAAATCAAAACTATAATGCGATATCATCTCACAGTGGTCAGAATGGCCATCATCAAAAAATCTAGAAACAATAAATGCTGGAGAGGGTGTGGAGAAAAGGGAACCCTCTTGCACTGTTGGTGGGAATGTAAATTGATACAGCCACTGTGGAGAACAGTATGGAGGTTCCTTAAAAAACTACAAATAGATCTACCATATGACCCAGCAATCCCACTCCTGGGCATATACCCTGAGAAAACCATAATTCAAAAAGCGTCATGTACCAAAATGTTCATTGCAGCTCTATTTACAATAGCCCAGAGATGGAAACAACCTAAGTGTCCATCAACAACTGAATGGATAAAGAAGACGTGGCACATATATACACTGGAATATTACTCAGCCATAAAAAGAAACGAAATTGAGCTATTTGTGATGAGGTGGATGGACCTAGATTCTGTTATACAGAGTGAAATAAGTCAGAAAGAGAGAGACAAATACCGTATGCTAACACATATATATGGAATTTAAGGGGAAAAAATGTCATGAAGAACCTAGGGGTAAGACAGGAATAAAGCCACAGACCTACTAGAGAACGGACTTGAGGATATGGTGAGGGGGAAGTGTAAGGTGTGACAAAGCAAGAGAGAGGCATGGACATATATACACTACCGAATGTAAGGTAGATAGCTAGTGGGAAGCAGCCGCATAGCACAGGGAGATCAGCTCGGTGCTTTGTGACAGCCTGGAGGGGTGGGATAGGGAGGGTGGGAGGGAGGGAGATGCAAGATGGAAGAGATATGGGAACACATGTATATATATAACTGATTCATTTTGTTGTAAAGCAAAAAGTAACACACCATTGTAAAGCAATAAAAAAAAATGAAAAAGAAAAAAAATTAAGTGTTAGTGAGGATGTGGAGAAATTGGAATTCTCGTGCATTTCTGATGAGAATGTAAAATGGTGCAGCTGTTGTGGAAAACAGTTTGGCAGTTCTTTGAAAAGCTAAACATACAATTACCATATGATTCAGCAATTCCATTCTTTAGTATATACCCAAAAGAATCTTAAGCAAGGAATCTGATACTTGTACACCAATGTTTATTGCAACATTATTCACAATAGCCACAAGTTGGAAACAACCCAGGAGTCCATCAACAGATGAAGAACAAAACTGAGTAGATGCATACAATGGATATTATTCAGCCATCAAAAGGAATGAAGTTCTGATACATGCAACAACATGGATGAACCTTGAAAACATGCTAAGCGAAATAAACCAGACACAAAAAGGCCAAATATTTTATGATTTCACTTATATGAAATATCTAGAATGGGCAAATTTATAGAGACAAGAAGTAGATTAGTGGTTATCAGCGGCTACAGAGGAGGATGAATGGAAAGTTATTGCTTAATAGTTACAGAGTTTCTGTTTGTGGTGATTGAATATTTGGAAATAGATAGTGTTGATGGTGAACCAACATTAATATAATTAATGACACTGAACTGTACACTAAAAGTGGCTAAAATGGCAAATTTGATGATATATAGATTTTTATGGATTATATTTATTTATATATATAATCCATAAAAATTTAATTAGAGTTATGGGGGAGAAGCACATTAGGTAAAAAATCTAAGGAAAATATGGACCCCAGTTAATTTTAATTACTTGTGACAAATGAACAATGCTAATGTTAGATGATAATAATAAGGGAAACTGGATGAAGTGTATATAGGACCTGTCTGAACTATCTTTGCAATTTTTCTGTAAATCTAAAATTGTTGAAAAATAATAAATTTATTTTTTAAAGAAAGATTAGTACAATGGGAGAGGCTGTGGAAAATCTAAAGCAAAATAATTTTTTACTAGTATAGACACAAAAACACAGATACGTAAAACATAAAGTCCAGAAATAGACCCAATTCCAAATAATAGTGATGCATCTCATAATAAAAATGACCATTGATTAGGTGTCCTTCATATGTCAGACATTTTATTTATATAATTCTCAGTCCTCAACATGACCCTGTAAGTCAAGTATTACAAGCCCACAATTTACAGACAAGGAGGTTGTGGTTCACTGAGGTTAAATAACCTGGACAACATGGCAAAGCTTATAAGTAACAAAACATGAATTTGAAACCAAGTCTATACAATTGTAAAACTTGTGATCTTTAAGGATTTTTAAAATTACTAGTAGGTAACTAGATATTGTAAATATGCTTTGTAAATGCAACAACATATACCCTATATGGATTAGACACAACCCAGCAAATTATAGAAAATCAAACAGAAATTAGATTAGAATATTAATCCTTTTTGTGGAAAACTATTTTATCTTTGAAGTGATAGACATTACAGAGGATAAAACTGCCATGTTTGAATATAAAAATTTTAAATTATAAAATAAAAAGTAAATAATATATAAATCAGCTAGAAATTTTGGAAAATATTTGCACTGCTTCCAACACGGTGTTTGCATTTATGATGTATCAAGAATGTATTCGGATTTATAGGAACAACATCAAGTTCTCAATAGAAAAAGAGACCAAAATATTGAATAGATATTTCCCATAATGGAAAATTAATGATTGAACATGCTTGAAAATGTGAATTCTTACTAAGTGTCATCAAACTGGAGTCATCTTGGTATTTTATGAAAGCACAAACACATTCATAATAATAATAAACAGTATTGGTAAGGTGTTACTGTATTTCAACTGGAGTGGCATTACAAATTGGAATAAGCCTTTTAGAAAGAAATATAGCAATGTGAGCTGTGCACCACAAAATATACACATCCTTTGACTCAGTAATTCCACTGCTATGTATTCTTTTCAGAAAAACAGTAGAAAAAATGTTTGCATTAATACCTCCATTGAAATGTTTACCTAGAGAAGAAAACACAGGTCATAATTAATTATTTATCTTTAGTGAAATGACTTAATAAATTCTGGTAGATCAGCATGTCAAAAGACAAAGTACATTAAAATACTAATCATCAAGACTGTGAAAGTATGAAAATAATTATCATATAACACAGAAACTGATATGTAGACTACGAGTTAATTGACGTAAAATTGTGTCAGCATGGAAGACAATCTGCATGAGTGAAAATGGTGTGTTAGGATTTTGTGTTCTTCATTATTATTTTTCTATTTATCTTGAATGCCAAGTTTTATAGGACTAAAACGTTATGTTCCTTTAATTACTCCTACATCAGGTCAGAGGTTAAATTTACAGTTACAGTTGGAGGGTACCCAACTAAGGGTACCATTAGGGGCCAGGATACAATGGACTGAGAAAAGTTGAGACTTGGGACAAGGAATTGCTGAAAGAAGGTTAGAAGAAGAGCTTAACTACCAATGAAATGGAGAACCCCTGAAGTCAAACTTTGACTCCTGTGTCGTTTTTTTCAAAAATGGCCCTTGGCTTGTTCTCAGAAAAGAACTCTGAATGAGTAGAGAAACTATTAAGAATATAACTTGTTTATTGGTCCTGGAAAATCAAGTTGGAAAAATAAGAGCCATGAGGTTAGTTACAGCTTCTTGTCCTAGATCTAGA
Source organism: Globicephala melas (assembly GCF_963455315.2). NCBI lineage: Eukaryota > Metazoa > Chordata > Mammalia > Artiodactyla > Delphinidae > Globicephala > Globicephala melas. The sequence goes on along the minus strand of NC_083335.1, from coordinate 21,493,493 downwards.
TGTATATGGATTGATCATTTAAAATGTCAGGATCTGAGTGAAAAAGACTACCAAATCGCCGGTGGCTAATGTTTATGGTTTAATGTGATTTCTTGTTTTCTTTTGTTTGGTTCGACTGGGGTTTCACTTTTAAGTTCTCTTTGGTAGCCAGTCTACATTTTAAATGAAGTTCAAATGTATTGGTGCATGAACATTTCTCTGTAGCCTAATGAAAACATGTTACCAGAGTGCCTTGTTGTAGCACTGAAATTTATCTCAGGTAATAAGGAGCACAGAAATGCACCGCTATTTCAGCCCCTGAGGCAAAGCAGGGAACCTGAGCGTCAGAAAAGCCCATTAGGAAATGCATGCTGTAGTATCATAACTTCAGCAATGCTTTGAAATTGTCAAGTTGTATCATGAGGGCATGTGCTGATCAGAGGTAGCACTGGCAGGCCCAAAATATTAGCTGTGACAATCACGTACTAGTTCATATATCCTAATCAATCAGGCAGAGTTTTAATTAATCCTAATTGTTGTATTATGGTTCCTAGCAAGCAACAACAGAGCAGCCAGGAATCCCCAAACAGTTTGACTTAATCAGTTCCTTGACGATCTTTCTTGAGATCTTTAGAGTAAACTAACATTCAACTCAAATAAGTATAAGAAGTTATACCCTGCAAAAAGTTAACACTTTGATGTCAGAAGTAAAAATTCTCAAATACCACTTGGTAAATAAATAGGTTATTTCTTTAAATGCCAAGGTCTTTCTTTGCATTTAAGTGTTCAACAGTATTTATCAATAGTGTGTCAAAGTTTTGGGGTGAAGAAAAGGAAGAGAAGGGTAATCTAAAAACCTAAAACTTAGGAGCTCTGTCTATCCCTGGATTATAAAAGTTGAGGGAAATCTTTGTTTTCAACCATAATAAAAATTATTTCAAGAATAGTAAATTTTCAAAAATGGACTTTCTCTCAATTATTTTGGAAAATTTCTTTTGATCAGAAGGAAACATTACATAGCCATTAGATTGTTAATTGTTTTAGCACCTTCATCAATACATTTAGAAAATGTATTGTGATTAGACAGATATTACTTTGAGTGTAATAGTCTAGAGGAGAAGCCAACTCGTGAATTTTTCTGAGCTTAATTTTACAAACTTAAAATTCTGTATATTGTATAAACCAATCACTGACAAAATTATAACAAACGTGAACACTAAGGTGGACAATGAATCTGCCAAATTCTTTTCTTAGACAAATTATATTGAGAAGATCATTTCCCTAGGGGCCACTTTTGTGGATGTGGCTGTCTGAATCCAAGAGAAGTATGGGCCAAATTATTTACAAGTATCTTCAAATTATCTCAGAGCTTTGAGGAAAGATACAAGGTAAAATAAATAAAATAGTACATACAAATAAGAATATACAATGTTTGTAACACTTGGAAATACAGTAAAAAATTCAGTATTTGACAAGCATTTTGACTAGGTATCTATTAGAACCTTTCCCCTTCAGCATTCATTATATAGTTCTTTCATTGACTGTTATCATTTCATAAATTACTATGTTAATTTAGAGCAATAAATCCTACCTTAAATAATATGGCTTCCCCAAACTGTTAAATATTTCTCCAGTGTATATTAGCATACATAATGTGCTACAAACTAAATGATGTATATATAGATAAGGGAAAAAAGAAACTCTTTCTCAGTCTCTATAAAACCACGTATACACTCAGCCATGAAAAAGATGAAATCTTGCCATTTGCTTCAACATGGATGGAACGTGAGGGTATTATGCTGAGTGAAATAAGTCAAAGAAAGAAAGATAAATACCATATGATTTCACTCATATGGAAAAACAAACCAACAAACCAAACCAAACAAAATCAAACACATAGATACAGAGAACAGTAGTAGTTACCAGAGGGGAAGGGGGTGGGGAGGGCAAAATGGGTCAAGAGGGTCAACACTATGGTGACAGATGGAAACTGAAATTTTGGTGGTGAGCACACTGTAGTGTATACGGAAGTCAAAATATAGTACTGTATATATGAAACATATAATGTTATAAAAACCAATAAAAAATTAAAAACCCAAGTATAATTTTAGTTGCTTCAAATCTTTTTCTAGTTTTTCAAATTAGGAATTATGGTATGTTTCCAAATATTGGGTTGGCCAAATATTGAGTTGGCTTCTCCTTCTCTAGAATATTACACTCAAAGTAATAATCTGTATTTTAAGTAAAAATAAAAGACATATTTTTCATTTTCACCAAGAACTTTATTGAACAACATATTCACCCTTTTGTTTCACTACCTTCTGCCATTTTTCAGGCAACTTCATAATTCCATCTTCCCAAAACTGTTTATCTTTTTGAGCAAAGAACTATTCCAGGTGCCTTTTACAGACTTCCAAGGAATTAAAATTTTTTCCATTAAGAGAATTTTGTAAAGACCGAAATAAATGGAAATCTGAAGGTGCAATGTCTGATGAATATGGCGGATGAATCAGAACTTCCCAGACAAGCTGTAACTGTTTTTGCCTGGTCATCAAATAAATATGCGGTCTTGCGTTATCCTGATGGAAGATTATGCATTCTCTGTTGACTAATTCCAGACGCTTTTCATCGAGTGCTGCTTTCAGTTGGTCTAATTGGGAGCAGTACTTGTTGGAATTAATCGTTTGGTTTTCTGGAAGGAGCTCATAATAGAGGACTCCCCTCCAATCCCACCATATACACAACATCACCTTCTTTGGATGAAGACCGGCCTTTGGTGTGGTTGGTGGTGATTCATTTCGCTTGCCCCACGATCTCTTCCATTCCACATTATTGTACAGTGTCCACTTCTTATCGCCTGTCACAATTTGTTTTAAAAACAAAACTTTTTCATTATGTTTAAGTAGAGAATCGCATGCGGAAATACAGTCAAGGTTTTTTTCTCTTAACTTATGTGGAACCCAAACATCAAAGCGATTCACATAATCAAGCTGGTGCAAATGATTTTCAACACTTGATTTGGATATTTTGAGTGTGTCGGCTCTCTCCCGCGTGGTATCACATTGATTGTTCTCAATGTCTCGGTTTGATCGCTATCAACTTCAACTGGTCTACCCGACCATGGAGCATCGTCCAGCGAGAAATCTCCAGCACGAACCTTCACAAACCACTTTTGACATGTTCGATCAGTCACAGCACCTTCTCCATACACTGCACAAATCTTTTTTTTGCATTTCAGTTGCGTTTTTACCTTTCTTGAAATAATAAAGCATAATATGCCGAAAATGTTGCTTTTTTTCTTTCATCCTCAATATTAAAATGGCCACACAAAAATTCACCAATTTTGATGTCTTTTTTTAAATGCATGCTGATATGACAGCTGTCACACACAATTTAACAAAATCGTTTTGAATGAAGTTAAAGACAACTAAGTGCTACTAGAGCCATCTTACAGAAAAAACCGAACGGACCTTTTGACCAACCCTGTATAATGCAAAATTATTTACTGAATTTAAGTCTAGGGAAGAGGAAAATTAGGAAGAAATTTGCCCATTTAACAAAATAGTAGTAACAAGGACAGCTATTATTTCCAAATGTTCGCTCTGGCTTTGCAAGCATTGTATTGAGTATTTTACATACATAATCTAATCTAATTTTCAAAATAATTCCTTGAGATAAGTCTATTGCCCACATTTACAGAGGACCAAACTCATTTAGCAAATCCTCCTTGTTACATTTTAGATTATCCCCGTGTTCCACCCCCAGTCATTTCCAAAGACTACTTATACAGTCAGATCAGAAAGTTGAGGCACATCTATATTTTAAATAACGACTTAATGAAGTTATTTATGGGTTATAAAAGATAAGAAAGTATCCTTTAGAAATGAAAGTTTTACTTTTTACAATTCAGAGAAGTTAAGTTTGATTTATAACTTTTAAAAGCTATTAAGACACAGAGTACTATGAAGTCCTTCTTTTGGAGTTAGAAACACACCTTCTCCCTGTACTCTTCCGAAATTCTCATCTCCCAAATTAAGGGAAACATTTCAGTTCTGCCTGTTCACAAAAGAAAAGTTCTGTAATAATTCTGCTATGATCATACCTTTGAAGCAGGGCAAATGTTTGAGTACAACCACTAGGTATGGCGTTTTGATAATATAAAGATTATAAAGACAGAATTTTACAAAGCTGGCTTTCAAGTTTTGTTTTGTAATATTTGTACTTTTTTCATCATTATTTCTAATCATCCTATTTTAGTTTTGCGTATCAGCATTCAAGACTTTTAGTGCTAGAGCTTATCATTATCCCAGCATGCAAAGTAAAATTCAGAAAAGAAAATCTTAACAAAACGGTGATCATTCAGATTCTAAAATGTATGACGTTATCCATTTATCCAACCTCAAAAGAATATGGCTTTCATTATTAGGTTACAATGGATCAAGATTTGTGTTCACACTAATGTTGCCCTCATTTCCATTTATATTAAACTGGTATTTGTTTTTTAAAGGAGGCACATGAATGAACAGAGCCTTCCCCAATCTCTGTTTGTTCAGCTTGTAACATGCACAATAGCAAATTCAATCTTGTTAAGAGGCTTATTCCTCCATTGTAGAACTTACTCGAATTGCAAGAAAGTTTGAATTTGCATGGGTCATGTATTTGTGTGGAGAATGAATTGAAGCACTTTAAGGACCTTATTTTTCTTTCTCAATAATAAATTGCTTATTACCGCTTAATTTCAAACATCTTTTGTCCATTGCATTGCTCAGCTGGGGGAAAAAAATCTTCATTTCAATAATAGAAAAGTCAAGTTCATTTGAAAAAATAACACCTGAAATGTCAATGAAATCACACCTCTTAAATCTCATAGGGACAATTTCTCACTCAGGAGAGTTCCTTAAAGCAAATAATTTTTCTTCGATGAAGCCTAATTATTTTAAGTCAGGGAACAAGGCATTGGACACACAACCATAATGTTCCCTTTGTTAACAAACTGTTTTGATACACATATGAAGTTATTTTACCAAGGACCTTTTCTGTTAAAAGTTCATTACACTCAAAGTAAAGGAAGCTAACTCTCATCAGCCACATGAGAAGAACGCTAATTAAAATCTGGTCATATTGCAAGCATGTAGGTCACATTGTTAACCTATAATCAAATGTGGACAAGTGAGTGACTACTGTTTTTACTGCACTGCATTAGGTGATGGGGTTGGTAAGATACGGTAGCTGACATTGGGCACATAGGTGAGAAACCTGAGGAACACAATCACACACACACACACACACACACACACACACACACACACACACACATATCCCAATATATCTCAGCAGAAAAATAGTACTAGAAAGGAGTCAAAAGATAATTCAATCCTGGCCATAGCACTTATCAACTGTGACCTTGGCAAATCACTTAAACATTCTGCTGAGCTTTCAGTTTCTGCCTTCACAAAAAAATGAGAAAATAATCAGAAATAATCTTTTCCATATTAAAGGAAACTAAAGACATATGCAACTAAATGTAATGTATAATCTTTGTGTGGTTCCTGGACATCAGGAGGACGATGGCAACAACGGAACAAGGTGAATGGTAATTTCCAGATTTTCATAATTGTACTATGGTTATAGAAGACAATCCTCTCTCTCTCTCCCCCTCTCTCTCTCTCTGTTTCTCTCTCTCTCTCTCTCTCTCTGAGAGGAGTAGGGAGTTATCACTGAAATATTTAAAGGTAAAGGGGCATAATATATTCAATTTACTCCAAAATGTTGCAGAGAGAAGGAGAGAAGAAAGAACCAATGGCTAAGCAAGTATGGTAAAGAATCAGCATTTGAGGAATTTGGGTGAAGGACATAATGCAGTATTTTGTACTATTTAATTATTTTGTTCTTTTCTAATTTTTTAAGGTGGACTCTGAGGTTGTTGATTTGAAACTTTCTTTGTTTCTAATGTAAATGTTTAGTGCTACACATTTCCCTTTAAGTACTCCTTTAATTGCAGCCTACAAAACTAGATATATTCTGTTTTCATTGTCATCCAGATAAAAATGATTTCTAATTATTTTATTATTTCTTCTTTGGCCCATGGGTATTTAAAAATGTTATTTAATTTCCAAACAACTGAAAACCTCCTGGAGAAAATAGCACTATTAGTAACTCTGCCAAACTTTTAAGGAAGAAATAATGCTAATTTTACACATACTCTTCTAGAAGAATGAAGAGGAAACATTTCCCAGCTCATGACGTCACTATTACCTTGACACCAAAGAAGAAAGAAGAGCTTGGCTATTTGGATATCAAGTTACCTGTGTTTTATTCTAAAACGTTTTATCTGTTGATGGTGAGAAATGTGGGCTGTCATGAAATTTCATGAACTGAATATCAAAATCTTACATATAATTTAGAAACAAAAGCAAGAAAAATAAAACAGTATACTTTAATACAAAATCATCCTAATAAAAGAATAAAAAAGAGCAAAATAAGTAGAGGAAGGAAGTGAGGATGGACAGATGAAAAGAAGGGAGAAAATAAAGGAGAGAGAAATCTCATTAGGCTTAGTTGCTAGGCAATTAGGGATCTGTTATACTTAATGAATATAACAAAGTAATACTGAAAAATAAAAAGTGGAAAATTTTACCTTCTCCTCAACTTGATTTTTTAGACAATGAGGAAAACACCCCTAGAAAGCCACTTGCATAACAAACTTAGAAAATGAAATTCTGTCATTCTGAAATGCCACCCTATAATTGCATGTGCTTGAGACTTAATTTAAGCATGAATTGCCTAACTTACTTCCTGTACTAACAACTTATCCAAATGGCAGGATAGGTTGAGCATAAAGTAACAGTAATATAAGTAAACTAGTTAATACAAGCTAGAAATCTTGCTTCCCCTTTTTTCTATATATTTTTAATAAGTCATGATTGTCTTTCCCTTCCTGAAGAGGGTACATATTTCTTTAATGTGAAATCAGAAAAGTGAGAGTAAAAGGTCATATTTTAGAGGGAAAGTGATATTTCTTTGGAAAAAATAATGACTAGATGTATTTATTCTAAAGAAACTGGAGGTGGCTAATGTCTAAATTTCAGTAATGATGTAGGGGCTTAAGCAAAGACAGTTATTGTAGTCAAAACTGAAATTCTAGCTTGTTAATTCATTAGGACCTGTGAGAACATTTAAAATTTTTGAGCGCAAACAGATTTACAGAATCTCCAAGGTCACTGAGAAAGAAATTGTCTTTCTTTTTAAACTTAGGATGTTTATATACACTCATACAGAAATATCTAAGTAACCTTCCATTTGAGTAGTTACAGTAAGATATAATATTTTCCAACCACCACACATAAGTCACGAAAGTTGGCAGAGCAGCAAAACTTTTAGATATGACTAAATGAAGACTCCTTAATACAGAAAGTATTTATGTTCTCAATGCATACAATTTATGAACATATACACTAAGTAAGGGTTCTTATTTTCTTACTTTAATACATATTCATATCATAAAGCAGCTGCCTTATGTTGGGCAGATTAAACAAAAAAAATACTGTTAGTAGATATATGTAAGCTCAATATATTTCAAAGTGTAAGCTCCTTGAGGACAGAATTTATATATTTCAATAGTATTAATTACCCCTTAGTCTCAAAGTCTAGGATGGCAGAGGCAGTCTGGAACAATTCAGAAAATATGTATTGAATAAATCATTTCATTTGCCTTTAGTCTGAAAGTATGTCTTATAGAAGTGTAGAAAATAAGACTTAATGACATCAAGTATACAGAAGACTATTTGTAAAGACTACATATAAAAAGCTAAGCATAAAAGTAGAAAATATTATTTTTGGAAATTTTCAAACTCAAAGCAGAAGAAATATTAATATTAGATGAAGATGAATTTAAAACAACAAATCACTCAATGGGAAAAACAGATTCATTTTATACAGGTTAAGCATACATAGAACAATGAAGATATGAGACGGGACTGGATAACATGAACACACTTTTTATTATGTGCCAGGTGTTGTGGTATGTCCTTAGCTCATTTAATCTTCACAAGCATTCTATAAAATAGGCAACATTTTAGATGTTAGGCAACGGAAGCAAAGCTAGGTTAAGTACCTTCCCTAAAGTAAAAAAAAAAAAAAAAAACAAAAGAAAACAAAGCTCCACAAAATACAAGCATCTGACTCCAGAGTTATACTTTCACCTTAGGCCACAAATTTGACAATTTCATTTAAAGAAATGTTTATTTCTGGAAAATATAATTTATCAAAATGCTTCCCCTAACAAATCTAAGGATGACTTAATGTAAAGAAATCTCTCAGTGTGTCATGTTAGTAGGTCAAATTTGGTATGGTAGTATTAGAGACAATTAACAAGTAGTTGATAAATTCCATTCCATATCCAATACTGAAGAAAGAATACTTATAATATTCTATAACAGGTAATAGCTCTTAAGTCAATGGACAGCACCACACTTTCTATGAAACAATAAAGATAATTGTATTACATTAGGAAAAAGAAAAGTTAGTTAATATTGGCTAGGAAATTCTGTCCAATATGATAAGATGCAAACTAAATAAATAAAAGGTAGAACTACTGGAAAGATAAAGTTAAAATACTTACAGGTAGATTATGTACCTAGAAACTCTCTGAGAATAGAAGTAACAATCACTAAAGCGTGCAAGACATTCTAAAAACTTTACATAAATTATTTAACCTCATAATAAAACTATGAAATAGATACTATTATTATCATTCCCAATTTACAAATAAGGAAACTGGGGCACCACAAAGTTAGGTGACTCTCTTCGTGTCACACTAAAGTGGGGTTCTAGAATCTGTATTGTAAGCCCCTACACTGTACAACCTCTATTAACATAATGAAAGAGTTCAGTAATGGAGCAATAGTTTCTTGATATTGTAGCAAATACCAATTAGAAGATGGACTGGAAAACGATATTCTATATTAGAAGAAAAATTACAAAATATCAAGGAATGTAAGTTTAACAAGAAATGAAGAGGACCTATGTGAAGACAAATGTAAATAAACACATCTACCAAGTTTTATATGGGAAAACCCATACATACATGTGCAAAAATGACTATTTTTCCACAATTAAAGTTTAATTAAATTCTAATCAGAGGGCTTCCCTGGTGGCGCAGCGGTTGAGAGTCCGCCTGCCGATGCAGGGGACACGGGTTCATGCCCCGGTCCTGGAAGATCCCACATGCCGCGGAGCAGCTAGGCCCGTGAGCCATGGCCGCTGAGCCTGCGCATCCGGAGCCTGTGCTCCGCAACAAGAGAGGCCATAACAGTGAGAGGCCCGCGTACCGCAAAAAAAAAAAAAAAAATTCTAATCAGAATCCCTAGCCATTATGCACTTTTAAAAAATTACTTTAAACCATCAAGTTCAACTGAAGGAATAAAAACATAAGATTAACCAATTTATAAACGAAGGGTATCGGTGAAGGATTATTCATCAGATATCTTTTAAAATAATATAATTTCTATAAATAATTTTTAATAATTTATAGATTATTTCTATAAATAGAAATATTATATTTATATACATAGCTTAGAATAAAATATAAACCTTTAGTGTATAATAAAATTTCTATCACAAAACAGCAGTAAAAGAAAGAATTACTCAGTATAAAATGTTGGGACATCTAATTGGTTATTTGAAAAAGAGCGTAAAAAAAATTTTATAGTCATTTACTTAGGGCTTTGTTATCTTCCACAACATTTACAAAATAGAAGCTGCATAATATCAAAACCACAGGAAGTTGACAACATAGACCACAATTAGCTTCCCAGTCTTACTTTAATGAGTGTAATCTTTAAACATCACAATTTATACTCTGTCAAGCACCAAATTAATCATCAAAGTTTATTTTTCACCTCACACCTTCCTAAGCTATAGAAAGAACTGAAAAAATTATTACTACTAAATGTAAAAAGAAGAGAATGAATTAAGTTTATGAATGAGTCCAGCTATGAATAAGTGTTCACAAGACACTGAAAGGCTTTTAGGGGAAAGATGTATACCATAGGACTTTGATGGCTCTTTCCCTGTGTCTATTTTAAATATTGGTTTTATTGTAGGGTATTGAATGTAGAGTTACATAAAAATGAATATCTGTAGAAAGTGGTAATATGACTGTAAGAAATTTGATTCTGAATCCTCCTCATTCATTATTTTTTGCATATCCTCTTGTTGACACATAAGTTAACTACAAATGATTATGCAGTAAGCTGGTATTAGGTAATAGGTACTTGAAAATTATTTTCGGAGCTTTTCTAATTCTGAGGAAAAGCTTATTAGAGGAATGTGTCTGCCATTGTCTAATCAAAAGTTGACCCTTTATATTGAGACCTATAGGTCCCAGGATGAACTTCCAGGGATTGGCTAAAGTAGTCTTATTCTCTAGAGACAGTAATGACAGCTAACTAGAGTATGGTGTTTACTCTATGCTAGGTTACCCAGTGTTGTAGGTTCTATGCACATGTTAACTCATCCTGTCAACAACCCTAAGAATAATTTAATGTATTATTTTCTCATTTTATTGGTAACGAAATTGAGGTGCAGAGAAATTCAGTGACTTATCCAAGGTCATATCACTAGTAAATGTGAGAGACAGTGTTATGAATTCAACAGACTGGCTCCAGAGTCCACATACTTGGCCACCATAATTTGCTACCTCTTGTTAAAATGAAAAGCTTCTAAGTACTTGACTGAAACATACTGGTCTCTTCCTCTCTCCTTCCCTTCCTTCTTCTTCCCTCTGAGCTGCTTCACTGTGAGTGACCTTGCTTTTTCCTCCCCTATCTAACACTGTGTGGATCCCCTTATGGCAAGGTAGAGAAGGTCATGAAAACTAGAAACACATTTAAGTATAGCTAGGTGAATAAACTAGGTTTACATAAAGCAATGACTTAGTAAGGGTCTAACAACATATCCTCTGACTTCCTATTTTAATGCCTTGAATAGTCATTGGTGCTTAATAATATATTCGGCTTGCATTTCAAACTGTTAGTCCTTATACATAATCCTTATCCACTTTTCAACAGCTTTATTTAGGTATAATTTATATATCATGAAATTTACCTATAATAAGGATATGATTCAATTATTTTTAATAAATTTATAAATTTTCAGAGTTGTGCAACCATCACCACAATCCAGTTTTGAATATTTCATCAAGTTCCCTTATTACCACTTAGAGTTAAAATCTGTGTTCATCTCCACCTTTAGGTAACTACTGATCTGCTTTTTATATCTATAAAATTTCCCTGTCTTGACATTTTTTCCTTCTAGTTTTGTTGAGATATAATTAACATACAGCACTGTGAAAGTTTAAGGTGTACAGCATAATGATTTGACTTACATACATCATGAAATGATTACCACAATAAGTTCAGTGAACATCCATGACCTCATATAAATATGAAATTAAAGAAAAAGAAGAAACAAGTTTTTCCTTTTGATGAGAACTCAGACATCAGTGCGTTGACATTTAAAACAAATGGAGTCATTGAATGTGCTCTTTTGCATTGTGCTTCTTTTACTGTTACATGATGTTTTACAGGTCCATCCATGTTATAGCATGTGTCAGCATTTTACCTATTCACCAGATTAAGATTGTGTCCACTTGGGGGCTATTATAAATAATAATGCTATGAAAATGTGTATACATGTTTTTTGCATATACACAGGTTTTAATTTACCTTGGGTAGATATCTAGGTATGGAATTAGGAGGTTATCAGTAAATTTATGTATAACTTTTTAAGGAACTATCAAACTATTTCCAGAAGTGGCTGCACCATTTTACCTTCCCACCAACAATACATGAGAGATCCAGTTTTTCCATATCCTTGCCAACTCTTGAGAGTGTCTATCTTTTTATTATAGCCATTCTAGGGAGTCTGAAATGGTATCTCACTCTGGTTGTATTTTGCTTTTTCTGATAGCTAGTGATGTCAAGCATTTTAAAATATGCTTATTAGCCATTAGTTTATCTTCATAGTAAAATGTCTATTCAAATCATTTGTCAATTTTTGAATTGTATTGTTTGTATTATTATTGAGTGTTAAGGGTTCTTTACATATTCTGAATATTATCAGAATATATTATCAGATATATTATTTGAAAATTTTTATTATCAGACATATTATTTGAAAAATTTTTAACAAGTTTTTGACTATTATAGGTAAATGGTTTCTTTTGAAGGACAAACATTTTTCATTTTTGTGAAGTCTAATTTACAATTTAAAAAAATTTTTATGGACCATGATTTTGGTGTTGCATCTAAAACATTTTTGGCCAGACCAAGATTATGAATATTTTGCTTTATGTTACATAGTTTCAGCATTCACATTTAGATGTATTACTCATGTTGAGTTAACTTTTGTGTATAGTGTGAGGTAAGGGTCTAAGTTCACATTTTTATATGTGGTTTTTGTCCTGGCATTATTTGTTAAAAAGCTTATCCTTTTCCCATTTTAATGCTTCAGCACCTTAGTCCAGTATCCATTGTTCATAAATATAAGGATTTGCTTCTGGACTTTCAATTCTGTTGCATGTATGTAATTTTCACAGTACCATATTGTATGTATTATTATAGTTATGGAGGAAGTTTTGAAATAAAAAAGTGTAAATCTTCAAACTTTGCTCTTCTTCAAGGTTGTACCTGCTATTCTGGTTTCTTGCATTTCCACCTGAATTTTAAGATCAGCTTGTCTATAAAAAAGCCTGCTAAGATTTTGAATTTTTGTTGCGTTTCTAGATCAACCTGGACAGAATTGCCCTTCAGATGATCTTGAATCTCTCAATCCATGAAACTGAAATGTTCATGTTAAATTTATTCCTAAGTATTTTATTTTCTTGAGGCTATTGCAAATGGAATTGTTTTCTTAACTAGATTTTATGACTGTTTGTTGCAGGTATATAGAAATGCAATTGATTTTGTAAAGGGATGTTGTATTCTCTGATTTTGTTGAAATTGTCTCTTAGTCCTAGTTTTGGGGGGTTTCCTTGGGACTTCCTACATACAGGATCATGTTATCTATGAATAAAGACAGTTTTATTGCTTATTTTCTAATCTGGATGCTTTTAATTTTTTTTCTTACATTATTTTACTGGCAGGATATTCAATATAATGTAGAATAGAACTGGCAAAAGCATATTTCCTGGTCTCTTTCTCAATTGTAGTGGGAAAGCACTCTGTCTTTCACTATGAGGTATGATGCTAGCTGTGGGTTTTTCATAGATGTCATTTATCAGGTTGAGGAAGTATTCTCCTATTTCTAGTTGTTTGTTTTTATAATGAAAGTATTTTGGACTTTATTAAATGATTTTCTGTGTCTATTGAGATGGTAGTGTATTTTTCGTCCTTTATTCTATTAATATTGTATATTACATTCATTGATTTTGAGATGTTAAATCAACTTTGCCTTCTTCACCTGTTTTTTTTTTTTTTGGCTGCGTTGGGTCTTCATTGCTGCGCGTGGGCTTTCTCTAGTTGCAGCGAGTGGTGGCTACTCTTCACTGCAGTGCACAGGCTTCTCATTGCGGTGGCTTCTGTTGTTGAGGAGTGCGGGCTCTAGGCGTGTGGGCTCAGTAGTTGTGGCTCACAGGCTTAGTTGCTCTGCAGCAAGTGGGATCTTCCCTGACCTGGGATCTAACCTGTGTCTCCTGCATTGGCAAGTGGATTCTTAACCACTGTGCCACTGGGGAAGTCCTTTTTTTTTTCTTTTTTTTGGCTAAACTTTACCTTCTCGGGATAAATTCCACCTGGTCACAGTGTGCAAACCTTTTTTTTAATACATTGCTGACTTTGGTTTGCTAAATTTTCTTAAGGATTTTTGTGTCTATAGAATGAGTTATAGAGTGTTTCTTTCTCTGTTTTCTGAAAGAGATTATAGAAAATTGGTTACTTTCCTTCTTTATTTGATAGAATTCACCAGTGAAGCCATCTTGTCCTGGACATTTTTTTTCGGGGAAGATTTTTAATCACGAATTTAATTTTTTTACTTGTTATTAGTCTGATCATATTCTCTATTTCTTCCTGAGTCAGTATTGGTAATTGATGTCTTTCTAGGACTTTTTCCTTGTCGTCTAATTGATATGATTTGTGTGCATAAAGTTGTTGTTTTTTTAAATTTTTAAAAAATATTTCTCTCTCTCCTATCCTACTGGGACTCACATGTTGCTACAATTGATGCTGTCCCCCAGGTCTTGGAGGCTCTATTTTTTTTAAATAATCTTTATCTCCATTTTTCATATTGGATAATATCTATTGATCTATCCTCAATTTCACTAAATTCTCCTTGAGAATTTCTATTTGTAGATTCATTGTTGCCATATTTTCCTTTAATTATTTAAATATGTTTTTAAAGATGTTTTAACATAGTTAACATATTGATAATTGCTGTCTTAAGATACTTGTCTGCTAAATCCAACATCCTGGTACACTCAGAGACAATTTTCTATTGATTGATTTTTTTTTCCTGGATCTGGGGTACATTTTTTTGTTTCTTTGAATGTCTCAAATTTTTTGCTGAGAAGTAGACATTTTAGATAGCATAAGAAATCTGGATCTTGATTTTCCCTCTAAAGATTTTTGTTGTTACCATTTACTTGTTTAATAACTTGCCTATGTTAAATCTATGAAATCTGTATTCCCTGCCATTTATTGATACTGTTGTTCAGCTCAATTTTTAAAATAAACATGTTTATTTATTTACTTATATTCTTGTCTTTATTTTAAATTCTGACTTCCTAGGAGACTTCCTGTATCTGAATGGCTTAGTGGTTAGATAATGATTCTACAGAGGTTATAATGACTACCTTGAAACAGCAAAATTCCATCTTCTGCCAATGACTCTGTGTATGGGTAGGTGAGCACATTCAAAGTTCAGACCATTTCTAAGCCCGCCTGGTCACTTAGATTCCACTGGCTCTTTTGGGTCTCCCATGGGCAGGCTCAAAGTTGACCAGGATTATGTGGGATTATCAGAGAAGTCTGATCTCTATTTCTCATGCATGCATCCTCAGCCAGGAGTACACCTGCTCCACATACTACAGGAATCCCAGCATAGTAGAGCCAGTGATCCTGCTCTGTTCACCTGTCTCTGAAAATATCATTCCTACCCCTACTATCAGAGAAAAGAAAATGCTGGTCCTTATGGCTTGCCCTGTCCTGGCAGAACCCCTGCCTTAACTGAATACAGGTGTGGGCCAGAACACCACAGATTCCCACTGTTCTTACTCAATTTTCATCAGTTTTTCAACCATACATGCTTCTAAAATTGTAAACCACTGGTAGATTTACAAAGCATTGAAATGGTTATTCTGTCAATTTTCTCCAGCTCTGTAGTTGCTTTTTGTAGAGAAGATTTGCAATCTCTCATTAGATGGTAGCTATAAGTACCACCTTGAAATGCTTTTAAAAATTTCAATTAGTAGAGCAAGAGGAAAAAAAAAACACATTTGGCTTATTTTGTGATTAAATCTGTCTTATTGTTCTCCAGGAACTCTTGCTTTATTTTCAGATTTCCTGAAGACGCTAATTTTATTTTACTAGGTTTTTAAAGTAAAATTTAGTGCACTAAATTAGTGCTATGGTACTGTTCCCTGCAGAGGTTTCCAATCTGGGCCCCCGTCCTGTGAGCTGTGATTCTCTGTGTCTTCCTCTGTTTCTCCAGTTTGGGGGGCAACAGTTTGCCCTGTGACCTCAATTCTCAATTCTCTGATGGATCTAAGAAAATTTGTTGATGTTCAGTTTGTTCAGCTTCTTCTTTGTTGTGAAGACAGGAATGTCTTCTAAAATCGTTATCCACTGGACCAGAGGTTGGAAGTCCATCTATACATTTTTTATTTTCCTAACACAAGGATATAAAATCTATAATATGAAAAATAAATATTAAAATAATTTACTTATTTCTAAACTCTTTTTTTTTTTTGAATTTTACTATGATACTGTTCACAGAGATCTACCAGTCAACATCTCCAAAGTTTCTTTAAGTACTAGAGAGAGAACATGTGCCTTGACGTGTGATAAGATTTTCTAAAAGGGGATATTGTTTTGTTGCTACCTCATGCCTACCACTTGCCATGTCATAATGTAAAATGTTACTACACCTCATCTATGATGTTCAGCCTATTTTCAAGAATAACATAATTCCTAGTTTTCTTTACTTCCACAGTATGTAATTTGGGGGAATATGTTATCTTTACTTTAGTTAAGACTATTTCTTCCTTTCTTTCATCATATACCAGTAACTGTGCTCTGTTACTGTTTATCCTAATACTAGTTTTTAATTTAGCATCTGCATAAACTTCCTTGTTATCATTTTTCTGTACTTTTTATAAGGACTAGTTTCTTTTCCTTCTCCTACTTTTAAAACCAAATGTATTCATTATAAGTACACGCAAGTAACTTACTCCTTTATTAGACCTTCTAGGTAGTCATGCCTCAGCATTTATATATTAAAATGCATATTATATTTTCAGAAATTAGTTTACTTTTATTTCTCCTTTGTATTACAATTGGGGCACTGCATTTTAAAAGTTATGTGTGAAAGTATGTTACATCATAAGTTCCATTTCAGGATAGTATAAGGGTCATTGTAAAATGTTAGTTCTAGGAGTTGTTGAGTCTGATAGGGTGGAGAATCAGTGTCATGGTGAATTAAATGACATCTTCCTTATTGTAGCCTAATTATCTTAATTTCCTTTACATGCAGTAAAAATGTTAGAAGTCTAATTCAACTGTAGTGCTACTAGGTAGGTGGTGCTACTAAATAAGAAAATTCTGTTCTTTTTAAAATTTACTTAATTTTATTTTTTCTTTTGTTATGTCTAACAAGATATTTAAACCAAATTCTATTATTTACCCGGGTGAATAACAGATGCTATTGGTTAGCTACCTTATAACCATTCCTCACTTTCTTCCTTGATAATAATAACCCAAATTTTAGTTCTAGTGACCACTGGCTTCAGCAAGGCTAACCCCTTCCCTCTCATCAAGACCCATAGGGGATGAAACAATTTTAATATAAATTTATATTTATATCAAATTTATATTTATATCAATACAGCAGAATGCAAAATCATAAGTGTTCAGCTCTGTGAATTTTCACAAACTTACTGCATTTGTGTAACTAACTGTTGACTACTCCCTCCCTGCACCTTTCTCTTCCCATAATGTCATGCACTCTTCTCTAACACCTTGGGCTATTTTCTACACTCCTTCTATTATTTCTTATCATCTCTACCCATTTCTTTAAATAAGGATATTTTATAGGGATTTCTCTTAACCCATTTGTCATTTTTACAAAATCTCACTATCTGATCTCACCCACGTATATGATTTTAGCTGTCACTTAGAAGGTGATGACACCTACGTTCTTTATCTCTATACCTAGCCTCTTCCATGATCTTCAGACTCTTATAGTCCAATTATGTATTAACTATATCCAATTAAATTTTAAACTCACTATATATCTGAAATGGCATTGATTATTTTCACCTTAAGGCTACCCTTCCTTATGTATTCCGTACCTTGGTCACTGGCCCTTCTAGCTTCCCTGTGTTTCAAGAGAAAGAATCTGGAGTCATCCTTAGTACCAATCTGTCTTTACTCCTCAATGCATTCAATCAGTTACAACTTTTTGTTGATTTTCCCTCTAAATATTTCTCAAATCTGCCCTCTCCTTCCCACCTTCACTACTGTATCATTAATTCACAATTTAATCATCTTTGTTATACTGCAAAAGCCTCCTAAGCAATCTTCCCTCTAATCTCAATTTCTTGGATTTATCTTCTACACTACTGCCAGAGTGTTCTTTTGTTTTTCAATTAATTTTTATTAGTGTGTATTTGCTTTACAATGTTGTGTTAATTTCTACTGTACAGCAAAGTGAATCAGCTATACATATACCTATATCCCCTCTTTTTTGGATTTCCTTCCCATTTAGGTCACCACAAAGCACTGAGTAGAGTTCCCTGAGCTATACAGTAGGTTCTCATTAGTTATCTATTTTATACATAGTATTGGGTTGGCCAAAAAGTTCGTTTGGGTTTTTCCATAAGATGTTAAGGAAAAATCCAAATGAACTTTTTGGCCAATCTAATGTCAATGGTGTATATATGTCAATCCCACTCTCCCAATTCATCTCACCCCCCCACTTTGGTGTCCATACATTTATTCTCTATGTCTTTGTCTCTATTTCTGTTTTGCAAATAAAATCATCTATACCATTTTTCTAGAGTCCACATATATGCGTTAATATACGATATTTGTTTTCCTCTTTCTGACTTACTTCACTCTGTATGACAGTCTTGTTCTTTATAACTTGAAAATCTGACAAAATAATTTCCTTCATTTAACAGTTTTAGTGGACTTCCATGTTCACATTCTCCAAGCTTCCCATTGAATAAGTAATAAAGGTATGGTAAGTGATGCAAAATATCAACAGATCTGAAATGCTAGTCAAAGTTCTGTCACACAATAGGAGTAGTTTCTAATTAAGGAAAGTTTAAATGAGGCGCTGAGGCAGAGAATGATGGAAATTTAACTGCCCTTAAAAAGGGAAAACATCCTCTATTTCACAGTAGCTTCTTTCTAGGGAGGTCATAGATAATGTATCCAACAGCAACCATACTCCATTCTCTAATTCTTATCTATCCTGAGCTCTAATATATGTAATGTGACTTTAGTAAAGGAGCTAGGAGGTGGTACTTTGTATCTGAGAATGTTAAATAAACACAGGAGAAGGCTAAGCATGGAAGAGCTATAAGAGTAGTGCACCCTGGGCATTATAGTTTTTAGATTAATTATTTCCAACAATTTGACACCTATAGACTGATTTAGAGTATTTAAGTGTGCCAAGGCACTTTATTTGAATTTTTTTTCCTGGTATTTCATCCATTTTTTTTCCGCTACCACACTTTATTCAAACCTTTATTTACGGGCTTGCCGCTTCAGGTGACAAGTGAAAATTAATTTGTTCAACACATATTTTTGAGTACTTTGTATGCACCAGTCATTGTTCTAGATTTTGCAAATATAGCCATCAAAAAAGAAAGGTGAAATGGGGGAAGATGGACAATTAATAAATTAATAGATAATTAATAGAAATTCAGGCAATGATAAGAGCTATGGAATAATGAGGTTAACGGGTAGAGAATGATAAAGGCATAGAGAAGATCTTGCTGAGGAGGTGACATTTAAGTGGACATATGAATAAAGTGAGGGAGTGAACATGCAAGTATCTGGGGAATGAGCATTGTAGAGGAAGGAAGAGCAAGTTTAAAGGCCCTGATTACTATTATATTACCACACTTGTTTTAAGAGCTCAGCTGATATTCACCCAGGGGTGTTTCTTTCCTAGTTCAACATCGGCCACGATTTCACCCAATAACCTTTAGAAGGAGTTTAGCAGACAAAGGCTTGAACCCCCCTGTGAGTTGGGACAGTGAAATGAATTATTCGGTACTTAAGAATAACAGGCAATGGATTTAAGAGATTCCTCCTCTGTAAATCTACTTCTGGTTTGTATTTCTGGGTTGTTGTTTCTGGTTTGTAAAATTCTGTAAGAAATGCACCATATGTATGATGGGATGAAATTGGGTTAGTTTGACATGAAGCTGGAGCTGCCTAAGAGGTAGAAAAAAATTTTTAAATACCGGATGAGATAAGTAAATAATCAGGAAAATAGAGAAGAAAGATGATATTCCAGAAGGGAGAAGAAAAGATACATATGAAAGTAATTAACAAGTAGGTGACCTCAAAAAATAATATATCATTTATGGCATTGATAATTAAATACTGATAGGTTCAAGTAAGTTTTAAAATGATCAATGTTTACCATGAATATAAATAAAAACAGAATGCATACTTTTCAGATGATAAAGGAATAGAATACAAAGCAAATATTTTCTAGTAAAAAATAGATATGAGAGAAAGCATAAAATGGTAAAATAAGAACAAGCTTTTCAGTTCCAAAAATAAGTTTTAAATGAATCACCTTATTAAAAAGACTCTCAGATTGAATTGAGATAAATTCATCTATATGGTATTTATAAGATACATTTCTAAAGTAAACAGTATGAGAAAGTTAAAATTAGACGTTAGGCACAGATATATCAGCCATATATAATAATAAGAGATTCACAATATTATTATTTAAAAAATAGAATTCAAGGTAAAAAGATGAACCCAGACAATGAATATATTTTAAACTCTTAGACAAAGGATACAATCCACAATGAAGCTATAATAGTCATAAATTTTCATTCTCTAAATAACATACCATCAAAATATAAAAATAAAATGCTCTTTGAAATACAACTCATCTGGGACTGCTTCAAAGGCGAAGTGAAATAAGAGAGAAGCATTCAACTTTCAAGGCAGATACTAATGCTTCAGGGAAAGAAGTAGTAAAAAGGATGCTTTCTTCCATTCTGTTTCACAAGTTACACAAAACCTAGAAAATTCTCAAGCAAAGGAAAAGCAAAGTTTCAAGGAACAAATGGCAGAGGACATATTCATTATTTCTTAGCCCATGAGAATACAGGTTTGGAAGCATCAACAGGAACACCTATTTAGAAAATTCCTGAGGGGGATTGCCCAGCTGAGAGAAATATCTTGAAGTAGGGGAAGACTCATCAAGGAGATAGAATACATAGAATACATAAATACAAGGTGGCACAGGACTAAAAATGCCCTGATAGGATTCTGGAGATGGAAAAATATAAAGAAAGGAAGAGATCTTTTATGGAGAAAGGAAGGCAAGAAATTTTGAGTATTAAAATATCCTTTATTTTACAAAATGGTAATATGCCCATTAGGATTATATTTCATCATTAGTAACAGAAACCCAGAAAATAATGGTTTAAAAAGTAGGAAGTATTTTTCTCTCATGAGAAGACCTGCGGTGGGAAATCCAAATCTGATAAGGTGGCTCCACAATGCCATTAGGAACCCAGGCTCCTTTTCATCTTCTCCTCATCCTCTGACTTCCTTAGCATATAACGTTTATTCTTATGTCTATTGCATGGTTACAAGATGGCTGGCTGCCCCACCCCCAGACTCATGTCCAAGTAAGGAAAAAAAAAAAAAGGCAGAAGAAAAACAAGGAAGAATCAGTGGCCCCTATAACAGGAATGCAGAAGTCTTCCAGAAATCCCAGGAGACTCCCCTTTATGTCTCATTGCTCAGAATTGTGTCTTATGACTCTTCCTAGGTACAAAGGAGACTGTTAAATGTAGTATTTTAGCTGAGTGTGTTGCTTCCCTGAGCAAAATTGAGATTCTATAGATGAGGAAGAAAAGGAAATGGGTATTGGGTAGGCATCTGCCATAGATGGTGATGATAACTGATAATTCTTCATGTGTTTACTTGTGGGGTTTTATTGTAACTTTACATAGTGAAGTAAAAAGTTGGGACCACATGTTAGTCAGTCACACTATTTTTTTATGTTACTATTTCTTGAAACCTGAAAGTTTTAGAATCACTGGGTTAATTAATTTTCTTAAGCTCATTCACTCTGTAAATGACAGAGTCAAGATTTGAATCCGTATCTTTCGAACCCCAAAGCCCATTCTCTTTCCAAGAAATCAGCTGCCTCTCACAGATTACTGAAAACTCACTCAGTTACTCCTCTGGCTTGAAAACCTTAATGCCTCTCCAAGCAAGGTGCATACTCAGTTGCCAATATATGGCCCAAGTTTGTTTGGTGGGTTGGTTTCCCCCTGCAACTGCCCAAATGAAATTACATAGCACATCACACATTCCACATTCAGGAAAGCAAATTAGTACAAAGGCTCAAAAAGATAAACAGTCTCTCCTCTGGCTGTTCAAATAAAATGACATCTGATAATAAGTTACTGTTTTGACTTTTATTATATGTGTAAATACAGAGCTGCACCATGTGCTTCATCAATCAAAAGGTTTCACTTTGATGACATTAGCATAGGCAGACACAGAATTCCTCTTCATGTGAGACACAAAGATAGATTTTCATTCTTTGATTCTCTTTAAAAACACATTTATTCTTTCTTTCTTGGAACTTGGTAATAAGTGAAATTTAGTTCAGGGAATCATGTCACTTTCTCTCTTGGTCACCATCTGACTGCCAGCACCTTTTCAATCTTTGTGGAAGTCAATTCCTCCCATTAGTAAAACAGGGAGAATCAGAGTTGGTAAAGAGAAGAAGAATAGAGCATAGCACCCAGAGTTCTCAAAAAGAAAAAAAAAATAAAAGACATGAATAACATATGTCTTTCTGAGGCAATTAAATCACTTTAAATTAATTATTTCTTAAGCACACATTATTTACTTCAGAATTATTTCTTATATCCTACCTTAGAATATAAGCAGTTTTATATAGAGAGAGATACAGAGATATAGATGATATAGATGTAGATATGCCACAGAAAATGTGACTGCTAAACTGATTTGCATTTGAAGTGATTATTTAGTTCAGAAAAGGAAGAGAGGAAAGGGATGGATTAGTTTTGTCTGGGTATATGCCCAGTAGTGGGATTGTGGGGTCATATGGTAGTTCTATTTTTCGTTTTTTAAAGAACATCCATACTGATCTCCATAGTGGCTGTATAAATTTACATTCCCACCAACAGTGCAAGAGGGTTCCCTTTTCTCCACACCCTCTCCAGCATTTATTATTTGTAGATTTTCTGATGATGCCCATTCTAACTGGTGTGAGGTGATACCTCATTGTAGTTTTGATTTGCATTTCTCTAATGATTAGTGATGTTGAGCAGCTTTTCATGTGCCTCTTGGCCATCTGTATGTCTTCTTTGGAGAAATGTCTATTTAGGTCTTCTGCCCATTTTTTGATTGGGTTGTTTGGTTTTTTTGATATGGAGCTGCATGAGCTGTTTGTATATTTTGGAGATTAAGCCTTTGTCAGTTGCTTTGTTTGCAAATATTTTCTCCCATTCTGAGGGTTGTCTTTTCGTCTTGTTTATGGTTTCCTTTGCTGTGCAAAAGCTTTTAAGTTTAATTAGGTCCCTACAGAACTGCAGTAATCAAGACAGTATGATACTGGCACCAAAACAGAAATATAGATCAATGGAATAGGATAGAAAGCCCAGAGATTACCCCATGCACCTATGGTCACCAAATCCATGACAAAGGAGGCCAGAATATACAATGGAGCAAAGACAGCCTCTTCAGTAAGTGGTGCTGGGAAAACTGGACAGCTACATGTAAAAGAATGAAATTAGAACACTCCCTAACACTATATACAAAAATAAACTCAAAATGGATTAAAGACCTAAATGTAAGGCCAGACACTATAAAACTCTTAGAGGAAGACATAAGAACACTCTTTGACATAAACTGCAGCAACATCTTTTTTGACCCACCTTAACCACAACTTCTTATGTTAAAACAAAATGAAAGAAAAGAACAACACAACAAGGGCCTGCTACTTGAAGGGTTATCAGGCAAATGAACCCATTAGCCATATTACAGAGCAAAACCATACGCTCAAAATCTGCCCAGTATTCAATAATTAATACATCAAAATCCAATTCATATTAGGGGGTAATCTTCCAGGAGCACACAGCTTACCATTAAATACCCATTTGCTGGTGCGGAAACAAAAATAAACAAAAAAGACAAGCTCACCATGGCATTCTCTGGAATTGAAGATAGAGATGCCTCACCTTTGCATTCACCGCCAACACCCCAATCAGTCTTTTCATGGCTCTTCTCTCTCAGCCACCAAGATTGATCTCAGTCTAAGATACCCTATTGGCCAACTTATTTGGCCTGCAAGTACCTTTGGACTTAAATTTATCTTAATCTTTTTTCTCTTCTACCTGAATCAGTTGAATATACTTGAATTAGTAGTAAAATTCCTGAAAGGAGTCTCAGGATGTTCATAAAACCTGAGGCTACAGTGCTCTTTTCTACATTCTTCCATAATAATGTCCACCATCTTACTGCATATTAAGAGGTCTTTTCCCATAACTCCTGCTGGGTTGTCAAAAAAGTAATAAGCACTTCCTTGGAGTTCTCTACATTGTCAAAGATTTATTCTAAGACAATAAAACAATTTACCAAAAAAGAGTATACACGTTTACACTAATACCACCTAGAGGGTGTGTTGTTTCAAACATTCTGTGACCCTTCTTCATTTCTCAAATTGTGAAGAATTCCATTCCTGGCACACCCCCTTAATGTCATCAAGTTATAGTTTAAACTTCTCTGGAAACACTCCTCATCCTCTATATCTAATAGTTGTGTCAACCACAGGTCATACTGTCTTCCCCTGCTGTCTATCATAGACCATCAATCTAAGATACAGAAATAGCTACCAGCCTGTCTGTGCTTGCCTGGGTCTCTAAATCAATCTCAACATCTTGGAAAAAGATTTGACTTTTCTATCAAGGACTGATCTGAATTTCTTAAAACAAACAGACAAAAAAAACCCAAAATTATTTGTCAGAATATGAGTGATCACAAATGCTTATGGTCTGCCTTCTTCTGAAGAAAGGAATTGGCCTGAGAAATGTAGGTGATACTATAAAATCCCAGACTTCTACATGGAATATCTACTCTCAAATGGTACAGCTCAGAGCTCCAGTTCTACTGCCAATGTGAGGGTTCTTTTTTACCATATCCCCCTTACTATGAGAGGTAATACAAGCACCTTTATTATTTTTGGTGGGTCCATTTTGTCTTCTGGCAGCATGCTGATAAGAGTTTGGTGACCAGGGTGGGAGGTACTCCTGGCACACTTCTAGGGTATCATTTGGTTCAGAATTAGCCAGGAAGTGTGCCAAAGTTCACAGATAGTACAAGAGCTACCACAAATTTAACCAATGTGATAAGTTCTTCTGTTTTGTCACATAAGGTGTCTAAGCTACCTTTATCTAACCTTGAAGCCAGGATTGGGAGGAGCTGTTGTCTAACAGGGATGTTGTTTGAAGACAGATACACTTATCACCCTCCAGTACACAATGATGCTGTTTCTGATACCTGCCAGTGACTGCGGCAGAGAGGGAAGCAGGCCCCTTTGCTTCCTCTTCCAAATACACAGACCCTTGGTAAAAAGAAAGATTATATTCAAACTATACAGAGAAAAGGGGATGGAAATGTGGGTATTATACATCTAGTGTAGCCACCTCTTCCCTTCGTATCAGGCGAAAATGCTTGAGACCTTACTGCCTGGATATTAGGGGTATCCCACATGGCCACCATCTCCTTCCTCATGTTAGCCCTTTGTCTTTTTTCCTGTAGTCCCTGTCTTTTTAAAACATTTTTATTGGAGTATAGTTGATTTACAATGTTGTGTTAGTTTCTGCTGTACAGCAAAGTGAATCAGTTATACATATACCTATATCCACCTTTTAGACCCTTTTCCCATATAGGCCATTACAGAGTATGGAGTAGAGTTCCCTGTGCTATACAGTAGGTCCTTACTAGTTATCTATTTTATATATCCAGAGAAAACCATAATTCGAAAACATGCATGCACCCCAATGCTCATTGCAGCACTATTTACAATAGCCAGGACAAGAAAGCAACCTAAATGCCCATCAACAGATGAATGGATAAAGATGTGGTACATATATACAATGGAACACTACTCAGCCATAAAAAAGAACTAAATAATGCCATTTGCAGCAACATGGATGGACCTAGAGATTGTCATACAGTAGTCCCCATCTTGATGAATGTCTTCTTTGAAAAAGTCCCTTCTCCTGCCTTTTTTCCCCAGGATATGCTACTTCTTCCTCAAGAAACAAGTCCCAAGTTTCTTTATATGTCTTCTAGAATGCACACTTTCAGATATCTACTGTGAGTCAAAAGTACATTCTCCTCAACAAGGTTTCTGCTGCTAGCTAGATGAAAGGAGTAAACCATGGGAGTAAGAGAAGTTCTCACATTTCAGATTGCAATTTGCATCTCCCCAAGTACCTAAAAATTTAGACACATTTCACATTATGAGGATTAATTTCTTGCCAAAATCCCTCAACAGCTCTATATCAGAGGCACATAATCTGGTCAATATAACATTAAGCCTATAATGCTGGAGGAATACCTTCCTTCCTCACGACGCAGGGCTACATTACAAAGCCATATTCCATTAGCTTCACCCTGAAGGATGCTGAGTCCAAAATTCTCTTCCCTAATTTCTGGATCTCTTCTTTCCTCCTTAGAAGTTATTAAAAGTGTCCTGCCATCAACAGAAAGTTATAAACCCCTTGCCAAGTGTAACTTTATTTAACATTTCATCCAAAGCCTTCTATGATCTTCCATCACTCTGGTTTATATTCCCTGTGTTCCAGAAACTGGGATGGCTTTTATTTTCCCCAATACCATCTTTGCTTTCCTGTTTCTGCTACTTTGATCATGCCATTTTTGCTACGCAAACGACACTTTCTATCCCATTCTGTGTCCAAAAAACTTTACTTACTTTTCTGGTTCCACTTCTCACATTATTTTTCCATGAAGCATTCCTTGATCTGCCCTTAAGTACCAACTACCTCTAACTACTTAGCTTCAATAGCACTATGTACTTCCTTTATTCATCTTATATGATCTTTATTGTAGCAATTTCTTGATAAAAAATTTAAATTGTATTTATTTCAGTATTTAGCAGAGTAGGTACTTGGGGACATAACCAGTTCTCTATAAACATTTTCTGATTGAACAAATAAATACACCAATACTTTATAACAGAAAGGTAAATGGAATGACTCTTGAGAGTGTCCAGAGGTTGTTTGAAGTCCTAATGTTTACTTATTTGAAGGCACGTGAAGTGCGGTCAATATACGTACACACAGGCTCAAATGTGTGCATGCTTGTGCGTGCGCGCACACACACACACACACACACACACACACAGAGGAACCACCACTTTACCAACCTATGTCTAGCCTCTTTTCAAAAAGATGTTCTACCAGTATACTCCCAGATAGGCCTCACTCCACTGGGTTTATATCTTTTGCTATGACAATGCTGTATAGTATAACAGACCTGGGTTTTAGATTAAGAATGAACTGAGAGTGAATTCTGACTCAATTTCTAGCTGCATGAAATTGAGCAAGACATTTAACTTCTCTGAGCCTTATCTTCCACAATTGTAAAAATGGAGAAAGCGGTATTATTTTGAAGCTTACATGAGATAGTATACATAAGACATCTGGCATGGTGGCTGTCAAATTATAAACATTCAATAAATGTAATTTCCCTTCCCACTTTGGAATCATGTTTTGGGTATTTTCATATATAAATACTTGCGATTGTTCCCTACCGATTTCCTATATGTTCATTTTCTCCTTCCCAACTAGACTGTGATCTCAGTGTAAAAACATTGTTTATTTTCTTTTTTCTCTTTCTCTACATTAGATTTAATATTGTTACATACACAGTAGACACTTAAGAAATGTTTATTAAAGTTACACATTCAAGAACTCATCAGGTAAATATACTAAAAATAATCGAATGTATACTTTAAACGGGTGAACTTTATGATGTGTAGATTCTAACTCAAAAAAGTTCTTTAAGAATAAAAATAACTTGTCCTACACTGATATATGACCCTCCTATGAGAAAGGAGGCTGAGACAGATATCAAAATTTTCTGGTAGACATTTCTACTGTTTACTAATACCTGATTATTATCTACTTCCAGGTGTGTGGGGAGATTCCACTTCCCTTCTCTCTTGAAGTTAGGCAGAGCCATTTGACTCTCACTGGCTGATAAAATGTGAGAGGAAGTGACATATATCACTTCAGTCTGGAAATAGTTAATTGCTGGTTCTTATCTCTCCAGTGCTTCTTCCCCTTCTAAGGCAGTTGAGGAAGAAATGTCATGTAGATGTAGCAGTGCCAAAAGACTGAAGCAGTCAGGACTGTTAACTATGAAGGATGGCTGCGCTGGAGAGTCACACATAACTGCAACAGACTTGGAGGAAGCAAAAAAATCACCATTTGTCATGATAAACTGTTCAGCAGAATTCTAAACTGGCTCTCAATAATCTTGCTCCCTAGTGTACATGCCCTGTTTAATCCTGTCCCTGGAGTGTGAGAGGACCTATGACTATGACGGGATAGTCACTACTTTGATTAGTTGCCTTATATGGCAAAGGTGATGGGATAGTTACATTTATTACATTACACAGACACCCCAATAGCAGTCTGGAGTGAAATTTTCCTACTGGCATTGAGGAAACAAGATACTATGTTGTTAGAGGGCCACATGCTAGGACCTGAAGGTAACCTCTAGGAGTTCAGAGTACTAACTGGCAGCCAGTAAGAAAATTGAGACCTCAGATTAACAATGCTAGGAACTGAATTCAGCCAACGATTTGAATGAGCCTGGAAAATGATTTCAAGTCTCAGATGAGATCACAGACACAGCTGACACCTTGATTTCAACCTGGTGAGACCCTAGTGAAACCAGCTACATTATACCAGAACTTCTGATCCATAGAAACAGTGAGATAATAAATGGGAATTGTTTAAATCTCCAAGTTTGGGGTAATTTGTTTGCAGGGATAGAAAACTAATATATAAGCCATTTAGATTTTGGTGCTGCTTGTTTCTTTGGCATCACCTACCCTATCTTGACTGACATAACATTCCAAGCAGATATTTTAAAGACTCTGCCCTTAAGAAGAACATGAAAGAAGAGCCTTTCTTATTGGCTAGACGTCCATTTGTAAATAAGGGTGGTCTGCTGAATTTTAAAGTCTAATGTTTAAGAATTTCCATGCTACTTGTTCACTTTGCATTTTACTGCATCATGACAATGGAACAATCATAAAAATAATCTAAATGGAATATTCTAAGTGGAATGATTTTCATCAGTAAAGCAAATGAGCATTCTTGAAACACTATGGTATATTGAATATTTTTGCATTTACATATTGAACCAAATATCATTATGCTTTCTCTTTAAGCTAACAGGACTAGTACTATTATATTTTGACTCCTGGAGGAGTTGATCATAATTTTATGCAAAAGAAATTCTATAATAAAACTCTTCCTAGTAAGTAAACATATAATCTTGCATTCAATGACTCTGAAGTACAAATCATTGAATGCAAATGTTATTAAGATGAAAAAGGTACTGACTTTATAATCTCTACAAAGAATGTACACTATAACATCATTAGGGCATGGCTTAATTATTATAAAAATTTAGATAAATTCGGGCTTCCCTGGTGGCTCAGTGGTTGAGAGCCCGCCTGCCGATGCAGGGGACACGGGTTCGTGCCCCGGTCCAGGAAGATCCCACATGCCGTGGAGCAGCTAGGCCCGTGAGCCATGGCCGCTGAGCCTGCGCGTCCGGAGCCTGTGCTCCGCAACGGGAGAGGCCACAACAGTGAGAAGCCCGCGTACCACAAAAAAAAAAAAAAAAATTTAGATAAATTAGAGGAATAACTGCTCAGAATAATTGAAAAACCATCACAGCACTACATATGAAGTAAAACCTACATTATAAAGTACTATTCTACCTCATAGCCAGGTTTTCATATTAAAGAATGGTCAACTGCATTCACTGTAAGATTAATGGGCTCCCTGAAGTCTTCCCACTCCAATGATGTTCCTCACCCACCTGCACCCAGATGCCCATATCTACTATTAGAGAAGAATTTACTCACACCATACTCCTCGTCTTCTGCTATGGGGCAAAAATCTTTGGGAGGGATGTCACTTTAATTCTCATTATACATTTATATTTTTAGTACAAATGCTTTATCATGTCCTTTCTAGGAAACATATTTTAATAAGAAAATAAATAAATATTCTTGAGTCCTATAGGAAAGTACCAATATGTTGAGAACGTGAGGTGAGAGAAACACTGGACGGAAAGGAAGGATCAGAAAAGGGAAGTCGTGGTTTCCAGAAAAAAAAAAAAACTTCAATAATTTAAAACTTTTCCTATGTTTGGCACAATTCCACTGCATTTCAAAATGTACTTTTTAAGGTTAGGTTAGCAATGAAACAAAGAAATGAGTACTGGAAATATGTTTCAGGATTGTACAGAGCAAGGGTAGTTAACTGGTGTCCTTGGATGAATTTTCAGAGTAGGTAAACCTCCGGAAATTGTATGCAAATTTTTGCAGGTATGTGCATTTTGGGGGGAGAGAATCCATAGCTTTGAACAGATTCTTAAATAGGTTCATGACCCAAATGATGATAAGAACCACTGGCATACAGAATTAAAATGTTTCTTATATAAGCAGCTAAAGGTTGCAAGAGTAAAAAGTATCCCACAGCCCATGTGTGATGTTACCCACATCACTGAGGGCCCACTGCTTGTCTGTCACAAGCCAGCATCTTAACCTATTACTGGGTGCTATTTTCGACTTGCCATATTAACTGAAAACAAAGGCAAAGAGAAAAGGTAGCTGAGAAAGAGCTTCTTTTCCATTCTACAAAGAGTCTCAAACGGCAAAATAAATGTTTCTCTAATAAGGGGTCAACGACATGGATAAGTGCTGTCTGTCATGAGATGAATATAAGAAATCACCAAAAGAAAAAAGGGGAAATATTTACATATCAGTTACATAAGGAAGACAAAATAAAAACTTTCCTGAAAATTTGATTTTTTTAAAAACTGTTTGCATAAAAAGTCTTGATATGAAGCCATGGCATATCTCACCCAAAACTAGTAAATGTCAGTTGAATTTTTTTAATCATGTTTTTAATACACCAGGAGAGCTCACTAAATGAAGGAAAATATACTTTTAATTAAATTAAATGCATGTGGAAAAATAATTCAAAACGTAATGAGGGGTTTAAAATTTGCACTTGGATTTGTTCATTTGCATGTAAAAGAAAATTTAAAGTAACAGTCACTGAAACAAGATAGAAATTTATTTCTTTCTCTTGTAAACCAAATCTGGAGGTTAGTAGTTCAGGGATGGTTAGGCTGTCTCTACATTTTCAAGTACCTAGGCCCTTTTCTATCTGGTTGCTCTGCCATGTGTGACTTCCATTACCACCTCATCTAGAGCTGTAGACACCATGTTTGCATTCTGTCGTAGAGGAGGAAGGAAATGCTGAAGAAAAGCACTTACCTCCACGTCCCATTTAAAGACTTGTGAAAAATCACATTATTGGTTAATGTATATACTAAATTCATATGTTGAAGTCCTAAACCCAGGACCTCAGAATGTGACCTTATTTGGAAATAGGGTATTTGCAGATGTATTAGTTAAGATGAGGTCCTTAACGTACCCCTAATTCAAAATGGCCAGTGTCCTCATATAAAGGGGAAATTTGGACAAGAGACTTACATGCACACAGGGAGAACGTGGTCCTCTATAAGCCAAGGAGAGAGATTTGGAACAGATACTTCTCCTGCTTTCCTCAAAAGGAACGAACCTAAAAAAAATAAATAAAAATAAATAAAATGAAATTTAAAAAAAGGAACGAACCCTGCTAACACTTTGACTTTGGGCTTCTAGCCTCTAGAACTGTGAGACAGAAAATTTCTATTGTTTGAGCTACTCAGTTTGTGGCACTTTGTAATGGCAGCCCTAACAAACTAGCAAATTACACAAAACCCTTCTGCTTACATCATATAGGTAAATGAAACCCAGTCCCATGGCCAAATCTAGCTTCAAGGAGGCTGAGAAATGGAGTCTTTAGTCCGGACTGCTATGTGTCCAGCTAAAATTGTGGGACAGTGTTACTGAAGAGAAGAATGGCTTTTGGGGAGACAAGAAAGCAGTGTTTGACACAAAGTGAAAAGGGAAAGTCTCAAGTCCCTGCCCTAGATCCTCTAGAGAGAATGCAAACACAGTGTAATTTTTTGTGTGTACACCTCCAGATATATATATATTTTTGCACAGTTGTTTGAAAGTGTCCCAAGTGATTCTAACATGTGCCCCCACTCCTTATTTGAACACTATTGATCAAAATCATGTTTTACAGTGGAGTTAATAAAACCTATCTATGTACCTTCTAGGGTTAGTAAAACTCATTGATCATTTAGCACATAAGATATTTAGCACAGCCTCTGACATATGTCTTAAATTCATGTTATTGGCTGCTATAAAACAGGCAGGCTTATACACCTATATTTTCTTTATCATCTGACTTAAATGGTATTTCCTCTATAAAGTGTTCCTTTCCTCTTCCAGGCAGAATTAATCACTCTTTTCTGTTCCCATTGAACTTGTATACTACTTGTACATCTTCATAAGTCATGTGAAGTTGCTATTTTCTCAATCTCTCAGTATAGATTAGGGAAACTAACAGATCACTAGTAAGCATGAGGGAAATGGGATGTTAATCCAATCCATTCAAAAAATATTATATGCCATTTAGACTAAATATTATGTATGGTAATTACTCACTGAGGTAGACAGAATTTGGGCCCCCATGATCTCCACTGCCTGGTGCTACTCCCCTGAATACGGTAAGTTACATGGGAAAAGGGACTTTGCAGATGTAATTATTACTAATCATCTGACTTTAACATAGGTAGATTATCCTGAGTCCATTATTATCAGTATGGGTCCAATATAATCACATTAGGTCTTAAAAACAGAAAAGAAAAGTAGAAGGGGAACTCAGAGAGATTCCAGGAATGAGAAAGACTCAACACATCATTGCTGGTTTGCAGATGGAACTTGAAAGCAAGATTCTTTTTCAGAGCTTGCAGATAAAAGCCCAATCTGGTTGACTACCTTGACTTTGGCCTTGTAAGACCCTAAGGAGGCAACCCAGCTTAGCCACACTGTGCCTGTACTTCTGAACCACAGAAATTATGAGGAAAAAAAGGATGTTGTTTAAAGCTTTTAAATTTGTGGCAATTTGCCATGGCAGCAAAAGATAACTAGTACATCTATTTACTTGTATCCTGCACTAAATTAGGAGTTACTAAAATGTTGCTATTCATTTTTACCACCCCACCCCAAACCAAACCACAGCATATGGCATACATTACTAGCAGTCACTAGTAGTAGTCAATATATTAGTGGCTAGCATTTATTCAGCATTTTCTGTGCCAGGTATTACACTTCTTACACATAAGAACACATTTTTAATCCTCACATTATGAAGTAGGTAAATTTCTAGCCCCATTTTACAGAGAAGGAAACTGAGGTTTAAGTAACGAAGGCGAAGTCAAACAGCTAGTAAGTGGCAGTGCCAGAATTTTGAATCCAGGAAGTTTAGTTCCAGAATCTGTGCAACACTGAGAACCACTATGCTGCATGGTCTATTGAATAAACACTCAATAAAAGTATATTAAATCATTTGTTGAATTAGCTTCAAGGAAACTACTTCCTCCTTTAGGAGGAAGGTCAGGTATTCAAAATAAAGGTCTGTTTAGGCAATTGTTTTGAGCAGTGTCTCAAATTTGCTCCAGGCTCCTTACCTAGATATTTGGATTGAGTAGGCTTGGGATGGGACTGGGAAGTCTGCATCTTTAAAGCCCCAGGTGCTTTTTATGATAAGGCCAGGCTGGGAAATACTTGCTTTATATCATCCAAGTACTGATTTGGTTTTAATATTCATCTAAACAAATTAACAAAGTAAAGAAGGCCGATGGTGAAGTTGAAGACTTTATTGCTCCTTGTAGGTTCCCCCTAAATAAGAGAAAAAGTCATGGAAGCTATGATTTTTGAAGTACTGCTGTTTATCAATAAAGACCATCATAACCAAAGTAATATTAAGTATCAATTCAGAAATACGTTGGTGACTTCCAAACATTCATATGATCTTAAAATGTAAGGCTTTCTAGTCTTTTGAATTAAAAAAAGGTCATGATAAAGGGATAAGTATCAGACTCAGTTTTCCTTACAGTTATTTAAATCGCTGTTGACAATTTACGTGACTTGTTATTAAAGTAAAGGGGCCTTTTAAACAGTGCTAAGGTATATTTATGTATATTGTACACTGAATATTTTATCACAAGCTTTCAATGAATTGTTTTATTGTACTGAATTTATCATAACAAGTTATTTATTACATGTTCTCTTATTCTTGTTGTTACCCTGCTCAGTGAAAAATAATTTATATTTTCATGACATTTACTTGTTGATAGTAGTTTTTATAACCTTGCATTTTGGTTCTACTATTCATTCTTATCCATGATGATTTATGATTTAAAGATTTTACAACAGCCTTCTGAGTTTTATGCATAGTGAATCATAATACTGGCAAACTGTCTCCTTGTGTATGAGGTCAATAGTAGAATGAAAATATGTTATTATTACAATATTTTAGAATTAAATTATAAATGATGAAAAGTACAGACAAATCTTAATTCAGTAAGGAATACATGTATACCTATTCATTTGACGTAAATTATCTTTTCATTGTTTCATAGCCATGAGGACAGAAACCCAGTATTCAGATGACAAATTATGATGGATTATGCTCAGTAAATTTTGTTCCTATTCATTTGGCTGTGTCTCATGAACCAAATAAAACTGTCTAAATTGAGAAAATCCAACTGGAATGCTCTATTTTGGGAGAACTTATATTAATAATTATAGCCTGAAAGATATACACTATACTGAAGTGTTCCCTCAGCCAACAAGGGAAGATTACATTATGCCCAGCCCATAGTCTGTACTACACCTATTTTATTTGTATTCTAATTCTATGAATAATATATGTATGGTCTATAATAAATATCTACTAGGCAGACTTTCGATTCCTCAAAACACTTCATTCCCTCACATTGTTGGATAACAATTTATCAAACTACACTCTTAGACATTCTCCCACTTTCTTCCTAAATTAAATCTTAATGTTAGCTGCAACTGCCAGATGTCCTTCATTCTGAAAAATGTAGCAGAGGAGTTGGAGATTTTTTGAAGTGCCTAGCCAAGCCCCAATGAACCTACTTCTTACTGCAAGGTGAGTGGGGAGGATTGGGGGAGAAGGCCAATTCAGTAGATAAAGGACTCTGGTGCCCCCTTCAGACTTTCCCTGTATGCACTAAAATGTGCCATCAATTAGTGCTCTGTTTAAGGATCTACTCCTGTAGAGGAAGATCAACTGTATGGGCTTCAATTTTTGTGCTTTTTTTGTTGTTGTTTCTTGAGGCCTATCTGGAGTTACTTAGCTGCTGAGGGATGTTTGCTATCATCACATACTCCAATATAAAAGTTTAAAAATAAACAAATTAATTTTAAAAAGTTGTTGATTCTGCTATCTCTCTCTTCTCCCTTCTCATTGCTCAGTCTATCAACCTCTTCTAATACACCTTCTCATTAGCTGCAGCTTCATATATACTACAGTATCAGCTGTCATAAAGCAGCCAACAAAAATAATTATCAGCAAACATACTTTTAAGAATAATGCTAAGTCAATTGGCTGTTCCATGACGGCTTGAAAGAGGTGTTTTGGATCAAGTTCATGACGTTTTTCAGTGCTCAGTGGATTGTTTTGTTTATTCTGATTCCTGGGAAACACATAGCTGAAATGTGAAAACTCATAAATGGAAGTGTTAACTCATTAGATTTGGGCCATTAATATAATAAGTCAACAACAGAATCTTAATATTATAGGTTTCTTGCCATTCCAATGTCCCAGGTATATAAAAGTTAATAATCACTGCTTCCACTGCTAATACCACAAAGCAAACTGCAATAATAAGCTATTGTTGCTTCCAGAGCATAAAATTAAACAATGCTGAGGAAGTAATCCACACATATATAAAACAGTATACTTATACTTTACACAATAATAGCAATTACCTAAGGCATGAATCAGCACCAAGGTATAGGTTTTTACTCTCTCTTCCTTGATATGGGTTCTTTGAGGATGAAAATGCACTTATTCAACTTTCCATCCTTTCATTTCCAGCCTCACACAGTGCATTTTCTCTAATATACTAGACATCAGTGAATATTTGTTAAATGACTATCTAGATTATCCATACCTTGTAATTTAGCTATGTAATCAGTTACTGAACTGTTCAGAAGATGATATTTTCTTTGAAGACAGGCCTTGTCTAATTCATCTTTATTTTTCTTAAGGCCTCACACAGTTTGTTGAACATGCCTGCATCCAATAAAACATTCTTGAATTGAACTGAATGACACTGAGAAAGGTATTAATGTGACCAAGGCAATTTGTCCCATCTTTGAGCCATGCAGTTTGGATTCACACACACTGTATTCATGGGCTGGTTCTCTAAACATTATTTATGTCAACGTCCTGGAAAAAGTGTGCTATTGATTTTAAAAGGAATGGGTGAGAAAATGTTCATGGTTTAAAGCAGTGTTTTTCAAACCGTGCTCAGGAAAACCTAGGGTTATGCAGAGTGTCCTTGAGAAGGAAAATTAAACCAGAAAGTAACCCTTCCTGGAAAGATCTGCTTTTATCTCTTGAACATAATACACTTATAAGATTTTATTTCTATAAAGTGTTCCTGAGAGTTAAAAAAAGTTGGAAACCACTGGTCTAGACGGACTTATCCCTATGATTGTTAAAATAACAAAATAACTGGAAATAAAACCCTCTGAAGAATAAACAGAATAGACTAGAGTTTGCCATCTAACACTAAGGTGCATAGCAACACAAAGGGGGAGACTTTTACTTGATTTTTTGGGGTTCCCTCACTATGAGAAGTATTTCATTCAGCTTTTACCAGACAGATGAGGAAAATGAAAGTGTAGATTTCTTTTTTCCTTCAGTTTATTGAGATATAATTGACACATGGCACTGTTTAAGACGTACAGCATAATGATTTGACTCTATATATTGTAAAAAGATCATCACAATAAGTCTAGTTAACATGCATCATTTCATATAGACACACAAAAAAAGAAAAAAACGTTTTTTTCCTTGTCAAGAGAGCTATTAGGATTTACTCTTTTAATTTTCAAATATACCATACAGCAGTGTTAACTATAGTCATCTTGTTGTACATTACATCCCTAGTACTTATTTATCTTACAACTGGAATTTTGTAACTTTTGACCCCCTTCATCCAAGTCCCTCTCCCCCATCTGTGAAAATATGAATTTCTTATGGATTTTTAGAACAGTCATAGAAAGTACATCCTATTATGTATTGAAGCTTTAAGAGTTAAAACTATCATATCAAAAAGGATTTAACTCAATCAGATTGAGGTCATAATCAGTGCTCTTTCATTTTATTAAATGGTATTAAAATTAAAGACTATTTGACTCCATTAAACAAATATGTCTTTCTTTTCCCCTGAGAATCTCATTGGGTAAGGAGGTCAAAATGGTCAATTCTTCCCAAATATGAAAACTGACTTAGTGAAAAAATTAACCTTTTTCTCTCCTATATCTTTTCTCAATATCCATTTGGAACTAATAAGCAACACTTGAAAACTTTCTTTTCATGGATAGTCGTACATTGGGAAGAAATGAGCTGTCCTTGGTAAAACATCCCTTTATCGCAAAAGGTTTCAAACTGTGCTCTCATGAGCACTTGTGCTACTATCTTACTGGCCAAGGTCACCATTGGCCACATGTGGCTACTGAGCACTTGAAATGTAGCAAGTCCAAAATGTATTTGAAGATTTAGTTCAAAATGTAAATATTAATCATTTTTATATATTGAAGCTAACATTTTTTATATAGTGAGTTAATTAAATATATCACTGCACCTCTTTCTTCTGACGTTTTTAACGTGGCTACTAGAAAATTTAAAATCGTTTATGTTTCTCACACTTGTAGCTCATGTTACATTTCCACAGGACAGCACTGCTCTAAAGGTTTCTCCAAAATAGAGGATAGATTGTTGAGAGGAAACAAAAAGGCAGATCTTTGAGTCCTACTTTCCTACGTCAACAAGAACAGCTCTGATTTAATTTGTTCCACATAGTTGCCTTCTGCTTAAGACTGTGTGTGGGGAAAAAGTTTGATAAAGAAAACAAAGAAAGCTTTCTTATTCACTACGTAAAGTTTTTCATATTAATGAATGAGAGAAACTGTCTCAAATGTTGTGAATCACCTATGGTCATCTCTCTCTCTCTCTCTTTTTTTGTCTTTTCTCTCACCTCTGCCTGGGATCTGATTAAATGACCATATCTCATCTTGGTTTCACTGGGAGAGTTTGAAAACCTGTTGTCTCATTTAATTATTATCATTGCCCCCTTTTCACTCTCACAAGTGTTCCAATGTGGACTCTAAGTTATATGGTCACCTTGGCTCTGACCAACTTTTGACAGATGCAGCCTCAGAGTCTCTGGCATCCTGCCCTCACAGCATGCCTCTTGCCTCCTGCCCCAGGGTTTCCTGTTAACACTGCCATAAACACTGCCATGGGATCAGTGCCCTTGCCCATGTATGACCAACTTAGAAATACTGAGGAATTAAAGCCCCATGAGTAAACCTGTGACCAATGGGAGGAGCAAGGAAACAAATTATCCCTTCTGCTTTCTCCCCACTCCCTTCTCCTGCAGAGACAGTCTATACATAGTCTGTGTAACTTAGAGTGGCCCAGGTAATCAGTTCTAAGAATCCGACAGTCACATTTAGCAGTGGTCAGCTCAATACCTTCTCATATTAGCTCTTCCTCTTTCCCTGATTTTCTCTCCTTGTCCCTCACTCCTGCTCCCTGACTTTGGACTCTCTAATAAAACGATAGCATGGAAGCTTTCTGCAGCAGACCTGTTTTCTGTTGAACACGGCCCAAAATAGAGCCTCACCCTAGAAAGCTTAAATCTGTCAGGCTCTGCCAGGTTCCCTGTATCAACAGCCATCATGTATATCTCTTGGTCCTTGGTCAAAAACTCACAGATATGAACTAACCCTGAATTTAGGTCAAAAACTCACAGATATGAACTAACCCTGAATTTAAGCAAAAAAGATTTAGGGAGCTCTATTTCAGTATGAATCAGTATCAAATGATCCTATGCTATTTCAAGCCTGGTTTTGATAACTGGGCTTCTGCCTTCCTTTATTTTCAACTTCATTTCTAGAAACCAGATTTGTTGCCATGCCCCTTTCATCTACACCTCAGATTCTCCATGCGGACAAATACTAATACCACATATAGTCTATCATCATTCTCTCTAGACACTACGTTCTGTATGTAGATCAGCTTTTAGGTCTTGCCCTTTTTCTTCTGCAATTTCAAAAATTCCCATTCCTATCAATGCCATAAGAGGTAGAAAACAAACTGGGTCAAGACCATAATTGAGAAAACTCAAGAGATATTCAGGATCAAATGCCATTCTCTTGGATCCTAGCCCATTGTTTATTGTACTTGAACAGTGGGAAATAAAACCTGCTTGATGGTGCAGGTACACATATACATACACACAGAGAGAACTAATCTTTCCATAAATCACTGTAACATGAACCTATTGAAGATATCAAAACACAAAAGTATACATCATAAGAAACTTAAAATAAATAAACCTCTAATAATATGTCATTTGACTTCCAGGCATACAGTGAAAAGGAAAAATAAAACTAAAATAGCCTCCATTATTAACAAGCATGTTCTTTCAGCCAGGAAGCACGAGAATTCCCAAGTTCTGTCTATGAAATACTTCTAGGCCAAGAGTTTACGCAACTTTAGTGTACATAAGGCATATTTGTGGATCATGGTAAAATGTAGCTCCCCAAATTCGATTCAACAAAGACCCAGATGCTATAGGTCTTGGATAAGGCCTAGGAATATGCACAAACACTGAATACAGAAATACCAAGTCTGAAACAAAATACCTATAAAAGTACAAGTAAGTTTTTGAGGAAACTAAGTTAACACCAAAAGTAAGACTGAAAGTTAACCTAATTTTATA
Source organism: Globicephala melas (assembly GCF_963455315.2). Taxonomy (NCBI): domain Eukaryota; kingdom Metazoa; phylum Chordata; class Mammalia; order Artiodactyla; family Delphinidae; genus Globicephala; species Globicephala melas. The sequence continues at coordinate 21,453,768 of NC_083335.1, read as the reverse complement.
GTCTAGAAGTATGTTTCACAAAAATGTAACCTGGAACTGAATTAAAAGCACTGTCGATGGCCCATGTATGCTTTGACACTTAAATGAGAACAAAATTAAAAACAAATTTATTAAGCCAGTAATAAAGTAGGGAACACCTTAGGACTTCTCCTAGAGTCAATAAGAAGGAGAAAACTGGGCAGCATGTTTTTAACTACCAATATTAAGGAGATACTCATTTCTTAAAGAAGCACAAGAACTGTACTCCCCATACCTTCATCAATACATCTCCCAACTATACCTTTTTGGAGACTATGATTCCCAGAAAACAACTGGGAGAGACATGTGATAGGATGGTCGCTGGTGAGTTCTGTATGTATAGGGTTGGCAATAGTGTGATAGGAAATTGCTCTTCTTATAAGAAAAACCTGTAGCTCAGGGCAGAGATGGAAAGAGCACAGATAGTATGGCAAGGTGGATAATAGGTGTATGTAGTAGGTTTAAGAATCTGATCATTTGCCTTTCTAACGAGTCCACAGGTGATGCTGATGCTGTTGGTCCAGAGTTCATACTTTGAATACTGGTAGTTTGGATTGCCAAAGTGTCAAGCCATTAGGGGTAGGAAATAATCACAAGTGAGTAGAATAGAACTGAACTAAGGGAAAGCTTGCTAGTCGCCAGAAATTAGAGGAGGCTATATACCATTCATTTACTTTCCAGCAACACAAGTGAGAAGTGATTTCACTCATCCTTATATGGGAAGCTTGCAGGACAAAGGGCAATCCATGTGTGTTGTCTGTTGGTAAACAATGAATTTGGGCAAACTTTCCTTACTTAAGAAAGGAAAAAGAGTAATTTAATTTGGAAATGATTAAACAATAGTTTAGCTCATGTAAAATAACATTTGGGAGTTGCAGAAGAGCAGACTTTTAAAGTAATTTCTTAAAGAAACCAGAAAAATATATTAGAATAATGTTTGGTATCATTAATGGGTTAATATGGTATATAATGATGAGATATAAGTCATTAGGGAGTATAAGAATGTGATATTTTTTAAAAAGGGTTGCAGAGACAGGTATATATAAAAAGAATGCCAGCCAAAGTAAGGAAGTTTTTCAAGAATATTAAAATTGCAACAGCAGAATTAAAAACTGCCATAGCAGGTAATAAATAACAGAGGTTCATTGTATTCTGTAGCTCATAAAATATTTTACTAGCAAAAGAACAGATATGAAGATCAGTGGAATACATTAGAAATAAACACACATAGTTAAGTACCTACAACTCATAAAGGCACCATTTCAAATAAGAAGGTAAAAGATTTATTAGTCAACAAATGGTCTTCATGAAATTGGTTCACAATTGGAAAAGTTAACTCATTTTCTCACACAATACCCCAAAATAAATTTTTCCCGAATGGAAAAAATATGTAAAAAATTAAACTACTCAAAGAGAAAGAAATATAGGTGAAAGATTTGATCTTGGTGTAGTGAAGTTTTCCATGGATGGCAGGAAAGGAATGTTTCTTAAAAAAAGACAGGAAAAGAGCCATAGTTTTGAATATACTTAGATACTAAAATTAGAATTTCTGGGACTTCCCTGGTGGTCCAGTGGTTAAGACTCTGTGCTTCCAATGCAGGAGGCACGGGTTTGATCCCTGGTCGGGGAACTAAGATCCTACATGCTGTGCAGCCAAAAATATTAAAAGAAAAAAGAAAAAAAGAAAGAAACAATTGTAAGAACTATATACAATTAGAGAAAAAATTAAAAATAAATTAAAAATAAAATAAAATTTAAATTTCTATATGTCAATATACACAATAAAAATGAACAAGGATATAAACCAGGAGGTTAGATAAATGTTTTCAATATACTTTAATATCCATTATGTATAAAGTGTCCTTAAAAATCAATATAGGAAATGGATGAAGTCCCTGGTACTTGTTGGCCCCTGTGGAACCAGGATCCAGGTCTGCCCATACAGACTCAGGTCCCAGGCCCATCACCATAGACCAAAATGCCAGGCCTACCCCAGTGAACCTAGGCTGCCATCATGAATCTAGGCACCAGGTTGATTCCTGTGTACACAAATACCAGGCCTGCCCACCTGTTTACCCAGGCAGCAGACCTGCGCACCCATGGACTCCAACAGCAAGCCTGCCCACTGACACCACCAGATGGCCCAGCCAGAATCTCTGGACAGGCTGACTGGTGAAGACTTTGCCTGCCAAAGCCAGTCTTCAAAGACTGGAAGAGGTGCCTACTTCCTCAAATGCACAGGCATTAACACAAAGCCACAAGGATTATAAATAATCAAGGAAACATGACTCCACCTAAAGGAACTAATAAAACTCTAATGACTGACCATAAAAAAAAAAATGGAGCTCTGTGAACACTCTGACAAAGAATTCAGAATTATCCTCTTAAGGAAATTCAGTGATTTATAAGAAAAGACAAATAGATAACAAATGAAATTAGGAAAACAATGCATGAACAAAATAAGTTCAACAAAGAAACAGAAAACATTTTTTAAAAAATCAGAAATCCTGGAGTTAAAGAATATATTGATTGAACTGAAAAATTAATAAAGAGTTTCAACTGTAGATTTGACCAATCAGCAGAAAGAATTAGTGAACTTCAGGATAGGTCATTTATAATCATTCATTCAGAGAAGCATGAAGAAAAAAGAATTTAAAAAAAGAGTGAAGAAAGCCTAAGTGAATTATGAAACAATATTAAAAGAAACAATATATGCACTTTTGGAGTCCTGGAAGGGAAAAGGGGATAATGAGCTGAAAGCTTATTTAAAGAAATAATGGCTAAGAATTCCCCAAATCTGGGGTGCAATTTAGACATCCAGGTTAATGAAGCTAATAGATTACTACAAAATGTCAACCCCAAATAATATTTTTCAAAGGCACATTGTAATAAAACTGTATAAAATCAAAGACAAGAAGAGAATTTTAAAAGAAACAGAAAAATAATTCTCAAATAAAAGGGAATCCTCATAAGGCTATTAGTGGATATTTCAGTGGACACCTTGCAAGCCTGGAAAGAGTGGGATGATATACTCAAAGTGCTAAAAAAAAAAATGCCAATTAAGAATACTTTACCCAGAAAAGTTATCTTTCAGAAATGGAGAGATAAAGAATTTTGCAAACAAGCATAGCACAGGAAGATAGGCTCGGTGCTTTGTGATGACCTAGAGGAGTGGGATAGGGAGGATGGGAGGGAAGCTCAAGGGGAGTGGATATGGGGACAAGTGTATGCATGTGGCTGCTTCACTTTGTTGTGCAACAGAAATTAACATGGTATTCTGAAGCAGTTATACTCCAATAAAGATCTATTAAAAAAATAAGTTATACAAAAAAAAAAGAACTTTGCAAACAAACAAAAGCTGAAGGAGATTGTAACCACTACACCTGACTTACAAGGAATGCTGAAAAGAATTCCTGAAGCTGAAATAAAAGGGCACTAATTAGTAACATGAAAATGTATGAAAACATAAAACATACTGGTAAAGTTAAGTACACAGTCAAATTCAGAATACTCTAATACTGTAATATGGTAGAGTGTTAATCACCTAACTCTAGGATAAAGGGTGAAAGAAAAAATATTAAAAATACTATAGCTACAATAATTTGTTAAAGGATATACAATTTAAAAAGCTATAAATTGAGACACCAAAAACATAAAAGAGGGGAAAAGTAAAAAGATAAATTATCAATGTAAAATAGTTAGCTATATCATGTGATGTTTTGTGCAAGCCTCATGGTAACCACAAAGCAAAAACCTACAGTGGATACACAAAAGATGAAGAGAAGAGAATCAGGGACTTCCCTGGTAGCACAGTGGTTAAGGGGGAAATGCAGGGGAAATGGGTTCATGCCCTGGTCCAGGAAGATCCCACATGTCACGGAGCAACTAAGCCCATGTGCCACAACTACTGAGCCTGCACTCTAGAGCTCGTGAGCCACAACTACTGAGCCCATGTGCCACAACTACTGAAGCCTGCATGTCTAGAGCCCATGCTCTGAAACAAGTGAAGCCATTTCAATGAGAAGCTCACACACCACAATGAAGAGTAGCCCCCACTCACCACACGAGAGAGCCCGTGCACAGCAACAAAGACCCAACACAGCCAAAAATAAGTAAATAAATTTTAAAAAAATAAAGAGAAAAGAATCAAAACACACCACTATGTTAAATCAATTCAATGAGAAAGACAGCAAAAGTGAAAGAAAGAAACAAGGGAACTACAAACAAGCAGAAAACAATAAGTTGGTGCTCTTACCTATCAACAATCACTTTAAATGTAAATAGATTAAATTTTCCAATCCAAAGGCATAGAGTGGCTGAATGGATTAAAAAAAACAGGACCTAACTATGTGCTACCTTCAAGAAACTCACTTCAGCTTTAAGGACACACATAGAGCCAAAGTGAAGGGATGTAAAAAGATATTTCATGCAAAAGGAAAACAAAAGAGAGTGTGGGCACCTATACTTATATTAGATGAAATAGACTTTAAGTAAAAAACTATCGCAAGAGACAAAGAAGGCCATTATATAATGATAAAGGGGTCAATCCAGCCAGAGAATGTAACAATTGTAAATGTATAAACACCCCACATATGAGCACCTCTAAACACACTAAGCAGATACTAACAGGTATGAAGGGAGAAATAGACAACAGTATGATAGTAGTAAGGGATTTCAATATCCCACTTTCAACAATGGATAGATCATCCAGACAGAAAATCATTAAGGAAACACTGGATGTGGACCTAACAGACATATACAGAACATTTCACCCAACAGCAGCAAAATACATTCTGCTCAAGCATACATGCAACATTCTCTAAGATAGGTCATATATTAGATCACAAAACAGCCTTAGGAAATGTAAGAAGATAAAAATCACACCAAGTATCTTTTCAGACCACAATAGTATGAAACTAGAAATCAGTAACAAGGAAAACTGAAAAATTCACAAATGAGTGGAAATTAAACACATTCCTGAGCAACCAATGGGACAAAGAAGAAATCAAAATTGAAATTTTAAAATATCTTAAAACAAATGAAAATGGAAAAACAATATACTAAAACTTAAAAGGATGCAGCAAAAGCAGTTCTAAGAGGGAAGTGTATAGCAGTAAAAATCTACATTAAGAAAAAAGAAAGATAACAAATAAACTACCTTTACACCTCAAGGAACCAGAAAATAAAGAATAAACAAAGCCCAAAGTTAGCAGAAGGAAGGAAAAAATAAATTTATAAATGAAAAAGGAAATATTGCAACTGAAACTACACATATGCAAAGTATCGTAAGAGACTACTATGAACAATTACAAGCCAACAAATTGGATAGCCTAGAAGAAATACATTTCAGACCAAGACTGAATCATGAAGAAATATAAAATTTAAATAGACCAGTAATAAGTCAGGATATTGAAACAGTAATCAAAAACCTCCCAACAATGAAAAGCCCAGGATCAGATGATTTCACTGGTGAATTCTACCAAATATTTAAAGAAGAATTAATGCCACTCCTTCTCAAATATTTCCAGAAAATTGAAAAGGAGACAGCACTTCCAAACTCATTTTACAAGGCCAACATTACCATGATACCACAGCCAGATAAGGACACTACAAGAAAATAAAACTGCCGGTCAGTATCCCTGATGAATATAGATGCAAAATTCTCAACAAAATACTGGCAAACAGAATTCAAAATTATATTAAAAGAGTAATACACCAAGATCATGTGGGATTTATCCCTGGGATACAAGGATGGCTCAACATACACAAATCAATAAATGTGATACACCACATTAAATAGAACAACAAATAAAAATCATACGACCATCTCAATAGATGCAGAAAAAAAGCATTTGAAAAATTCAACATCCCTTCATAATAGAAACTCTTAACAAACTGGTTAGGCGGAGTGTTCCTCAACATAATAAAGGCCATATATATGAAAATCCCACAGCTAACCTCATACCTGATGGTGAAAAGCTGAAAGCGTTCATGTTAAAATCAGGAACAAGACAAGGGTGCCCACTCCTTCTTATTCAACATAGAAATGGAAATCCTTGCCAGAGCAGCTAGGCAAGAAATGAAAATAAAAGCATCCAAATTGGAAAGGAAGGTGTAAACTTTCTGTTTGCCAATTTTGTGATTGTATGTATAGAAAACTCTAAAACCTCCACCAAAACTCTCTTAGAATTAATATATCTGTATATCTCTATCTGTCTATCTATCTATCTATCTATCTATCGTATTTATTTCTGACTCCAAATCTAGTGCTCTTCCCACTGGCTATCATTATTTATAGATTAAGACTATTACAATATCAAAAAAAAGTAGAAGGGTGTTACCTAGAAAAAATGATATATAATGAAAATATAATATATTTTCATGACCAGTGTGGTTGATTCCCCAATATCTATTCCAACTCTAAAATATTACTCTAAGCCTGGTAGGGTAATCCCACTCTTCTTGCTAATTACTGATTTAAAAATCAACATTCAACCCAATTCTATCCAATAATATATGAGGAAGATTCTTTTGGAGGACTTCGATGAAAAGTCTTTACTCCTAAGAAAGAGGCTCAAGAATCTACAGTCTTTTTCCTTTTGGATATTTCACTGTCTGGATGTGGCAACCCGAACTGCTATAGCCATCTTATTTCAAGCCAAGTTCAAGGACAATGCCAGAAAAATTGGTCCTTAATGATATTATTATACCATGACTGGATTTTGTCTGCCCTACCTCTAATTTTTCATTTATGTGAAAAATGAAAATATTTTAAAAATAGCCTTATTTTTAAATCTCAATTTGAGCTGAGTTTTCTATTACTTGCTTCCTAAGTGAAACATCTATAATAAACTAACTGCCAATGTTATACTTAACATAGAAACAGGAAACACAAAGTGAGAGAGTGGCATGGACATATATACGCTACCAAATGTAAAATAGATAGCTAGTGGGAAGCAGCCACATAGCACATGGAGATCAGCTCGGTGCTTTGTGACCACCTAGAGGGGTGGTATAGGGAAGGTGGGAGGGAGACACAAGAGGGAGGAGATATGGGGATATATGTGTATGTATAGCTGATTCACTTTGTTATAAAGCAGAAACTAACACACCATTGTAAAGCAACTATACTCCAATAAAGATGTTAAAAAAAGAAACAGGAAACAAATTCCCATTAAAACCAGCTTTCCTATGTATCAGCAATAGAGGTGCTTTGTATCACTCATTATTTGATATGATTCCAGACACTCTAGCTAAGAATTAATAGATACGACTTTTGGAAATGAAGCAACGAACATATTTTTTTACAGATAAAATAATTTTATGCCTTGAAAACCGAATAAGATAACTAAAAATCTCCTGGAATTATGAATATTCTAAAACGTGGCCAGAAAAAAATGATATATTTACCAAAAAATCATTATAATTCATGCATACCAACAATAAGCATTTGGAAGCCATAATGGGGGTAAAGTTTCATTAATAATAGCAGCAATATTAAATTTATTGAAAAAAACCTTAACACGAAATGTGTGCAAATATATAAAAACAAACATCTATACAATGTTAAAGAAGGTTTTTAGTAGCCCATTTAAACTTCCAGTGTGATTCTTTGCTCTCTCCCTTCCCCACACCTCCGTGGAGAAATAACGTACTATGTCAGGTGATGGATATGTTAATTAACTTGATTGTCACAATGTAGACGTATATCAAATCATCATGCTGTACACTTAAATATATATAATTTTATTTGTCAATTATACCTCAGTAAAGCTGTGGAAAAAATAATTAATCAAGTGCAAGGACATTACTGGAGCACAATGCTGGCAATTAGAGCTTTTGGTATAATGAGTGAACAGTTTAAAAGCTCAGGCTTCTTTGTAGCCTACTCTATATTGCTTTCTTTACTTACCTTTTTGGTTCCTATTTTAGAATCATGCTCTATGAGCTGCCACAATGAATCAGGCCTGATTACTTCCATGTTTGGTGCCATTCACTTTCCCTGTACAGGCCAAACTGAAACCAGGGTGAATTCAAGGTGTTAAGAGGCATCTTCTAGGCCTCTTAGCACTGCTCTGTCTAGGAAAAGGAGTCTTCAACAGCTATCATGTGTTGCAACTAACTGCAGCCCTGGGATATATGTAGGGGGAAAGGTCCAAAGCATTAGAGCAATTTTAGTCAATATACTATACTAATATTGACATTTCTTCCTTCCTGAGCCTTGGGCCAATTTCTCTAGTTTGGCTGCAGCCATTATAGACAGCTAATAAAGGATTCATGTATAACAGTGACCTTGAACAAAACAGAAAATCTCAAATCTTGGCTATATACCAATGTAATATTTTGTGTTTGTGTATTTTTGATCACAGGAGCAAAACCACACCCTGAGGAGTGAGCAGCTCTTTTCCTTTAAAAAGGATAGGCTAATCCTGGAGGATGAAATGAAATAGGCCTTTCAACTTATTGACTGGACCTCCTCACCTCTCAGAACCTAGACTTCAAGGTAGCTGCCTCTGATCATGTGCAGTCATGGAAGATATAGATGTCATTCCCAAGCCCAGACTTTCTGATAGGAGTGTCAATGGAAGCAGCAAAATCAGTGGCAGCACCAGCAGTATAAGGACATGGACAGTTTCTGGGGTAGCCAATATCTTGGGAAGCAGTTGTGGAGAAATCTAGCTTCAAGGAGTTACATCTGAGTTCTGACCATACTTGCAAGCTGTAAGAGATACCAGAGCTTATCTTAGACATGAAGATAAATACGCCCTCTCGATAAGGCTGATGTTAGCATCAGTAGTGGTCACTTGTAATGATATCTGTGTCCAGTAAAATAAAGATATTTGGGGTTCAGACAAGTAGAAGCTTCAGGGAAGAGCAAGATAAGAAGACAGGGCAGAAATACCTGAAAAACGTATTCTGGAATACACAGGTGTAAACTCTTATTAGTAAATGGTTTGAGATGGTGGGATTGAGGAGGATGCTGTGGACTGAACTGTGTCCACCCCCCCCCCCGCCCCCAATTCATATGCTGAAACTCAGCTCCTAATGTGATTTTATTTGGAGACAGGGACTCTAAGGAAGTAATTAAGGTTAAATGAAGTAATAAGGGTGGGGTCCTGATATGGAAAGACCACTGGAAAGCGCTCTCCCCGCCACCTCCGCTCTCTCTCGCTCTCTCCCATGTAAGGACACAAAAAGAAGGCAGCATCAACAAGCCAAGAAGAGAACTTTCACCAGAAACCAAATTAGCCAGCACCTTGTTCTTGGACTTCCCAGCCTCCAGAACTGTGAGAAACAAATTTCTGTTGTTTAAGCCACCCAGTCTGTGGTACTTTGTTATGTCACCCCAAGCAGACTAATATAGATTTTGGTACTGAGAAGTGGTGTGCTGGAGTGCTGTTGTAACAAATACTTAAAAATGTGGAAATGGTGTAGAAATTGAATAATGAGTGGAGAGTGGAGGAATTTTAAGGTGTGTGCTAGAAAAAGCCTAGATTGCCATGAAGGGACTGTTGGTAGAAATATGGATATTAAAGGCAATTCTGGTGAGAGCTCAGAAAGAAAAGAGGAGAGATGTAGAGAAAGTCTTTCTCTTCTTAGAAAACATAAAATCATGAAAAGATTGTTGCGAGAAATATGGACATTAAATGTCATTCTGATGAAATCTCAGATGGAAATGAAGAATAAGTTATTAGAAACTGGAGGAAAGGCAATCCTTGTTATAAGTGACAAAGAACTTGGCTGAATTGTGTTCTAGTGTTTGGTGGAAGATAGAGATTTTGAGTGATGAAATTAGATATTTAACTGAGGAGATTCCTAAGCAAAGTGTTAAAGATGTGGCCTTGCTGCTTTTTTTACTACCTATAATAAAATGCAGGAGGAGATAAATAAATTGAAAGAGTTGTTAAGCAAAAAGGCACAGAACTTGAAGATTTGGAAAATTCTCAGCCTATCCGTATGGCAAAAATGAGAAAGCTTGTTCTGAGAAGAACAGTAAGGATGTGACTGAACAACCATTTGATAAGGATATTAGTATGGGTATGCACCAATTTAATCAGTCACCACAACAGAAGCCAGCAACAGAATGGGATTATACCAGCAGAAATACCGCCAGGTGGGTCTAAAAGAAAAAAGAGAAAATGAGACCAAATGAAGGAAGTCTGCTAACATGAGCTATCCTTCAAGAAAAGGGAGGAATCACCCCAAAGGCGATTCACAGATCAGCAGGGCTGCCACTCAGGCTGCCACTCACATCACAGGCCTACAGTCCAAGGCTTCAATTTCAGAGGGTGGGACCTTTGAAGAGAGACCCAAAGCAGCAAGGATGCCCTCTAAGCTGAATAGGCGGGGCCACCCTGAAAAGCCCTGTGGGTGGCATTGCCACTCCTGTGGGCTTGAAGGGCAGAGCAAAAAGACAAACAGGATTATTCTCAAACTTTAAAATTTAATAGAATTTGCCTTGCTAGGTTTTGAGCTTACTTGGGATCCATTGCCCCTCCCTTCTTTCCTATTTCTCCCTTTTGGAATGGGAATGTCTATTTTATGCCTGTCTCACAATTGTATTTTGGAAGCACATAACTTGTTTGGTTTCTCGGGTTCACAGATGGAGAGGAATTTTGCCTTAATATGAATCATATCTTGAATCTTACCCATATTTGATTTAGATGATATTTAGGTGGGACTTTGGACTTCAGACGTTAGAGTTGATGCTGGAATGAGTTAAGACCTTTGGGGCTATTGGGGTGGAATGAATGTATTTTGCATATGAGAAGGACATGCACTTTGGAGGGTCAGGAGTGGGATGCTACAAACTGAATTACAGCTCCCTCAAAATTCTCATGTTGAAGTCAACCCCCTAATGTAACTGTATTTGGAGATAGCGCCTATAAAAGGTTATTAAGGTTAAATGAGGTCATAAAGGTGGAGCCCTGATCCTGTAGGATTAGTGTCTTTATAAGTCTTATAAGACATGAGCTCGCTCTCTCTCTCTCTCTCTCTCTCTCTCTCATATGTGTGTGTATATATCTATATCTATATATAGATATAGATATATCCCCACCATGTGAGGACATAGTGAGAAGGAATTTCTCTACAAGCAATCAAACCAGCTAGTTCCATGATCTTGGACTTCCCAGCCTACAGAGCTGTGAGAAATAAATTTCTGTTGTTTAAGCCACCCAGCACATAGTATTTTGTTATGGCAGCCCAAGCTGACTAATACAGGGGGATGACAAGCACATAGAAGGGTTAGGGCTATCGCTTCCTTAGATTTGAGATACACAAAAATTCAAATTTCCACCACAATTAGTATTCAATGGATAAGCACTAGGATTTGGAGTATCATGTTCTGCCTGGAAAAAACAAAACAAAACATACACTTCTACACTGGAGAATAATTCAATTTAGATTAAAGAGTTACTATTTAAAACCGAAAACACATCTTATAGGTGCTGTAAGTAACTTCTCACATGGAGCCAGAAAATCTGAAGGCCAGGGTGAATTCATTTGTGACTTCCAACTGTTAGTGAAGTTGCATTTTTGTAGATAAAGTCCCATATGGGGATCAAGGCTCCTGCGATGGGAAAACATTTTTGATCAGTGATTCTTGTTAGTTATATTCTGATTTCTGGCAGAATGTATATCATTTTGAATGGCTCCCTAAAGGCAAAAGCTTGTGAAGCATAAGCAGAGGGGCAGCACGGGGCTCATGAAAGCCTTGGGAGCTCTACAGGATAACAAAAATACAGAGAGAAGAGCAGAGGATTGGAAACTTGGGAAATTCAGGGCCATGAACTTTTGCCTTTTACAAATGTCAGGCACCCTGATCATAATATAGAAATGTAGGATATATGATGAGTTTTAAAAATTTACTTTTGTTTTTCTAAATTCTATAGATGAGTATCTGGTGATATGATATCCTTATGTATATTGGGGTATACATTTGACCTTAGAAAAAATGAGATTTGAGAGAGATTTATGCTTTTTAATACAGCGTTGGGAGTAGGAAATTAGAAGCCAATTCTGGCAACTACCTTTAAAGCATAAGCACTTAGAAGGGAATGGGTCAAAATATTGTCAGTAGTTTTCTATGGCTATTGGATAAAATTAGTAGTAGTGTAGTGAAGAGTGTGGACTCAAGCTAGACTGCTTGGGTTTGAATCTTGACTTACACTTACAAGTGTGGCACCTTAGGGAAAAGATTTAAGTTCTCTGTACCTTTGCTGCTTCATTTGTAAAAAGGAAATAACGGTAATATCTTCTGCTTCTGGTTGTCACGAACATTAAACAAAATAATCCATGGAAAATATTATCAGAGTATCTGATCCATAATAAGTGCCCAGCCCCTGTTACACTGTTAGCTATTATTTTCTTTAAAAATTTCAGAATTTTCTACAATAAACCTGTATTCCTTTATTCTTAGGAAAATATATTAAAAATATACAACACTATTAAATTATATATCTGTATATATATACTTTATTTTGTATATCTTGCAATTTTGGATTTGGATAAGTTTGAGATGAGAACATACTATTAGCCATTTATTTTGTAATCCAGTGAAATCAATCTGGATTCTAGACAAAGAATGTATATACAATCTACATTTTAATGTCCATAGCCCTTTCATTATATTTCTGACAGTGACCAACTGTGGGAGTCTATACATGTTATTTAATCTCTCTGTGTAAAATGAGGATAATAATACTGAACTTGTATGGTTATGGTGATGATTGGATTAGATAAACATGGAAGGCTCCTCCCTGCCTAGTGGATGGCATACAATAGGCAATCAATTAATATTAGTTACCATCACCCTAACTCACCTTTAACAAGTTAGACCAAGTAGTCTGACATGTACTACCTTCCAGTACAGTTGTGATTTAATATAGGAATCAGGTCCAGGCCACTAAATACATCTTCTTGCCAATGTTTTCATATAGACAATTCCCAGATATACTTAGGTTGTGTGGCCAAAACACAATTGTATCAAAATTTTTTTGCAATAACCATGGGACAATCTGTAAGATATACCTTCAATGTCAATTTTCTATATGGTGCACAAATGACTTGATTATCTCAGGAGGTTCCTCTAAGGGACATCCACTCTTTGCTGAACTTAAAATCATGTCCAGTCCAAAATTCCATTATGTGTGAGTTATCCTAAAGATGTGAGTTAGGGAGTTCTTTTACCACCAATGCTTCTAGAGAGATGACATATGATCATCTGAGTCGTGAAATGGCAGATGACTATTCAAAACATAGCAATTTATTTTTGCCTAAAATGCTGGGGTACTGCCACTATGGTGGCATAATTAACATTACAGGCTTACCCTGTGAAGAATCTCAAAAGAGACTTGAATTAATATAATTGTGAACACACAGCAATTAAGGACATTAGAATGTCTTGCTATTTATAATGATAGGAAGGACTCCTTTTGTCAATTTCTGTTTGTTTCTATTCTGTGCATGGAATTCCCCTTGAGTAGTTAGTAATCAGTGCTTCAATGCCATCTGGCACTTTGTGGATAGGTAGGCACATCTCCAAAATCATAAGGTGAAATATCAACTGTAAAAAAACAGAGGTTTATATTCTCTGTAATGTACTAGCACAGGCTTGAAGTCAATAACTGTTGGCTAGTCTCAAAAAGAACTTAAAACTGGAAATTCAATACCATAGAATGTCAGGCCTACTTCCACCATCCAAGCAGGGAATGCAACTCAGCAGAGGTTGCCTTTTGTGAAATAAAAGTTGATACATTGAACAATGCCAGCATCCCCTTGAGGCCTTCCAATTCCTAAAGACAGTTTGAAGACCTGTTTTGATTTTGGAGTAGGTATCTTGTGAATTCTATTAAGTGAACGTTAGCAGCATGGATGCAATAGACAAAATTATTCAAATCCTGAGTCTTTTTCTTCTCTAAACCTAAATTCTTGATACGCAGTGATTAAGGGCAGGAATCTTTGACGTCAGGGAGACCCTAGTTTTGATCCTTCCTCTTTCAATTTCTTGTGACATTTAATGAATTGCTTAATCTCTCTGAGCCTCAATTTTCTCATCTGTTAAATGGTAATAGTCCCCAGGTTTGTTACAAGGATTAAATGTATTCACATCATCATCTCTAATTTACTAGTCAATCTATTTCAATATTCTGCACTCAGAACTTCACTAAAACAACAACTGTCAAGGTTATCAATGACTTCCACATTGCCCTGTCAGCAGCATTCAACCCAGCTGACCATGCCCTGCAGAAGCATTCTCCTCTCTTAACTTCTGGGACACCACATTTTCTTGACTATCTATTAAGCGCCTTGACACTTCTCAGGCTTCTTTGAGAGCTCAACCTTCTCTGTGTAATCTTGAACCTTGGTGTGGTTCGAATACTTCTCTTTCGTTTTCCTCTCTTTCCTCTCTTCTTTTTCCTCTTTAATTGCTTTCTAGGTACTTCAAATCTAGCATTATGGCTTTAAATAGTATTAGTATTTTGATGATTTCGAATTTCTATCTAAAACCCAGACCTTTATCCTGAATCCAGATTTGTATACTACAGCTTCCTTGACATCACCACTTAGATATTTAATAGCCATCCAAAACTAATATGTCAAAAAAAGGCCTCTTGATTTTCATCCAAAAACAACAATAACAACTTTTTGCTCACTGTTACCCACAGTTTACTAAATATACCACCATAAACTTCAGTTCCTCGAGCTGAAAACCTAGAATTCATCATCAATACTGTTACCAAATGCAAGTTTGTGTGCCTGACACAGAGTGAGGCCAAATAACACTGAAATGTCATAGTCTGGAGTACAGAAAGATTTATTCCAGGGCCATGCTAGGAGATGGGTGAGTCATGCCCCAAAACCCTGAACTCCTCGAAGGGTTTCAGCAAGGCACTTTTAAAGGCAAAGTGAGGAAGGGGCGTGGTTAGTTGTTGCAAACTTCTTGGTGTAGGAATCCTTTGTTCTTATATCTATCCATGTAGGTCAGGTCATGATGTTCCTGTAAACCTCCAACAAGATAAATGTTATTCTGTGTTGTGCAACTTTTCATCTCTATATGAATGGACTCTTACAGGTCTGAGTCTTGAAAATAGGCTATCCTGTATATTTCAGGCCAGCGGTCCCCAAACTTTTTGGTACCAGGGATGAGTTTTGTGGAAGACAATTTTTCCCCAGACTGGGACTGGAAGGGAGGGTGGTTTCGGGATGATTCAAGTGCATTACATTTATTGTGCACTTTACTTCTATTATTATTACATTGTAATATATAATGAAATAATTATATAATTCACCATAATGCAGAATCAGTGGGAGCCCTGAGCTTGTTTTCACTTGCCACTCGCTGACAGGGTTTTGATATGAGTCTGCAAGCAATTGATTTATTATGGTCTCTGTGCAGTCAAACCTCTCTGCTGATGATAATCTGTATTTGCAGCCGCTCCCCAGCACTAGCATCACTGCCTCAGCTCTACCTCAAATCATCAGGCATTAGATTCTTATAAGGAGCACACAACCTAGGTCCCTCACATGCACAGTTCACAGTAGGTTCTTATGAAAATCTAATGGCGCTGCTGATCTGACAGGAGGTGGAGCTCAGGCGGTAAGGTGAGCAATGGGGAGTAGCTGTAAATACAGATGAAGCTTAGCTCGCTTGCCCGCCACTCACTTCCTGCTGTGCAGCCCGGTTCTTAACAGGCCACGGACCAGTACCAGTCCGTGGCCTGGGGGTTGGGGACCTGTTTCAGGCTATAGGCAACATTCTTTGCAAAAAGTATAGAGCCATCATGGCTAAGCACAGGTAACAGGGCACAAAGGTTAAAGTAAAAGAAACAGATCTAATATGGAATCAAATTTGTCCTTCTCTATTAAAATACCTTGCTTTCCTTTATTCTCCTCATCCCATGCAGTACCAAATCCTGTGGCTTTAGGTCCAAAACAAGTCTCCAATCAGTTCACTTCTCAATAGCTCTAGTACTAATACCATCGTAATCCAATACAGCACTCTGAACGAATTCAACAGCCTCCTAATAGGTCTCCCTGATTCCATTCTTGACCGTCACCATCCATTCTCCCCACAAATTTTAAAATGCAAACCAGATCACATCTCCTCCCTACAAAGAATACTTCAATGGAGTCCCTTTGCTGTGAGGATCATTTCTTACTTCAGCTTACAGGATTACTAAATGATCAAGGTCCTGACTACTTCTCCATCATCTCATGTCATTCTTCCTCAGTGAGCTCTAACCAAACAGGCCTCCCTCTCTAACAACCTAAACTCCATTGTACCTTATGCCTGGAATGCTTTGACCCCAGATTTTTGTATGTTTTTTTTTTTTTCATCTCAGTCCAAACGTCACTTCCTCAAGATCGTCTTTCTTAACTTCTCCCCTAGGTATACTACCTCATCACCCTGTTTACATCCTTTACAGCATCTAATAGAATCTATAATTATCTTGTTCCTTTACATGTTTATCCCTCTCCTCAAGTACAGTGTAAGCTCTATGAAAGCAAGGATGTTTCCTAGAAAAGATTCTGTGTCTTAAAAGTGCTCAATATGTATTTGTGGAATCAATGAAGAATACCTATAAACACTTAGAACAAAGTCTATGTTCAAAAAAAGGTAGTTATAGTTACTATAAAATGAAGAAAATGAAGATGAAAAGGAGGAGGGAAGAGGAAAAGGAGGATGGGGAGGGATAAAGAAAAATAGAGGGAGGGCATGGGAAGAAGAAGGTGAGGAATAACAAGTATTTCAGTAAATTTATATGTTGTTGATTCAATGATAAGGACACAATACATTGAATTCTAAAAGAATTATTTCCACTAATCTACGGAACATTACAGGGGGAAAATTAATTTTCAATTGACAGATAACATCAAATAACCCTCTCAATAGGAGGGATGTTTGGACTCATTTATAGCACCATTTCTCATATTGTTAACAGGGCACCAAAGTTCTCAACCAAATATTGCACAATCAGTAAGATTTCCTGCAAGAGCCCATTTGGGTTCTTCAAACTCTCAATTTTTTTTCTTCTTTGGAGAAACTGGCATATCTCTTATTTACAAGTGAGTAGACAAACTTTGTTGGAATGATGCTAATTCTGCCTTATATTTCCATTCCCAAAGAATACATTGGAAATCTGTAACTAGATAGTTTTATGAATTTATTAGACCATGATTCCAAGAGTTACAAACCATTTTCTACCCAAAATGTTTCTAATTTAAGACCTTATATCTCTAAATGCAAGCTGCTCTGAGCAGGACAACTCTGTATGTATATGTACAAGAATATTAATCTTCCAGAGCATTAATCTTGATTGGTACCATGGTTTATGTAGTGAATTATTCTGCAAATTTTTTGAATCTTACTTTCCTGTGTTATGCTAACATGTTGTCAAGGGCTCTCTGTCCTCATGTCCTTCTTTTATAATGGAAATTATGTTGCTTGAATTTAATGACATACATTTTCTTATACACCTAGGAAAGTTAAATCTGGTTTAATCACATAGAACCATCATTGAAGGGTCATTGCATGAACTGTGCAAAATTAATCTCATGCATTCTCTCTCTTTGTCTCTCTGTG
Organism: Globicephala melas; assembly: GCF_963455315.2. Lineage (NCBI taxonomy): Eukaryota > Metazoa > Chordata > Mammalia > Artiodactyla > Delphinidae > Globicephala > Globicephala melas. The sequence goes on along the minus strand of NC_083335.1, from coordinate 21,436,163 downwards.
TCTCTGTTTCTCTCTTTATCCTCCCTCCTCACTATCCTTTCCTCCTTCCCTTATTTCCTCCCTTTCTTTCTTCATATATTCAGGAATGAATATTTACTCTGTATGAGGTTTCATCCTCTAAACAATACTTCTGACTGTAGTGCTGAAGAAGATAGTACAGTCTTAAGCCATTAAGAGGAGCATCTTCACTTGTGTAACTTAACATCTCTGAACAATGAGTGATGATACTGGTGAGCTATGGTTTTAATGAGCAAATTTTCATCCATTATCTTAATTTATTTGCAGCAAGGATGGTGTGCAAGGCCTTATTATTACATATATTAGCATCCCGGAAAGTAGCTATGGCTAGGCTTTTTGGTTTCAAGATAAAGTTAAATTTCTGGTATATGAGCCCCACTAGGCAGATTGACTGATATCAAACTCTTCAACATGCCAAAAAGCAGTCATTTAAAATACCCTGTGACCTCAGTTTCCACGGTGGACTTCCTATCCAACTGTTTGCTAGGAGCATTGAAAGTAGACATACATTGTCTTCTGTTATACTATCTTCTTGTTAAAGAAATCTTATACATCTTAACATACATCAAAAGCAATAACTTAACTAAACAATCTATCATTTTGATGACACACTACTCTCTGCTAAACCTAACCAAAACTACAGCAGCTGAAAACTACAGAGAGCTAAAGAAAATGAAACACTTACCAGAACTCAAGGACAGCACAAGTAGAGACTTTTTAAAAAGCACAGTTCCAGAGACCTTCAAGATGGCAGAAGAGTAAGACATGGAGATCACCTTCCTCCCCACAAATACATCAGAAATACATCTACACGTGGAACATCTCCTACAGAACACCTACTGAAGGCTGGCAGAAGACCTCAGACCTCCCAAAGGCAAGAAACTCCCCACGTACCTGGGTAGGGCAAAAGAAAAAAGAATAAACAGAGACAAAAGAATTGGGATGGGACCTGCACCTCTGGGAGGGAGCTGTGAAGGAGGAAAGGTTCCACACACTAGGAAGCCCCTTCACTGGTGGGCATGGGGTTGGCAGAGGGGAAGCTTCGGAGCCACGGGGGAGAGCACAGCAATAGGCACACAGAGGGCAAAGCGGAGAGATTCCCGCACAGAGGATCGGTGCCGACCAGCACTAACCAGCCTGAGAGGCTTGTCTGCTCACCCTCCAGCCAGGACTGGTGGGGGCTGGGAGCTGAGGCCCCGGCCTCAGATGTCAGATCCCAGGGAGAGGACTGGGGTTGGCTGCATGAACACAGCCTGAAGGGGCTAGTGTGCCACAGCTAGCTGGGAGGGAGTCTGGGAAAAACTCTGGATCTGCCTAAGAGGCAAGAGACCATTGTTTTGGGGTGCGCGAGGAGAGGGGATTAAGAGCAACGCCTAAAGAAGCTCCAGAGATGGGAGTGAGCTACGGCTATCAGCTCAGACACCAGAGACAGGCATGAGACGCTAAGGCTGCTGCTGCTGCCACCAAGAAGCCTGTGTGCAAGCACAGGTCACTCTCCACACCTCCCCTCCCGGGAGCCTGTGCAGTCCGCCACTGCCAGGGTCCCGAGATCCAGGGACAACGTCCCCGGAAGAATGCACAGTGTGCCTCAGGCTGTTGCAACATCGTGTTGGCCTCTGCCGCCACAGGCTCGCCTCACATTCCATACCGCTCCCTTCCCCCCGCCACGCTCTCAGGTGACTTACACACAGAGGCGGGGCCAAATCCAAAGCTGAACCCCAGAAGCTGTGTGAACAAAAAAGAGAAAGGAAAATCTCTCCCAGCAGCCTCAGGAGCAGCGGATTAAATCTCCACAGTCAACTTGATGTACCCTGCACCTCTGGAATACCTGAACAGCCAATGAATCATCCCAAAATTGAGGAGGTGGACTTTGGGAGCAACGATATATATATTTTTCTACTTTTTCTCTTTTTGTGAGTGTATATTTGTATACTTCTTTGTGTGATTTTGTCTATATAGCTTTGCTTTTACCATTTGTCCTAGGGTTCTGTCTGTACTTTTTTGTTTGTTTGTTTTTTTAGTATAGATTTTAGTGCTTGTTACCACTGGTGGATTTGTTTACGGGTTTGGTTGCTCTCTTATTTCTTTCTTTTTCTTTTCTTTTTTTATTACTTTTTAATTTTTTAAATTTTTAATAATTATTTTTTTAATTATTTTATATTATTCTCTTTTTCTTTCTTTTTTGTCTCCCTTTTCTTCCGAGCCTTGTGGATGACAGGGTCTTGGTGCTCCAGCCAGAAGTCAGGCCTGTGCCTCTGGGGTGAGAGAGCTGAGTTCAGAAAATTGGTCCGCCAGAGACCTCCCGGCTCCATGTAACATCAAACAGTGAAAACTCTCCCAGAGATCTCCATCTCAATGCTAAGACCCAGCTCCACTCAATGACTAGCAAGCTATAGCGATGGACACCCTATGCCAAACAACTAGCAGGAGAGGAACACAACTCGACCCATTAGCAGACAGGCTGCCTAAACTCATAATAAGGTCACAGACAACCCAAAACACACCACCAGATGCAGTCCTGCCCACCATAAGAAAAGATCCAGCCTCATCCACCAGAACACACGCACTAGTCCCCTCCACCAGGAGTCCTGCACAACCCACTGAACCAAACTTAGCCACTGGGGACAGACACCAAAAACAATGGGAACTAGAAACATGCAGCCAGTGAAAAGAAGACTCCAAACACAGTAAGTTAAGCAAAATGAGAAGACAGAGAAACACACAGCAGATGAAGGCACAAGGAAAAACCCCACCAGACCAAACAAATGAAGAGGAAACAGGCAATCGACGTGAAAAAGAATTCAGAATAATGATAGCAATGATGATCCAAAATTTTGGTAACAGAATGGAGAAAATACAAGAAATGTTTAACAAGGAAGCAGAAGAACTAAAGAGCAAACAAACAATGATGAACAACACAATAAATGAAATTAAAAATTCTCTAGAAGGAATCAATAGCAGAATAACTGAGCCAGAAGAACAGATAAGTGACCTGGAAGATAAAATAGTGGAAATAACTACTGAAGAGCAGAAGAAAGAAAAAAGAATGAAGAGAATTGAGGACAGTCTCAGAGACCTCTGGGCCAACATTAAATGCACCAACATTCAAATTATAGGGGTCCCAGAAAAAGAAGAGAAAAAGAAAGGGACTGTGAAAATATTTAAAGAGACTATAGGTGAAAACTTCCCTAATACAGGAAAGGAAATAGTTAATCAAGTCTAGGAAGCACAGAGAGTCCCATACAGGATAAATCCAAGGAGAAAGATGCCAAGACACATATTAATCAAACTATCAAAAATTAAATACAAAGAAAACATATTAAAAGCAGCAAGGGAAAAACAACAAATAAAACACAAGGGAACCCCCATAAGGTTAACAGCTCATCTTTCAGCAGAAACTCTGCAAGCCAGAAGGGAGTGGCAGGACATATTTAAAGTGATTCAGGAGAAAAACCTACAACCAAGATTACTCTATCCAGCAAGGATCTCATTCAGATTTGACGGAGAAATTAAAACTTTTACAGACAAGCAAAAGCTAAGAGAACTCAGCACCACCAAACCAGCATTACAACAACTGCTAAAGGAACTCCCCTAGAAAGGAAACACAAGATAAGGAAAAGACCTACAATAACAAACCCAAAACAATTAAGAAAATGGTAATAGGAACATACATATCGATAATTACCTTAAATGTAAATGGATTAAATGCTCCAACCAAAAGACATAGACTGGCTGAACGGATACAAAAAGAAGACCCGTATATATGCTGTCTACAAGAGATCCACTTCAGACCTAAGGACACATAAAGACTGAAAGTGAGGGGATGGAAAAAGATATTCCATGCAAATGGAAATCAAAAGAAAGCTGGAGTAGCAATTCTCATATCAGACAAAATAGACTTTAAAATAAAGACTATTAAAGGGACAAAAAAGGACACTACATAATGATCAAGAGATCAATCCAAGAAGAAGATATAACAATTGTAAGTATTTATGCACCCAACATAGTAGCACCTCAATACATAAGGCAAATGCTAACAGCCATAAAAGGAGAAATCGACGGTAACACAGTCAGAGTAGGGGACTTTAACACCCCACTTTCACCAATGGAAAGGTCAACCAAAATGAAAATAAATAAGTCAACACAAGCTTTAAATGATACATTAAACAAGATGGACTTAATTGATATTTATAGGACATTCCATCCAAAAACATCAGAATACACTTTTTTCTCAAGTGCTCTTGGAACTTTCTACAGGAGAGATCATATCTTGGGTCACAAATCAAGCCTTGGTAAATTCAAGAGAATTGAAATCGTATCAAGTATCTTTTCCGACCACAACGCTATGAGACTAGATATCAACTACAGGAAAAATATCTGTAAAAAATACAAACACATGGAGACTAAACAATACACGACTTAATAACCAAGAGATCACTGAAGAAATCAAAAAATACCTAGAGACAAATGACAATGAAAACAGAACAACTGAAAACCTATGGGACGAAGCAAAAGTAGTTCTGAGGGAAGTTTATAGCAATACAAACCTACCTCAAGAAACAAGAAACATCTCAAATAAACAACCTATCCTTATGCCTAAAGCAATTAGAGGAAGAAGAACTAAAAACCCCAAAGTTAGCAGAAGGAAAGAAATCATAAAGGTCAGATCAGAAATAAATGAACAAGAAATGAAGGAAATGATATAGCAAAGATCAATAAAATTAAAAGCTGGTTCTTTGAGAAGGTAAACAAATTTGATAAACCTTTAGCCAGACTCATCAAGAAACAAAGGGAGAAGGCTCAGATCAATAGAATTAGAACTGAAAAAGGAGAAGTAACAACTGACACGGCAGAAACACACAGGATCATGAGAGATCACTAGAAGCAACTATGTGCCAATAAAATGGACAACCTGGAAGAAATGGACAGATACTTAGAAAAGCAAAACCTTTGGAGACTGAAACAGGAAGAAATAGAAAATATAGACACACCAATCATAGCACTGAAATTGAGACTGTGACTAAAAATCTTCCAACAAAAGAAAGCCCAGGACCAGATGGCTTCACAGGCGAATTCTATCAAACATTGAGAGAAGAGCTAACACCTATCCTTCTCAAAATCTTCCAAAATATAGCACAAGGAGGAATACTCCCAAACTCATTCTACGAGGCCACCATCGCCCTGATAACAAAACCAGACAAAGATGTCACAAAGAAAGAAAACTACAGGCCAATATCACTGATGAACATAGACGTAAAAATCCTCAACAAAATACTAGCAAACAGAATCCAACAGCACATTAAAAGGATCACACAACATGATCAAGTAGGGTTTATCCCAGGAATGCAAGGATTCTTCAATATACGCAAATCAAAGTGATAAACCATAGTAACAAATTGAAGGAGAAAATCCATATGATCATCTGAATAGATGCATAAAAAGCTTTCGACAAAATTCAACACCAATTTATGATGAAAAGCCCCGAGAAAGTAGGCATAGAGGGAACTTTCCTCAACATAACGAAGGCCATATATGAAAAACCCACATCCAACATTGTCGTCAAAGGTGAAAAAGTGAAACCATTTCCACTAAGATCAGTCAAGACAAGGTTGTCCACTCTCAACACTACTATTCAACATAGTTTTGGAAGTTTTAGCCACAGCAATCAGAGAAGAAAAAGAAATAAACGGAATACAAATCAGAAAAGAAGAAGTAAAGCAGTCACTGTTTCCAGATGACATGATACTATATACAGAGGATCCTAAAGATGCTACCAGAAAACTACTAGAGCTAACCAATGAATTTGGTAAAGTAGCAGGATACAAAATGAATGCACAGAAATCTCTTGCATTCCTATACACTAATGATGAAACTCTGAAAGAGAAATTAAGGAAATACTCCCATTTACCATTACAACAAAAAGAATAAAATAGCTAGGAATAAACCTACCTAAGGAGACAAAAGACCTGTATGCAGAAAACTGTAAGACACTGATGAAGGAAATTAAAGATGATCCAAGCAGTTGGAGAGATATACAACGTTCTTGGACTGTAAGAATCAGCATTGTGGAAATGATTATACTACCCAAAGCAATCTACAGATTCAATGCAATCCCTATCAAACTACCACTGGCATTTTTCACAGATCTAGAACAAAAAATTTCACAATTTGTATGGAAACACAAAAGACCCCAAATAGCCAAAGCAATCTTGAGAAAGAAAAACGGAGCTGGAGGAATCAGGCTCCCGGACTTCAGACTATACTACAGTCATCAAGACAGTACGGTACTGGCACAAGAAGAGAAATATAGATCAATGGTATAGGATAGGAAGCCCAGAGATAAACCCACGCACATACTGTCACCTTATTTTTGATAAAGGAGGCAAGCATATACAATAGAGAAAAGACAGCCTCTTCAATAAGTGGTGCTGGGTAAACTGGACAGCTACATGTTAAAGAATGAAATTAGAACACTCCCTAACACCATTCACAAAAATAAACTCAAAATGGATTAAAGACCTAAATATAAGCCCAGACACTATTAAACTCTTAGAGGAAAACATAGGCCAAACACTCTATGACATAAATCACAGCAAGATCCTTTTTGACCCACCTCCTAGAGAAATGGAAATAAAAACATAAATAAACAAATGGGACCTAATGAAACTTAAAAGCTTTTGCACAGCAAAGGAAACCATAAACAAGGCAAAAGGCAACCCTCAGAATGGGAGAAAATATTTGCAAATGAAGCAACTGACAAAGGATTAATCTCCAAAATTTACAAGCAGCTCATGCAGCTCCATAACAAAAAAACAAACAACCCAATCCAAAAATGGGCAGAAGACCTAAATAGACATTTCTCCAAAGAAGATATACAGATTGCCAACAAACACATTAAAGGATATTCATCATCACTAATCCTTAGAGAAATGCAACAAAACTACAATGAGGTATCACCTCACACCAGTCAGAATGGCCATCATCAAAAAATCTACCAACAATAAATGCCAGCGAGGGTGTGAAGAAAAGAGAACCCACTTGCACTGTTGGTGGGAATGTAAATTGATACAGCCAATATGGAGAACAGTATGGAGGTTCCTTAAAAAAGTAAAAATAGAACTACCATATGACCCAGCAATCCCACTACTGGACATATACCCTGAGAAAACCGTAATTCAAAAAGAGTCATATACCACAATGTTCATTGCAGCTCTATTTACAATAGCCAGGAGATGGAAGCAACCTAAGTGTCCATCGACAGATGAATGGATAAATAAGATGTGGCACATATACACAATGGAATATTACTGAGCCATAAAAAGAAACAAAATTGAGTTATTTCTAGTGAGGTGGATGGACCTAGAGACTGTCATACAGAGTGAAGTAATTCAGAAAGAGAAAACCAAATACCGTATGCTAACACATATATATGGAATCTAAAATAAAAATGGTTATGAAGAACCTAGGGGCAGGACAGGAATAAAGATGCTGACGTAGAGAATGGACTTGAGGACATGGGGAAAGGGAAGGGTAAGCTGCGACAAAGTGAGAGAGTGGCATGGACATATATACACTACCAAATGTAAAAATAGATAGCAAGTGGGAAGCAGCCACGTAGCACAGGGAGATCAGCTCTGCTTTGTGTCCACCTAGAGGGGTGGTATAGGGAGGGCTGGAGGGAGATGCAAGAGGGAGGAGATATGGGGATATATGTATATGTATAGCTGATTCACTTTATTTATAAAGCAGAAAGTAACACACCATTGTAAAGCAATTATACTCCATTAAAGATGTTAAAAAAAAAGCAGTTTCCTTTGCTACACACAACAGACTTAGAAATACGAATTCTAAGTAAACATTCTCCATCTTCTTCCTCCTACAGTTTTTCAGTTTCATGAGCTTTTGCCTGGATGTTTCTAATTTGCTAGAAATACAACATTCTAGAGACCCAGTCTCTTTGGAAATGAGTCCCACCAGGGAGCCATCTAATTTTGCAGAACTGAAAACTTTAATCATTTTACTTCCAACTCTTCTTCAAGAGCTTTAAGCTGCATGAATATAGTAAAAGTGTTAACACCTGTTAGCCATAAAATGGGCAGTGCAAAAGATAATCTGTTAACTTCAAGGTATGAATTAAAGTATTGTGCACATTATGTTTTTTGAATGAAACTTTCAAGCTGGAGACTATCATAGAGTTAGTAAATCTCTTAGGTAGGTTTTTTTCTTTAATTGTTTATATAAGGCCATGTTTCCCAGAAGTATTCTCTTGTGGAACACTTGTTCTGTGAGATGCTATGCAGAAAACAATGTCTACTGAAATTCTACTTAGAGGATCCTGCACTGAACATACATCTCTAGGAGATTCAGTGCTACTATATATTAAAGACAGGGCCACAAGCAGCAGTAATAAGACACTTAATCTTGCTGAATCCAGAGATCTACAAATGTATTTCCTTAACCTAATATTCCTCCCACCCACCCCATGTGACTACTATGAAGAACTTGCTATAGAAAATATCAATAAAACAATTTCTTTCCTGAACCAGATAGGAGGCCATTGTCCATTTCAAAGACTCAGTCCTTTCCATATTCCCCAACTAATTTATTCTTCAGATAATTTTTCTTAAGAACAGTGATATTATAGAAATGCTGTCTCCCTTCAATACTGAACACTTATGTCAATGCAATAAAACATAAAGTGATACTACAACAGTCAACAGCTGGTTCCCTCTTCCCAGTACACCAATTAATAGTCAATTCTTTCATTTACTCTGGAAATCCTTCTCTTGACTCAATTTCTATCCTCAAAACAAGGTTTTATCTCTCACTTTCCTTTCACTGCCAAAGTGCTAACTGGTTGCTAGTCCCATCAAATCTTCTCAAAGGATCCACTTGTATCTACTCAAACATGATATGTATTTTCACCTCTGTGCCTCTTCTATTCACTCCAGAAAGAAATGATCTTCTTCCATCTTTTCACTTGTTGAATTAACAAACTACTTATTTTTCAGTTTCATACATAACTGCTCTTGAATGTCTTTACTAGTCTCTACTTTCATAATGAATTCCTCATTTCCTTGCATTTTTCATAGAAAACTGCTTATGCAACTAATCCTGTTTAAACCTATATTTAATTTTACTTCATATTAAGATTGTTTTTTCCTATGTTCACAGACCGTAAACCTCTTGAGAGCAGAAGGCCATGAATTATTCTCCTCTGTATTATTTAGAACAGTGCCTTATACAAACTGGCATTAAATACACATTTGCTAATTGAGTCAGTAAATGTCAATAAATTTAAGTTTGAAGAGAGCTTTATTGACTTCCATGGAGAGAAACACATTTAAATTCTAGAATTTTGTAATAATAAAACACTGAATTTACTCAGAGCCTGAGTAAATTCTTTCTTTAGGTTGTACACCCTTCTTTCTTTTATTTTTTTAATTCTCACAACCCCAAGTGTTTATTCTAGAGTAGGAGAATATATTTCATTTTCAAACTTTCCATGAATGATCTTTCACTTGAATTATATTTTGAATTAAATAGCACTGAATATTTTTTGTCTGAGTTATGTGATTAGCTTCTGTGATTTCACCAGCTTAAGTTAATACAGGGACATATAGGAGATATAGGGGATAAATGCAAAATGAAAACTTGACCCATAATGATTAAACAGTAATAACCATATGCTCTTCATCACTCTGTCTCTTCTCTCCCCACCCCCAACTCTGGAGTTCAGAATGCTACATAATTAAATGTAATATCAAAAGAGAAAAATAATATCATAAAATACAAGTTCAAATACTCAGGAAAAGCCCCAGTAGGCATCATCTTCTTTATTTTGTCAAAAGTGCTAACAGCAAGAACAACATCAATAAGAGAAACCCAAAAAGATCAGCTGAAGGCAGTGCTGACAATAATGAAAAGAAAGAACACAACGTTCAGGGAGTGGTATTAAGGACCCTAGGTATTTATGGGTTTGGGGATGAAGAAAAATGATAAATGCAAAATTCTTAAAGGGATAAGGGATGTAAAGCCAAAGTTCTCCTAGGTCATTTTGTCCTTCTTCAACTGTCCCATGAAAAGAATTCAATTATGAACATAAAGAGCAATAAACCATAGTCATTCCTTCAACTCAAATCTGAAAAGAATCCAATCAAAAATTAACTGTATTAGATAGCATCATCCAACAGAGTGCAGACAGAAGAAGCAAGAAGAACTACAATCCTGCAGCATGTGGAACAAAAACCACATTCACAGAAAGACAGACAAGATGAAAAGGCAGAGGGCTATATACAAGATGAAGGAACAAGATAAAACCCCAGAAAAACAACTAAATGAAGTAGAGATAGGCAAACTTCCAGGAAAATAATTCAGAATAATGATAGTGAAGATGATCCAGGACCTCGGGAAAAGAATGGTGGCAAAGATCGAGAAGATGCAAGAAATGTTTAACAAAGACCTAGAAGAATTAAAGAACAAACAAACAGAGATGAGCAATACAATACTGAAATGAAAACTACACTAGAAGGAATCAAGAGCAGAATAACTGAGACAGAAGAACGGATAAGTGACCTGGAAGACAGAATGGTGGAATTCACTGCTGCGGAACACACTAAAGAAAAAAGAATGGAAAGAAATGAATACAGCCTAAGAGACCTCTGGGACAACATTAAACACAACAACATTCGCATTATGGTGGTACAAGAAGGAGAAGAGAGAGAGAAAGGACCAGAGAAAACATTTGAAGAGATTACAGTTGAAAACTTCCCGAACATGGGAAAGGAAATAGCCACCCAAGTCCAGGAAGTGCAGCAAGTCCCATACAGGATAAACCCAAGGAGAAACATTCCGAGACACATAGTAATCAAATTGGCAAAAATTAAAGACAAAGAAAAATTATTGAAAGCAGCAAGGGAAAAATGACACGTAGCATAAGAGGGAACTCCCATAAGGTTAACAGCTGATTTCTCAGCAGAAACTCTACAAGCCAGAAGGGAGTGGCATGATATACTTAAAGTGATGAAAGGGAAGAACCTACAACCAAGATTACTCTACCCTGCAAGGATCTCATTCAGATTCAATGGAGAAATCAAAAGCTTTACAGACAAGCAAAAGCTAAGAGAATTCAGCACCACCAAACCAGCTCTACAACAAATGTAAAGGAACTTCTCTAAGTGGGAAACACAAGACAAGAAAAGGACCTACAAAAACAAACCCAAAACTATTAAGAAAATGGTCACAGGAACATACATATCGATAATTACCGTAAACGTGAATGGATTAAATGCTCCAACCAAAAAACACAAGCATGCTGAATAGATTCAAAAACAAGACCCATAGGGCTTCCCTGGTGGCGCAGTGGTTGAGAGTCCGCCTGTCGATACAGAGGACGCGGGTTCGTGCCCCGGTCTGGAAAGATCCCACATGCCGTGGAGCGGCTGGGCCCGTGAGCCATGGCCGCTGAGCCTGCCCGTCCGGAGCCTGTGCTCCGCAACGGGAGAGGCCACAACAGTGAGAGGCCTGCGTACTGCCAAAAAAAAAAAAAAAAAAAACAAGACCCATATATATGCTGTCTACAAGAGACTCACTTCAGACCTAGGGACACATACAGACTGAAAGTGAGGGGATGGAAAAAGATATTCCATGCAAATGGAAATCAAAAGAAGGCTGGAGTAGCTATACTCATATCAGATAAAATAGACTTTAAAATAAAGAATGTTACAAGAGACAAGGAAGGACACTACATAATGATCAAGGGATCAATCCTAGAAGAATATATAGCAGTTATAAATATATATGCACCCAACATAGGAGTACCTCAATACATAAGGCAACTGCTAACAGCTATAAAAGAGGAAATCGACAGTAACACAATAATAGTGGGGGACTTTAACACCTCACGTACACCAATGGACAGATGATCCAAAGAGAAAATTAATAAGGAAAGAGAAGCTTTAAATGACACAATAGACCAGATAGATTTAATTGATATTTATAGGATATTCCATCCCAAAAAAGCAGATTACACTTTCTTCTCAAGTGCACACGGAACATTCTAGAGGATAGATCACATCTTGGGTCACAAATCAGGCCTCGGTAAACTTAAGAAAATTGAAATCATATCAAGCATCTTTTCTGACCACAATGATATAAGATTAGAAGTGAATTACAGGGAAAAAAACGTAAAAAACACAAACACATGGAGGCTAAACAATACGTTATTAAATAAACAAGAGATCACTGAAAAATCAAAGAGGAAATAAAAAAATACCTGGAGACAAATGACAATGAAAACACGATGATCCAAAAGCTATGGGATGCAGCAAAAGTAGTTCTAAGAGGGAAGTTTATAGCTATACAAGCCTACTTCAAGAAACAAGAAAAATCTCACATAAACAATGTAACCTTACACCTAAAGGAACTAGAGAACGAAGAACAAACAAAACCCAAAGTAGGCAGAAGGAAAGAAATCATAAAGATCAGAGCAGAAATAAATGAAATAGAAACAAAGAAAACAATAGCAAAGATCAATAAATCTAAAAGCTGGTTCTTTGAGAAGATAAACAAAATTGATAAACCATTAGCCAGATTCATCAAGAAAAAGTGGGAGAGGACTCAGCTCAATAAAATTAGAAATCAGAAAGGAGAAGTTACAACAGACATCGCAGAAATACAACACATCCTAAGAGACTACTACAAGCAACTCTATGCCAAGAAAATGGACAACCTGGAAGAAATGGACAAATTCTTAGAAAGGAATAACCTTCCAAGAGTGAACCAGGAAGAAACAGAAAATATGAACAGGCCAATCACAAGCAATGAAATTGAAACTGTGATAAAAAATCTTCCAACAAACAAAAGTCCAGGAACAGATGGCTTCTCAGGTGAATTCTATCAAACATTTAGAGAAGAGCTAACACCTATCCTTCTCAAACTCTTCCAAAAAATTGCAGAGGAAGGAACACTCCCAAACTCATTCTATGAGGCCACCATCACCCTGATACCGAAACTAGATAAAGATACTACAAAAAAAGAAAAGTACAGACCAATATCACTGATAAATATAGATGCAAAAATCCTCAACAAAATACTAGCAAACAGAATCCAACAACACACTGAAAGGATCATACACCACAATCAAGTGGGATTTATCCCAGGGATGCAAGGTTTCTTTAATATAAGCAAACCGATCAATTGCGCAAACCATATTAACAAATTGAAGAATAAAACCCATATGATCATCTCAATAGATGCAGAAAAAGCTTTTGACAAAATTCAACACCCATTTATGATAAAAACTCTCCAGAAAGTGGGCATAGAGGGAACCTAACTCAACACAATAAAGGCCATATATGACAAACACACAGCAAACATCATTCTCAATGGTGAAAGACTGAAAGCATTTCCTCTAAGATCAGGAACAAGACAAGGATGTCCACTCTCACCACTATTATTCACCATAGTTTTGGAAGTTCTAGCCATGGCAATCAGAGAAGAAAAAAAATAAAAGGAATACAAATTGGAAAAGAAGAAGTAAAACTGCCACTGTTTGCAGATGACATGATACTATACATAGAGAATCGTAAAAATGCCACCAGAAAACTACTAGAGCTAATCAATGAATTTGGTAAAGTTGTAGGATACAAAATTAATGAACAGAAATCTCTTGCATTCCTATACACTAATGATGAAAAATCTGAGAGAGAAATTATGGAAACACTCCCATTTACCACTGCAACAAAAAGAATAAAATCCCTAGGAGTCAACCTACCTAGGGAGACAAAAAACCTATATGCAGAAAACTATAAGACACTGATGAAGGAAATTAAAGATGATACCAACAGATGGAGAGATATACCATGTTCTTGGATTGGAAGAATCAATACTGTGAAAATGACTCTACTACCCAAAGCAATCTACAGATTCAATGCAATCCCTATCAAATTACCAATGGCATTTTTTACGGAACTAGAACAAATCATCTTAAAATTTGTATGGAGACACAAAAGACCCCGAATAGCCAAAGCAGTCTTGAGGAAAAACAATGGAGCTGGAGGAATCAGATTCCCTGACTTCAGACTATACTACAAAGCTACAATAATCAAGACAATATGGTACTGGCACAAAAACAGAAACACAGATCAATGGAACAAGACAGAAAGCCTAGAGATAAACCCACGCACCTATGGTCAACTAATCTATGACAAAGGAGGCAAAGATATACAATGGAGAAAAGACAGCCTCTTCAATAAGTGGTGCTGGGAAAACTGGACAGCTACATGTAAAAGAATGAAATTAGAACACTCCCTAACACCATACACAAAAATAAACTCAAAATGGATTTGAGGGCTTCCCTGGTGGCGCAGTGGTTGAGAGTCCGCCTACCGATGCAGGGGACACGGGTTCGTGCCCCGGTCCAGGAAGATCCCACATGCCATGGAGCGGCTGAGCCCATGAGCCATGGCCGCTGAGCCTGCACATCCGGAGCCTGTGCTCCGCAATGGGAGAGGCCACAACAGTGAGAGGCCCGCGTACCGCAAAAAAAAAATGGATTCGAGACCTAAATGTAAGACCAGACACTATCAAACTCTTAGAGCAAAACATAGGAAGAACACCCTTTGACATAAATCACAGCAAGATCTTTTTTGATCCATCTCCTAGAGTAATGGAAATAAAAACAAAAATAAACAAATGGGACCTAATGAAACTTCAAAGCTTTTGCACAGCAAAGGAAACCATAAACAAGACCAAAAGACAACCCTCAGAATGGGAGAAAATATTTACAAATAAATCAATGGACAAAGGATTAATCTCCAAAATATATAAACAGCTCATGCAGCTCAATATTAAAGAAACAAACAACCCAATCCAAAAATGGGCAGAAGACCTAAATCGACATTTCTCCAAAGAAGACATACAGATGGCCAAGAAGCACATGAAAAGCTGCTCAACATCACTAATTATTAGAGAAATGCAAATCAAAACTACCATGAGGTATCACCTCACACCAGGTAGAATGGGCAGCATCAGAAAATCTACCAACAATAAAGGCTGGAGAGGGTGTGGAGAAAAGCGAACCCTCTTGCACTGTTGGTGAGAATGTAAATTGATACAGCCACTATGGAGAACTGTATGGAGGTTCCTTAGAAAACTACAAATAGAATTACCATATGACCCAGCAATCCCACTACTGGGCATATACCCAGAGAAAACCATAATTCAAAAAGACACATGCACCCCAATGTTCATTGCAGCACTATTTACAATAGCCAGGTTGTGGAAGCAACCTAAATGCCCATCGGCAGACGAATGGATAAAGAAGATGTGGTACATATATACAAGGGAATATTACTCAGCCATAAAAAGGAATGAAATTGGGTCACTCGTAGAGATGTGGATGGATCGAGAGAATGTCATACACAGTGAAGTAAGTCAGAAAGAGAAAAACAAATATCCTATATTAACGCATGTGTGTGGAACCTAGAAACATGGTACAGATTAACCTGTTTGCAGGGCATAAGTTGAGACACAGATGTAGAGAACAAACATATGGACACCAAGGGGGACAAACCACCATGGGGTGGGGATGGTGGTGTGCTGAATTGGGCAATTGGGATTGACATGTATACACTGATGTGTATAAAATTCATGACTAATAAGAACCTGCAGTATAAAAAACAAACAAACATAAAAACAACTAATACTGAACTTTCTTTGGGTTAGTTGTATGGAAATATGTTAATATAAATGTTTCAGACATTACATGAAATTTCTAAAAATCTTATATGTTCTGGTATAATGCTATAAGTCATAATTCTAGTTATTACTTTAAAATGTATATCTCAGAAATAACTAAATTTCCTTGTCAATTGCATTATTATGCACTTTCATCAAATCTTTAACTGTGGTCATTTTTAAGTCTTTTGTCATTTATAGACAGTTCTGGGTGTACTCTGATGCTTCTGCAAAAATATTCCTATTATAAAAGGGTTTCATCTTCAAGGAATTCATGGAAAAGACTCTGACAAGTACAGGTTTCTGGTAACTGACTATACTGGTGAACTGAATGAATAAGCATTTTCAGAACTCTAATGGAAAAGTGATGAATTCATAAAAGTGTTAACAAAAGATCAAGATGAAAAAAAAAAACTAATTACATGAGATTGAGTGAACTGATGAGGATGATTATAATTTTTGTGACTTTCTGTTTGAATAAAAAATAAAAATACCACAAGGACTCAGAGGCAAAAAATATACAAAAAAATTAACTGTAAAACATAAATTCAAATTTTGAATACACAATACCCAACGGACATTAGTAAAAATAAATGGCACACTTTCTACAGTCATCATACATTGAAGTGATATAAAACCAGACAGAATATTCTAGGAAAGATATCTAACAAAATTTACACTTTATACACTTTGATTCTCTACTCCTCAAATATTCTTCACAGAGAATCATTACAAGTCCCATGTGTGATAAGCTCATTTTCCCTTATAACTCTGTCCAAAACCCCCAAGCCACCAAAATACAACATGGTTCCCAAACTCTAGGAGCCTACGATTAAAATTTAAAAAACAAACCAAATCAAAACAACAATAACAACAACAAAACACTCTGCAAAATTCTGTTTTTTGAAGAAAGGACATTCCCCAAGACGAAACATTTTCCCACTCAGTACACAAACATTGGTCCCAAAGTGCCAGCATGCTGAAGCCCTGGGAAGGCTGCCCCGGCAGCAAAATAAAACCTCTCATCTCCCTGTGGGTCACAGAACATAAATAACACCAACACAGAATTAATAAGTGGACTCATTTACCCTTTGCTGTGGCTTTCAGGAAACCTTTCATCAAATTTATTGCCAGAGCTGCTGCACATTATTGTGCTCTTTATTAGGCATTCTTCTCCCTGAAGATTAATTCAGGACTTTATGAAGCTGCGTGTTCCAGAGTAATAGATGATTGCAAGTAAGTTAAGAGGTGTCACATTCACATCACTATAGACACATGAAATTGTGGTCAAATATCTGATGACATTCTTAACATAGTATATTGGCTTAAAGTTGACATGACAACTCTCTTTTTGGACCAGTGCCAAAATGGGAATATTTAGGGACATTCAGTTCCAAAGGAGATGGATAATGCAGAATAAAAAGAGTTGTAGTATGTTCCCTCAACTACATCTATAAGATGACTATACTGTACAAATTTTAGAAAAGTATTCTGTCAAATCACAGGGTCTTGTTTCTCATCTCCCTCATATCATCTTTGCCAAAAAACAGGACTGAACTGATAAAAGTATATGTTTTATACATTTTTCTATGACCTAACTTCTATGGAAATGAATTAACACTGGTTTAGCTTATACATATAAAACCAGCTTTGAATTTACAATAACATGCTGACACAAATAAAACTTTGAATTTGTCTACATGACTTCAAATTGAATCCATCCTTCCATCCATCCATCCATTCAGTAACTATTAAGTGCCTACTCTCTGTTAGGTACTCTTCCAGGTACCAGGGAAAAAAAGCTAAGTTGAGTTGCTGGTTTAAGGTCTATGTAACAAACAAATTGAAGGTTGATTAAATTGACCATTTAAATATTATTCAAGTATCTTTGCAAACAGAGCTGTATCTAAATCACAAAGCATAATGTCAAATAGACATTTAGTAAATTCCAGTTAGCATATTCAGCATAGAGAAGCCATCTGTGTTATCTACACCTCAAAGTGGACTCTTGATAATGTTGCTTGGTCAAATTTACTGAAAACTCAAATTGCCTGTTTTTGTTTTATAATGCTTCGGATATCTGAACTCCATGTCAAAATGGTGTTTATACAGTTTTACTAAGATTAATATCTATAGGGCATGCTCTTCATCTGTAGTGCAAATAAAAACAGCATGTACTTCTCAAAGCACTTACCATGTGTCAGACACAGTTTTAAGTTCCTTGTATATTAATCAATGACTCTATGAGTTAGGTACTTTTCCCCTCATTTTACAGAGGAGGAAAAATGAGATAAAAGTTCACACAGCTAGTGAGAGTCAAAGGCAGGACTACATAGTAGGCAGAGGCAGAACTGTTAGACCTTATGTTATGAGAGAGAGAAAGAAGTGAGAAAATTTCCTATATTTTAGTTTGGTTTGGTAACTTTGAACTATAAACCTTAAATATCTCCTGAATTACCTACAGTCATGATTTCTTGAGAGCTTATTCAAGGTGCCCTGTACTTAAAAGGCATTCATTTGGAATGGAAGTAGAAATGTTTTTTAACCATTCTCCTGAAAAAGATTGCTTTACAATTGTCAGTGGTGGAGGGCATGGAGTTTTATTACATATGTCAGCTTTCCTAACTAAATGGATACAATGATGGCTCTGTAATTCTAAAATTCGAAGATTCATTCACTCACAATTAGAAAAACAGTACCTGGTAATGAAAATTATGACCACATAGATAATACAAAATAAAAAGTATAATTAAGGGGTCTAGAAGTGGACTGTCATTAATTAGTTTGAAATAAAGTCTTCATTATTTTTCTTGATTTGGCTTCACCAGTTATAGTGGGCGACACAAACTGGCTGGTTGCGGGGTTTTTTAGAATTATTATTTTAAAAGTTTCTTTCTGTAAGCCATTTTCCCCTACAAAAACATGTTCCATTGTTTCTAGAGCAGTTTGTTCACTGCCCAACAGGAAATAAATAATAAGCCTGGACTCTCATGTTAAAAATAATGCAACTATATAGAACTAGGCTATTTCTACATGGAAATATACTGGATCAATAACTGAAAAGCCTAAATAAGTCTACTCTTTTAATCTTTGTTTCCAGATTTACCTACAGGTTTCCCTCATATTATTCCCACTGTAGTGTGGAAAGTTTTTTAGGCTATACCATTCTAACTAGTTCTTTAAAAGCTTCTCTTGGACAGGGTTACTAGCAGAAGATGCTTGCTACGCTATGAATACAGTAGGGTCCCTTTTAGCTTTATATTAGTATTATTATTTAGTTAGTATTTTCAGCTATTTATGGATCAAAGTAGGAAAATTTGGAAAACTTTTTTAAAAGGCTTGCATATTTTAGATCCAACTACGTATGTGCATATTCTTAGGGTGTTGGATATTTCTCCAAGCCTGTAGTGACACAGCAAAAATCAAAAACAAGCAAACGAACAAAATCTTAGAAATCCTGGAAAAGAGGACATATTTTTATAAAGGCCTATAAGTTATTCTAGTTGATAAAAACATCCTTTGGGTATAACATTATAAAGGTCTGAAATGTGTGAAGCAGCAACAAGATTTTAGAGATTCATATGCAGAAATGGAGAATACAGAAATCAGTTGTTATACTAACTCTTAATTGCTATGGCAAATGAGTTAATCAAATCATGTCCACTAAATTGAAATAACCATTTGATAATAACTCGTCACTTTTGTCCTTCAAAAGGAAGAAGAAGACGTATGCTACTTGACTTGTGGAATGGCAAGATAAGGAGCTCAGCAGAAAGCAGTGATGAAACTGGATAAATTTATCAAAACCACGTATTTCAGGACTCTGGAAATTGACCAAAGGCACATAACATATTAAGAAAAGTTTATTCAAGAAAAACAACTAAACCTTAATAAGGACAATGGGAGTATATAGCATTTTAACCTGGGGCTGCACCAATCTTCAAGTCCCAGATCCATTTTTGATAGCTCTACAAGTGCAAAGTAGACTATGAGGACTTGGCAGTCTCATGCTGGAAGGCAGCTCTCTTGATTTAGAGCAAAGAGAATAAAAATTCATGCCCCGAGGTATTGTCAAAGCCAGCTGTAATCTTGCTGACAAACAATCAGGGAAGGTTATTCATCCCTAGCTGAACATGAAGCTTTGTGTACCCAGAAAGAACTGACTTTACAAGGACTGACTGATTCACTGACTGAAATTAAAATGTGTACCCCCGTCAACACTCAGATACATTAGCAAAGTGTGGAAATCTTATTAACTTAAAAAGCTGAAACATAAAGTTTGAGCAATCACTGATTTGCCATTAAGTTAACTGCTGATCCAGAGGTAACCTCTATGAAAACAGTATTAAAAAATAAAAGCAACAAAATACTTTTTAAAAAATAGAGCAGAGACATCAATGACCACACAGTACATGGAATACAGACATACAGAATTAGCCTAAGCAAGATACCAAACAAATAGATCAAACAAAGAAAAACTAGTAACAACAACCAAAAGTCCATAGAAGGGATCCAAATCCATAGATACTAAGCTAAATTTTCTAAGATAATCAACTTCCAACAAAAATTTACATGACATGCAAAGAAACAGGAAAATATGACCCATACTCAGGGAGAAAAAAAAGCAGTCAAGAGCAACTGTCTCTAATGGTGTCCAGATGTTGAACTTAGTAGAAAAAGACTTCAAAGCATCTATTATAAATGTGTTCAAAGAAATAAAGAAAACTATGCTTTAAAAATTAAGGGAACATGTTTTGACAATGACTCAATAAAGAATATAAAGACAAAATTTATTTTAAAAAATACCAAATGGAAATTTTATATTTGAATAGTACAATAACTGAAATGAGAAATTCACTAGAATGGCTCAATAGCATATTTGCGCTGACAGTGTAAAGAATCACTGGAGTTGATGATAAATCAATAAAGAGTATCTAATCTAAGGAACAGAAAAAACAGAGACACGAACAGAGCCTCAGAGACCTGAGGACAACACAAACCATATCATCATATGCATAATGAAATTCTTAGAATGAGAAGAATGGCAGAAAGAATATTTGAAAAAATAACAACCAAAATATTTACAAATTTGAGGAGAAATATTAAACTACACATCCAAGAAACTCAACTGAATCAAAATATTTATAAACATAAAGAGACTCATGCCTAGAGACATGTAAGTAAGGGGTTGAAAGACAAAGACACAGGGACGTTGTAAAACAACTATACTCCAATAAAAATTGAAGAAAAAAAAAGACACAAGGACTTCCCTGGTGGTCCACTGGTTAAGACTCCATGCTTTGACTGCAGGGGTCATAGGTTTGATCCCTGGTCAGGGAAGTAAGATCCCACATGCCACGTGGCCAAAAAAAAAGAAAGAAAAACAAAAGACAAAGACACAGAGAAGCTCTTAAAGTGGCAAGAGAAAAAAAAAAACTTATTACATACCAAAGTAAGATTAACAGCTTACTTCTAATCAGGAACAATGGAGGCCAGGAGCAGTGGGTTGGCATAGTCAATGTACAGGAAGAAAAATACTGCCTATATCCAGCAAAATTTTCTTTCAAAAATGAAGATGCAAAGAAGACATTCCTACATAAACACAGTTTGAGAGAATGTGTACCTACCAGATCTCCTTTGCAAAATACACTAAAGGAAGTCCTTCAAGATAAAAAGAAACAGCATGACACAAAGACATAAAGAGCACTGGTAAAGGTAAACATGTAAATATAAAAGAGTGCAAATGTATATTTTACTTTTTTCTTCTCATAATTATTTGTAGTGACAATTGCATGAAGAAATAATTATAAAACTATACTATTGGCTTTATAACATATAAAGATATATATGACAATAACACAGAGGAGTGTGGTGAGAATAGAGCTACAATGGAGAAAATTATATACATTTACTGAAATTAGGTTGGCATCAATCTAAAGTAGATTGTAATAAGTAAAAAAGAATATTGTAAGCTACTATGTCCTAAACTGTGCCCCACCCCCCAAATTCATGTGTTAAAGCACTAACCACCAATTTGACTGTATTTGGAGATAGGGAAGGAATGATTTTAGGAACGATTGAGGTTAAATGAGATAATAAGAGTGGGGTCCTAACCCACTAGGATTGGTGGCCTTAAAAGAAGATGGGAGAGATATTTCTCTCTGTCTCCATGTGTACACACTGAGGAAAGACCATGTGAACACACAGTGAGAGAGTGGCTGTGTGCAAGCCAGGAAGAATGCTCTCCCCAGAACCCAAACATGCAGGCATCCTGATCTCAGACTTCCATACTCCAGAACTATGAGAAAATAGATTTCTATTGTTTAAGCTACTCAGCGGTATTTTGTTATAACAGCCTAAGCCAATTAAGACATACACCCTACAGTAACCTTAAGAAAAATAACTGAAAAAAATAGTAGAAGCAAACAAATAGCAAATTAAATTGGAATTAAAGTATCACAGCAAAACTAATCTATGCAACAAAATGGAAGTCAGTGAAAGAGAAAATGTAGAAACAAAAGGATGTGTAATATATAGAAAACAAACAGTAAAGTATAGACATAAATTCTCAACAAAATACTGTCAAGCTGAATCCACAAAACTTTAAAAAATATTACTTAGAATGACCAGTTATCTCTGGAATATGAGGTTGTTTTAGCCTCAAATAATTAATGTAATATACTTTATTAATAGAAAAAAAGGACAAAACCACATTATTTTCTCAATAAAGAGAAAAAAAGCATTTGACAAAATCTGACACTAATTCATAATAAAAACCCTCAACTACCTAGTAAAGAAAGAAAACTTGGTTAACCCAATAAAAGGCATCTATTAAAAACTTAAAACCAACATCATGCTTAATGGTGAAAGACTGGTTGCATGCTGTCTAAGGTTGAGGAAAAAACAAAGATGACAAAGATGTTTGCTTCTGCCACTTCTATTCAACATTATAATGGTGATTTTAGTCAGTCCAATAAGGAAAAAAAAAAGAGAGGAAAATAAAAAGCATGCAGATTAGAAAGAAAAAAACAAAAAAGACTTCATTGGGATGATTCTGTATATAAAAAACCCTAAAACAATACACTCTTATACACACACACAATTAGAACTAAAACATACATTTAGAAAAGTTTCAGGATACAAGAACAATGTATAAAAATCAAATGTATTTCTATATACTAGCAATAGACTATCTGAAAATAAAAATAGGAAAATAATTTCATTCAAAATATCATGAAAAAGAAAAAATACTTAGAAATAAACTTAACAAAAGAGCTGATAGATTTATATGCTGAAAGTTACAAAACACTGCTGAGAGAAATTAAAGATGATCTCAATGAAAGGAGAGAAAATTCATGTTTCTTATTTAGAGGCTCACATTGTGAAAATGGGAATTCTACTCAAATCAATCTACAGATTAATAGTGATCCTTATCAAATGAAGTTACAGAAACCTGCAGAGTAGGGAAATCAAAACTCTATCCATTCACAAACACAATGAATAAGCTGGAAAACTGTCAGAATCAAGTTACTCAGAACTCGGGAAGTCAATCAAAAACTTACAACAACCAGGGCAGTGCTTAATGAAGAAAAAAACCATGATGATTTCAAGTAAGAAAACTCTGTGACATTTTAACTTACCCTGTTAACATCCCCCCATTCTGCATTCTGCTTTGAAGATAACCACCTACATTCATATTGCAGAATACAGGTATCAGAGGAAGTCATAAAGGACTTATTCTCAAAGAATTCTGGTTCTGTGTTTTGATCTGTCTGGTGGCTCCCTAAGAGATGGACTAAAGGGCTTAAACTAATTTTTCCTGCCACAAAGCCCTCCCAAGGCTGAGGCAGCATTCTGGGCAGCATTAAAGTAAATTTATTAGCCACTGTTGCTAGGGGCAAAGGATAACAGTCAGAATAGGAAATAGACCAAAAAGCTTGGGAGGAAAGAGGATAGAAAAAGACATGCTTCCAGGAATAAGAGCTTTGAAAAACACCTGCATATCCCAGGGAATGTAGATGGCCATAGGCATGTCCAGTGACAGAGACATGCTCACAGAAGACCTGAGAAGACACTAAGCACTCAACTCTGACTTACCTTACCATGCAAGCAGGAAGTAATGGCTAAGGCAGAGTTGTAAACTGCCTGGCTAACTGCTTTGTTAAGCATTAAGGAATTCCCCAATACAGACCCAATCTGCAAACACTAGGAGAGTTCTATTTTAAACTTTCCTTTTCTTTTCCTTCTCTCTCTTTTCTTTCCTTCTCTTCTCCTCTCTTCTTTTCTTCCTTCCTTTCCTTTCCTCTCCTTCCTTTCTTCTTTCTTTCTCTTTCTTTCTTTCTTTCCTTTCTTTCTATCTTCCTTCCTTCCTTCCTTCCTTCCTTTCTTTCTGTCTTTCTGTCTTTCTTTCTGTCTTCCAGGAGTATCAAGTAATCTGTCAAATCACTAGCTGGTACTAAACTAATGGGACAGATCCTTCAGTGGCTGCATTCAATAAAGACTACAGATTTTACAAAATTAATACAGAAAATTCACTAAACAAACAAACAAACAAGACACCCAACAATCACAGAACAGCATATAACAGCCCAGGAGAAAGGGGAGAATTTAATTTCTAGAGTTTCCACATTATAATATTCAAAATGACCACTTTTTTTTTTTTTTTTTTGCGGAGCACAGGCTCCAGACGCACAGGCTCAGCGGCCATGGCTCACGGGCCCAGCCGCTCCGCGGCATGTGGGATCCTCCCAGACTGGGGCGCGAACCCACGTCCCCTGCATCAGCAGGCAGACTCTCAACCACTGCGCCACCAGGGAAGCCCCAAAATGACCACTTTTTAATGAAAATTTTTTGACACATGAAAAGAAAAAATAATTTGTGGCCCACTTACAGGCAAAAATATATTAATAGGAACAGTCCCTGAGGAAGTCCAGGTGTTGAAATTACTACACAAAGACATTAAATCAACTGTTTTAAATATATTCAAAGAGCTAAAGGAAGACACAAAGAATAAAAATAAAAAAGGAGGGCTTTTAATAAATTAAATAAATTAATTAATAAAATTAATTATTAATCTATATTAATGGACACACAAAGAATAAAATAATTTGTGATAATAACATAAAAAGGGAGGAATGGACCTATATATGAGCAAATTTTGTGTATATTAGTTGCTATTAATTCAAATTATAAATAGATATAAAATAATTTAAGTTAAAAATTAAGATATTAATTTTAACCTCAAAGTACCCAGTAAGGAAAAAAATTTTAATATACAGTAAAAGAAATGAGAAGGGAATTAAAACAGCACATTTGGAAAAAAATAGACACACAAGAAAGACAGTAATAGAGGAACTGGGGAACAAAAAAGCTGTGACATATAGAAAACAAATAGAAAAAGGGAAGAGTGGATACTTGTCAGTAATACCTTAACTATAAATTGATAAAATCCTCCAATTAAAAAGGAGAGATTGGTAGAAAAGAGAATGTACATTATTTGTCAGACTCTTTCATATCCATTATCTGATTTGATCCTGACATGTCCCCTGCAAATTTGGCATTATTATCCCTATTTGAGAACTGAGGAAACTGAGGTTGACAGGCTGAGCAACTGGTCAAGATAAAATAGATACTAGGATTTGAACCCAGGTCTGCCTGATCCCATCCACTATACTATTGAAATGTTTATTTGAAAAATGGAATTTATTGAGGCAGGAGAATGACATAAAATTCCTGATGCCCAATCTGCATCAGGATTTTCTAGGGAGTTTCTAGGCATTATAATTTTTTAGAGCATCAAAAGCGGTTCCAATGTGCATCCAGCGTCGAGAATGACTGCCAAAAGAGGAGTTGAGAGAATATAGGTCTGAGAATCAGGATGCTATGCTTTAGTTTGCTCTCACTGTCACTAATTTTCCCTGTGACATCTGGCAACTCACCCAGCCATGTTGCCATGGAGCTTACATATTAAAGGAGGCAGGCAGAAAATAAAAGTTAAATATGTAATCGATATAGTATGGCAGAAAGTTACAAGTGTATGCAGAAAAATAGAGCACGGTTAGGGGACTCAAGGTGTAGAATCAAGTCAGAGCAGGACAAGGGGAATAGGGATTTCATCTAAATAGGAAGGTTACAGAGATCTCACAGAAAAGGTAAATATATATAAAAATGTTAGAAATGTATGAAGCATTATATGAGAATATAAGATAGTTTTATATGACAGTTGTAGATTCTTGATCCAAGAAGGAAAACAAAAGCTACATGCTTATTCTCATTGAAACAGCTATTGAAGAAGATGATATTTAGGTTATAACTTCACAATGTCAATCAATTTGACTTTTTAAAACCACTCTGTTGACCAATTTCCCCCAGTTGTTTGAACCTGGCATGATTAATGCTAACATAATGCTATATAGTGCCTTTCAAATCCAAGCAATTAGTTTGGTCTATCCAGTCCCCAATTAAGTGAAGACAAAAATTGGAAAAAATGATTATCTGATCATGCTTTAAAATGGTAAGTTCACTATCCCACTATGGCTATGCTATGACAATATATTCTGCTAATATTTTATAATACACTCAGTGCTATTTTCTGGCCTTATAGCTTCTGACCATGTCCATATGCCATTGCACTCAAATAACATTGAGAGATAATAAAAATGTGTTAGCTACAGTGCTGTCAACGGATTTTACTATTCATTATTCTCCTTTGTGTGCTACTCCAAGTTTCTGTACTATTTTTTTTTTGCGGTATGCGGGCCTCTCAGTGTTGTGGCCTCTCCCGTTGCGGAGCACAGGCTCCGGACGCGCAGGCTCAGCGGCCATGACTCACGGGCCCAGCCGCTCCGCGGCATGCGGGATCTTCCCGGACCGGGGCACGAACCCGCGTCCCCTGCATCGGCAGGCGGACTCTCAACCACTGTGCCACCAGGGAAGCCCCAAGTTTCTGTATTTTAATAGAGTCCATCAATTTCTGTACACCTTACGCATAATTATAATCATATTTGTGAGGTTTCTGAATTGATAGTACAACATTAACTGCCATGTGCTTAAAAAGCAAAAGAGTGTCTTTTTTTATTTGCCTTGTTGTTTTCAGAATTCTAGCTTTTGTCCATTTGCCTCCTTCAAGTAAACCTTATGTTACTTATGTTAGCCATCTGGGTTCCCTGGTGTTCCCAGTCTACTCAGTGACCTTCAGTGAGATCAAAAAGTCGTGTTTATGCAGTTAATACTGGACACGGGTTTAGCTACAGGCTGATATTCTGAGTGGCCTTTAAGGCTGGCTGTCTGGCTTCAGAAGTGAAGTAATCCTAATGTGGGAGAACCATCTGTTACCCCTGAGCTTTTTTCATATTGTTTTTCTTACCTGAAATTTCTTCCCTCATTCTTCTTGCTCATAGTGCTCTAGCCACTTGCTATTCCTCAAACATCTCAAATATGCTCCAGGCTTAAAACATTTACAGTTGCTGTTCCCTAGGCTTAGGAAACCCTTCCCGAGCTACCCACATGGCTAACTCTCCACTTCATTTAACCTCATCAGAGAGGCATTCGTGCACATTCGATGGAAAATACTTCTATCCCCATCCTTTCACTCTGTCTCTTAACCAGGGCAGCTGGCTTGGTCATAGTCTACTGAGCTGTAATATTAAGAATTATATGCTGAATTATCTAATAGGCAGATATACATGCTAAGGGCACCAGAAAAACAGGGTCACCAAAACGCTTTTTTAAATAATTTGGTATCATTAAGGTAGTCACCATGGGACTTCCTTAAACTCATTTTTAATTATATATTGGGGATGGGAATGGGGAACAATTTTCTTTTTAGTTCTTTGGATCCCTAAAAGTCTTACTCTTACCCTAGAACTATGTCACCATTCTTTGACAAACTATATTCCATGCTAAGAGCAAGTAGCTAATATATGTCATAAATCTTATTTAGCCACTTCAGAATGAGCATATGCTGGTTGCTTTACCTTATAAGAGGAGCGCCCTCCCTCAAGATGAAAAAAAATTAAAATACACTTTTCCCCCTGACTTCCTTATTTTAAAGATACCATGTTCAGAATCTTGTTTTATTTTTTTAAAATTATGGTGGTAACCACAAATGCCAATCAGACTCTAGTTAATCTTATTCTAGATTGATTTTGAAGGTGACTTCTCAGGATAGAGCATATACTAACCCTGAGCCGAAAGAGAAGCTAAGTAGCCTCTATCACTGTCTCTCTTAACTGTGCTTGTGTGCCCTATGATTCCAGAGGTTGCTGTTTAATAGTGAAAAGAAGAGAAATTGTGCAATTTAATGTTCTACGGACAACATGGCTAGAGCAGACACATAATCGTAGACTCTGTGAGGTACCTGATGCTTATGTAATTTTTCCCATTCTAAGGCACTGTCAATCCCACAGAATTTAGTCTCTTACATTTCCCCCTTTTCATCACCATTCTTTGGAAGTATGTCACATATCACATTCTCCATCCTTTGAAACGTATGGTCTGGAACTATTCAATAGTTGCAATGCGATGATTCTGGGCTGCTGAGCACAACTGACTGGCACATTAAACTGCTAGGAGACTCTTATCTGGGGTAGACAGAATTCTTTCCAACGTACTCCTAAGGGACCCTCCAGTAATGAAAAATAGTAATTCGAAGTCCTTCCTACCTGTCTGTTGCCAGGCAGTTCTAAATGAAGTCTAAATGAAAAACTATTGTTTTTCTTTTCCCACAACCTATATTAAAGCAAATCAAGGGTAAGCCAGTAGAGGTTGGAGAATTTGACTAGACACCCTGATGTTAGCAATTTAAGAATTATTTCAAACTCTATTCATCCCCATATACAATACAATAGAGCAATTTCATGGATGCAGTCAAGTTATATTTTCTTAAACTTCTATCACTAACCTAGCTCATCAGTTTAAAAGAAAATCACACAAACCCATATATACATACACATGTATGTGTAGTGATTATTTTTTAAATAAAAATTTAGCATTATAAACCTGAAACGTATTATTAAATCTAATGGAACTTTTCATGTTTCCCCACCCATACTCTATCCAGCCAAATCTGAACACATTTTGGAGATGAGGACGTTCTAGCTAATTAAAATAAAATGAGATCCGATCCAAGATTCTGAGTGTAAAGACAGATATTTCTTCAAATAAAATTTGAAGAATTTACATTTGAAAATTGAATCTTGTCATTAAAACATTGTAAACATCATATAGTCTTTAAAATTGATGAGTTTTTAGAATGAATAAATCTGCAGTTGAATGGTAAGCATTTCAATGGCAGTATTTCCAGAGATGAAAGAAAATGATGTTGGACTGGCTTGTGTACAAGAATTGTACATTAGTGTGCTCTAATTGCCTATGGCATTCTTTTATTGCTTCTGACTAATTGTTACATAGAGTTGCTTTATACATCTAAAATCCTCCTAAATTCTATCTTTAGAGGTAGCTCCATGCTGCACTGACAAGTGATTGATGGATTTGTTGTAAAACACCTGAAATTTATAAGGCATTATTATTTGGAAACACCTATGAAGATATAGTACAATTATTTTTTTAATGTTTTACTATTTGACTAACTCAAATATTATTTCCTCCAGTTTCTCCTCTACCATTCTAGCTTAACTAATAATAATTTCCTGCATTAAACCAAATGGCTCTCCAGGGATGACTGTGTTGCTTTAGAAGTTCTTTAATGGAGGACAAAAGCTGAGATCTTTTTGATTACAAGTATTTCTTTACTTTACATAGTTCCTTCTCCTAGTTGAAGATTATATCAAATAATTGTTTTGTTAAAATTTATAGTACCTTATTTGGGTTTGCATTCTGTAAGGAACCCATTTGCCAAAACAACAATCCCTTAAAGATTCGACTGTGACTCAGTTTAATACTACTTTTCTATTTTGCAGGCTTAAGACAAGAATTTCAGATTAATGAGCTATCTTTAAGTTAAAGCTCTAAACAGCCTCACATTCATAAGTCTGAAACTGTAGAGAAATCAACAGCCTTTAAGCTTTCTATTAGTAGTATACGACATGTACTCATAGCAGACCAACGACTCAAGATGGACAGCCTGAACAGCAAGAAGAAAAGGTATGAATGGAATACTAGAAGACGTTTTTATAAATTTCGAGAATAAAATCCCATGTTAATTTTATTTTCTATTACAAGTTTTTCATTCAAATGCAACATTCTATATTGATGGCAAGAGAAGTCTTTAAAAATGTATAATAGTTTGTGCTTTCTGGCATTTGGCAATTAACTCTGTTTCCAAACTGCACGCGGGAAAAAAGCAATCATTTTTAATCTTTGAATAGTTGCATTTCAGTTGTAAGGACTAGGTTTATTTTCCAACCGACAGTATGATGGCAATACTATATTTAATAAGATTATTTAATCCATTATATTAAAATGTCTTGCTATTCATAGTCTTAAATCACTGGCACATACTGAGCACTATAATGTAAGTTCCTTTATATTCTTAACTGGGTTCTAGTAAGTATACTTAAATTTTAATCTGTGAATGAATAAAGTGACATGGACATTTAAAAGGCCTCTCTCGGGCTTCCCTGGTGGCGCAGTGGTTGAGAGTCCGCCTGCCGATGCAGGGGACACGGGTTCGTGCCCCGGTCCGGGAAGATCCCGCATGCCGCGGAGCGGCTGGGCCCGTGAGCCATGGCTGCTGAGCCTGCTCATCTGGAGCCTGTGCTCCGCAACGGGAGAGGCCACAACAGTGAGAGGCCCGCGTACAGCAAAAAAAAAAAAAAAAAAAAAAAAACAATAAAAGGCCTCTCTCACATATCATTTAGAAACAAAATAAAACTTTTTCAAAGTTCAAGGGCAAATAGTAATGGAGAAGCAATAAAAGTAGAGTGTGTTCTTATGTTTTTAATACTTCTTTGCTTATTTATCTGTTTTCTTTTGAGTGAGTATGTTTGTATGGAGGGGGACTGACAAAGGAGCATGTGGTGCCATGATTATATCAATAAGGAAAATTAACCTTGGGCGGGTAAGTAACTCACTTATGACCACACAACCATTATGTGATAGAGCTGAGACTCAAAACCAGGTCTGTTTATTTCCAAAGCCCATGCTCTTCCTTTGGTATAACATTGATTTGCCTTAAACTATGTGCTAACAATCTCAGACATGATGTGTTTAAATACAACTCCATAAAAAGAACACTTGCTTTAATAGGAAGCATATTTAGCAAGTGTTAGTTCCATCTCCCAACAACAGTAACATTAGTATCTGACATCTGTATTAGTTAAAACCATAGCCAAGGATTAAACATATCTTCTAGGTATTTATAACCTCCCCTTAGAGGGCTTAGAGCCAAGCAAGATCCTGGTGAGACTTAGGCCAATAAAAACTGAATCAATGAAATGAATTGAAAGAGCTTTCATAAGAGAAAGACAGATCCAACTCAGTTCTTACACTATTCAGAAGATCCTCAGAAAAACTCTAAGTATGGTCATTGGTATAGAATGTTGAATTTAAGAGAATGATGGGCTATGTCAAATAAATATCAAAAGTTTAAATCCTTGTCCTGAAAGGAAACATTTGTTGACAGACCCCCTACTGCAGTCAATAGAACAACCTTTGTTCTGTGCCATGATATGCAGAGTGCTCCAGTTAGGTACAATTAAGGTGAAACTCGTTTACCTTACAGCCTCTGTTTCTTCATTATCTGCAATATATTTAAGTAACAGGGCTAAGGCTAAAACAATTCAACTATATAGCAATCAGTATTTACGATGAATGGAAAAAAGAAAACTTTCAAACTGAAGATAGTATATTAGAAGACATTATCTGGGGTCCAAGATACAACTCTAATTTCCTTAAAAGGAAAATTATAGCAATTAAGTTACAGCACATATATTTGTATATCAGCTACAACATAGTTAAAATGATTTATTCAGTTCACCAGGACTGATCTTCTTAATAATCCATATGAATCTCTGTCATCATGCATTACTCTGTAACAATTGTTAAAACCCACAGAGGAGGACTTCCCTGGTGGTGCAGTGGATAAGAATCCGCCTGCCAGTGCAGAGGACACAGGTTTGAGCCCTGGTCCGGGAAGATCCCACATGCCGCGGAGCAACTAAGCCCATGCGCCACAACTACTGAGCCTGTGCTCTAGAGCCCGCGAGCCACAACTACTGAGCCCATGTGCCACAACTACTGAAGCCCACGTGCCTAGAGCCTATGTTCCATAACAAGAGAAGCCACCGCAATGAGAAGCTCCTGCACCGCAACAAAGACCCAACGCAGCCAAAAATAAATAAATAAATAAATTTATTTTTTAAAAAAGAAACCCACAGAGGCAAATCAGTATGGACAAAGGAGTGGGAAGCTTAACTTTTATAAGCAATGTGCTTAGATTATTTTGAGGGGCATACCTAGACAGAAATCAAAAGTCTAGTCCAAGTTAGGCCATACTAAGATCCAGGCCTGGTTTTCCAGCTAGGTCAATCTTCTTATCCTTGTTCCCATGAATTTTCTCATCACACATCAATACAGTTTAAAAGATGGTACAGATTCTATTAGTAGTGTACCCAAAATCCTTTGCAAGTAAAATACTGTGTCATTTCATGACCCTCTAATATATCAGACATAGCCTCGTGCTTTTAGCAAATCTCCAGACTTTAGATGCCATGTGAGAAAAAGTCCAGTGAACCCACTAGTGTAATCTCTTTTCTACAGCATATTTACAATAGTCACAATTTGACTACCTTAATACCCAGTGATCATCAAACTGTGTTTTATGTAATCCCAGCCCTCTGTGGAGGAGCCTTGGGATTGGCTTGAGTAGAAAAGGTGGTAAAGAGAGGAGGCAGGACTCCACATCCCTCCGTTGCTCCTGCTTCAACCAGACACTTCTCCTTTTTTGTTTGTTTTAAAAACTGGAGTTCAAAGTAACCCTTTTTTTTTTTTAAGGTCAGCCGCAAAAATTGTTAGACAATTGCTCTTATAGCCTATGTGTATCTCTTCCATTACTAGTGTCAATCACAACCACTACTTTCTGATATTAAGTTGATCCTATTTGTGGGTTTAATAGAGAAGGCTCAGGCAAGTAATTTCCATAATTTACTAGATGTTAAGAAATTATATAATTATGCAATGGCTCTTCTCTAACCAAAAAAAAATTATCATAGTACATAATCACACAATTCTTTGTGGATAAGCTTAGCTGGACTCTGTAGAACCATTAGTATACTTTAACATATTAGATTTACAAGACAGGTTTAACAAAGATCCAAGATTTAACTGAGCTAAGCAGAGCAAAGCAGCAATAATAAAAATCTCCATTTATAATATCTCAAGAGTTCCTTTTTGGGAGTAGCTGTGATGACTAATTTTATAAAACAGCTTGACCAGGCCATAGGGTGTTCAGATATTGGTAAAACATTATGCTGGATGTGTCTGTGAGGGTGTTTTTGGATGAGGCTAACATTTGAATGAGTAGACCGAGCAAAGCAGATTGCTTTCCCTAATGCAAAAAGGCTGAACATGCTTCAATCTTGGATAAAAGGTAGCTATTCCTTCCTGACCACTTGATCTGGGACATGGATCTTTTCCTGCCTGAGGACTAGAATTGAAACATCAGCCCTTCGTGGGTCTTGAGCCTGTCAGCTTTCAGACTGGAACTCACACCATCAGTTCACCTGGTTCTTAGGCTTTTGGAATCAAACTGGAACTAAACTATCAGCTGTCCTGGTTCTCAAGCCTTTGGACTCAGACTGGAACTACAGCATCGGCTCTCCTATGTCTCCAGTTGCCAACTACTCTAGAGAACCTTGCTTAATACAGTTCCTTTTACATAATTAAATTTTAGCTAAACTTCATCTAAGTAGGTCAGTGAAGTTCTAGCTCATGCAAAAGAGTAACAAGCCTTAACGCTTCCAAAGTAAAACATGAAGTCACATCATCGTTCATCTCTTTTTTTTTAAGTAGTGCGTTATTGTATATAATGAATGAAAAACAGTTGGATAGGGTTTATTTAGTTCCACAGATCATGGATGT
Organism: Globicephala melas; assembly: GCF_963455315.2. Classification (NCBI taxonomy): domain Eukaryota; kingdom Metazoa; phylum Chordata; class Mammalia; order Artiodactyla; family Delphinidae; genus Globicephala; species Globicephala melas. Next base: position 21,402,368 of record NC_083335.1, on the reverse strand, counting down.
ACAGCAAATAGAACTTAATCATAAATTCAGCAGATTCTTTAGAGTTATTTGAGGAAAAATATTCAGTAAATCATGTTCACTTACAAGAAAAAGTCTTCAAAAATCATACTTTGTGTTTTTCCCTACTTCTAAGTTAAATTTTGATCATCCACTTGTAAATATTATGAATTTTATTTCAGTGTGAAAAATATCCCATTCCTTCATTAATCCAATATATATTTATTGAGCAGCTTCTATATGTCCAACATTGTACTACATTGGGTACATACTGGTTAATAAAAAAGATACGATCTCTGCTTTTATGGGCCTTACAGTTTGGTGGGGGTGAAAGGCAATAAGTAAACACACAAAGCAAGAAAAGAATTTTTACTAACTGTGGAGAGAAGAGAGTAAATCACTATTTAAGAATTCTATTTATACTTGTCCTCACTCTTCATGTAAAAATGCACTTAGCTCAAAGACATTCACATAAAGGAAAAAAAATATTTTCTAATCATCTTATTTCCAACAATAGTGCAGGCCCCTGAATGAATACTTGGTTTTAGTGACTTTTCCTTTCTGTCCCATACAGTTTCCCCAAAACCTCCTCTTGGCAACTTTTGTTCACATACACTTTGCATGAAAATTACATTTTTGGCCCTATGTTATCTTAAGGGAGATAGATCACCTCTACCTACCACCTTTGAGAACTATGCCAGCAGCAGGCAGATTCCTCATAGGTTATAGCGTTATAAACTGTATACAGTATATACAGTTATAAACTGTAAGAAGAAAGGCTGTAAGAGGAAACCTACTCTAAAGGATGGCACAAATCTTTGTGGACCAAGTATTCTGCTGTTCACATAGTAGGGGACAAGAAGATGAACCAGAAAGGGATCTTGTCTTCAAATGCCCCTATTATCTAGCAGGGGTAATAAAACAAAAAACAAAACAAACAAAACAAAAACTACATGAACATATTATGCATAAAAAGAGGAGAACATTCCAGAAGAATTTTTCCTATCTGATGTTTTAGATGCCAAAATAGCAGAAACAAGGTAAAGGTGAACATCTCACTGCCCTCCCAACACCTTATAGTAGACACATATACATAAATAAAATAGTACTTCCTGTCCTTTCCTCTTCATTTTTGTTCCTTTCCACAATACCTAAAACTGACCTTCTTATACTTGATAAGGCAATCCTATATTAACATAAAAATGTATTTTATTCATTTATTTAATTGCTATGTGCTAGGCTCGGCTCTGAGCTGGAGTTGGGGATACAGGGGTTTTGTGAGTACCTACGCAGTAACTTTCAAGGATATTTTAGAAGTTCACTGTCTAGTGCTGTGCTGTTCAGTATGGTAGCCACTATATATGTGTGGCTACTAAGCAATCAAAATGTGGCTAGTCTGAATTGAGATGTGCTATAGGTATAAAAATACGTAACAGATTTTGAAGACTTAGTAAAAAAAAAGAAATGTTAAATATCTCATTACTAATTTTATATACTGATAACATGTTGAAATAATAATTTGGACATAATTTAATAAAATATATTAACATAACATCATTTCACCTGTATTTTTTTTTTTTTTTTTTTTTACTTTTTAAGTGTCTCTGCTGGAAAATTTTAAATTACATATGTGGCTTGAGTTATATTTCTATGGGACAGTACTGGTCTAATGGGAAGAACTGATAAATAATTATAATTAAGAGTGCCAAGTACTGGAATGGGGTGTATAGAAAAATTTCTCAACAGTAATTAAGACATCAAATATCTTACTCCATATTGCACTCATCTTTATTTTCTTTTTACTGCTACACAGTCATTTATGAAAGAAGACATAAGTACAAAATCCTTGAAAGTTACTAGTGCTTTGCAGAGAGTCCCATGAAAAAAGGAGGGAATCTTCATTAAAGATATTTATTTTGCAATTATCCTAAGTTAAACCATCTATTTCTGGTAGTTTTGCTTGAGGATCCAGTGTTTTCACTTATAATTTTCATTTTTTGAACAATAAGTATAGTAATCATAGCTAAATTTGCTGTGCATTTGCTAGAATTATTACCAGACACTACAAAAATACTGCACTGTTGTTCATCCTCTCTCTTCCTCCCTCTCCTATCTGTTATTTAACATCTCACTCCAAACACGACTATACTTTTAAAATTTTAAGCATGCTAAAATACCACACCCCATTTAGTTTTCTCTCTCCCTCAACTTAGTCACATATCTTGTGCCCAACCTTGTTGGCTCCATTTAATCACTTCCCTATTACTCCTCAACTCATGTTGACATTTACCTCCATCATGCTATTAAAAATGTTCTCAAAATCATCAATGATTTTCAGGTCCCTAAATTCAATTGAAGCTTTCTGTTCTTATTTTACCCAACCTCCAGCATTACTGAGTACTATAAATCACTCCCTCATTCTGGGATCATTGATTATTTTTTATTTATTTATTTTTGCATCATGAAAACTCACTCTCCCAATTTCCCTCCTACCTCTCTGGCTATGACAACTCTGTCTCCTTTGTAGGCTCATCTAATTTATTCCCTCCTATTAAAAGCTGGAGTTTTCATTCTCAGCCAATTTTTCTTTTATTCTATATGTTCTCCTTAGTGAATCTAATTTATGCCCATGGCTTCCATTATCAACTGCATGCAAATGAGTTGCCAATTTCGATTTCTGGCACCAAGGACCAGATTTCCATATCCAACTGCCAACTTGGTCTCTCCACTCTGATATATCAAAAGGACTTCAATTTGAATATGTGCAAAACCAGACTCATAATCTACCACCTACCCTAAGCTGGTTCCCTTCTGGTTTCTCCTAGAAATCTCCAATTGGGTAGATCAGAAAACTGAAATCAATCTTCATAATTCTCTTCCTCAATACCTAATTTCTGTAAATTCTAACTCCCAAATATAGCTTAAACTCATGTATGCCTTTCAATCTCTACCACCGTCATCAAAATAGATCCTTTTAAATGTTTGTTGACTAGATGTAGAAATGAATGAATGTATTAATAATAAAAACAACAAGGTATGAAAGCAGAAAGTGACTTTGGGGGAGATTCAGTAGTATTGTGAATTGTCTGGTTTGTTTCAGTGAGTGCAATAATAAAACAGAAAACTATAAAGTAAGTTTGGTTTCAGGTCATGGTGAACTTTAAGTGCTATGTTTTTGAGTTTGAATTTAATTTTGTTAAGTACTAAGAGGCCTTGGTTGCTTTTTTTCTTTATGTTTTGTTTTTATCAGAGGATGCACTGTACTTTAAAAAGAGTATTCATGACATGGTTTGTAACACTGATGGAAAGGAGAGAGATTAATTATCAGATTGAAGTTTAGATGCTATTGAAAAATTGTAAGGAAGAGGTAGTGAGTGCCAGAATTAGGGGTTGCAATGCAAATGGAAATAGGAAATAGATCCAAGAGACACTGTACTGGTAGATTTTTCTTTATAGGACTTGTTTATATAGAGGGATAGGAGAGGGAGGAGGAATTAAAGATAATTCTGAGATTTAAACATGGATGATAGCAATAACAAAGAGAAACATTAAATCTGTATATCCTATTGCCTAATAGACATCTCCATCTGGATATACCACATACATCAGAAAATAAACATATGAAAAAATGACCGTGTCATTCCCCCCAAATATTCCTCTCTTATATCTCCTATATTGGCAAAAGCCATCACCAGCTACCTAGAAACTTCTGGGCCATCTTTGACTCTTCCTTTTACCTGGACCATAATGTCCAGTTACTCACCATGTCTGAGTTTACCTTCTGAACCTTGCTCAGATATTTTTTTCTCTTCTTGGTAATTTCTCACATTGACTATTGCAGGAGCCTCTAATCTGTATCCTTGTTTCTCCTATCTCTTTCCAAGCACTTTATGTATGGAAAATGATATAGGGCAGTGGAAAGGACTGGGGTTTGGAAGTACACGGAGCTATGTTCATATATCAACCCTGTTACCTTCAATAAATTACATAACCTCTTTGAACTCGTTTCATTAATTATAAATGGGAGTTAGCTAATTTGGGAGAGTGGAAACACATACATGTAATACATTTTGACATAATTAGTGCTGAAAGTTAGTGGTTGTTATGTTTATTACTCTCATTCCACATTAGTCTCATTAACACTAACTAGCTAGGTGACACTAGCCAAACAACATAACCTGCCTAGGTTTTAGCTTCCTCATTTGTGACATTGGGAAATTAATATTTACCTTGAAGTGTTGTTGAAAGGAGAAAAGTAGAGACATAGATTTCAAAAACATAATGCATGAGAAATAGTGAATGCTCAATAAATGTTAGTTCATTTTCTCCAGTTTCAACTTTAATTATTCTAACCTCTCAAATGTCTTCCTTACTATCACAAGGTAAGCATTTTAAACAATCTAAAGGGTTAAAAATGAAAGTTAAAAATACCTCTCCCTCGGGGCTTCCCTGGTGGCGCAGTGGTTGAGAGTCCGCCTGCCGATGCAGGGGATGCGGGTTCGTGCCCCGGTCCGGGAGGATCCCACATGCCGCGGAGCGGCTGGGCCCGTGAGCCATGGCCGCTGAGCGTCCGGAGCCTGTGCTCCGCAACGGGAGAGGCCACGGCAGTTGAGAGGCCCGCGTACTGCAAAAAAAAAAAAAAAAAAAAAAAATACCTCTCCCTCTTTCCCAAATCTCACTTCTAAATCTCAGATATAGTTTATGAATGTATATCCCAGAGTTATGCATTTGCATCCATATTAAGTAAACAGGATAATACTAAAGCGGTAGTTCTGCACATTGACTTTTTCATTTAATAATGTATTTTGGTGATCTTTCATATCAGCACAGATAGATTTAACTTATTTTTAAAAGAAAATATAGAAATAACTAATTTTTTAAAACAACATTACTGCATCCATTGTATGGATGTACCATGATCATTTAAATTCCCCTCTTTCACTTCTTAAGGGGCATGTAGTTTGCTTCATTATTCAGCTAATATAAGCAAAGGCATAATAAAAATAAATACTTAGTTTCTTCAAACTTTTGCAAGTATATTGGCAGGATAGATTCCTAAGGTGGAATTAGCAAAATCAAATAGTATATGAATTTAAAATTCTTTGCCAATTAAAAAAATTGAGTTATCTTCTACTTAGATATTTGTAGAAACTCTTTTCATATGACAGAAATTAGGTTCTTTTTCCCTCTTAACTGATTTAAATGAAAGAATGAATTCTACTATTTTGCTTTTTTACTTTGTTTAGGGTATTTTAGCAAGCAAAATTCACCAGTGTTTATCTATAAATGTTTGTTGAACAAATGAGTTGATGAACTCTTGATTGAGCTGAATTAACACTAAACTAAAGCCTCATGAGCTCTCCTAGACAAGGATTATTTCCCTTCCCTAAACTAAAAGCCTATAATACTAAACCCTATGGGAAATCTTTCCAAGTTTCTCAAAGGCTCCATTTCACAGACTTGGAGTATATTTAAAACAAAATGAAGTTTCCTTGTTCAAATTTTGTATAGAAGTATTTATCATTAGCTGACATGAAGTTGAAACCGATTATTTATTGGGAATCCTTTCCCTCTTTGACCTCATTCAGACTTGATGGAGACAATCTGTGAAATCTCTTCTTTTATTATGACTAAACACTAAAATTCCTCTGGTGGTTCTGTGTGATTTATGTATGGCTATAAGCATAAGTCATGTAAGACAATAAAGTCTACACCACTTATAAGAAAGACTCATATGCTGCCATACTGTATGTGAGATTTATCAAGAGAGTACCACTATTTTGTCACCTTGTTCCTAAACGCATAAATGAATTTTAGATAACACTTATCAGAGATGAAAACAGATAGGCTAACATTAGTTGAGCCTACCGCTTTATAGGTGAACACAGGAATGAAAAGACCTCAACAAAAAGTGTCATAATCATAGGGACATTTTTATCCAAGCAGACAATTAGATCTGCAAAAAAGGTGATAAACTCACTAGCATTTTGATTTGTGGAGGAAAAAAAAAAACGACACACATATTATTCAATAATATGAGTGATTAAGATTAGTGCCTGGCTGGGTTTGGAGGTGGGAGATTATTACAAAATTAAATTCCTTTCTTCAAGAATATATGTTATTTGTGAAATATAATGGTATGTAGTTTGTGTCATTTTTATCCCTAATATGTAAAATCCTTTATACTAGAAGGAGATATGACTTAAAACTGAGTTTAATCACAAGAACAAGAAAGCTCAGATATGACAATATTTAGGGGCTTGCTGCAGGGAAAATGGGTAATGAAATGAACAGATAATTGTACCATTAATTAAGTTTGCTGAACCCCAATCTTCTTGGAGTTAGAGGGTCCAGTTATTGTTTGACTCTGTGAAAGTCCTCTTCACTCATTCCTAGAATGAATAAGGATTTGAAAATGTTTTTAAAACCTCATAACACACCTTAACCCTGTAGATGTTTTCAGACATTGCAAAAACAGGGTTAGGACTCCCTACTTTATCCACTGAGCCCTCAGCAGGACAGTCTTTGCACTTTTAGGCCCTGTAGCTCTATTATTTCTCCAAATATGGGGTCAAGGGGACAATAAAATTTACTTCCCTGGAAATGTTAGTTCTCTGGAGTTAGTGTGTAACAACTTCTAGAACCTCATTTGTCACACTGGCAGCTGACAGATTTCTTTTGAGTTGATAGGGGCTCCTATTACAAACCTCACTAAACAATCCTATCCCTATTTCCCTATAACTATAGCAGAATTGAGCATTTACCAGAGAGAAGTTTGGCACCAAAGGTAAAGGATTACAACACTGGGCTTCCCTGAAAAGCCCACCTTTTGAGTGCACATCTCACTGCATTTTCAGGTTGTATCTCACATTGGTTTTCAGTGCAGTGATGGTATCAGATGTGGGATATAGAGAGATGAGAGGTGGCACTTGTCTAAGAATCACTGTAGATCAGGGAAGAATAAGGATTTTTTTGTATCAAAGATCAGGCTTTGGGAAAGAGGAAGCAGAGAATCCTGCAGAGGTACAACCCTGTGGGCCTACTGGATCAGGCTTTCAATGAGGAGGGAAAAGTTTCCTATCATCTCCCCCAAGAAAAGGAATTCAATTACAGACACATTTTGTAATGAAATCAAATCTATTTGGGGAGAAGAAAAAAAAGAAATAGGAGAGAAGTTATTTCTCATATTCTGGCTGAAATCTTTGACTGGAAAAAAAAATCACATTAAATATAAAATCTATGTAAAACCGGTATCAGGGAAGTCAAACTGCCAAAAGCAAAAACTACACAGTTAAAATAAAAACTGCAGGCAATTTTAAAAATATAAGCTGAACCTTCTTCTTATGATATAGCGTCTAAAAGAGAATTCTGAATTTACATATATATCTATCCATATCTATGTTTTCAATAGAATCCCCAATCTTCACCACATTATATATCACACTGAATTATACATCATATTGTAAAGTAAAACTCAAGCAGCATCCATACAGGTGAGTATCTAGACACTTCACACTCTGACTTTTCAAATTAAGAATAAATAAAAAATATTCCATCCCAAGGAGAATTGGGCCTCTCATTTTGGGAGATTTCACAGGGTGAGAGGAAGTGAATAGCTGTATATCCACTTTCAAGCCATTCTGAAGATAACCTCAGGAGTTCAAATATCAGAAATTAAATAAATTAATAAGTGACATACTGATGCATTTTCAAAGGAGACAGTCAGGAAGGTGACAAATGCTATAATGACAAGACGCCAATGCCTGACAACTGGCTTCACTTTTGGAACAAAGGAGAGAGTAAGATCAAGGCAGAAATATGAAAATCAAATAGAAACAGGGAGCATTTTTTAAAGGTCCCAAATTCTACATAAAGCTAGGAACAAGTCACGTGGGTCTTGTTTGAGATTCGTCCATTATGGATCAGTGGAACAGCACAGGTGGCTAGCTTAAGGGGGAAATTCTCAGCATTGGAGTAGCTTCTTTGGGATACATCTTGCTACAGCAAAAATGAAAAGATGAAAAGATTGGGCTATAATTAATCATCAACACCTTAGTATGAACAGCTTTATGGTCATCAGCGCTTTTGTATGAACATGTTTTATGACATTCAATGGCCAGTCAATTACAAATGCTCTGAATGAGATACAAGACAGAAATAGGTTTATACTTTCTAAACTCTCTTCCTGGATGGTCACATCCAATGCCAAGATTTAAAATAGTGCCTATATGCCAACGACTTTCCAAATCTCTATCTCTAGCTCTGACATTGCTCCTAAGCTCCAGATCTATGTTACAATTGTCTTTTCCTTATTTGAAAACTCTACTTGGATCTTAAACTTAATATGTCCACCTTCCACCCAGTTACTCAGGCTAAATAATGCAGGAAACATCCTTGATTCCTTTATGTTTCGAAACTCTGTTTCTTCTAGTTCATCATAAAATGCTGCTAGATCTTCTTGAAAAATACATCTCAAATCCACCTAGATATCTGAAACTCCACTGTCACCAACCTAAACTAAGCCACTGTCACATTTTACCCATGCCTTTGCAATCACATCCTAATATATTTCCCTGCTCTCACTATTGACTTTCTACAGTACATTTTCCACTCAGCAGCCAGAGTGGCTTTTTTTAAGTGAAATAGATCCTTTCATGCCTATGCTTAAAAAAATCTTCCAGTGTCTGCCCATTATACCAAAAATAAACTCCAAACTCTAAACCATGACCTGCGAGGCCCTTGTTTGATCTATCCAAGTTCTCTGTGTTTTTATTCCTCGAATATGTAAATATCCTTTCCAACTCAGGAAAGAGTTGGAAATACATGCTTTGTATTCTCTCTACCTATAAAACATGTAAATTTTTGCAAGGATAGTTCCTTGTCTGTAAGATCACAAGTAACTGACACCTAATCAGAGAGTTCATTCCTGGCCAATTTAAATCGTCTCCTAGGCACTCTTTATCCCACGCCCACTCTTTATAGCATGTGTTACTGATTTTTCAAAATTTCTTCATTGTTTTATTTGTTTTAATTCTTGCCCCAAGATGAGAACGTAAGCTGCGTGAGAGCAAGGACCTTGTTTGCCTCATTCACTGCTTTATCTCCAGAACCTAGAACAGTGCCTTGCACAATGTAGATATCCAATGATTGAGTGAAATTACGATAGCATATGCTCTCCTTTACCTCCTAATTTAATATTATGCCATCCATATCATTCTCTATCATGTTCACGTCTTTTTTTTTCTTCATAACACATCACTTTATAGCATTTATCATTGGTTGGAAATATCACATTCATTTATTGGTTTCCTTTTTTTTTTATTGTCTATTTCCTTTGGCTAAAATGGAAAAACCATGAGAGCAAGGGTCTTATCTGTCTTATTTACCATTGAATATTCAGTACCTATACCTAGAACAGTGATTGACATACAGTAAGAGCACAACAAATGTCTAGTGGTTAAATGAATGAGTTCTGATGAAAAGTTGCAGAAAGAAAAGGTACGTATTTTGGCTCCCACTCTTCAATAGCTGTGTTCCTGCAGTTGAGGACCCGGTAAGGAATAGGTATTTGGACAGTGTAATAAAAACAGTTGAAATTTATAGAGAACATTATTGACTGAAGAAAAACGCACAGCCTAAAAGTTGTGAGTTAAGTTATATTCAGGGATCTTACTGAGGATTTTAGCCTGAAAGTCACCCTCTCAGAGAGCTCTGAGGAACCCTGAAGAGGTAAGGGAAGAGTCAGGATATATAGGAGTATTTGGCTGGGAAAAAACATGTAGTCAAATGTCGAAAGATTACTTCTAATCACAAAACACAGACATTTCATGCTAATGATTTTAGTTCTTTTCTATATATGGAAAGATGCAAGAATCTGGGCTCACTGAAATGACTCCTTAGATATGCATCTTAACTCTCTAGGACCAGTATCCATAGCACAGAATGCTTCCTGCTTTTCTCCATTCTGAATGGAGAAAATGGAATGGCAGGCAACATTCTCTGTCCACAATATAATTATAGCAGTCACTGTTATAAGTGTTTTACATATACTAACTCAATGTCACAATAATCCTGTGAGGGACGGTTTTGCTATCAACTCCATTTTAAGGTTCAGGAAAGTGAGGCAAAAAATTGATAGAATAAAATGTCCAAGACTGGTTTCCTATTATTATTACTATTATTATTGAATTAAGCTCTCTCCCTAATTAGTAGGCCAGAATTTAAACATAGGCTATCTATCTGGAGGACTCACCCTCTAAGTGACATGCTACAATGCTTTTAACAGGGGACTTGGAACAGCCAAGTTTTAAATAAAAGTTTATTGAGAAATGGATGGATTCACTCCTATGGGCTGCCTAGGCGTGGCTGAGCTCCAGACCCTTGAGAGAGGGAGAAAGGTGGTCTTTATCATCTCTAGGTGGCCTTTAGACCCAAGAGCTCTAGGGAAAGATTTTTTTCTGAATCGGCTTATTTCACCCTTGACCTCAGGATGCCCTTGATTCAGATCATCAGTGAAAAACAATTTGAGATACCATCAGTGGAAACATTTGAAAGTCATTGTTTTCCCCTATTCTGAGAAATTGTCAATGTATCCTCTATCACTTATCTAAAAAAACAAAAAAAAAAAAGCAAAAAGCCTCTTTCTCTTAGCACCACCTACTTCAGCTTCCTTCCTGTGTGACTTTAGAGAGAATTCTTTCTTGAGGCAAGAAACCTCTGTGTCATTAGCACAAAGTAATCCTTAGTATAATGGGCTTTAATTGCCTTAATTATTTTATATCTGAATTACCGTACACTGCAGGACATTTAGAACCATAATAATAAAATATTTTATTATAGTGGTTTATTGAAGTACTACACTGAATGTTAACTTCTGGGAATCACTCTGAGGTCTAACAGTGCCTGTAAATCATTCTAATCTCACAGCAGAGGTTGAAGGTGCAATAGGATCTTGAGTAGGAAACGAAACATATAAACTTTTCAAATTAATTCGTATGAAAGCCTGGGGCTTTATTCTTACTCTCATCCTGCTTGAGTTATGACAAAGTTTAAATAGCCAATCCAGTCATCAGCCACATGGTAAACTACCTTTAAAATTAAAAATAAATTAATATTTTTATATTTCTAGCATTAAACTAATTATATTTTTATCCTAAGGTATCCCAGCAGCTAGTAAAAGTAAATATCAGCTCCATTATTATTCATCATCAGACGTTAGGTGGACTATTGATCTGAAGGCTACAGATATTAGAGAAAGATTGATTTTTCTAATCCAAGGCTAGAATCCATCTCCCTATAGCCTATTAGCCTATGTCTCAGTTAAGTGCTCATTAAGCAATGAGGATTGTCAGGTTTGGTGAGGGTGGTGAAAGAAAAATGGCAGATATATTATGGATGTTACATCAGTAATCATTATGACATTACATAATGACATTACATCATTATAAAGTTAGATATTTTAGATGGGGGAGATAGTTTTTAGTCACATTCCAATATTGCCCACAATTGCCTCTATTGAATGCCATAACATTTTGTATCTATTTATTCAGACACACACAGTACATACAATAGCCTCACTGAAAGGGGAAACAGTCCATGTAAATAGACAAACTGGCCTCAGCAAATGGGACGTACAGAATAAGGACTTCCTTTGGAGCTTGGTCCCTGAGTATGTGACAGTTGGTTATAACCTTTCAGAAACCTGCTCCTGGCCTGTGTCACCTTCACAATGGCTGAAATACCATTGAAGGAAGTAGCATCTATGTCAATCCAAGTTTGATCAAGCAGCACAGAAAAGCTGCTATAGTCTGCTATCTCTTTTAAAAACACCATGGACAGTAATTCAGGGAGGCTGAACCTAGAAATCTCATTTCAGGCCACATATGTCTTTAAATAGCAGAAGGCTATAAAAGAATCTATGAATAAAAGGTGAACTCAATTTTGCAAACCTGAATTACCTCACAAGTGTTAGACTATGCTTTCATTTGATTGCTCTCTCAGTGTGGTTTTTCTAAGCACCCTGAGCCTCTGTCTTGAGCCAAATTATCACTAGGCCACATTTTTGTTATACCTTACCTTCTGTCCATCCAACCCATGTGATTCACCTCTTTAAGGTCAGTGCAATGTCACCTCAATAAGGAGCTAATACAATTTGGATATATAACAAGGATACAACATTCAGGAAACACTTGTGAGAGATTTACAGTGCCTTACACTTCCCCTGCCACCCACCCCCAAGCCAACCTGATCTTCGTTGTATTTACCTAAAAAACGTATTGTGGATTATTTTGTACTTTAACTCTAATAATAACACTAATTTTCTCTTGCACTTAACATGAAAAGCTGACCCGAAAGCTCTCAGATAATGACATAAGAATCCTCAGTTTGAATGAGCTCATAAAAATGAAGATGAGCGAATAGAAAGTAATGATTATATTGTGAGTACCCATTGTACATTCATCACTCTATTACAAATATTTCATATATTTTTCCCATTTAATGCACATGAAAAGGTTGCCATTTGGTTGTTGTAACCCTTCTTGTTTTAAAGAAGAAGAAACATGCTCAGAAATGGAAATTATTGCCCCAGATCACACAACTATAAAAAATATTAGCTAAGATTTGAGCAAAAGTCTGAGTCTAAACCAACAGTACTTTCTATTTTACCACCTAGCTTGTCTCACTACCTGCCTCAGACTAGCTTCTCTGGTGCCTCTAGAAATCACAAACCACCAACAGATCAAAATTCCACAAAAACAAATTTAGATCAGATGTGAAAATAGCTTAACCTTGTATCTATGGTGACCATCTGTCCTGGATAGAAAAGTTTGCATTTAAACAGAGGTCCATTACACGGTAACTATTGCAAAAGTACATTATTTTAACAATCAAACTATACTTCCCAGATCATCTCCTAATCTGGAAGTATCCCAGAATGCTAACACCAATTCAACTGAGTTTTCTTATTCAGAAGTTAAGATAACTACTCCTATACCCCTTGTTCCACCTTAAAAAACAAAACAAAAAACAGTAAAGCACAGGACTCATTTATACAAGAAGAAGAAAATAGTGTATGTCAAGAGGCTTCTTGTTAGGATTAAAATTTTATTCTTTATGCTGCTAGCTTGAAAAAAAAATTTTTGTAATTGGGTGAGTGCACAGCTCAAGAGAAGAGATGAGTAGCCTTTGAGGTACTTACATATTTTATTCTGTTAGAACTACTGTGATAGAATTTAATCTGAGTAATAATGAGGCAGCAGATAAACTTCTCCATTAGAAAATGTGTTACTTCCTTAAATAAGGCTACTTGTTCTAAATTAGTTTTTACATTCTGATTTTGAAGTCACAAATCCTTAGAACACAGTAGCCTTTTATGAAAAAACTATTTCTTTTGCTGGTAAGGATGTTCACCCAACTTGCCTCTTAGGGGTTTTCTTTTTGAGTGGCATAATCCTCCACACTTGACAATGAAGCCTAAGATTCTGTGATTCAGGAGTAATTCCACTGGGAAATTCTTATTTGCATGCAATATTCCTGAGATGAGTAATGCATTAACCCACTGCTTGCACTAATAAACTTTATACAATTTATAGAGTCAATTTTTAATCTGGCAATTCCCAGATTCCATGGCTTGTTGTAGTCAGGGGGAGGGGAGGGCAAGATTTGTAGGAGTAGAAGATTCTGATGGGAGACTATAGCGAGGAAGGATACAGATCTGGGAAAGATGCTTAATTGAGAAGAACAAAATTGAGGGTTGGGATGAGTGAGAAGATGGATAGTGAAAAATAAGGTAGGAAGGTCAAAAATAGCCTATCTACATGCCAGTTGTCAAAGTAAGACCTTGGGAATAGGCATCACAGCGTCCAACTGTGCCTCAGAAGGAAGAAGAGCTGCCTTTCCAGCTGGAAATGAGTCCATCCAAGTTGCTTTATAACTTCAGGAAATGAAAATACATAATAGTAAGTCTGAATAAAAAATGTATGCCTCAAAATGAAGATGAAAAACAGCTGTGATCTCTTTCACAACCATCATTAGACTTCACAGACAGATGGGAACAGAGATGGAATGATGGACAATCAAATGCGCTCTTAGTTCTAGCAGATTCTAAATATTGGCTGACTTTTGAAGCTTGTATGAAAATCAACCTGATAGAAACACTACATGTATTCAATGAATGTTAAAATATATTTGGCAAAAATATTTAACTTTATTCTCCTCAAGCTTTTCCTTATTTTCCTTAGATACAGCAATTCTGTTTTCTTCAAGCCATGAAAAAAGTGAATCGTTAGAATGGGAAAGACATGGAAATATGATTTTAGAGTAAAAAAGTCTTTCTTTTTTCTTTTCTCTTCAGCCAGCTACCAGTGGGAAACTTCAAATTTGATGCTTATAGAGAGCTGATCTTCAATTTAATGACTAACTGGACTGCATTTTATTCATCTGCTTTGAAAAAGATAAATATCTGTGGTATTCGGGAAAAATGCAAGAAATCTACTTATGCTGTCTTATTAGTTTGAGTGACTTTCTTTTACAAGCTTGAAGGGTCATTCATATTGCATCCTAACACCATCATCCCCAATCTACCACCTATTACTGGCACACATGTGTTCTTGTCACATTGTGGTATCTTTGAAAATAATACTTTAAACTGCCTTCTGCGTCTGGAAGCTAATAAGTATGAACATGATTCAGGAAAGCACTGTGTTACTAAAGATGAGAATCACCACATGTAAGGCTCTGCTAGTCAAAACTCCAGGTATGGGAGCAAAGCAGTTGCAGCATAATAATAATAATTGATTTAAGTCAGAGAGAATTATTTGTCTTCAGTCATGCTTATGAATAATTTTGATTTACTTTTTATGCCTCAGAAAAGGGCGCCTTCCTACTTCATGTCCCGTGGTGTGGTGACATATAACACTATAGGGTACATTTTCTAGAAGCTGTTTTATTATGTATGGAGGCATAAGAAGGAGAGGGGATTACTGTGTGCCATGGATTAAACATCGACTATTTGAATGCACAGGACGGTGCCTTTAGAACATGGTGATACCTTTTTATTCCACATGCCACATGCCTCCAAATTCAGAAACATATATAGTCATTTGTAAGCAATATGCTTCCTTTGGCCAAACAGGTACCCCCTTATTCATGTAGGCTTGGTCGGACCAGGTACCTGCCAATGAAATGTTCCAAATACATCTCTGTCACTTCATTTGCTGTGCTGAATCAGCACTCTCTGGGCATAGAGTTTTCTTGGAAGTTTCTTCAAAATATTATACACTGGAGCTTCCCTGGTGGCGCAGTGGTTGAGAGTCCGCCTGCCAATGCAGGGGACACGGGTTCGTGCCCCGGTCCGGGAAGATCCCACATGCCGCGGAGCGGCTGGGCCCGTGAGCCATGGCCGCTGAGCCTGTGCGTCCGGAGCCAATGGGAGAGGCTGCAACAGTGAGAGGCACGCGTACCGCAAAACAAAACAAAACAAAAATATTATACACTGGAGGGGATACTTTCACAAAGGCTGATTCAGCAAGTGGAGCAAGAGGGGAAGTGAGAGATTCATAGGGTTCTTTCAATGCTGAGCCCTGCTGACAGTAAGAGGATGATTATGCAAGTTAGCCGATGTGGACTGAACTTCCAGAGAATGAACCTCAGTCTCTTCATTTCGTTTGAAATTAACGCTCTCTGTAGCCTAGTCTATACTCTGCTACTCATAGCACAGGCCCTCTATCACACTTGCATTTGGATGACACTTTTCAAAATGTTTTCTCATTTGCCATTTCATTTGTTCTTCTTCATACAACAGTTAGGTATGCAAGTCACGTATGATTAGCTAAATTTGAGAGATAAAGAAAATAAGGCAGAGTGAGATTAAATAACTTGTCTAAGATTGCATAGTTAATTATTGGTAGAGTTGAGCCTTGATGACTATAATCCAGGTTGCTTGACTTCCATTTGATGAACTTTTCAACGTATATACTGTCTATATGTTTGGACACGTAAATTCAATATGGAGTTAGAGATGATAGAGCTAGAGCTAGGGCTAGAGTGATAGATGAATGGAGAGAGAGAGACAGAGAGAGAGAAAGAGAGAGAGAAAAGGACATTTACTATATGCCAGGGATTGTGCAAGGTTATTTAGTTACATTTATGAATAAATCTGTCTCTGTCCTCAAGGCAGAGTGAGAAAAGACAGTTTAAACTCAAATTACAACTTAAATCTCGTGACTTCTGCTGACTAACATATGAAGAAAACACAGTCTCTGATTTGTATATTTGAATGTAGGCATTAATTTCGCCCGTGATGCCAAATTATTTCTAGAGCTACTGAAAGTATTTCATTATCTCGCTCTAACTCCTGTTAAATTTTTTAAACGTAAGATCCCAAACACTGACAAGAACTTACTTAAATGTAGAGAGCTATATTTCTACAGTTACTGGGCTCTTGGGTTTACAATACGGAATACTCATTTAACACTTCTCATACATGGTACAGTCCAGAATAGTAGGTCCAATGAGAATTGATTAATTCTGCCTTTCCACAAGCAAGTAAACAACCCTCCACTCCTAACTTGTTTTTCATTTCACAAATGAACCTTTTCAATCTGTGCACATTGAGTTTCCTTAAAGCATAGCATATACCTGCATCTTACTAGCATATTCTTAACACGATCTAATTAGGGAAAACTGAAATCCATTCCTTCATTCACCAAACGATTATTGAGCACCAACTATGAGCCAGGAACTATGCTATGTACTCCAGTCCTTGCCCTCATGCACTTATACTATGAGAGGGAGAAGACAGATTAATAAAATAACTGTAGAAACATACATTTGCAGCTGTTCCAAGTGCTGTGAAGGAAAGCTACACGTTTTATTTGAGTTTATAATAGGTGTATTTGACATAGCCATGGTAGTCAGGGAAGACTTCCCTGAAGAGGCATCTGTTGAGCCAAGAGCTGAGGAATAAGGAGTTAAATAAGCAAAGAGTTTAGAGTAGACATTCCAGGCAGGAGGAAGAGCATGTATGATGATAACACAGGAGGACACTTTTGCAGACTGGATTAATAGCCCTTAGCATGGGTTGAGAAATGAACAGAATAGCAAATTCAGCAAGGCAAAATTAGACTCTATTTGAGTAAAGATCAGAGGATTTTATGTAGACGCTCCCAATCTTCTTTTGGACTACGTTCACCCTATAACAACCTCCTTTCCTGAAGGTCTATCCTTCCAATTACCCATTTTAATCTTTTATCCCATTGTTTCAAGAAATGTCTTCAATTCAATTTCATGAATGGGAGTAGAAAATGGAGGTTTATCCATGTTACCTCGATCTATTCAGCCACTGGGCATTGTCTTTGCTGGCGGTGGAAGGTGTATTTTTTCTCTAATCAGGACAGAAGTCAAAGGGAGAATCAGATTCTTTGAAACTGGTGAAATGTTTCACCTTATTCTAGAAAATCTTTACATTCCATTCCAGGTATCAGGACCTAGTCATCATACCACAAAACTAGACCTAAACTAAACACAGCTTTATAAGTCAGCAAAGCAATTTAAAAGATCAGTTTGATGTTTGACAGAGAGTCAATATGTATAGCTATGTTTTGTGATAACATGCTGAGGTAGCACTTCACTCAGCTTTGAGCCTATGCAGCAGTCCCAGAAGATGAGTAAAGTCAAATGAAAAAATGATAAGAAGCTAACAATGGAAGGCATGCTGAGGATCTGACAATAAGTGGGTGATGCATTCTCCACGGAATGCATAAGGATGTAGTGCAAAGACCAATGCCAGAAAGCCTTGCTTGCCCCTATCAGCCCAGCTAGCCTTTCCAGATGGCCTTGCCTGCTTCTTTTGATTCACATGCTACAGCCTTCTCATATCATTTACACTTCACTTATTAAGCCTCACTTATCATTTATCACTCCAGTATCTTCTTTCCCCAAGGAGACTGTAAAGTCCTTGAGGACAGAAACTATGTTTTCCTTCTACTCTTTTTGTTGTCTCAGGTACTTTCCCTAATTCTATCTATAGACAACGAAGGTACTAAACACTGTATGTGCTAGTTCAGGAAATGTATATTGTATTGGAGACCATCCAACTTATGTGGCCAAGGTTAAATGGCTAGGAAATGGTGAAGGCTGTATTTGTACCTTGGTCTAGCTGGTTCCAGTTAGTTCTGAAGTCAGACAAACCCAGACTGGAATCCTTGCTCCACTGTGGATTTATTTGTACGAATGTGGGGAAAAGATAAACTCATTAACTAAGTGCACACTATAAGCCAAGCACCATGCTAAATTCCTATTCTCATTTCTGTTTCTCATTCCCATTGGTCTTTTCACTACATCCTTATGTATTCAGTAGAGACTGATAGCCACTTATTTTCAGATCTTCAGTGTGGCTTTTATTTTTAGTCTCTTATTATTTTTCATGTAATTTCTCCTTACTAATCGATCATAGCCGTGAACTCTCTTGCTCACACTGTTTCCTGTAGGTGTCCTGGTGAATTAGGAAAGTGCTATTATTATTCCCATACCACAAAAACAAGACACAGAAAGGGTAAGTAATCTGTCCAAGGTCACACAGTTAAAAAGCAGCAGAACTGAGATACAACCCCAACAAGTTTAACTCTAAGCTCATCAGTGTAGCTGATGTTGCCTCCTTAATTGTAATCAACATAATTGAACGTGTGCCAGATCGGATACTCCTGGCCTCCTGGAATGGTATGGAACGTTTTACTCTCTGCATAGGCATATTTCCCCTAAAGTCAAAGTCTCAAAGTTGACCATGACTCCATAAAAGTAAAAAAACAGTTCTTAGGATGGGATGCAGAGGAGGATGGGGATATAAAGTAGTGTGGCACGTGTTCCCTGTGCTCCAAGAGCTCATGATTCACTTGAGGAGGTAAGGTGGTCAAAGAGGTAAATATGGTATAAGATTCAAGACAAGATATGTTCGCTTCTACACAAGTGACTTAGAGGAGGGAGAGAGAATTCTGGCTAAGGCAGTAAGGAAAAACATCACAGAAGAAAGTGGATTTGAGTTGTGTCTTGAAATATAGGCAAGATTCTGAGAGGTAAAAAAGGGTAAAACAAACCGTGCAGGCTGCAGAGATATAGGGGGATTCAGTGTGAGCAAAGACAATGTCACTTTCCAATGTTGATACAGTGTGTGAAACATGTATAATTTCTCCTTACTGTTCCAGCATAGCTGTGAACTCTCCTGCTCACACTGTTTCCTGTAGAAGTCCTAGTGACTTAGAAAGGTTTGGCAGAAAGTTTTGCAGAGCACCTGTTTTAAGCTAGCGGTTTTCACAACCTTGCATTCAAGCATCCCAAAGCCAAAGTGAAATTAAATTAATTTGACCCTTAAAAATTACATTTGTAATAAGGAGAACTAAAGACCATAAAATGAAGATAGCACAACAAAACAGAAATCAAATTAAGAGGCTGTCCTGAAGACCTTTAAGGTGAGGAGGAGCTTTTATGCATTGCGTGTTGTTAAATCATTCAGTTCATTTCACAGTGACTTGCTTTGGATGCAGTCTAGGATGAAATGTACCTCATTGCTCCCGTGCATAATTAATATCATTCTGTAGTCTTCATCAGATAGGTCACCTCTGAATATAAAGCAATTGTACTTTTCCTGATTTTCCTTTCACAGTGGATCCTCAAAACATGCATGAGGAACCATAGAGGAGTGTCTGAAGAACTACTGTAAGTGCTGTCCTTTAATGAACTTGACCTTACTATCTACCGCCTATTCATTCATTGATTCATGCATTCATTCCTTCATCCACCCATTACATCAATCAATATCTAATCATCCTTTTATTTGGTTACCTGAGTGCTAATTACCATCAGGCACTGTGTTAGGCATTCAGTATATGATGATGAGTAAGACGGGTTCTATCTTAAGTTTCTCACAGTCAAGTGGGAAAAACTGGTGTATAAGCAGATAAAGTAGAGTATAACAGGCTACAAAAGTAGGATTTTCATTTTTAAAGGGCACAAGAGGTCTCATTTTAAAAACCTTTGTATTAAAAAAGGAAAAAAAATGAATGCAATGAAATAAATCCAGGCAGTACAAAAGGAATTATAATAAAGAGTGGTACTATGACCCCAAACAGTCCCCCTACCCAAAGGTGAACACTATTCGCAGTTTCTTATATTTTTTCCAAAATAATTTTTGCATGTATGCAAATGCACACACACACACACACACACACACACACACACACATTGTGTTCATTCCTCTTCATCTGGCTTTTTTCACTTGGAATGACTTGTGGTTTTTCTTCTCCTCACTCTCTGTGATAACTAGGTGGTATTTTATTGTGTGGATATAGTCTCTTCCCATGTACATTTTGCTCGTTTTCAGGTAGTTGCTACTTCAAAACAAATAATACTCTAATAAAAAGCTTTGTGTTTATCATTGTGCAATACATTCCTGGTGGTGGAAGTTTTGTATAACAGGTTAAGTGACTATTATGTTTGGACACACATTTCCCGATTGCTTTTCAAAAATATGGTTTGCTTTAATTTTATTGTAGTACTAGGAATGTCTGGAGGTGGGAGCAACTAATTTTTCCTGGAAACTAGGAAAGATTTTTAAAATGAAGGGAATTTGAGTAGGGTATTAAGGAATGAGTTCACCAGGTGAAGCATATGCACAGGGACACTCTAGGTAAAGAGCATGAAGTTGAAGACACTTGAAAGAACACAGTGTGCTCAGAGAAAGTTGACAAGTTCCCTGTAGCTGTAGAGCATGGTGATGAGAAAGTAAGGGCAAGAAATGAGATTGAAAGGGCAGGTTGGAACCAGAAAATGAATGACTTTGCTAAAAAGTTTAGAATTTTTCCTGCAAATGAAAGGAAGCTTTGGACATTTTTGAGCAGAAAGAGACATGATCAAATATTTTTTGAAAGTTTATTCAGGCAGCAATGTTTAAAATGGCTGCAAAAAGGGGACAAGGGTACTAGTTAGAAAGGCATTGCAATAATTGGGTAAGGAAATATCTTTGTTAATAGAGACTTATTCACAAAAGTTACCCTAATGTAAAATTTCCTACTCTATCCTGGGACCCCTAAAGGCTGCACTCTAAGATAGTGGGTGGATAGTACTCTACCACCTTAATACGTTGGTCTTGAAGTACTAGTGACCCCAGATGTCAGGCAGGAGGAAAGTAATTCCTTTCTGGAGATAGATGTCATTCGAAGTATAAAATGATTTCTAAAAGTATTTTTCAAATAAAACGCATGGAAAATAATCAATGATGAGGCATATGACAATCATTGCAATTATCGGATTTAGACTGTAAAACAACTATGCTTACTATAGTCATAGAAATAAAATCCGTACTTTTAAAAACATAGCAATGAACTGGACACTATAAAACAGATAATACAGATTTGAAAATTAACCAAACAGAAATTACAGAACTGAAAAATGTAATAATGAAAATTAAAAATTTATTGAATGAAGTTAACAGAAAAATAGACACAGTTAAAGGGAGAATGATCTAGATTCTAGAATGTAGGTTAGAAGAATTTACGAAAAGAAGTACAAACATATGAAAAAAGGAAAGGCTTAATAAGTTTCAAAGGGTTAAATAAAAATATATATGTTAAAAAATAATAGAATGAACAGCTTGTCTGTCACTCAACTTAAGAAATATAATATCACCAGTGTCACTGTAACCCTTTGTGTGTCCCCTCTTTGCTTTAATGTCTCTCCCCACAAGAAGTAAACACCATCCTAAGTTTCGTGCCAATTATTCCATTGCCTTTCTTTATTATTTTATCACATTTATATGCTTACATAAATATAACCATTGAGGTTTGCCCATGTTTTGAATTTTCTATATGTGAAATCATATTGTTTGTATTATTTTGGTTTATTTTTGTCTCTCGGCATTATGTTATGTTTTTGAAATTCATGCATGTTGATGAATGCATCTGTTGTCACTGTTGTATAATATTTTCTTGTGTATGAAAATACCACAATTTATATATCTCTTTTACCATTGACAGAACTTTGTGGGGTTTATTTTTTCCATAAGTGTTGCTACTATCATTCGGCTACATGACTCCTAATAGAAATGTATAAGAGTTTCTCCAGGGAGGAAATATTTTAAGGAGTGGAACCCCTAGGTTGTAGGATATGCCCATATAGGTAATGCCAAATTATTTTCAAGAGTGGGTAATAATTTACATTGCCACTGTGTATGAGAATTCCAATTTCTCAACATCATTGCTAATGTTACCTACGGTCAGATATTAAAATTTAGCTCAATCAGGTTGATGTGGAAAAAATTATTGCACTGTAGTTTTAGTCTGAATTTCTCTGATTAAAAATTAAACATATTTTCAGGTTTATGGACATTGTGTTTCCTCTTCTGCCTGTTTTGTCTTTCAACATTTTTTTTTTAAAAAACCAGACTGTCTTCTTTCAGAATCAGAGAAGTTCTTTACATATTTTGAATTCTAATTGATTGTCCATTAGAAATGCTGTGTTCCAATAAAATTTTATTTGTGGGAGAATCTGATTTATTTCATCTTAAGAGGTTGAGGAGTAGTCAAGCATAGGGATTTTTCACATCTCCAAGGGAATTTTCATATGCATGCAGAGTTGAGAAACACTACTAGATCTATTTTTTTTCTTAAATTGATCTATTGAAGACTGAATTCTCTATCCTTAATGGCTTTTAATAAAGTATTTATCAATTTCTATGCAAAGGCTGTGCATATCTTTTGTTATATTTGTTCCTGGGTTTTAATAGCATTATTAAAAATGAAAATGGTGTCTTTTTAAATGTTTTTTTATATTTGTTGTTAATGTATAGAAATGCAGTTGAATTTTTGTACAGTGGTCTTATATCTGGTTCCTTGAAAGAACATTTTATATATTTTTTAATGCCAGAGCATTTTGAAATTTAATATACTTTCTTTTTAGAGTGGTTTTTGATATACAGAAAAACTGAGTGGAAAGTACAGAGAGTTCCCATATTGCCCTCCCCCCAATTACATACACACAGTTTCCCCTATTTTTAACATCTTGCGTTAGTGTGGTACACTTATTACAATTGATGAGCCAACACTGATGCATTACTATTAACAAAGTGCCATAGTTTACATTAGGATTCGCTGTGTGTTGTACATTACATGAGTTTTGACGAATGTATAATGACGTGTATACACCATTACAGAATCATGCAGAAGAGTTTCACTGCCCTAAAATTCCCTGAACCCCATGTATTCTTCCCGCCTTCCCCTGAAGCCCTAGTAACAACTGATATTTTCACTATGTCCAGTTTTGTCTTTTCCATAATGTCATACAGTTGGAATCACATGGTAAACAGCCTTTTCAAATTGGTTTCTTCCACTTAGCAATATGTATTTAAATTTCCTTCATGTCTTTTTGTGGCTTGATAGCTCATTTCTCATTAGTGCTGAATAGTATTCCATTGCCTGGATGTACCACAGATTATTTATCCATTCACCTACTAAAGGACATCTTGGTTGCTTCTAAGATTTAGCAATTATGAATAAAGCTTCTATAAACATCCATGTACAGGTTTTTGTGTGTACATAAGTTTTCAACTCCTTTGGGTAAATACAAAGGAGTATGATTGCTACATCCTATGGTAAGAGTATGTTTAGTTTTGTGAGAAATTGCCAAACTGTCTCCCAAAGTGGCTGTACCATTTTTCATTCCTACCATCAATAAATGGAAGTTCTTGATGCTCAGTATCCTTACCAGCAATTGGTGTTTTTGTACTTTTGGATTATAACCATTCTAATAGGCGTGCAGTGGTATCTCATTGTTTAATCTGCATTTCCCTAATGATGTAGGATATGGAACATCTTTTCATATACCTATTTGTCATCTGTATTTCTTCTTTGGTGAGGTGTCTATTAAGGTATTTGGCTCATTTTTAAATTGGGTTGTTAGTTTCATTGTTGAATTTTGAGATTTTATATTTTGGATAAAAGTCCTTTATCATATGTGTCTTTTTCAAATGTTTTCTCCTAGTCTGCAGCTTGTCTTTTAATTCTCGTGACGTTGTCTGTAGCAGAGCAGAAGTTTTTAATTTTGATGAATCCAAATTATCAATTATTTTTCTTTCACGGATCGTGCTTTTGTACTGTATCTAAAAAGTCATTGATAAACCCAAGGTCACCTATATTCTCTCCCACATCATCTTCTGGAGTTTTATAGTTCTGTATTTTACAGATAGGCCTATGATTCATTTTGAGTTAATTTTTATGAAAGGTATAAGGTTTTTCTTCAGATTCATTTCCTTCTATCTGTCTCTCTTTCTTTCTCTCTGTTTTTTTTTTCTTGCATATGGATGTCCAGTTGTTCTGGCACCAACTGTTGAACATTTTTCTTTACATTTTAATAATTTTAATTTTTCTGATTATTATTGTGAATCTTTTAAGTTTTCTATATAAACATTCATAGTATCTGGCAATAATGAGACTTTGTTTCTTCTCTTTTAACTTTATATGTTCTTTCTATATCTTTTCCAAATGCACTGGCTAGGGCCTCCAGTACTATGTTAAATTGATGTGGTGATAAGATGCATGCTACTTTATTCCTAGTTTTAAAAGGAATGCTTTTAACACTTCACTGTAGATTATGATGTTTGTTGCAGATTTTTCAAACATTTCATTCATATATAATTCATGTAACATAAAATTAACCCTTTTAAAGTATATATTTTAGTGCCTTTTAGTATATTCAGAGAGTACAACCATCGTCACTATCTAACTCAAGAATATTTTCATCACTCAAACATAAACCCCTTATTCACTACACATTCTCCCCAACCCCCGTCCCTGGAAATCACTAATCTATTTTCTGTCTATATAGATTTGACTACTCTGTACATTTCATATAAATAGAATCATAAAATATGGGGCATTTTGTTTCTGGCTTCTTTCACTTAATGTTTTAAAGCTTATCCATGTTGTAGCAAGTATCAGTAATTTATTAGCTTTTATTGCTGAATACTACTTCATTATATAGATACACCACTATTTTAAAGTCAAATCATCAGTTGATGGACATTTAGGGTGTTTCTCCTTTTGGGCTTTTTTGAATAATGTTGCTATGAATGATTATTGTACAGGTTTTTGCGTGTACATATGTTTTCAATTCTCTCAGATGTATACCCAGGTCATATGGCAACTCTATATTTAACTTTTTGAGGAACTTGCAAACTATTTTCCAAACCAGCTGTGCTGTAGATCTTATAAATAGCTTTTATTAAAGTTAGAGAAGTTCCTTTCCATTTCTAGTTTGCTAAATTATGTTAAAATTATGAATGGATGTTGAATTCTACCATTTTTCTGTCTTTATTGAGTTAATTGTATGTTTTTTTCCTCCATAATTCATAAATGTAGCAAATTACATTAGTAGATTTTCTAATGTTGAGTCAAACTAGCATTCTTGGAATAAATCCACCTAGGTTATAATGGTTTGACTAATTTATACATGTCTGGAATTCAGGCATTAATAACTTAGTGGGAATTTTTGCATTAATGTTAATGAATAGGGGGACCAATACATTTTCTTTTCTCATTTTATCCTTTTCCTGTGTTGGCATAATTACACTGCTTTTTTATAAAATTGGTTTGGACTTTTCCCTCCTCTTTTTCTGTTCCTTTAAAGGTTGGAATATCCTATTTTTTCTCCCAGTTTTATTGAGAAATAATTGACATACATCACTGTATATGTTTAAGGTATACGGCATGATGGTTTAACTTACATATATTGTGAAATCGTTACCACAATAGGTTGAGCTAATATCCATCTTCTCACATCATACAATTTTTTTACAAAGAAAGAAGAAAAGAAAAAAGGGAAAAAAACCTTTCTCTTTCTGATGTGGACTCTTAGGATTTACTCTCTTAACATTTATCTTAAAAGTGGAATTGTACCTTTTGATCACCTGCCTCCAATCCCCCCTCCCCTGCCCATTTCTTGAATGTTTGTAGAACATACTCAAAAAACTGCCTCAGTTTAGTGGTTCTTGTGTGGCGACTTTTAAATACTGATTCCATTCCATTAATAATTGTGTAAGATCAATAAGATATTTTTTTCTTGCATCAGTTTCAGTAGTTTTATTTCACCCATGTTTTCAAAATTATTAGGGTAAAGTTATTCATAATATTCTCTAGGCATCTTTTAATATCTCCTGCATTACATCTTCTCCTATTTTCTTTTTTTTTTTTTCTCTTTTGCGGTAGGCGGGCCTCTCACTGCCGCAGCCCCTCCCGCTGCGGAGCACAGGCTCCAGACGCGCAGGCTCAGCGGCCATGGCCTACGGGCCTAGCCGCTCCGCGGCACGTGGGATCCTCCCGGACCGGGGCACGAACCCGTGGCCCCTGCATCGGCAAGCGGACTCCCAACCACTGCGCCACCAAGGAAGCCCTCTTTTCCTATTTTCTAATGACATAAACCTGGTCCAGGAATTCTGGTTTCCAGCATATATCCAGGCAAAACCGTAACCAGGAGTGTAGATATGTTTGAAATTTAGGAAGAAGTGAGATACCAGGAAGTCTGAAATGACCTCACTCTCTTCTGATTCTTCGAGAAAATCACGGTTGTTTAAAAAAAAATAAGTGATAGGGAAATACATGATTTGAAAAGTTACAGTCTCTTACAATCTTTTTTCTCGGTGTAATCACTGTTAACACTTTGGAATATAGTTTTCCCAGATATTATTTATTTCTATAGGAATGAGAAGACAGTAAATATGCTCTTTGAAAACTTTTCTTTTTTTTTTACTTAATATACCTTGGCTATATTTTCATGGTCTAAATCCTGGAATTTAAGCATATGATAGTTGCATATTAGAAGGCCAATCTAGTTTCATTTCCATCATAACTCTTCTCTCTTGTATATTCCAGCTCACTGTTACCTCTCCCTTCTTTGACCTCCTTTGTCTTATTAATCTCTGATATACCATCTTCCATTTTATTTAATACATTGGTCTCTTACTGTTTCATATGAACCAGTACTGTTTCCTTAGTAAGACTAATTTTTTTCTTGTATCCCACCATCACAGTAAGAATGCAGTGGACGCTCATCTACTTGTTAACTTAATTTGATCTTAAAAGTCTGGGTTTCTTGAATTCAGCAGGCAAAGGCATACAAATGATGTTCATACGGAAGTTCTCCTTAACTAACCAGGAAATTTTTTTTCGCTCCATTCTTGAAGAAAGAGACCCTGCTGTGCTCACATTCTGCACAGCCGCCAGCACATTGCCAAATCTCAATAAATGTTAAACAAGAAAAGCTGAGATATATTAAACATCTCTCTGCAGTTCGTTCCATCTGCAGATGTCAGTATTTATTCTAACCAAAGCTTTCTCTGGCCTACAGCTGATTTTCAAAAAGGGATTCATCTGTTCATCTGTCCTTTCATTTTAAGCCAAATGTGTTCACAGGAAGGGGTGGGGCCGGTGGCATAAATAGTTCAATATTCCTAATCATGTTTTTTGTTCATTAACAAATAGAAATAGTCTTACACTAAATTTTTTTAAAAAGCTTTTCAACAGTTGATGAGCTTTCCCAATACATTCTCATTCACTTGTGCTACTAAACTTTAAGATATATGTATAGCGTACTTAATATACTTAGCATAGAAGATACATCTTTTAACATCTTCTGGCAGCGTTCTCCTTTCTGTACCTAAGAGAATGGCCTCAGGTATGAAGTATCCTGTTCTGAAAAGTCCCTCAGCATTGCCTCCTTGCTTGTGCTACACTAAACTCTATGTGTTTTATTAATATCCTTGTGATTCCCTTATCTTTCAGATAGCTGTATAATAGAACCTCTCTGCTACTGCTGAGAGGCAAGTATTTCCTGCCACAAGAATTTGGTTCTGAATGTGCAGTCTTCTCAACAAGAATGCCAAATGCATCTATGGTTCCCTCCCTGGTTATGTATACTACAGGCTTCTAACAGGATAGTGTCCAGATAGTTCTTGCTGAGGTGTAGACTAAAGGTCTTATAAGAAAAGGATTTGCAACTTGACATGGGCAGGAGCCTTCATGGCCAGTTGTGTGTGTGCCTCTATTTCTAGAGGAGAGCTTTGAAATCTTTCATACAGAACGTGTTTGGAATAAATGCCAATGCATGGTGATTCTTAAGTTCCTCTGGCCTAGGTAAGATGTAAATTACTGTAGTGAGATTTCAAACTGAGTCTTAGTATCCAAAACCCTCTAGGTCAGAGTCCCTCCAGCAAGCACCTCCAATCTTACTCTACAACTGTGAAGCATGTTAAAAACAGAACATGTCATGCTCTATATGGCGCCTGCTTCTTACATGTTCTACAACCACATCAGATGAGCCAGCAGTATTTTCTCTGGTAGTCTTGTTGGGAAATGTGGAGAGAAAATGCACTTATGGATGGCATTAGAGGGATATAGATCCTTTTAGTTTAAACAAAACATACAGCACATTAAAAGTGGTAGAAGTGGAGTCACTTCAATATTTTTTAAAATTTTTCTAAGATTTACATTTATTCTTTAAAAAAACACAAACTAAGTGACGATACTTGCTCTACAAAAGTGGAGAATAAAGATGGTGACTTCTGGTTAAACATGGCAGATTAAATATTTTAAAATAATGAAAATTAAATAAAAATCATAATACTGAAGAAAAAGAAAAAAAACAATAGAGGAGAAATGCAAATAACCCAGAGGAATAGTAACAGATATAATAGAACTTAGGAAGCTAAAAGCTAAGTCTCTGAGAGGAGGGAAGGAATGTGATGGAGGATAGCAATGAAACAAGTACATTTGTGTTCAGAACCTAAGAATGGTCAGAAGTTACAATCACCAGGCAGTTCTGAAGGTTTGGATGCAGTCATGGTTCAAAAAAAAAAAAAAAAAAGACAAGCAGAGTGTTTGGTAATCTGTATAAAGAGCACACTAAGACTTCCAGATCTATTCCCTATTCCGACATAAAACAGGGAAGATTGAAACGAGGGGATCCTAGACCTGTGGATCACGGCACAGCCAAGAATGAGGATGCCACAACTGAAACTAGGATATTATCTGGGAATCTACATCCTGAGTGATGGGATGCTCTCAGCCCTTTCTCTCTCTCAACTTCTAGAGCACTGGCAACCAAGACTAAACTACCAGGAAAGGGATTGGTGGGTGGATTTCTGCCTGGGCTGGTTGACTGACCCAGGAAAGATAACACACATGCACACGTTGCAATCAGCTTTTCAGTGCCTCACTCCTAAATATGAAAACTCCTAAAATGAAAACTTCTAAAATGAAAAATAGACCAAAACAAACAAAAAAGGGAGTTTAGAGGAAACAGTACAGGGAGCAAAACAGGATGCCATCATCATCATCACCATGAACAGAACAATGAAAAAACTCCACAGAATGGATGGAAGAAGTTGTTGAAACTGCACAGAAAGCAAGTAAAATGTCAGACTTTGGAAAGAACAGAAAATATGGAAAAATAGATCAGTTCTGGAGGTCCTACTTCATAATTGAATTTCCACAAAAGCCTGAAAAGTAATCACAGGGGAGGAAATTATTAATA
The DNA here is from genome assembly GCF_963455315.2 of Globicephala melas. NCBI lineage: Eukaryota > Metazoa > Chordata > Mammalia > Artiodactyla > Delphinidae > Globicephala > Globicephala melas. The sequence continues at coordinate 21,372,800 of NC_083335.1, read as the reverse complement.
AAACAATAAAATGGAATTTCCCATAACAGAAGGACATGAGCTTCCAGAATGAAGGTGCCAACCAAATATAATAAATGAAAGAAAACTTACACAAAGTCACATTACTGTGAAATTTCAGAGAGCTGAGGTGATGAGAAGATCCTAAAAGCTTCCCTAGAGGAAACAAAACAAACAAACAGAAAAACAAAGTAACACACAAAAGATGAAACAAGAGTAAGTTTTCTCAACAGGAACAGCTGGATGGTAGATGATACTGGAGAAGTGTTTTCGAAATCCAAAAGACAAATAATTTTCAACCTAAAAATTGTATCTCACTAAAGCATCAAACAAGTGAAAAGTAATGCTTGAGATGATGCTTAAGAGAATTCGTCATATCCCAAACTAAGTCAAGAGATAATATCTAAAACTAAAAATTAAAAAATGCAAGTATTAGCATGTTATTTAGAAATAGCAAGATAAATATCAAAAGAAACATCTAAAAGAGTTGAAAGCTAGTAGCTTGGGGAATGGTACTTGAGGGTGGAGATGGGGTGGAGAGGTAGACTGCTTTTTTTCTTTCTTTCACTTTTTAAGGAATGGTCATGTATTATTTATAAAAAATAAAAACTACATAAAAAAGAAATATTATGACTTCAAAGGGGAGTTTATTTTTGAGCCTCAACATCAAGTCGTCCCAGTCTTAAGGTAACTACATGATTGATATGAAGAACCTAGCCAGCTTTTATTGATATAAACCTTTCCAGAATAATCCAGCAGGTTTTTAATGCTTTACTCACTAAAGTGAGATTTTATGCTAGTTGAATACCAGTGATATAGAAAGGTCCTAAATAATTTTGAGTTGCAAAAGTAAGCACTGGACTTTTAGCTTCAGAAATGTCCTTTTGAGAAATCTTCCTATTGTGCCTCCCATAAAAACTCTCTGCTCTTGGTTAGCCTAAGTAGATGTGTGGCACCTCTATCACTGAAAATTTCTTACTAACCTTCCTAAGAAAGACACTATTCTAATAAAAAATACTAACTATAATCCAGCTCTGATTAAAACTTTATACAGAGAGGGGAGTTAGGATCTCCTATGTGTGATAATGTGAGAATTCTTCATGTATAGCCTGTGGGAAGGGATGGTATAAAAAACAGCCTGGAGTGAGGAAACTGGCATCCTTTTGAGATTAATGTGGCGCTCCTGTATCCATTCTAACAAAACTGTTTTGTAGAGTTTCAGCAGCAAATGTAGTGGACATAGTACAGTTTGGTCACTAACAAACTCTATAATCTTGGATAAGTGACTTAAGCTCCATTTCATCTGTATAATGGAGGATGGAATATTATCTACATCACAGAGTTAGTGTAAGGATTACATGAGATAATATAGGTAAGGTGTTCAATGCACTACATGACACAGAGTTCACGCAATGTTGTTTCTTAGTTCCTTCTTAAAATCCCTCCAACTTGAGATTTATCCTTATGAGTGACTTATTTTCTATAAGTTATTTAGCCTGTAGTCACTACAAGGATGCTATTTCCTAAATCCTTACTTCTCTCCTTTAAAAGTTTAGGAAAATGCTGGGGATACTATTTTGCATTTAAATAGCCCCTTTCCTAGAGAGTACACAGGAGGAAAATACAGTGATTGAAATCTTGAAGTTTTTAACATTACCAAACATCATATAGGAAAATACTTTAAAATATATAGCAACAGATAATCAGCACATCTTGACACATATTCATTACTGATAGGAACCTACCATAAAACTTTTTATATGGTAAAAAATGGATTGCATTTATATGGGCTGCAGCTTCTTACCTAAGTTTGGTCTGTATTTCAAAGTGAGTCTTAATATCTGAAACTCTCCAAGTGAGAGTCCCTCCATCACGTCCTTCCAATCTTACTCTACAACTGTGATGCATTTTAAAGTCATTGTGTCTAGAGTTGTTACGCCTTTTTTAAACACTTTGAAGAAAAATGCAGCTATAATGTAAAATCCTTGCATTTGTAAAACCTTCCTTTCATCCACCTGCAATATTGCATTCTTTCCCCACATAGACAGAGTGTCTTGTATGCTTTCTTACTTCTACTTTATGACCTTCTCTGATACTTTTATGTCTTCTCCCTTCTCTTGGACTTGTATTTGGCAAGGTCCCTGATGATCCAATTCAATATTTATTTATTGTTCATGTACTTGATAGTGGGACTCATATTAGATGAAAAGAAAAGAGCTGCCTTTAAAGGACCTACACAAAAAAGAAGAGATGGCTTAGGTCCACTACTGTTGGTTGAATCCTTAAAAAGTCTTATCTAGAAGTATGTAAGAGAGATCTGGAAGATAACAATATAGCTCAGTGCCTAGCCTATAGTATGTGCTCAATAAATTTGCTATTAGTCCTTCCCAGAATAATTAATTACATATTCTTTATTTACTGTTATCTATTATTTATATTTAGTGTTTTTTTTCTTATTTGGATTACTGTTTGTTTTCAGTACCCTTTAAGTTTGTTAGGACCACAATCCCTGATTCCAATGCTACTCTGCAGAACACTACATATAGTACACTTCCGACAGTAAGTCCTCAGTCAGTGCTGCTGTAGGTTATTGTGAAGGAATTTTTGAGTATCTCTCTGCCCATGGTATAATTACATCCTGGTTCTCTTCCTGTATTTCCAGTTCATTCAACCTCACCTCTGGCAGTATGTTTTTTTGTTGTTGTTGTTGTTGTTTCCATCTGAGTGCTGCCAGAGCCAGCAGAGTAAGTGACCATATATGTGGAATATTTGAGGGTCTCAGAAAGGTGTCTATCTTATACACCATCTCTGTTATTTTCCTATTATTTTTCAGTTCACATAGCAACATCATGCCCATTGATTACTACAAAATAGATTCTCCTTTGACAAATAAGAAAATTTAGGTTCAGAAACTTAAATGGTTTGTCCAAGGCCATTTAGTTAATAAATGTTGGAGCTGGAATTAAAGCTCCAAACCCAAGCAGGTTTCTTGCTCTAAGTATACTATAATTTTTTAAATACATCTATCACTCAAAAAAAGAGATAATTTATTTCCTATGTTTCCTTCTGAAATGAAAATTATAGAGATGATAACTGCATACAAGGCCGATTACTACCAAATCTTTAATATAAAAGACTTGAGCCTCTGTTTTTCTGTAAAATTTCCAGCTTGCTCAGGATGCTACATCCTTGATTCATGTTAGGGATTTAAATATGGACCAGAGCCTTGAGCACAAAAGTGTTATGAATTCATATATGAAGGCACAGCACCCCTGTCCTACAGCACACTTCCTGATGCTAATGTCAGTGTAGAGACTAGGGAAGCTAGATTACTACATGAGGCCTCCTCCTTCGTGACCGAGAGGAGCTTTTCCTTTTCTTATCTATACTTTTTCTGGCTGTAATGTCATTTACCCCCAACCTCTCCCAATTCCATTCTTTCTCTCATTTCTCAGCCCAGCTTTGTTTGGTCAACTGCATTAAATTTCTCATTTGTTCTCCAAAGGGAAAACAAGTCAGGAAGGGGAACAGAGAGGGAGAGAATGACTAGATCTCAACGATTGCAATCTTTATACTCCATTTTCCATTTCAAACCCAGAAAGGGTGATAGTCAAGCCTTAGCTTGTCTATTAAGGGTACAGCATAGCAAAAAGATGATCCCAAGAAATACCTAATTTAGGTAAAACTCACACCAGGCTAATCTGAGTCTTGGGAAAGTCAGAAGATTTCGTTTCATCAGCTGGCCTCTAGTTCTCTCTAGGACACTAGAATAATTCACATTAATGTTGATAGCCCCATTCTTTCAACCTGCACAACAGAGAAGAATATTGTTCAGCTACCTGTTCTATAGAGATGTGTGAAAATCGGTCAGCAGTTCTCTTTGTTTGCCCTACACAAACCACTGAGGCATTTTTTTTTCTTGTAAAGAGCTTAAGAGCTCCTAGTACTTTGAAAACTACAAAATGAAATACTTCATAGTAGATTTTCGCTGGAAGCAGAATATCAGTAAAGACAGCAAAGTGGCAGGCTCTCGGACAATGCATATTAGTACAGCCCAAAGCTATCTAAAGAAGAGTTTCTGGGTGAAATGAGGTTTGGTAGTGTGTGGGATACAATTTGAAAGTGCTAGTAGTGAGGAAGGGCAGGGGGGAAATGGGTGGTAATTGAGAAGAGAATTTGTAGTGTTCTGATGGTTAAGTGGCAGATTTTATTTTAGTACAGCATATCTAAGAAAGGCTTTATGATCATAATCGGACCCTAAAATACCTCATGAAAAAATTGTGTCATTGCCTTGAAGCACCTATTTTAATTTAAGTGGTTCAAAGCTTAGCCGTAGCTCATTAGAAATTCTGTTGGTAGGGGAGGCAGGTCCCTGGACTTGCATTTGGAAATAGTTCATTGAACAGATTTCCAAGGATCCTACTGCACAGCCAGAGCTGTCTAATAATATCAGTAGCAGTTTATAGGAAAATGGAATGGGCTATGGAAATTAGAATGTGTAACAGCTAGGGTAGCAATAAGCAAGGAGGTTAAATTGCCCTTTGCGCAGAATTACAGAACGAACCACACCTGATTTCTGTGGTGTGTAAATAAAAGGGACAAAAAAATGAAACCGTATACCATCCACCTTAGGCTTAGATTCTTGTCAAACTCTTAATATATTTTTTTCAGTACCTTTCTAAAATGCCCTCTGGAGGGGGTGGGATCACGGTGGTGGAATAGGAAGACTCTGAGCTCATGTTCTCCCCACAGACAAACCAAAACTACAACGACAAAGAGAGCGATGCTCACTGAAATTGACACGGGGGACTAGCAGAACAGCTCTTCCACAACCAAGCTGCAAAGAAAGGTACACACAAAGTTTGGTAGGAAGGGAGGAAAAGCCATCTGGTTGGAACCTGTACCCTAGCGGGGGACATAGAAGAGGAGGGGGATATCACAAGCTCAGGGATAGTCCCTAAGGAGTGAGGGGTTCGAGCCCCAACTTAGCACCCCAACCCTGAGGCCAGACACCAAAAAAACAAGACCCATTAGCTGGCCTGAAACCAGTGGGGCTTACCGGAGAGCATAAGAAACCAAGACTCTGCTCTTGAAAAGTGCACGCAGGCTCGTTTGTTCCCAGTCCCAGCACAGAGGCAGCAGATTGAAAACCACCTGGTGCCCTGGCCAGCTTGCCAGGATCACCCCAGCATGCATGCCAGCCCACACCAGGCCCCTGCTCCAGTAATCATTCCTCTTAAGGTGGATCCAGCTCAGGTCCCGGCCATGCCTCTAGCCAGAAGAGAGATCACCACTGGCTCTGTACACACACACACACACACACACACACACACACACACACACACACACACACACACACACACACACACACACACACACACACACACACACACACACACACACACACACACACACACACACACACACACACACACACACACCGGCGAAGAAGTGAAGCCCACGTGGGCCCCACTGCCACCCTGTGCAAGGGTACACCAAGGAAGGAACTGAGCCAGATCAGGCTAGAGCCCTGCCTCTAGCCAGGGCAAAGACCTCAGAAGTGCAGCTCCATCTCTTGGGCCTCAACCCCACCTCTGAACAAGGCAGAGATCCAGAGCCAGCTCATGTGTGGATCCAACCCCTCAGGTTGTGGCCATGCCCCCAACCAAGACAGAAACGAGCATCATGCCAGGGAGAAGCTCAACTCCCTCAGGCTCCTGCTTCAGCCCCTCAGGCCTCAAGGCCTTCCAGCCTCTTCTCCCAGTCTCTGCTGTGAGGACCACTGCCAGGCTGACTTTTGGCAGAGGTGGACCTCTACTGGCCGCACGCAGAGTCTAAGTGCTGCGCGCTGGCTCCGCCCCTATTACAACCCTATGGTCCTGTTAAAAAATAAATGGAAGAGCAAGCTATCATTCAATCAACAGCCAGGAAAAACAACAAATCTTATTAAAATAAGACAAACAACAAAAAGTGTACGTTTGTAAGGAACCACAATAAAATGACTTTTTAATGGCAAAATTAGCTCATCAAAAGAAATAGAATAGTGATCCTGTACTATTCGTGCTAGTCAGAAAGAGAAAAACAATACCGTATGTTAACACATATATATGGAATCTAAAAAAAAAAAAAAGGTTCTGATGAACCTAGGGGCAGGACAGGAATAAAGACGTAGACGTAGAGAATGGACTTGAGGACACGGGGAGGGGGGAGGGTAAGCTGGGATGAAGTGAGAGAGTGGCATGGACATATATATACTACCAAATGTAAAATAGCTAGTGGGAAGCAGCCGCATGGCACAGGGAGATCAGCTCGGTGCTTTGTGACCACCTAGAGGGGTGGGATAGGGAGGGTGGGAGGGAGACACAAGAGGGAGGGGATATGGGGATATATGTATACGTATAGCTGATTCACTTTGTTATAAAGCAGAAACTAACACAACATTGTAAAGCAATTATTCTCCAGTAAAGAAGTTAAAAGAAAAAAAAGAAGAAAAAAATAATACGGGATTTCTATTTTTAGTAATCTGTTCCATGCACTAAGAGACACAGTTTGTTGTATTGTGGTCAGTCGATAACTGGTAATCACAGTTAATAGGACGAGATTCAGCAATTCAGTAAAGCAAGACGAGGATTAGAATGTCATTCACACAGAGGAAGAGGATGCACTTAAACAGAAGAAATAGTGCATTTGCTGACCCTGGCACTATGGTCCTGAACAGAGAAGACTTCTAAAGGCAAACATTGTAAAATATTCAACTGCATACACTAATGGTCTTAGGGTAGATGCTCTTATTGAATCAAGTAGGGTTTGAAAACAGAAAACAGCATGAACTTGTCCTTTGTTCTTCCATTATTGTAAATATTAATTGATTTTAGTCTTCAACTGTAAAACAAATGAGTCATGTAGCATCTGCAACAAGAGGGAGATTACATATGAAGTCTGTATTGAAAGAAGCCTGGTGTGCCTGTTTTTGTCACGATCTCACTTTGGGCCACAAGTTCTTTGAGTCTAGAGGTTATGTGTTACTCATTTTTGTGTCACCCTAGAGTCTCTTATGGAGTATCTAACATAGTCTCATAAACTGTTGGCATTAAGCTGTCATGTTAATCAATAAAGAAGCACTTGCATTTTCAGGATTCAAAGCTAGTAAAAAAAAAAAAAGGGTATTTACATACGATTCTGGGTTTTAGTCAATATATAAGAATTGTTTGTAGTTAATATGTTAGGTGTCCAAAAGCGCATTGACATACCCAAGAATCTTTGGGAAGTTTCTTGACTATTTTAAACATACTCCAGTAAATCTAGTTAATTACCTTAGAAATTAACATAGTTAATTTACTTAGAAAATATTTTTTCTACATGGGTAGTTAAAAAGGTAATCTAGCTAACCTACGTGTGAGTTCTTAATAACTTATAATAGAGGTGTTTGAATTTGTGCGATTCTATAAATATGCAGCACTGAATCTCACATGTTGAAGAGAGGTTGATTATGGTTGGAAAAGGCAGTCTCATGTGCACAGCGTTTTGACCCCTTGGCCTGGAACACTGCCTAACCAACAGATAAAGAGCCCACAAAGCCTCTGCTGGGCTTATCTCCTTGTGTGGGAACACCTAATTGTTCCCTTGTTCTGCTTAAGTGAGTACAGCACAGTACAGTGGACTTCAGGCACGCTCTCAGCTTTCAGTACTTCGGACTCCTTTGGGAGGGAGAGAGGTCCTTCTGCTGAGGAATGAGGTTGCCAGTAGATCCATTGCTTTTCACTGGCTGCCTGGGCCACGTGCTACGCATTGGGACCAATGTCCACTGTTGAGCTGAGCTTGCTCCGTCTCTTCTCTAGGTGAATAAAAGCTTAGTCCATCCAGTGCTTGACTGTGCTGTGTTTTCCTTGGCAACTCTGACACCAAGATGCAGTGGGCAGAAACATTTGGGCTTCTATAACCTGGTGGCTGGCGTTGTAATGACCTTTGCTAATCCTTCATGTAATCAAAATCCTTCCTTGGCATTGGTGACCAATGCATGGTGTTCTTCTCAACAACTATAATAGTGATGATGAGATGATACCGGGGCAAATGATAATGGAAACTATAAGGGTTTCAGAAGTCAAATATCACAGTCTGTGTATAAAACTTCTTTCTATGCCAAAAGAAATATCAATTTGTTAAGGATCCATGTAAGTGTGAACTAAAAAACAGAATAAATAGTTAAAAGCTTTAGTCAAAATGTGTTTAACGGGGCTTCCCTGGTGGCACAGTGGTTAAGAATCCTCCTGCCAATGCAGGGGACACCAGTTCAATCCCTGGTCCAGGAAGATCCCACATGCCGCGGAGCAACTAAGCCGGTGCGCCACAACTGCTGAGCCTGCACTCTAGAGCCTGTGAGCCACAACTACTGAGCCCAAGTGCTGCAACTACTGAAGCCTGCGTGCCTAGAGCCCATGCTCCACAAGAAGAGAAGCCACCACAATGAGAAGTCCGTGCACTGCAATGAAGAGTGGTCCCCACTCCCTGCAACTAGAGGAGGCCCATGTGCAGCAACGAAGACCCAACACAGCCAAAAATAATAAATAAATAAATAATTTTTTTAAAAATGTGTTTAATAATTGATTGTGAAATGTGAGAATAACAAGTTGAAAATATTCATATTTTCCTGTAATCCACAGTACAGAAGGAAACTACAGAATTAGCTGTCATACTTAATGCTTGAAATTTTAAATTTGGAGAGCGAGCCATGAGACATCATTTTTACCTCCCTTCTTAAATGATGACAAAGTCCTCTCCATCAAATTGACTGCCTTGCATATCTCCTTCAACTTCAATATTAATGTTCTCAGAAGCCCCCAAATTTGGAAGGGCTCGAACAGTCAATCTGTCCTTGCCAAACCCAAGCATCTAATTAGGATTTTTGAACATGCATTAAATATTTCTTCTCCAGAAAAACTACCATGAAGACTAGTCATTTTAAGATCCAATTGTATAGCATGCTCAACTTCTATTTCCTATTTCTCATTATATAGGTGCGTTAGAAAATTCTTGGTTGAGGAAGTTTAGACTTATATGCAAGGCTCTCCTTATCCCATCCTTTTCCTTTGTATCTTTTCGACCTTAAACCAGTAAAACTACCAATGGTGGATATAATTAGTTTAACTTTTAGTGAAAACTGATATGGAAAAGGTTCATTTATGACATCCAAGGAATGAAAATTACACAAGTGCTTGCAATAATAATGGAATTTTTGGAAGGCTTTAGTACCATTGCAGCCACTCCAGAGGTACAAATTTTTCAAATATCTTCCATGGCTATCCCCACATTTACATAAATGTCCTTTAATTTCTTTCCTCTCCATGTAGAGTATTGCTAAGAGTTGGTGAGTTCAGAAGAGGAGGGAAAGTAGGAATAAATAGTCAGCGTTATAAGCATAAGGGCATTCTAGCCTGGCTAAATTTGATGTATTGGTATGATATACATTTGCAAAAACCACACATTTTGCTAGGAATCTTTAAAGAACCTCAGTGTGGAAAAGTCAGTGTCTGAGACTGCTACTGTGCATTTTAGGATGACATGGGTTGATGGGGGACAAAAAAAAAAACCTCATAGGCAAATACTCATTTTAAGGCCACCTGAATTGCCAACACATTTTGTCTTACAAATGTGAAGCTATACTTCCAAGAAACAAAACCAAAAAAAAATACTGAAATCCATTAGAAAGTGCTTGTGAAACAGTCAGGCTTTGAGGACTCACTTGCTTTTGATGATTTGAAAAGCAGAGGAAGAGTGTGAAACTAATTTCCACCTGGATGGGGTTTGTTTTCCTTGCTCATTTAATATTAGAGCCAGCAGTAATAAATGGTTTAGTGTGACCCTAAAACTCTCTCTTCATTTAGACCAGACTGATCGGCAAGTCTGTGAACAAATAAGTCATTTCCCATAGAAGGGCTATGATACATGCACTTTCTATTGCCAGATTTGAAACCCCTTCATATTGTAGTTGAACTGCAATCCTTGGCATGCTGACTACACAAGCATATCCTATGACCATGGGTTAGTGACAGTGGTTAGTAAAAATAATTACTCATTATAATTAATAACAACATGACAAAGCTTTCAGGCTGCTTAGTTTGGCATATAATGCTAAGTTTGAAAGTCATCTTACTTTTTTTCAGCCCTTCACATCAGAAGGGACTATTTGCTGCCCTTGTTTTCCAACACTGGATATAAGGCAGAGAGATAAAAACAACTTGCCAAAGGTCAAACAGAACATCAGGAAAAGTACTAGGTATTAAACTTCAGGCTTACTAATAATGAGGCACTTGGTTTCACTGCCTGACATTCTCACGTGTGAGACTCTGACTTGTCTCCTACAGGATGCACTACTATTGCCACTTCATTTCCTATAATTGCTCATTAGACTGGCACTAACATGAAGCAACACCAAACAGTGGCTTTATCTTAAATGAGAAATTTGAATAAAATCAAGCTCACCTGTGATTCAAACATACAGAATAATCAGTAGAGCTTCACAATACTTTTAACCATTCCTCTTTTAGTTTACCTTGAAAAGTCAAATTTCAGGTTTCTCTTGAAAAATTACTTTTCACATTGCTCGTAACAAATCACATCTTATATTAGCACAGGATCAATTTTGTTGCTAACTGGTTATAACAAGACAATAGAGTTAGATGGCCAAACACAAAGGATGCTCATAAAAACTTAGCTGGCCATACCTCAACCTCAAATTTACAGTCCCAAGATGTGTTATTACTATAGTTATGAATATAGCCGCATACAAGGAGATATTCACATTTATATGGTATGTACTGATTGAAAATAGACATCCTGTCAAAAATCCATCCATAGAACCCTGCCTTAGAGACAGTTTTAATTATGCTGCCAGATCACTGAATATATAAATCCTCCTCTTCTACTTAGAAGAATTTTGATGGAAAAAAACATTTGAGACAACTGTATCAGCAGCTGGATATACTTTAAATGCATGCTGTAGGAAAGTAGGCAGTGTTATATTAAATTATCACTTTTCAAGCTATCTCTATATTGGGCTACTAAATTGATAATTTTTTATTAAATTATAAAATTAAGTTACATAGCAGAGGGAGATATTCCTCAAATTGGTTTTACAGATGTTTTAATTGAATATCTTTTGGAGTGGGATGTAAGAAATTGAACTGACTGGTCATTTCAATACATTAAAATAATCTGTGTAGATGGTATGAATGTTAAGATAATAGAGCATTAAACACTTATTGGAATCACAACAGTTTGAAATTTTGAGTGTTATAATTAGTACTCTTTCTGGCATTATTATGCACATTCCTAATACATAGAACTAAATGCACTGGTAGGCTGAGTTTCTCAGTTTTGCATTCCTACTGCCTTTTTAATCTAGATGCTTATCAGTAGAATAAGTCATGTGCCAACTCAGAGTTAGAAACCAGAACTGAGACCTTGGTATTGTGTTTTTCTAGCAAAATGTTTTTATCTGCTTTGACTAATCTTATGTTAAATACTCTAACTTTAAATAGCTCACAGGGCAGCACTTGTAGCTCTTACCTTGATATAACTGATTCCATTCTTTTTTTTTTTTTTTTTTTTTTTCAGTATGCGGGCCTCTCACTGTTGTAGCCTCTCCCGTTTCGGAGCACAGGCTCCGGACGCGCAGGCTCAGCGGCCATGGCTCACGGGCCCAGTCGCTCCGCGGCATGTGGGATCTTCCCGGACCGGGGCACGAACCTGTGTCCCCTGCATCGGCAGGTGGACTCTCAACCACTGCGCCACCAGGGAAGCCCTGATTCCATTCTTAATTAAAATTTATGACAGCTTAGATCTGAAAAGCAACCTATTGTTCCCCCATCAGACTTAGAAAAGACTTATATGTCCAAGTGCATACTTCCTGGCCCATTCCAAATTGATGTCTACTTCTACAGGAAACCAATACACTGGTTGATTGAGACTGTTCCACACATTGAGAAAAATTTAAAGAAACTTATCCAATTTAATAATTTAAGGCTAGAATAGTAAAAAAAAAAAAATTTTTAATGGGTTCCATAAGATTTTTTGTAGCTGTATCATGCATGAAAGCAGAATACTATCACATTCATTTCACATTATTTGAATCAATGTAACACTCACCTTTTTTAAAAAGACTAGTTTTTTTTAGGGCAGTTTTATGTTTAGAACAAAATTGAGAGGAAAGTACAGAGAATTCTCACATACGCCCTACCTTCATGCATGAACAGCTCCCTTCATTATCAACATTACTCACCAAAATAGTACATTTTTTACTAAGGATGCTACATCCTAATCACCCAATGTCCATAGTTTACCTTAGGGTTCACTCTTGGTGTTGTGCATTCTATGGGTTTTGATAAAAGTATTATGACATATCCATTATAATAATATCACACAGAGTATTTTCACTGCCCTAAGGATCCTCTGTCCTCCACCCATTCATCCCTCACAACCCACTAACCCCTGGCAACAATGGATCGTTTTACTGTCTCAATAGTTTTGCCTTTTCCAGAATGTCACCTTGTTGGAATCACACAGTATGTAGCATTTTCAGATTGGCATCTTTCACTTAGTAATATGCAATTTAACTTTCCTCCATGTCTCCATGTCTTTTCATGGTTTGATAGTTCATTGCTTTTTAGCGCTGAATGAAATTTCATTGTCTGAGTGTACCTCAGTTTATTTATCCATTCACCTACTGAAGGACATCTTGGTTGCTTCCAAGCTTTGGCAATGATGAAAAGCTGCTATAAACGTCCATGTGCAGGGTTTTTTGTGGACATAAGTTTTCATCTCCGTTGGGTAAATACCAAGGAGTGTGATTTCTAGATCTTATGGTAAGAGTATGTTTAGTTTTGTAAGAAACTGTCTTCCAAAGTGGCCGTATGATTTTGCACTCCCAGGAGGAATGTAGGAATGTTCCTGTTGCTCCACTTCTTTGCCAGCATTTGGTGTTCTGGACTTCGACCATTCTAATAGATGTGTAGTGATACCTCATTGTTTTAATTTGTGTTTTCCTAATAACAAATGATGTGGAACATCTTTTCATGTGCTTATTTGCCATCTGTGTATCTTCTTCCATGAGGTGTCTGTTAAAGGCTTATGACCATTTTTTAATCACGTTGTTTGTTTTCTTATTTTTGAGTTTTAAGTGTTCTTTGTATATCATGGATAGAAGTCTTTTATCAGATGTGTCTTTTACAAATATTTTCTCCTAGTCTATGGTTGTCTTTTAATTCTCTTGATATTGTCTTTCACAGATCATAAGTTCTTAATTGTAATGAAGCCCAGCTAGCTCATCAATCATTTATTTCATGGGCCATGCCTTTGGTGGTGTACCTAAAAAGGTAACACCATACCTACGGTCATCTAGGTTTTCTCCTATGTTATATCTCCCAAGAGTTTTATAGTTTTGTATTGTACATTTAGGTCTATGATCCATTTTGAGGTAATTTTGTGAACTGTTTAAGGCCTGTATCTAGATTTTATTTTTTTGCATGTATATGTCTAGTTGTTTCAGCACCATTTGTTGAGGAGACTATCACTCCATTGTAAGGTAACATTCACCTTTTTTGGTAATTTAGATTTTGCTTTAGTGATGACAGTAGAAATTGGTACTCTATTCTGTCACTTCAGGTAATAACTGCATTACTATTTTCTTTTCATTACAAATCAATAATGCAATTAACATAACAAGCTCCCCAGAGCTATCTAATTATTGCTTTTATAAAGTAAAGAATTGCCACATAAAATGTAAAATAGCTCGAAACAAAATCACAAAACAAATTCCAGAAAACCACTCCCTAGAAAAAGAAAATAGTGTACCTTTTATACAACTGGTTTTCTTTAAGATTTTGTAAGAAGTAAGGATAGACTAGCACCAACCAAATCAAGGAACTCACTCTATTCACTTAAAGAATCAACATAATCCAGTTTGGGTTCCCAAAAGAAAACATGCTGCCCTTCAGATATGTTGATACCATTTTAGACCATTAATTCCTTTATTTTGTTTAACTCATGGAAAAGCAACTTTAGTACAAGAATAAGAAACTAAAAAGTCTGCCTATACATCTATACCAGTTACTATGTTAATCAAATGACACTTACAACCCACTTAATCTGATGTATATTTAATGGCATTCATGAATTCTTTTCAGGATAAATAGGCATAAATTGTAAGTAGTTAGCATATATAATGCTAACTGATTAGTATTATGTTTACATAGCCACATCTTTCTCTTTCTCTCTCACACACACAGATAAACACACACACACACACATAGACGTTTCTTGTATCACTTTTAGATCTTCTGTTTTTCAAACAACTGTACAGCATTTGAATTTCATAGGCTGTGAATTAAAGACAGTAAGGGGGCACTGACTGGGATGCATATTAAGACAAGTCACATAGTTAAATAACCGTGGGAGATGCAAGCATCAGGAAGAAAAGTAAGGTACATTTAGGTGGATAGTTAGTGTTCAAAGGTCTTGGCACATAGGTAGACAATGAGATATGACAGCCAGAAATGAGATACCAAGATCTGAGTTGATAACAAAATCCACAATTAATGCATGGTAGCAACTGGAGGTGGATAGGGCCAACAGGGGTAGTCTCAAGTATGGAGAAGCACTCTGTTCTTAGTCAGCTCAGAAAGTGACTCTAATTGTAACAATTAAAGGGCTTCTGGTCCAGGTAATACTGGGATAACTACTTAATAACTACTACTTTAAGCCTCATCAGAATTTATGCCTCATACCAAAAAGAAGCCAGAGCATAAAAGTAAATCAGGGCATTTCTTGGTCCACACTTCCAGTGGTTTTTCATCACTGGAAACTTTCCATCACTGGAAACAAACCTAAAATTGATCATAGCTTACAAGACTTACCTTGACTTGCCCCACCCCTACCCTGTCTTTTTGATATTCCTTGGAACACGCCAAACTTGCTCTCATATCTGGGCTTTTACACTTTCTGTACTCTCTGCCTACAACCAAGGCTCATTCCATTAAATCATTAAGGCTTCTGCTCAAATGTCACTTTCTTGAGATGTATTTTCTGAGAATCTTATCTAAAACAGCAACCCACCACTGGCAAACCTCTTAACGCTATCAATTTTTCTTTATATGTGACATCGTTGAATATATTTATTTGTTTATTTTATACCTCCTCTATTAGAATACCAGTTCCATGAAGGCAGAACTTTCTGTCTATTGTGTCACTCTTGTATCACTAGCACGAGAGCTGGAATTACTGTTATGAAGCTAATGAAACTTAAACTTCAGGGACTCTCATTTGCATAGGCCCTTTTCAAGGCACTGCATGTAATTTTGTATTTATAATTTTGTAGTCTTCTTTGCAAAGTGGGCCTATCAAAATCGTGTAAGCTTTTTTTTTTTTTTGCGGTACGCGGGCCTCTCACTGTTGTGGCCTCTCCCGTTGCGGAGCACAGGCTCCAGACGCGCAGGCTCAGCGGCCATGGCTCACAGGCACAGCCGCTCCGCGGCATGTGGGATCTTCCCGGACCGGGGCACGAACCGTGTCCCCTGCATTGGCAGGCGGACTCTCAACCACTGCACCATCAGGGAAGCCCCGTGTAAGCTTTTAGACCTCACTAAACCCCTGCTTACCATCTAGTGTCTGACACTTCATAAGCCCTTAATAAATATTATTTTAGTGAAAGGGTAAAAATGAATGACTAAGCATCTTACAACAAAAAGGTTTCTTAGCTTTCCCCTTCATAGCAAGTTTTAATAAGGGTTGAACTTGGTTGAAAAGTAAAAGATGTTAGGTAGCCATTGAGGATATGGGAACAGGGCTGTTCTGAAGAATATGGAAGAGATACTAGAAGAGGATGCTATTGGGATATTAAATTAGAGCAGAGATTTACATTATGATATATTGCCTTAATAAATGGTACTCCAATTATAATTCCACTTCTTGTGACACAGCTTTCTTTCTCTTATATTTCCTAGGAGCTACTCTTTCTAGTATATCCAGGGAGTATCCATACTTTTAAGAAAATCACTGAAGCATGACTGCCTCCTCATTACTGCACTGGGTTGCTTCTTACTTTTCCCTGCATCGTTTTTATAATCTTCAAGGCTTTTAAGTAAGTTTATAGATTCAATCAGGATTGTGTCATAAAGTGGCCTTTGCCCAGTGGAAAAATAGTTGCATACTGCATGCATACCTTATAAATACAGATAAGTGTATAATATACACAAATATACCATAGATGATATACGTGAGAGAGAGAAAGAGATTTAGGATTTATTTTCACTTGTTAATTGTAGCTGCTCTATAGGATCTTTCAGCTCTTCCTGAGTCATTAATAAGGAATTCATAAAAATGAGCCATTAATAAAAGAGCTTGGTTAAATAATACATTACATTTAAATAATGGTCAAAACTAGTTACAATGAAAACTATCTATGAATTGATCACTCGCAATTTATAGAAGCCCATCTGCCTTGGTTTTTAATCTACTCAAATTGTTTTTTGGCCAGTAGCGCTGCCTGAGGCAAATTTATATCAACCTGACAAAAAGCAATAGAAAGTCTTGCTTCAGAGGTTCTCACTGCTTAAAGCTTCGATACTTCTTTAAAAGCTCCAAGGTGTTATAATTAAAAATGTATCAACTGCTTAACTTGTCAACCAAAGGCAGTTATTGTAAAGCATTATTTCCCCTCAAACAGCTAGACTCTCATTGCTCATGTGCGATGGCATTTATAGAAAAAATATAATTAAAGTGTAAATTTAAATTTTGGGAAGGAAACCTCATCAAAGCATCTCCAAAACTTCTGGAAACTGTTCACTTTCTCAGAAGCTGTACGTACTAACTTTCAATTAACATTTACAGATAAACATGTGCAAACACAATTAACAGGCAAATTTTTGATGGTGACTTGAGGGGAAGGGTGAAAAGACTCTCTCCACAAATGCTGTGTTGACTTGAGTAATGGAATGGCAATTGAAATTGTAGTTAAAAATATTTCTTTGAACCTGGGGGCGGGGGGGCGCGGGACGGTGGAAGAGTAATACGCAGAGATCACCTTCCTCCCCACAGATACATCAGAAATACATCTACATGTGGAACAACTCCTACAGAACACCTACTGAACGCTGGCATAAGACCTCAGACCTCCCAAAAGACAAGAAAGTCCCCACGTACCTGGGTAGGGCAAAAGAAAAAAGAATAAACAGAGGCAAAAGAATAGGGACGGTACCTGCAGCAGTGGGAAGGAGCTGTGAAGGAGGAAAGGTTGCCACACACCAGGAAGCCCCTTCGCGGGCGGAGACTGCGGGTGGCGGAGTGGGGGAGCTTCGGCGCCGCAGAGGAGAGCACAGCAACAGGGGTGCAGAGGGCAAAGCGGAGAGATTCCCGCACAGAGGATCAGTGCCGACCGGCACTCACCAGACCGAGAGGCTTGTTTACTCACCCGACAGGCAGAGTGGGGCTGGGAGCTGAGGCTCGGGCTTCGGTCGGAGCGCAGGGAGAGGACTGGCAGCGTGAACACAGCCTGCAGGGGGTTAGTGCGCCACAGCTAGCTGGGAGGGAGTCCGGGGGAAAGTCTGGACCTGCCTTTAAGAGGCAGGAGATTTTTCTTCCCTCTTTGTTTCCTGGTGCGCGAGGCGAGGGGATTAAGAGCGCTGCTTAAAGGAGCTCCAGAGACAGGCGCAAGCCGTGGCTAAAAGCGCAGACCCCAGAAACGGGCATGAGACGCTAAGGCTGCTGCTGCCGCCACCAAGAACCCTGTGTGCGAGCACAGGTCACCATCCACACCCCATTTCTCGGGAGCCTGTGCAGCCCGCCACTGCCAGAGTCCCGGGACCCAGGAACAACTCTCCCGGAAGAACGTACGGCGGGCCTCACGCTGGTGCAACGTCACTCCGGCCTCTGCCGCCGCAGGGCCGCAGGCCCGCCCCGCACTCAATGCCCCTCCCTCCCCCCAGGCCCTGAATCAGCGGCTCCTTTAACCCCGTCCTGTCTGAGCGAAGAACAGACACCCTCCAGCGACCTACACGCAGAGGCGGGGACAAATCCAAAGCTGAAACCCGGGAGCCGTGCGAACAAAGAAGAGAAAGGGAAACGTCACCCAGCAGCCTCAGGAGCAGCGGATTAAAGCTCCACATTCAACTTGATGTACCCTGCATCTGTGGAATACATGAATAGACAATGAATCATCCCAAATTGAGGAGGTGGACTTTTAGAGCAAGATTTATGATTTTTTCCGCTTTTCCTCTTTTTGTGAGTGTGTATGTGTATGCTTCTGTGTGAGATTTTGTCTGTATAGCTTTGCTTTCACCACTTGTCCTACAATTCTATCCGTCCATTTTTGGTTTTTTTTAACTTAAAAATTCTTTTCTTAATAATTATTTTAATAACTTTATTTTATTTTACCTTAATTTACTTTACTTTCTTTTATTCTCTTTCTTTCTTTCTTTTTTTCTTTCTACTTTTTCTTACTTTTATTCTGAGCCATGTGGATGAAAGGCTCTTGGTGCTCCAGCCAGGAGTCAGTGCTGTGCCTCTGAGGAGGGAGAGCCAACTTCAGGACACTGGTCCACAAGAGACCTCCCAGCTCCACGTAATATCAAACGGCGAAAATCTACCAGAGATCTCCATCTCAACACCAAGACCCAGCTCCACTCAACGACCAGCAACCTACAGTGCAGGACACCCTTTGCCAAACAACTAGCAAGACAGGAACACAAACTCACCCATTAGCAGAGGGGCTGCCTAAAATCATAATAAGGCCACAGACACCCCAAAACACACCACCACACGTGGACCTGCCCACCAGAAAAACAAGATACAGCCTCATCCACCAGAACACAGGCACTAGTCCCCTCCACCAGGAAGCCAACACAAGCCACTGAACCAACTTTAGCCACTGGGGACAGACACCAAAAACAACGGGAACTACGAACCTGCAGCCTGCAAAAAGGAGAACCCAAACACAGTGAGATAAGCAAAATGAGAAGACAGAAAACCACACGGCAGATGAAGGAGCAAGATAAAAACCCACCAGACCTAATAAATGAAGAGGAAATAGGCAGTCTACCTGAAAAATAATTCAAAATAATGATAGTAAAGATGATCCAAAATCTTGGAAATAGAATAGAGAAAATGCAAGAAACATTTAACAAGGACCTAAAAGAACTAAAGAGGAACCAAGCAACAATGAACAACACAATAAATGAAATTAAAAATACTCTAGAAGGGATCAATAGCAGAATAACTGAGGCAGAAGAACGGACAAGTGACCTGGAAGATAAAGTAGTGGAAATAACTGCTGCAGAGCAGAATATAGAAAAAAGAATGAAAAGAACTGAGGACAGTCTCAGAGACCTCTGGGACAACATTAAATGCACCAACATTCGAATTATAGGGGTTCCAGAAGAAGAAGAAGAAACAAAAGGGACTGAGAAACTATTTGAAGAGATTATAGTTGAAAACTTCCCTAATATGGGAAAGGAAATAGTTAATCAAGTCCAGGAAGCACAGAGAGTCCCATACAGGATAAATCCAAGGAGAAATATGCCAAGACACATATTAATCAAACTGTCAAAAATTAAATACAAAGAAAACATATTAAAAGCAGCAAGGGAAAAACAACAAATAACACACAAGGGAATCCCCATAAAGTTAACAGCTGATCTTTCAGCAGAAACTCTGCAAGCCAGAAGGGACTGGCAGGACATATTTAAAGTGATGAAGGAGAAAAGCCTGCAACCAAGATTACTCCACCCAGCAAGGATCTCATTCAGATTTGATGGAGAAATTAAAACCTTTACAGACAAGCAAAAGCTGAGAGAGTTCAGCACCACCAAACCGCTTTATAACAAATGCTAAAGGATCTTCTCTAGGCAAGAAACACAAGAGAAGGAAAAGACCTACAATAACAAACCCAAAACAATTAACAAAATGGGAATAGGAACATACATATTGATAATTACCTTAAATGTAAATGGATTAAATGCTCCCACCAAAAGACACAGACTGGCTGAATGGATACAAAAACAAGACCCGTATATATGCTGTCTACAAGAGACCCACATCAGACCTAGGGACACATACAGACTGAAAGTGAGGGGATGGAAAAAGATATTCCATGCAAATGGAAACCAAAAGAAAGCTGGAGTAGCAATTCTCATATGAGACAAAATAGACTTTAAAATAAAGACTATTAGAAGAGACAAAGAAGGACACTACATAACAATCAAGGGATCGATCCAAGAAGAAGATATAACAATTGTAAATATTTAAACATCTTTTCATGGTTTTGTCTATTGCTCAGGAAAGTTTTCCTTACTACAAAATTGACATTTTTTTCTGAATATATATCCAATTGCTTCAAAATTTATTGACTGATCTACATTTTCCTCAATGATCTTAAAGTTAACCTTTATATCATAAACTAAATATATAGACCTTTATCATAGATTAAATATATGTAATAAAAAAAAGATATTTCTTTTTAGTGATTTAATTCTTATTTTATCTTTCTGTTGCCCCCTCTTTTTCCTCAAGAAATACAGAATGCAATTACTAGCATAATGATTAAAGAAATAATTAGGCACTGCAGGCTCACATCACAATAATTTAAGACAATTTCAAGCTTTTACTACCATGTCAAATTAGCAAATTCTCTCTGTTACAAAAAAGTTTGTGAAGCAAAACTACTCTATCTTCGTCTGATTCCACCACCACACACACAAAAAACCCCACATTGATGGCAAAAGGAACATTCTCTTATCTTGTATATAAAGGAATAAAATCACTTCTCCATAAATTAAAATGCGAGAATCAGTTCTACTCTGTTGTTTTTGTGCAAACAAGCTGCTTTTCATGGAAAGCTTTTATTTTAATTAAATAACAGACTCAAGCCGCTGCAAATAATTGTGTTGTTAATCTCACTACATTACTTTGAACCGAAAGTGAGGAAAAACTGGTCAATGTTAATCAATTGCCTTGGAGGAACACAGAGCTCTTTTGACAGAGTTGCATAATGGATGAAGCACAAAATGAGATAATTGGGAGATGTTTGTCCTAGAGGGTGCTAAGTTCGTAATTACAATTAAAAAGTTCTCTCATATCATAATATTGTGCTTTGTAAAAACACACACTCTGTCTTTATTTGAATGCATCAATATATATTTTTCCAAACCAATAATGTTCTGTTCATCTGTAACCTAGCCTGAGGTTGGAAAACTAACGAAGAATGTAAATAATCCTGACTACTCATATTTTTTTCTAACATGAGTGCTATTGCATGCTCATTCATAGATAGCTCCTTGACCAGAGAAGTGAAGCCTTTCTTGAATACATGATCCTAGAGTGACTGGAAAAAGTAAATATTTGATCGAAAATTTTAACTCTGCATTGTTTCAGGATCATGTTTTATAAACTCTAAAATCTCCAAGTGAAGTCTGGTATATTAGGATGTTAGAAAATTCATGGGCAGATAAAGATTATTTCAGAGATGCTTTATATCAAATGGTGATAGTTGAACATCTTGTTTCTTTCAAGAAAATCAAAGCATTTTGTTGGGAGCTCTTTGGGACCTGTCATATAGTCAAGGCATAATCCCTTAACACATAAAAAAGAGTTACTAATATATTGCATTATGATATTTTTTCACAGTTTATAAAACCCTTCTGTTGGTTCGAGATTTCAAGAGCTCCTTGGGTGAAATCTGAAACTGGCCCCCATACACGGAGGGCTAAGAGAAATGGAAGAAAGAGGCAGCCCACCTCAGCTTGGTAGGTGGAAGTTTTAATAAGCAAGGGAAATTAGATACAGACTTATCTTGGGTTACCGCAAGACAAGTAGATCTCCACACCAGCCCTCCAGAATCTTGAGTTTAAATAGAGGACTTAATGGGGTTTAGTCACATACATAGTCCAAATGGTCTCAGTAACACTTCACTCTCTCAAGGATACGTCCTTGAAATGACTCCTACTGAAGAAACTGTGGGCAGAATGTACATTCCAAGGACAGGGGAGGGGGTGAAGAACATCTGACTGCCTGGGTCCAGCTGTCAGGTCAAAGGATAATTGTGTCCACTGATGATCTCCTCCATCAACTTTCTTATTTGCAACAATCTTGTGAAGTAGGTAAAGCTGGTTCCATCATCTCTGTCCATTGTATAGTTGAGAAATTAGGACTTAGTCAGTAGTTACCAGAAAGAGAATTTGAATTTGGGCCTTCAACCTCCAGGTCTAATGCTTATTTTCCTATACAATATTAAGAAATACTAATTTAAAGAGCCAAAGAAGAAGGTGGAAAGGGGTTAAAACCATGAAACTGGTGCCCATTCTCTTTTGCAGGCCAGTCATGGGTCTATTTACTAGCCTTTTTTATTTCACAAGTTTCAAAGGACTGATGATGCATGTCCTAATGCCCAGGTGAATGATTGGTCTGTACAGATTATACAAAAAGTCCATTTTCATTTACATATTTATAATTCACATCTCTCTGCCAAGACATGTCCTCCTGTTGGTCAATAAACCTTTAACAATTACCTTGAGAAGGTTTTACTGTGGCCATACAATTATTATTAGTGAAAAAGAAATATCCCAAGAATCAATGCTCAGACAGGAATAGGGACCCTTAAAAATTTCATAATACATCAATGCTGAAGCTTTCATTTCTGTTTCAAAGCTTAAGTGCCATTTAAATCTTATTACTTTCAGGCTAACTATGTAGAATGTTTAAAAAAAAACACATTTAATGCATCCAGGCAGAGTTTCAAGATGCTTATTTAATATTAGGGTTGAAAGGAAACTTAGACAGCATCTACTCCAACCCCTTCTTTTTATAAACAAAGAAGATAAGTTTCAGAGGTGCTATGACTTGCCCAAGTTCTCACAGTCAGTGGTATAGTTGGAAATACAATCCTGCTTTCTTGTGTCCCACTTAAATCTCTTTCCATCACATCTCCTAAATCTCTCCTCACTCTACTGCAAAATGTAGGTTTGAATAAAATATATATTAATTATTTTTAATATTAGTATAACAGTAGTTGCATAAAAATCAGTATTCAGGGTTTCCCTGGTGGCGCAGTGGTTGGGAGTCTGCCTGCCATTGCAGGGGACACGGGTTTGAGCCCTGGTCAGGGAGAAGCCCACATGCCGCGGAGCAGCTGGGCCCGTGCGCCGCAACTACTGAGCCTGCGCTCTGGAGCCCACAAGCCACAACTACTGAAGCCCGCATTTAGAGCCCATGCTCCAACAAGGGAAGACACTGCAAGGAGAAGCCCTGGCACCGCAGCAAAGGGTGGCCCCCGCTCGCCGCAACTGGAGAAAACCTGTGCGCAGTGGCAGAGACCAATGCAGCCAAAAATAAATTAATTAATTAATTAAAAAAGAAAAAAAAATCAGTACTCAAATAAAATGACTTTATCTTATGTTTAATAATATGAATTCTCTATGTTTTCCACTAGTAAAAATAACATTATTTTATTACAAATTACAGTATTATGTTTTCTAATTCTGTATCAGTGTTAGGTTAATGTATTTGATATAAAAGCCTCAGGGCTTTCAGAACATGTCAATATGGAGCTATTTCCCAATAATTACATGAATAAAAATCTTGTGTATATATGACCTACAAGTTTAACATTTATGACTATTCTTATTTTAAGACTATTATTTTTTTTAAGATGAGATGTTCTGCACTGAATGAAGACTGGTACCCATCTTCTGACTGGGTAGAACATTTTTATGTTTTCTTAGTGCAGTCACACTGTATGATATGAATCAAAGATAATTAACTTATCTTTCGTCTCGTAAAAGTATTGTATGTAGTAGAACACAACACAGTGAAAAGAAAAAAAAATATTGACACTTATACTTTGCATTTGTTCATAGGCTACAAAACAGAGACATCAGGGCTTCAGACATTTAACATGAGATAAGATGTCTAGACAATATCACAAATATTCCCCAAGTTCTTGCTCCTATTCTCCTTTTATAGATTTTTCTCATTGCAATCCAAGAGTTTTGTAACTAATCTCACTGCCTCTCATTTCTCCCCTTTTAATTCTGAATTCAGCTGTCAGATTAATTGTCTAAAGCCCAGTTTTTAGGATACTACTTTTAATTTCTGCTCAATACCTAAATTCAAATGCCTCCATAATTTGTCCCTACTTGTCCTTCTCCAGTTTTCTCCTGCTTGAACGTCATAAAGCCTAGTGCATTTCCAGCACTGTCCAGGGGAGGGTGCCTCTATCCACAAATAAGGAGTATGGGGCTTCCTGGCTATCCCTGAAGTGGCCTCAGGCTATCTCAGATAGCTAAGGGGAACCATTAAGAGCATTCAAAGAATATCTCTAGTTCTTAATATTTTTAAGACAAATACAGGTCATTGGGTGACAGCACTACGAATCTCTCAAAGTAAATACCCACGATACTCACCTTAAACTTAAACCCCAGTGATCTCCCCTCTGCCTTCTTCCTTGCATATACTACCCAATCCCTAAAGTATTTCTCTTCTTTGTCTTCCTCAACAATTCTGAGTATATTACTTAACTTCTCTGTACCTCAGCTTTCTCGTCTATAAAACGGGGATGACAATAACAACATCTAATCCATAGAATTGATATGAGGATTGAACATAAATCACATGGAACAATGCCTGACATATAGTAAGTTTTTGATAAACATTAACTATTATTCATTTTGCCATCATCACTAACATTATTATTATTACTATGATTATTATTTCCCAGAAACTCCTAATTGAGCATAATATAGAACAGAGAGATAGATTTTATTTTTAATTTACCCATTACATTTAAGTTCAGGTTTCTATTTTTAATTCTAAAATGCCATATGTTGAATTCTCAATATGTAATTAAGAAAATAATAAAAACAACATTAAACTAATTACTCCTTATGCCTGTTTTTCTCTCGTAATCAATAGCTTTAAATGGGGAGGATGGGAGTGGAGAAGATCTTCATTCCTGCTCAAGTGGGTAAGGTGAACTTTTTAAAAAAGAAGAGGGAAGGAAAGGGGGAGTAAAAAGAGGAGGAGAACCCTTTACAACATTAGCTGCAAAGAGGCACCCCATTCAAAGAGTTTCAACTAGCCAGAGTTTGTGAAAGCAGAAACATTTTTTCCTTCAATTTTTGTAGAGAGCTAAGGTGTGTTAATTGTTGAAATGGTGCCTGCTCTTTTGAATAGCTCTCAAATTCTGGAATAATGTGATGCAGTTAAGAAATAAATGTTGAGTGCTTACTCGCTGACAGAGATTACATAAAACAGGATCTCAAAAAAGCTCAGTGAATACATAATGTTTGGATGGGGTCTTCATAAGCAGCTGATGATTAAGAACAACAAAAAAATGAGGGCTGTTCATATCATTAAATGCCCTACTTTGGTTAAAATGTATTCTTATGTAAGCAATTCTTTGTTCAAATCCTTGACATTTATTGCTATACTCATGTGTACTTGTTATACAATTATTTTGTCTCTCCAGATAGATTACAAGGTCTTTGAGGGCAAGGACTCTACCTGTTGTAAATGTTCTGGAACTTTTCAACCACTCTGTTTCCTATGGATTTTAAATGTCCAGGAATTCACTGAAAATAAGAGTTTATTATTTGGTTGCACACGTACCCCAAAGCATCTCAGCATAAAGGTAGAACAGAGTGAGTGTTTCTTCTGAGATTCTTGTGTTCAGTTTCCTCAAGTAACTATAATGAACCTTCCGGGAGCTACTTTTTCAACTGATTGGGATTTTCAACAACTACCTCTCAACCGGTAGTTTTTAGCCCTCACTGAATCCATGTTTTCCACTTCAGTCTCCTCCTTGTTTCCTAACCCCCACGAAGATGGAAAGCACTATAAACAGCTTACTCTCTCTTCATTTGTTTCTCATTACATGTGTTACACAGAGATTTGTGCTTCGTTTTGTGTTTAATGAGGGTGTTTGCAAAATCATCATGGTTTTATGTCCTCTATTACAAATTATAAACATGTGATTAGAATATTTCAATTTTCTACCAAAGGAAACCTCAAGATGCCATGATTTCTGTTACACACCTCACTTAGCTGGCAGTAACAGAAGTGGGGTTGGAAGTTGGGAGTAATGTTTTTACCCCTACGAGTCATAAAATTTCAGAGCTGGAGAAAAAAAAAACAGAACTCAGAAGTCTGTACTGTAAAGCCACTGGTAATAATTTCAGTGTGCCTTACCTAGAAAGAAAATTTCTTCTGCCCTTTTAGGGGAGGAAAGTGTTTTTCACCTAGTTTAAATTTAATGACTTCCTATTACAGCTATTGAATTTTAAATGACAAATTTTGTCCTTCAGTTTTCACACTGGATAAAGGGATTTGGCACTTAGCATATCTATAACTCAACCAAATTTTAGTGAGAAATGTTTGATATTTCAGATAACATAATGAGCTCATGGATGTTTCAACTAAACAGTGCCATTTTCTCATTTGGATATGGATTTTATTACCAATTTAAAACTCTGAACACCTCTCCCCTTCTTCCTTTTCCCTCCTGTCCTTTCCCCTCACTCCAGCAGCCTTTTAGTGAAAGTGCACATCTGCTGCCATAAACACACAAATTAGCACATCAATGTTTCTGACAGAAAAAAAAAAGTGCAATAAGAGAATGTTTTGAAAGCAAGCCAGTTTGTCAGTAAATTATAAGCTTCATTACCATAAAACTCTAACAAAATAGAACCCACATCTCATTAACTGAAAGCACAATATGACTGCAGCAATATTCGTCTCCCCAAAGAGTGCTTATCCATAGGAAAAAAAGATAAAAGTTTTGCTTAGAGCTGCCATTAATGACAGCATTAACTTTATTTATTAAAGAATGTCTAAGCATCCCCATCTTTTTTTTTTCTGATTAAGCACAGTGGTGGGTTATGCAGTACAAGAGTTATATGATAGCTAACTTGATTCCACTTTAACATCATTCTAATTATGCTCTACTAAGGATGGAGACCAGTTTTGTTTTGTTTTTTTTCCAGGCACTGCTTCTAACTGTGTATTTCTGGTAAAATTTTTCCACATTACATTTAAAGCCAAAATTCCATATACCATTTAGTTCCCTGATGAGTTCATTTCTGTAAAGGTAGAAGGAAAGAAATTCACTTCACCACTTTATCCAAAATAGAAACGTATTGTCAAACTTAGAGTGCTCAATAGGTTTTGGAAGTGCTTGGGTACCCCTAGACCAACTTCTACAGAAGTTATCTTGTCATGATTTAGAAACAATTTCTTAATAATGGTACTATTGTGTGTGTGATTCTGTATATTTAAGAATAGTTTTTAAATTCTAAGAAAGCAAAGCTATGTTTAGTAAAATTTTTGCTAAAGAGTACCAGTTTCGGAGGAGACCTAATCCTAAATTAGATAGCTCAAATTGCTAAAGAGTACAACTTTTGAAAGGCAAACAATCTCAAATTAAGAAAGTAATTAGGCTAACAGAAGGGAACACAGAGTAATTAGGAGTAAAGACAATGCTAGCATAACTTGAGTAAAAATGGTTGTTTAGTCAACTATTTAATTATGGGCCAAGTTTTTGAAAATAATAGGGTAAGAGTTTAAGTGGCATGATGTCTTGTACTTGCTTGAAAAAAGCAGAGGGACAATGAACAAGACTGGGAAAAATGTTGAAAATTGTGTAGGCTGGGTGATGAGTTCATGGGAGTTCTCTGTACTATTCTCTTTATCTGTGTGAATGTTTGAAATTTTTCATAATTTAAATTTTAAATAGAGAAAAAGGATTTGAAACTCACATTAGGTAAGAAGGTCTAACCTTCCTTTTATCTGTTTTATATTATGCAAGGGAAACAGGAAAGGCTGAAGGAGAGGCAGCTTTATAGAGGGAAAGGCCTATTGTGTTTCATATCAGAGCAGGAGTTGATCCTGAATGTGCCAGCTATTAGCTTTATGGCCTTGTGCAAATCTCTGAGCTTATTTCATTTATGAAATGGGGATGATTATTCATACATCACAGGGTTGTTATGAGGATTAAATAGAACAAGATTTGTGAAAGTAGGGCGTGCACATAAGTCCTGCATAAATGCTCTCTTCTTTTACCTGGAAGTAAGATTGGTGGGTCTAGCAAAACTTTTTTTAAAAAATTAAAAACGCCCAGTTTAATTAGAATTTCAGCAAAAGAATAATTTTTAATGTAAGTATGTCCCCTGCAATACTGGGTGCAGAAGGAGACCAATTTATCTGAAAATCAAATAAAACTTGGTACCCTGTGTTTGATCTGGCAACCATATCCAAGAGGGATACTTTGGTAAGTGAAATAGTCTTGCAAAGCTTTGCCATAACAAGCATAATGCACTTCCAGATAAGAGTGTTAGCTATAGCATTAGGGGTAGCATCTAATTGAAGATTTGGCATTGAAAGAACAAGAAGAGACTAATGAGAGAGAATTTCACCAGAGCGATAACAGACCCAGAAATATGAGCAATTCCAAATCTCCAAGGGCTAAATATTGCTTGAGGTTATCCATGAGTAAAGGGCAGGCAAAAAAAAAAGAAGGAGCATTCAGAAACCTGGGCTCCCAAAGAGATTACAAAATAAGAGGTTTCTGACTTCAGAAAAGAGACAGATGTATTTAAATGAAATTTATTCTTTCTGTCTCTTTCTGTCTCTGTTTGTGTCTCTGGCTGGCTGTCTCTCACACATACATAGTTTTAACTTCTCTGTTCCTTCTATTGTTCAACTGCTCATTGCTTTTTTTAATGTTACTAGATTTTCTATAACAATTCTATAAGGAACATGTCTATGAATGTTCTTAATATTCCTTTGGACGTCTAACAATGATTAAAAAAAAAAGCTCAGTCTTAAAACTATAAAATGGTGTGACAAACGCTCAGTAAGCAATGTCCAAAGAAAGACTGGAGCTTAAAGTTTTGTTTACCAAATAATGGAGTATCATCTCAAGTGAAACTAATACAAATATTTCTCCACTCTCTGTGTAGTATTACTGTTTCTCATGGGGGCATAGTTAAATAACAATCCTTATCTACAGCAAATCAAAGCTGTGAAGGTATTAATTTTAAGTTGGAATTTCAAAAAAGGAAACAAACAAACCCGCAGCTGTCTTAAAGCAAGAAATTCACTTGAAGTTCTATACACATTCATGAACTGATATAGAAATAAAATACACACTATTTTCAGCTGATATACAAATTTTAAATGGCCATTCGCTCAGTGAATCTCTATTATCAAGTACTGCTGTGTGGAATTTTAGCTTGCCGGTATCCAAACATAAATTTGCTATTGTCCTCCATTTGTTTCATGTGATATTTAGATGTTACTACCTGCATGTTGCCTTTATGTTTCATATATATGCTTTGTTCCCCTAAATGCATGCATTTTCCTTCTTTTATAACACTCCAGAAGCACCTAGTGGAATGTTTTACAGAAAATGCACAGTGACCAAAAACCGACTTAGAAATATCAAAAAACGTTATATTCCTTCTCTTAAGTAGTCAGATAACATCTAGCATATAAATGTCAATTTTTAAAACCAGACCCAGACTACAGTGAGGCCAATGTGGTGTACAGGGTGTATGTTCAATGAGACACTCATTCTCGGTGAAAGTTTGACACTTTTGTGACCCTGAGAGCAAGAACCTCCTTAAATTTTGTGCCCAAGCTGCCTCATTTGCCTCACCCTTGTCCAAGGTCTGTCTTTAAAAGTGTCAGCATGTCTATAATAGTATTTGTATGTTTAAAATGACATTTTTGAAACAAAGAAAAAATGATTTCTTATGAAAACTTTAAGAAGAATATATCAAAGAACTTTGCCTGAATAAGTCTCAGTGTTTCTCTGGCAGGTCTCACAGTCATTCCCAAATATCTGCTCACCTTTGCCATCGGCTTTCAGCTTCCTGACATAGGACTATTTCCTAATAGCCACCTGCTTGTGCAGCTCGTGTGCTTTAAGCCTTGTCATCCTTTCCCAATTCTTGCTGTTCCTCCGGGACCAAGAGTAAGATAGAAGAGATTCTTTGTATTCTTAAGACATTACATTTAAATATATTTTTGGCATTTTTCCCTTTCTCAGATTTTCTCTTCATAGTCAAGGCGTTTCACATCCCAAATGAAAATATTGGACAATATCTATTCATAAATGCTAAAGTGAAGATAATAATAATGCAATTATAATTAACATGATGATATTAAACCCACGATACTACTTGACAAAATCACTGACCCACATGTGCTTAGGAAGATGTTGGATTTGCTTTTGTAGTAGAAGGTTACAACATGCTTCCTTCTCCACATTCCTTTTATGCAATGGAGACGTACTCAGTAAAATAATACAAAACTAATTGTTGCAAACTAAGACTGAAGCTGTGATCTTGCTATTGTTACCCTGAGTGGGGAAAATGTGAGCTATCATGATGGCATCATGTAATGTTTTTAGTTTTCTCTTCTTTTTACTTTTGGCCCTTCCTTTATTTATGGCACTGTAAGATGATCCAGTCTGATCTTGAACATTTCTTGTCCCAGTCTCCACTCAATTATATCTTCAAGGGGCCCTGGTTCCCTCATTGGAGAATGATGTTAGAAAACAAGGACTGGATAGTATGTGTGCTCATTGCTACTAGGGTGCTGTTGCTTCTTGACCTCCTCCCGAGGCAGGAGGTAGATGTTCCCCAGGCTGAGCTGCTGGAATCTGTCCCCTGTGGACAGATTCTCCAAGATAAAGATAATGGCAGGAGCAAGGAGGAGCTGAGTCCTACTTGGATAGAAGATAAAGAGACCACATATTTCTCATTTTTGAGATCAGGGAGACCTCCCAGACAACACATGCACAAGAAAGCTCCTTGGGGGTCAAAAGTGAGGGGGTGCCACCCCATAAGGTGTGTTGTTGACCTTCCTATAGGCCTCTGCATTGGAATCCATCTTGGCTAAAATATGTGCACACATGTCGGGAGGGACCTAGGACAGGTAAGGTGTGGAAAAAGAAACCAGATAACTGGCCAAAGGTAAACAAAGACCCAGAAGAACTGCCCTATATAAATGATTTAACCGCCTCATTATTGCGCTCCTCCTCATTAGGGAGGATGCCCAC
The DNA here is from genome assembly GCF_963455315.2 of Globicephala melas. Lineage (NCBI taxonomy): Eukaryota > Metazoa > Chordata > Mammalia > Artiodactyla > Delphinidae > Globicephala > Globicephala melas. The sequence continues at coordinate 21,341,704 of NC_083335.1, read as the reverse complement.
ACCCTTTCTCTCCAGGTGTGTATCTCTGCCTTGCTTCTGTCTTAAATAAACAAACAGTTTCTCTGTGCTCTCCCACTTGTCGTGCTATGTCTCTAACAATAAACTTTGTACCTGTTTTTACAGTTTTTGCCTCCTTGAGAAATTCATTTTTCACTGGGAGCAAGAGCCAGGGAAACTTTGCTGCTAGCCTCTAGGCCCTGGTGGTCTAGAGGCTAAGGTTCCTGGTTTTCACCCAGGCTTCCCAGGTTCAATTCCTGGGCAGGGAACTAAGATCTTGCTTCAAGCCACTGCTTGCTGCTGTCTCCTTGAGATCATTAAGTTAACAAAGCAAAGGGCTGTAGGTTTGCATAATAAACAATGTGTATACAAATGTATAAAAATATTTCTATATGCAGTCATCTGCATCTATATAGTAAGCTAAACATGAGTTCATACTGACGTGTCCAACTCTAATCCATCACCACATGCATCATTCGGGCTTCCTTCCCTTGCTTAACTATGAACTTCCACTCCAATAGTGACAATCCTGGCTCTCCCCATTCGTTCTCTATTTAATGGTTCATTTCCTGTGTACACATATAAAAATATCATAGTTGTTAACCCATACCCCCACAGGAAAGAATTTTATCAACTAGAGCTTAGTGTTTCTGTACAGCTTCTTTTGCCTTTAGTGTACAGACACCACTCATTTCCGAATTTGCTTAGTTCTGCAACTATTCCCCCACCTCCTTCAGTGAGGTTGTTTTATATATTTGTAATATAGTTAGCTGGTTTTGTCACATTCTGCCTTCCACCCTGGGATTTCCCTGAGCTCACAAAGGATGTTTTTTAATTTGCATACATTAAGGTTACTTCCTGTGCTTAGAAGTTCAATGGGTTTTGACAAAAAAAGTGTCATGTATTCACACTTACAGTATCATATCCAATAGTTCTATTCTCAATAATTCCCTGTGCTTCACCTATTCAATCCTTCTCACCTCCCTGCAGTCCTCTGGTAACCACTGATTTTTACTACCTCTATATGTCATATAATGGGAATCATAAAGTATGTAACCAGCCATTTTCAAGGACACAATCTTGAGAGAGCAGTGTGTTAAGACTATCTGAACTGAATTTGTGGGTGAACCCCGTTAAGTCGTCTATAGAAACAAGATTCTGGCAGGAGGTATGAAGATATACTCGCCTTTCCCTGTCTAAAATAAGCCTCAAGAAGAGACAGATGGATTTAGAATCTCATTAAAGGTTTTGGAGCTAACAAGTGGCAGAGCTGAAATTTGAATCCAAGGAATTTCACAAAATGAGCTTGGCTTTCTTAACTGCTAAGCTATACTCTACACATTCTTAATTTCCTAGTGTACTCCCCATGTGAAGGACTGTGACCCATGTACGATTGTTTGGGCAACTTCTACTCACTATCTTCAAGATCATTGGTTCCTTCCTTGACTGTGCTAAAAACGTCAAAGCTGTGTGGCTGGCAGGGTCTTGGTGCTCCAGCCGGGGGTCACGTCTGAGCCTCTGAGGTGGGAGAGCTGATTTCAACACATTGGTACACCAAATATCTCCTGGCCCCTCATAATATCAATCAGCGAGAGCTCTCCCAGAGACCTCCGTCTCAATGCTAAGACCAAGCTCCACTCAACGACCAGCAAGCTCCAGTACTGGACACCCCATGCCAAACAACTAGAAAGACAGGAACACAATCCCATACATTAGTAGAGAGGCTGCCTGAAATCATAAGTTCACAGACACCCCAGAACACACCAAAGGATTCAGTCCTGACCACCAGAAAGACTAGATCCAGCTTCATTCACCAAAACACAGGCACCAGTACCATCCACCAGGAAACACATACAAGCCACTGAACCAACTTTACCCACTGGGGTCAGACACCAAAAACAATGGGAATTCCAAACATGCAGCCTGTGAAAAGGAGACAGCAAACTCAGTAAGTTAAGCAAAATGAGAAGACAAAGAAATGCACAGCAGATGAAGGAGCAAGGTAAAAACCCACCAGACTTAACAAATGAAGAGGAAACAGGCAATCTACCTGAAAAAGAATTCAGAGTAATTATAGTAAAGATGATCCAAAATCTTAGAAACAGGATGAAGAAAATACAAGAAACGTTTAACAATAACCTAGAAGAACTAAAGAGCAAACAGACAATGATGAACAACACAATAAATGAAATTAAAAATTCTCCAGAAGGAATCAATAGCAGAATAACTGAGCCAGAAGAATGGATAAGTGACCTAGAAGATAAAACAGTGGAAATAACTACTGCAGAGCAGAATAAAGAAAAAAGAATGGAAGAATTGAAGACAGTCTCAGAGACCTCTAGGACAACATTAAACACACCAACATTCGAAATATAGGGATCCCAGAAAAAGAAGAGAAAAAGAAAGGGACTGAGAAAACATTTGAAGAGATTGTAGTTGAAAACTTCCCTAATAAAGGAAAGGAAAAAGTCAATCAAGTCCAGGAAGCACAGAGAGTACTATGCAGGAGAAATCCAAGGAGAAACACGCCAAGACACATATTAGTCAAACTATCAAAAATTAAATATAAACAAAAAATCTTAAAAGCAGCAAGGTAAAAGCAACAAATAACATACAAGGGAATCCCCATAAGGTTAACAGCTGATCTTTCAGCAGAAACTCTGTAAGCCAGAAGGGTGTGGAAGGACATATTTAAAGTGATGAAAGGAAAAAACCTACAACCAAGCTTACTCTACCCAGCAAGGATCTAATTCAGATTTGACAGAGAAATTAAAACCTTTACAGACAAGCAAAAGCTAAGAGAATTCAGCACCACCAATCCAGCTTTACAAGAAATGCTAAAGGAACTTCTCTAGGCAGGAAACACAAGAGAAGGAAAAGACCTACAATAACAAACCCAAAACAATTAAGAGAATGGTAATAGGAATGTACATATCAATAATTACCTTAAAGGTAAATGAATTAAATGCTCCAACCAAAACACATAGACTGGCTGAATGGATAAGAAAACAAGACCCATGTATATGGTGTCTACAAGAGACCCACTTCAGACCTAGGGACACATACAGACTGAAAGTGAGGGGATGGAAAAAGATATTCCATGCAAATGGAAATCAAAAGAAAGCTGGAGTAGCAATTCTCATATCAGACAAAATAGACTTTAAAACAAAGACTGTTACAAGAGATCAAGAAGGACACTACGTAATAACCAAGGGATCAATCCAAGAAGAAGATATAACAATTGTAAGTATTTGTGCACCCAACATAGGAGCACCTCAATACATAAGGCAAATGTTAACAGCCATAAAAGGGGAAATTGACAGGAACACAATCATAGTAGGGGATTTTAACACTTTCACCAATGGACAGATCATCCAAAATGAAAATAAATAAGGAAATTCAAGCTTTAAATGATACATTAAAAACATGGACTTAATTGATATTTATAGGACATTCCATCCAAAAACAACAGAATACACTTTCTTCTCAAGTGCTCTTGGAACATTCTCCAAGATAGAATATATCGTGGGTCACAAATCAAGCCTTGGTAAATTTAGGAAAACTGAAATCATATCAATCATCTTTTCTGACCACAACTCTATGAGACTAAATTTCAATTACAGAAAAAATAAACTGTAAAATATTAAAACATATGGAGGCTAAACAATACACTACTAAATAACCAAGAGATCACTGAAGAAATCAAAGAGGAACTCAAGAAACACCTAGAGACAAATGACAATGAAAACACAATGACCCAAAACCTATGGGATGCAGTAAAAGCAGTTCTAAGAGGGAAGTTTATAGTGATACAATGCTACCTCAAGAAACAAGAAAAATCTCATATAAACGACCAAAAATTACACCTAAAGCAATTAGAGAAAGAAGAACAAAAAAAAAAAAAAAAAAAAAAAAAAAAACGCCAAACTTAACAGAAGGAAAGAAATCATAAAGATCAGATCAGAAATAAATGAAAAAGAAATGAAGGAAATGATAGCAAAGATCAATAAAACTAAAAGCTAGTTCTTTGAGAAGATGAAAAAAATTGATAAACCATTAGCCAGACTCATCAAGAAAGAAAGGGAAAAGACTCAAATCAATAGAATTAGAAATGAAAAAGGAGAAGTAACAACTGACACTGCAGAAATACAAAGGGTCATGAGAGATTACTATAAGCAACTATATGCCAATAAAATGGACAACCTGGAAGAAATGGACAAATTCTTAGAAAAGTACAGCCTTCTGAGACTGAACCAGGAAGAAATAGAAAATATAAACAGACAAATCACAAGCCCTGAAATTGAAACTGTGATTTAAAATCTTCCAACAAACAAAAGCCCAAGACCAGATAGCTTCACAGGCGAATTCTATCAAACATTTAGAGAAGAGCAAACACCTATCCTTCTCAAACTCTTCCAAAATATAGCAGAGGGAGGAACACTCCCAAACTCATTGTACAAGTCCACCATCTCCGTGATACTAAAACCAGACAAAGATGTCACCAAAAAAGAAAACTACAGGACAATATCACTGATGAACATAGATGCAAAAATCCTCAACAAACAGAATCTACAGCAAATCTACAGAATCTACAGAATCTTCTAGCAAACAGAATCTACAGCACATCAAAAGAATCATACACCATGATCAAGTGTGGCTTATCCCGGGAATGCAAGGATTTTTCAATATATGTAAATCAATCGATGTGATAAGCTATATTAACAAATTGAAGGATAAAAAGTATATCACCATCTCAATAGATGCAGATAAAGCTTAAAACAAAATTTAACACCGATTTATGATAAAAACCCTCCAGAAAGTAGGCATAGAGGGAACTTACCACAACATAATAAAGGCCATAAATGACAAACCCACAGCCAACATTGTCCTCAATGGTGAAAAACTGATACCATTTCCACTACGATCAGGAACAAGACAAGGTTACCCACTCTCACCACTATTATTCAAAATAGTTTTGGAAGTTTTAGCCACAGCAATCAGAGAAGAAAAAGAAATAAAAGGAATCCAAATTGGAAAAGAAGTAAAGCAGTCACTGTTTGCAGATGACATGATACTATACATATAAAATCCTAAAAGTGCTACCAGAAAACTACTAGAGCTAATCAATGAATTTGGTAAAGTAGCAGGATACAAAATTAATTCACAGAAATCTCTGGCATTCCTATACACGAATGATGAAAAAACTGAAAGAGAAATTAAGGAAACACTCCCATTTATCACTGCAACAAAAAGAATAAAATACCTAGGATAAACCTACCTAAGGAGACAAAAGCCCTGTATGGAGAAAACTGTAAGACACTGATGAAAGAAATTAAAGATGATTACAAACAGATGGAGAGATATACCATGTTCTTGGATTGGAAGAATCAACATTGTGAAAATAACTCTAGTACCCAAAGCAATCTATAGATTCAATGCAATCCCTATCAAACTATCACTGGTATTTTTCACAGAACTAGAACAAAAAATTTCACAATTTGTATGGAAACACAAAAGATCCCAAATAGCCAAAGCAGTCTTGAGAAAGAAAAACGGAGCTGGAGGAATCAGGCTCTCTGACTCCAGACTATACTATAAGCTACAGTCATCAAAACAGTATGGCACCTGCACAAAAACAGAAATATAAATCAATGGAACAGGATAGAAAGCCCAGAGATAAACCCATGCACATATGGTCCCCTTATCTTTGATAAAGGAGGCAAGAATATACAAAGGAGAAAAGACAGCCTCTTCAATAAGTGGTGCTGCGTTAACTGGACAGCTCCATGTAAATGAATGAAATTAGAACACTCCCTAACACCATACACAAAAATAAACTCAAAATGGATTAAAGACCTAAATATAAGCCCAGGCACTATAAAACTCTTAGAAGAAAACATAGGCAGGACACTCTTACATAAATCACAACAAGATATTTTTTGACCCACCTCCTAGAGAAAGGGAGATAAAAACAAAAATAAGCAAATGGGACCTAATGAAACTTAAAAGCTTTTGTACCTCAAAGGAAACCATAAAGAAGACGAAAAGATATCCCTCAGAATGGGAGAAAATATTTGCAAATGTAGCAACTGACAAAGGATTAACCTCCAAAATATACAAGCAGCTCATGCCGCTCAATATCAGAGAAAACAAACAACCCAATCCAAAAATGGACAGAAGACCTAAATAAACATTTCTGCAAAGAAGATATACAGATTGCCATCAAACACATGAAAGGATGCTCAACATCACTAATCATTAGAGAAATGCAAATGAAAACTACAATGAGGTATCATCTCACAGCGATCAGAATGGCCATAGTCAAAAAGTCTGCAAGTAATAAATGGTGCAGAGGGTATGGAGAAAAGGGAACCCTCTTGCACTGTAGGTGGGAATTTAAATTGATACAGCCACCATGGAGAACAGTATGGAGGTTCCTTAAAAAGCTAAAAGAACTACCATATGACCCAGCAATCCCACTACTGGGCATATATCCTGAGAAAACCATAATTCAAAAAGAGTCATGTACTGCCATGTTCATTGCAGCTCTATTTACAGTAGCCAGGACATGGAAGCAACCTAAGTGTCCATTGACAGGTGAATGGATAAAGAAGATGTGGCACATATATACAATAGAATATTACTTGGCCATAAAAAGAAACAAAATTGAGTTATTTGTAGTGAGGTGGATGGACCTAGAGTCTGTCATACAGAGTGAAGTAAGTTAGAAAGAGAAAAACAAATACTGCATACTAACACATATGTATAGAATCTAAAAAAAAGAAAAAAAATGGTTCTGATGAACTTAGGGGCAGGACAGGAATAAAGATGTAGACGTAGAGAATGGACTTGAGGACAAAAGAGGGGGAAGGGCAAGCTGGGATGAAGTGAGAGAGTGGCATGGACATATATACACTACCAAATGTAAAGTAGATAGCTAGTGGAAAGCAGCCGCATAGTACAGGGAGATCAGCTCGGTGCTTTGTGACCACCTAGAAGGGTGGGATAGAGAGGATGGAAGAGAGATGCAAGATGGAGGAGATATGGGAATATATGTATATGTATAGCTGATACACTTTGTTATACAGCAGAGACTAACACACCATTGTAAAGCAATTATACTCCAATAAAGATGTTAAAAAAAAAAGCCTTGCACCTACCACTGAAATTAAATATATAAATGTTAAAAAAAAGTAAATAAAGTGTGTAACCTTCTTTGACTGGTTTTTTTAACTTAGAAATGTGCATTTAGAACTGTTTCATGTTTTTTTATACTCTATTCCAAGTTTTAGGGTTAAGAGATCAGTTTCTTACCATTAAGTAGCTGTAGGGTTTTTGTTGATTTTTTAAAAATCAAATTAAGGAAGTTCCTCTCTATTCTGAGTATGCTGAAACTTTTTTCAGAATGGATGTTGGATTTTGTCAAATGCTTTTTCTGCATCAATTGTATGATTATGATTCTTCTTAAATATATTGTTGTGTTGAATTACATTGAGTGATGTTCAAATGTTGAAATGAACTGAAAAAATTCCAGTAAATTCTATTGGAAATGGTGTAAAATTATTTGTATACATTGCTGGATTCGATTTCCTGATAGTTTGTTGAAGATTTTTGCATCTGTGCTCATGATAGATAGCAGTCTATACATTTCTTTATTTAACATCTTTATCTGGTTTTAGTATAGGGTAATATCTGCTTCATATATCAAGTGAGTTAGGAAATGTTTCCTCTCCTTCTGTCATCTGGAAGACATTGTGGAGAATTGTTATTATTCCTTCCATAACATTTGATATAATTTCTCTGAGATGAGGGTTTTGTTTTTTTGTAATTTTTTCATTTTTAATTCAACTTATTTATAGACCTATGCCTGTTCAGATTTTCTATTTTTTCCTTGTGAGTATTGGTAGTTTGTGTCTTTCAAGGAGTAGGTTAATTTCATCAAATTGTAAAACTTGTGAGCATAGAGCTGTATATAACACTTTTATTATCATTTTAAGGTAATAGTAATGACTTTATTTTTTTTATATCATTGTTTTGTGACTACTGTTTTTTCTGGGTTATTAGGCTAGAGGTTTATCAATTAAATCGATCTTTTAAAAGAATGAGCATTTATTTTCATGGATTTCCTCTATTGTTTTCCTGCTTTCAATGTCTTTGAAATTATACTCTAATTTTTATTATTTCTTTCCTTTGGTTGTTTTAATCTTCAACTTTTCTTATTTCTCTTGCCTCCTATGGTATAAGCTAAGTTTATTGATCTTAGGTCTTTCTTCTTTTCTAATATACGCATTCAATGCTATAAATTTATCTCTAAGTACTGCTTTTGCTGCATCCTATAAGCTTTGATAAGTTACATTTTCATTTAGTTCAAATTATTTTTTATTATTGAAGTATAGTTGATTTACAATGTTGTGTTAGTTTCAGGTACACTAGTTCAAATTATTTTTAATTTCTCTTGAGACATTACTTGACACATTTCATTTATTAATTAAATTGATTGAAATATTGAATTAATGTGTTGTTTAATTTCAAAATATTTGGCAGTATTCTTTTTCTCTCTGTTTTATCAATTTCTCATTTAATTCCATTATACTCTGAGGACTTTGTGTGATTTACATTCTCTTAAATTTGTTAAAGTGAGTACTATGACCCAGAATGTAATCTATCTTGGCAAATGTTCCTTGTGAGCTTAAAAAGAATGTTTATTATGCTGTTGTTAGTTGGAGTATTCTATAAATATCAATAAGATCAAGTTGATTGATAGTGCTATTCAGGTCAACTATATGCTTACTGATGCTCTGCTTGCTTGATTTATCAGTTACTGAAAGAGTACTGTTGAAGTTCCTAGCTATAATAATGGATTTGTCTATTTTTTATTACAGTTCTATGAGTTTTTGCTTTATATATTTTGATGCTCTGTTGTTAGACGTGAACACATTAAGGCTTGCTACTTTTTGGCAAGTTGACACTTCATCATCATGTAATTCCACCTTTATCCCTAATAATTTTCCTTTTTCTTAGTCTGCTTTGTTTGAAATTAATATAAGAAGCCTAGTGTTTTTCGTTTATTGTTACCGTTATACATGATGTGAGCCATACTTCCTTTTCATCCAAAAGCAGTTTCAAGTCTATACTAAAATAAACACACACACATATATAAATACACAGACTTTGTACAACAATCTTCATAACATATTTATTAATAATAGCCCCCAAATGGAAGCAACACCAAGGTCCATCAACAGGAGAATTGATTAACAACACATGCTACTTTTATACAATGGGATACTATTCAGCAGTAAAAAGGAATGGACTAACAAAATGAGCACTAGCTTGGATAAGTCTCAAAAGCAAAGAAGTTAGGCATAAATGAACTCATACTAAATGATTACATTTAAATAATATTTTTGAGCTGGCAAATCAGTTTATGGTGATAAAAATTAGAAAACCACTCCCTCTCGGTGCAGGGAGAATAAACTGGAAAGGGACATGAAAGAAACTTCTGGAATGATGGAAATGTTCTTCTGCATTTTGTTTTAGATGGTGATTACATGGATTTATACAGCTGTCTAAACATCAGATGGAACACTGAAGATGCATTTTATTGTATGTAGGTTAGATCTCAATAAAAAGTCCAGGTCCAGAAACTGGACAGGTACATGTAAAAGTATGAAATTAGATCACTCCCTAACACCATACACAAAAATAAGCTCAAAATGGATTAAAGACCTAAATGTAAGGCCAGAAACTATCAAACTCTTAGAGGAAAACAGAGGCAGAACACTCTATGACATAAATCACAGCAAGATCCTTTTTGACCCACCTCCTAGAGAAATGGAAATAAAAACAAAAATGAACAAATGGGACCTAATGAAACTTCAAAGCTTTTGCACAGCAAAGGAAACCATAAACAAGAAGAAAAGACAACCCTCAGAATGGAAGAAAATATTTGCAAATGAAGCAACTGACAAAGGATTAATCTCCAAAATTTACAAGCAGCTCATGCAGCTCAATAACAAAAAACAAACAACCCAATCCAAAAATGGGCAGAAGACCTAAATAGACACTTCTCCAAAGAAGATATACAGACTGCCAACAAACACATGAAAGAATGCTCAACATCATTAATCATTAGAGAAATGCAAATCAAAACTACAATGAGATATCATCTCACACCAGTCAGAATGGCCATCATCAAAAAATCTAGAAACAATAAATGCTGGAGAGGGTGTGGAGAAAAGGGAACACTCTTGCACTGCTGCTGGGAATGTGAATTGGTACAGCCACTATGGAGAACGGTATGGAGTTTCCTTAAAATACTACAAATAGAACTACCATATGACCCAGCAATCCCACTCCTGGGCATATACCCTGAGAAAACCATAATTCAAAAAGAGCCATGTACCAAAATGTTCATTGCAGCTCTATTTACAATAGCCTGGAGATGGAATCAACCTAAGTGCCCATCATCAGATGAATGGATAAAGAAGATGTGGCACATATATACAATGGAATATTACTGAGCCATAAAAAGAAACGAAATTGAGGTATTTGTAATGAAGTGGATGGACCTAGAGTCTGTCATACAGAGTGAAGTAAGTCAGAAAGAGAAAGACAAATACCGTATGCTAACACATATATATGGAATTTAAGAAAAAAAATGTCATGAAGAACCTAGGGGTAAGACAGGGATAAAGACACAAACCTACTAGGGAACGGACTTGAGGATATGGGGAGGGGGAAGGGTGAGCTGTGACAAAGCGAGAGAGAGGCATGGACATATATACACCACCAAACGTAAGGTAGATAGCTAGTGGGAAGCAGCCGCATAGCACAAGGAGATAAGCTGGGTGCTTTGTGACCGCCTGGAGGGGTGGGATAGGGAGGGTGGGAGGGAGGGAAACACAAGAGGGAAGAGTTATGGGAACATATGTATAACTGATTCACTTTGTTATAAAGCAGAAACTAACACATCATTGTAAAGCAATTATACCCCAATAAAGATGTTAAGAAAAAAAAAAAGTTCAGGTCCTGTAAATATATTTGTGCATTTCCTAAATGTATAAGGTAAATAGTGAAATAGGCATGCTGTAAGACAAAATAAGAAAGAAAGAGAAAAAGAAAGGAAAGCAGGCAGGAAGGAAGGAAGGAAGGAAAGAAGGAAGAAAGGAAGAAAGGAAGAAAGAGAAAGAGTTAAACTGTTTCTTATGTAAGATATTAGCCAAAGAATCAGGTAAGCAATTTGTCAAGGAGCAGATAGACATATTTTTGGTGAGATGACTAGTAAAATAACACTTTAATTATGTGTGGACAAACGAATTGTTCATCTGTGAGAAAAATATTAATCTGTTGCCTGAGTCCATTCAGAGAGGGCTGTACCCACTGAATTCGAAAGAGTTAACTTACTGGCATGAACCAAGTCCTACCCATCAGAATGTACTATTTAGCAGTTCTATTGGCAAAAGATTATTCACTAGGTACTATATTTAGTTTAAGTGTGTTCATGAAAACTTTCATATGAGGAGTTTATGGGGAAGATGAAAGACTATGTTCATACACTAGGACTGTGATAATAATTAGCTGTTTGTTTTTTCTCTCTTGATAATAGAGGGGCATATATTCTATCTTTTTATTTTAGTCCATTCAGGCTGCTATAACAAAATACCACAGATTGTGTGGCTTATAAACAGCAAACATTTATTTCTCACAGTTTTGGAGGCTGGAAGTCCAAAATCAAGGTGCCAAGTATGATGGCGTTCTGAAGAAGCTGCTCTTCTAAGATGCAGACTGCCAAGTTTTCACTATGTCCTCATATGGTGTAAGGGATGAGCTAGTTCTCTGGGGCCTCTTTTATAAGGGCACGAATCTCACTCATGATGACCTAATCACCTCCCAAAGACTCTACCTTCTGATACCATTACCTTGGGCATTAGGTTTTCAACATATGAATTGGGGAGGGACATAAACATTCAGATCGTAGCACTTTCCCATTTTGGAGACAGAACTAAATTCCATATGTATCAATAGGCTATATTAAATAAGATTTAAAAGGACTAGGTAACAGGCCTAAAACAAACATGGTTTGAACAGTAGTATACGTAATTCCATCTAAAAATGAACAATATTAATTCTGAATTCTGCTTCTAGAATCATAAAACCAGAAAGATGACTATATTAAATTCCTTCATTTTACAGATAGGGGAATTCAAGTTTAAAGAGATCAAATGGCTCATCTCAATTTACACAGATGAGTTAGTGGCATAGCTGGGACTAGAACATACTCTCCCTTCTTCAAGTACATTTTTTCTAATCAATTCTTGGCATAACTCAAATTAATATACTGCCCTTTTCACATACTGCACTTTACAAAATACACCCAATGATGACTTAATGTTGAGAAGTCGATTGTGGTTGATTAGAGAGAAGAAAGGGTAGCTCAACTTTGTTGAGGAGAAAACAAGTGTAGAAGAAGTTAAAAAGCTTCATTAGAATAAAATAATAAGAAATTAAGCATAGTGAAATCTTTTCAAATATACCAGTTTAGATTCGACCCCATTCTCATCACTATATCTGAATGATCATTACTTCTCAGTCTAGAAAATGATTTATATCCCCAGTGAGAAACATTCAAAAAAGAAAAAAATGTCATTTTATAAGAAAACAAATTCTTCAACTCCACTTTGTAAACTTTGTACCCTGTCAGACATCCTTATTTTAGTAGATAATTTTCTCTGATTTTTAAAAATACATATTCTCTAACTCATAGAATTCATTACTTTAGGATTGGGGACATATAGATGTGGCAGTTGTATTACTTCTTCATGTGCCCAAATGCTCTAAAATATTCTAAGGTGTTCTCCTCATGATATCCACCTACAGTTATTGATAGTAGTCGCTCCCAAATTTTCAATAATGAAAACAAGTGCTACCCCCAAAGCTATATTATTAATCTGGGAACTTTCCTCCTAAATGCTGTAACAAGTGTATTGAAGAATTACTATTTACCAGGCATGGTGCTAGGTATTTTACATGCATTATTTTATTTAATTCTCACAACAACCCCATAAGGTTGGCAATATTATTATCCTTATTTTACAGATGAAGAAGCTGAAGTTCAGAGAAAATAAATAACCTATCTAAGAGCACACAGGTAATTCCTGAGCCATTACTCCTAACCACTATGTCGAGACATGCTAAGTGAAAATTTCAGTAGCTTCCTACCTAGATAAGTTAGAACATTCTACTTTTATCCTTAGCTGGCTAGAATATTGATTACCACTGCTATTTCCCATGATTCTAGTTTAGTTAGATGTGTTCTTATTTTCTACTTGCCTCTTTAAAGAGGGAAGAATTGATAAGTAACATTAAAAAGGGCTTTGCAAACACCAAATTTTATCTAAAATCACATCTAGAATTCACAAGTAGTAAAATTGAACTTTATAGTATTAAGTGGAGTTCCATCATAAACAAAATGTCAATAGTTCAGAAATTGGAAAAAAATAGGTGGTTATAAACTACTTTCTCTAAAGTACTTGTCATCAATGACCTTCTGGCAGTTGTCAGTTCTCCCTTTGTGATTCAGTGGCTTTTACAGAGTTGTTTTAAGTTTCAGAACAAAATAAAACATATATACAATGGAATAAACATTTGTGGAGCTTGGCCTTTGACCAGACATTTATTTTTTGTCTCCTCCAAAATTTTCAGAAGAATTAGACATTTGACATTTTCTCTTTAAATAGAGGCTGCTTTTCGCTGTGCTTCTTACCATTTTCTCTTACTACCTTCTAGATCCTATCTGATCTTACACATACCAGAGAGCAAAAGATGGTTACATATTTAGAACAGAAGGGTTAGAAAACTTTACACTGAATATCACCTTCCATATTCTTCCTTTTCTTCATTTCCTTCTCTTGCACTTGCACATAATGTAGTATGAGCTATCTAAGAAGTCAGTGGCACAATTTTCAAAATAATCTTCAGTAGATGTATGTGCAGGAGTGAGCAATTTCAGAGATTTTGGTTAAAAATATGTTTTCAGCAAACATGACAATAGATTTGTGTTCTCTGACTTGCAAACATGGAAGATCTTTATCAGCACACTTTGCAATTCTCAAGAATGCAGTTATAGCCCTAGTAATAGTATACCACACATTATTTCACATTCCCCAAAGAAGAATTCTTAAGATGCTTATTGTTTAGTCCAATAATAATCGTGGCATAATCTCCTTTAGTATGTTTAATTTTCTAGACACTAGAGGTTTAATTTTTGTTTCACATTACTAGTTCTGTGTTCTAAACTTTAGATAAAATATGTATATAAAATATATACCTAACAACAAACCAACCAATGGTGAGGTATTTAATCTAAGATATGTACCCTTTAAATATTTGACAGATATGTTGAATATATTTATGCTTATATTAATGCACATATTAAGCTCACAGGGAAGACATATAATGGCACACTTGCTTAATAAGTTCTCTTTATTCCTTTAAGTTTTGAAGACTCTATAGCATCAATTTTCCTTTTATTGCAATCTCCTATTATGGTGGTATATTCCACTATGCTGTCAGGTAATTGCCATGCAATGAATTTATATTTAAACCACATTACATTCCCCAAAATCTTTAAGTTAATTTTGTACTGTAAGATTTTTTTATAAGAGAAACTTGAGTAACATCACCTATGAATTCTCTTAAGCCACAGGAAAAAAAAGACTTTGCAGATGTATCACATCTTAGCTTGGGTTTGGAAAGTAGTTCAGACTATAAAATGTAGCTTCTGTTAGCAAATAATAGAGTGTATGATATAATGAATACTGAGAACTTTATATTGGCGATTCCAAATCTGTTTCCTGTGAGTGACCCAAAGTACAAGACTAAACAAATATAATTAGGTTTTGCTGCATAAAGTTATTATTTGTTTAAATGTTGTAATCCACTTACTAAATATATCTGAAATTTAATTTGGTGACAAGAAGTAAATATTGAAAAGCACTGTGAGCTCTCATCAAATCTGTCTGGTATGTACCCCCACTTTGATAATTTTTATATTTGCATAATCAAAACTTCTTTCCCCTACTGTTTCCTCAAGTCCAGAAAAATCACAGTGAAAACTTCTCGGAAATAAAAGTAGGAGACATCAGAAAATCAAAATTGTTCTTATTTTAATCTTATGAAAATCAAACAATTGTGTGATATGGTGCATAGTAGACACACACACAGAAATGGTATTCTTTCAACTGGGGAGCCAAGACCCTTGGGAAAGTCTTTCAGGAGCCTACACAATAGAGCTAAAAGGACCCAAATATAGGAATGGAGGACATTTTTGTCTCCAGTACAAAAATAAAGTCTGATGAATTTAGCAAAAACAGGAACTACTGCTTTATATTTACTACAGATATAATACAAAGGGTCATCGTGAGGAGAATTTAAAGTGAATTGCAGGGGAGAACTTCAAGATGGCAGAGGAGTAAGATGCGGAGATCACCTTCCTCTCCACAGATACATCAGAAATACATCTACGTGTGGAACAACTCCTACAGAACACCTGCTGAATGCTGGCAGAAGACCTCAGACTTCCCAAAAGGCAAGAAACTCCCCACATACCAGAGTAGAGCAAAAGAAAAAACAGAGACAAAAGAATAGGGACAGGACCTGCACCAGTGGGAGGGAGCTGTGAGGGAGGAAAGGTTTCCACACACTAGGAAGCCCCTTCGCGGGCGGAGACTGTGGGTGGCAGAGGGGAGAAGCTTCGGAGCCGAGGAGGAGAGCGCAGCCACGGGGTGCAGAGGGCAAAGCGGAGAGATTCCCACACAAAGGATCAGTGCTGACCGGCACTCACCAGCCTGAGAGGCTTCTCTGCTCACCCGCCAGGGTGGGCAGGGGCTGGGAGCTGAGGCTCGGGCTTCGGTCAGATCCCAGGGAGAGGACTGGTGTTGGCTGCGTGAACACAGCCTGAAGGGAGCCAGTGCACCAGGGATAGCTGGAGGGAGTCCGGGAAAAAGACTAGACCTGCCTGAGAGGCAAGACACCATTGTTTCAGGGTTCACGGAGGAGAAGGGATTCAGAGCACCACCTAAACAATTCCAGAGATGGACGTGAGCCGTAGCTATCAGCACGGACACAAGAGATAGGCATGAAATGCTAAGGCTGCTGCTGCAGCCACCAAGAAGCCTGTGTGCAAGCATAGGTCACTATCCACACCTCCCCTCCCAGGAGCCTGTGCAGCCTGCCACTGCCAGGGTCCCGTGATCCAGGGACAACTCCCTGGGAGAACACACGGCACACCTCAGGCTGTTGCAATGTCACAACGGTCTCTGACAATGTAGGTTAGCCCCACATTCCTTACCCTCTCTCCGCCTGGATTGAGTGAGCTAGAGCCCCTAATCAGCTGCTCCTTTAACCCGGTCCTGTCTGAGCAATGAACAGATGCCCTCAGGCGACCTACATGCAGAGGCAGGGCCAAATCCAAAGGTGAACCCCAGGAGCTGTGCGAACAAAGAACAGAAAGGGAAATTTCTCCCAGCAGCCTCAGGAGCAGTGGATTAAATCTCCACAATGAACTTTATGTACCCTGCATCTGTGGAACACCTGCATAGACAAGGAATCATCCAAAAATTGAAGTGGTGGACTTTGGGAGCAACGATATGTATATATTTTTCCTTTTTCTCTTTTTGTGAGTGTGTATGTGTATGCTTCTTTTTGTGATTTTGTCTGTATGGCTTTGCTTTTACCATTTGTCTTAGGATTCTGTCTTTCCTTTTTTTTTTTGGATAGTTTTTAGCACTTGTTATCATTGGTAGATTTGTTTTTTAGTTTGGTTGTACTCTTCTTACTTTCTTTTTTTTTATTACTTTTTAATTTTCAATAATTATTTTTTAATTTTATTATAATTATTTTATTTTACTTTACTTTTTTCTTTCTTTCTTTCTTTCTTTCCTTCTCCCTTTTCCTCTGAGCTTGTGGCTGACAGGACCTTGGTGCTCCGGCCGAGTGTCAGGACTGTGCCTCTGAGGTGGTAGAGCTGAGTTCAGGACACTGGTCCACCAGAGACCTTCTGGCTCCATGTAATATTAAATGGCAAAAGCTCTCCCAGAGATCTCCATCTCAATGCTAAGACACAGCTCCACTCAACAACCAGCAAGTTACAGTGCTGGACACCCTATGGGTAACAACTAGCAAGACAGGAACACAACCTCACCCATTAGCAGAGAGGCAGCCTAAAATCATAATAAGGTCAGAGATACCCCAAAACACACCACCGGGCATGGACCTGCCCACCATAAAGACAAGATCCAGCCTCATCCACCAGGACACAGGCACTAGTCCCCTCCACCAAGAAGCCTACACAGCCTACTGAACCAACCTTAGCCACTGGGGGCAGACACCAAAAACAACAGGAACTACGAAACTGCAGCCTACAAAAAGGAAACCCAAACACAGTAAGTTAAGCAAAATGAGAAGATGGAGAAATACACAGCAGATGAAGATGCAAGGTAAAAATTCACCAGACCAAATAAATGAACTGGAAATAGGCAGTATACCTGAAAAAGAATTCAGAGTAATAATGGTAAAGATGATCCAAAATCTTGGAAATAGGATGGAGAAAATACAAGAAACATTTAACAAGGACCTAGAAGAACTAAAGAGCAAACAAACAATGATGAACAACACAATATATAAAATTAAAAATTCTCTAGAAGGAATCAATAGCAGAGTAAATGAGGCAGAAGAATGGATAAGTGACCTGGAAGATAAAATAGTGGAAGTAACTACTGTAAAGCAGAACAAAGAAAAAAGAATGAAAAGAATTGAGGACAGTCTCAGAGATTTCTGGGACAATATTAAACACACCAACATTCGGATTATAGGGGTCTCAGAAGAAGGAGAGAAAAAGAAAGGGACTGAGAAAATATTTGAAGAGATTATAGTTGAAAACTTACCTCATATGGGAAAGGAAATAGTTAATCAAGTCCAGGAAGTGCAGAGAGTCCCATACAGGATAAATCCAAGGAGAAATACACAAGACACATATTAATCAAACTATCAAAAATTAAATACAAAGAAAAAATATTAAAAGCAGCAAGGGAAAAACACCAAATAACATACAAGGGAATCCCCATAAGGTTAACAGCTGATCTTTCAGCAGAAACTCTGCAAGACAGAAGGGACTGGCAGGACATATTTAAAGTGATGAAGGAAAAAAACCTACAACCAAGATTACTCTACCCATCAAGGATCTCATTCAGATTCAATGGAGAAATTAAAACCTTTACAGACAAGCAAAAGCTAAGAGAATTCAGCACCACCAAACCAGTTTTACAACAAATGCTAAAGGAACTTCTCTAGGCAGGAAACACAAGAGAAGGAAAAGACGTACAATAACAAATCTAAAACAATTAAGAAAATGATAATAAGAATTTACATATCGATAATTACCTTAAACATGAATGGATTAAATGCTTCAACAAAAAGACCCAGGCTTGCTGAATGGATACAAAAACAAGACCCATATGCTGTCTACCAGAGACCCACATTAAACCTAGGGACACATACAGACTGAAAGTGAGGGGATGGAGAAAGATATTCCATGCAAATGGAAATCAAAAGAATGCTGGTGTAGCAATTCTCATATCACTCAAAAAAGACGTTAAAAGAAAGACTATTACAAGAGACAAAGAAGGACACTACATAACGATAAAGGGATCAATCCTAGAAGAAGATATAACAATTGTAAATAATTATGCACCCAACATAGGAGCACCTCAATACATAAGGCAAATGCTAACAGCCATAAAAGGGGAAATCGACAGTAACACAATCAGAGTAGGAGACTTTAACACCCCACTTTCACCAATGGACAGATGATCCAAAATGAAAATAAATAAGGAAACACGGGCTTTAAATGATACATTAAAAAAGATGGACTTAATTGATATTTGTAAGACAATCCATCCAAAAACAACAGAATACACTTTCTTCTCAAGTTCTCATGGAACATTCTACAGGATAGATCATACATTGGGTCACAAATCAAGCCTTGGTAAATTTAAGAAAATTGAAATCGTATCAAGTATCTTTTCTGACCACAACTCTATGAGACTAAATACCAATTGCAGGAAAAAAATCTGTGAAAAATGCAAACACATGGAGGCTAAACAATACACTACTTAATAACCAAGAGATCACTGAAGAAATCAGAGGAAATCGAAAATTACCTAGAAAAAAATGACAATGAAAACACGATAACCCAAAACCTATGGGATGCAGCAAAAGAAGTTCAAAGAGGGAAATTTACAGCAATACAAGCCTACATGAAGAAACAAGAAATATCTGAAATAAACAATCTAAACTTACACCTAAAGCAATTGGAGAAAGAAGAACAAAAACACGCCAAAGTTAGCAGAAGGAAAGAAATCATAAATATCAGATCAGAAATAAGTGAAAAAGAAATGAAGGAAAAAATTGCAAACATCAATAAAACTAAAAGCTGGTTCTTTGAGAAGATAAATAAAATTGATAAGCCATTAGCCAGACACATCAAGAAGAAAAGGGAGAAGACTCAAATCAGTAGAATTAGAAAGGTAAAAGGAGAAGTAACAACTGACATTGCAGAAATACAAAGGATCATGAGAGATCACTACAAGCAACTCTATGCCAATAAAATGGAAAACCTGGAAGAAATGGACACATATTTAGAAAAGCACCACCTTCCGAGACCAAACCATGAAGAAATAGAAAATATAAACAGACCGAGCACAAGCACTTAAATTGAGACTGTGATTAAAAATCTTCCAACAAACCAAAGCCCCGGACCAGCTGGCTTCACAGGCGAATTCTATCAAACATTTAGAGAAGAGCTAACACCTATCCTTCTCCAACTCTTCCAAAATATACCAGAGGGAGGAACACTCCCAAACTCATTCTACGAGGCCACCATCACCCTGATACCAAAACCAGACAAGGATGTCACAAAGAAAGAAAACTACATGCCAATATCACTGATGAACAAAGATGCAAAAATCCTCAACTAATTACTAGCAAACTGAATCCAGCAGCACATTAAAAGGATCATACACCATGTTCAATTGGAGTTTATCCCAGGAATGCAAGTATTCTTCAGTATAAACAGATCAATCAATGTGATACACCATATTAAAAAATTGAAGGTTAAAAACTGTATGAGCATTGCAATAGATGCAGAAAAAGTTTTAAACAAAATTCAAAACCCATTTATGATAAAAAAAAAAAAACTCTAGAAATTAGGCATAGAGGGAACTTTCCTCAACATAATAAAGACCATATATGACAAACCCACAGCCAACATCATTCTGAATGGTGAAAAACTGAAACAATTTCCTCTAAGATCTGGAATAAGACAAGGTTGCCCACTCTCACCACTATCATTTAACATAGTTTTGGAACTTTTAGCCACATCAATCAGAGAAGAAAAAGGAAGTAAATGAAAACAAATCAGAAAAGAAGAAGTAAAACTGTCACTGTTTGCAAGATGACATGATACTATACATAGAGAATCCTAAAGATGCTACCAGAAAACTACTAGAGCTAATCAATGAATTTGGTAAAGTAGCAGGATACAAAATTACTGCACAGAAATCTCTTGCATCCCTATAAACTAGTGATGAAAAAGCTGAAAGAGAAATTAAGGAAACACTCCCATTTACCATTGCAACAAAAAGAATAAAATACCTAGGAATAAACATACCTGAGGAGACAAAAGACCTGTATGCAGAAAACTATAAGACACTGATGAAAGAAATTAAAGATGATACAAGCAGATGGAGAGATATACCATGTTCTTGGATTGGAAGAATCAACACTGTGAAAATGACTATACTACCCAAAGCAATCTACAGATTCAATGCAATCCCTATCAAAGTACCAATGGCATTTTTCACAGAACTAGAACAAAAAAATTCACAATTTGTATAGAAACACAAGAGACCCTGTGTAGGCACAGCAATGTTGAGAAAGAAAAACAGAGCTGGAGGAATCAGGCTCCTGGACTTCAGACTATACTACAAAGCTGCAGTTATCAAGACAGTATGGTACTGGCACAAAAACCAAAATATAGAGCAATGGAACAGGATAGAAAGCCCAGAGATAAACCCATGCACATATGGTCACTTTATTTTTGATAAAGCAGGCAAGAATATACAATGGAGAAAAGGCAACCTCTTCAATAAGTGGTGCTGGGAAATCTGGACAGCTCCTTGTAAAAGAATTT
Source organism: Globicephala melas (assembly GCF_963455315.2). NCBI lineage: Eukaryota > Metazoa > Chordata > Mammalia > Artiodactyla > Delphinidae > Globicephala > Globicephala melas. Next base: position 21,320,457 of record NC_083335.1, on the reverse strand, counting down.
AATTAGAGCACTTCCTAACACCATACACAAAATAAACTCAAAATGGATTAAAGACATAAATATAAGCCCAGACACTATTAAACTCTTAGAGGAAAACAGAGGCAGAACACTCTATGACATAAAGCACAGCCAGATCCTTTTTGACCCACCTCCTAGAGAAATGGAAATAAAAACAAAAATAAACAAATGGGACCTAATGAAACTTAAAAACATTTACACAGCAAAGGAAACCTAAACAAGATCAAAAGACAACCCTCAGAATGGGAGAAAATATTTGCAAGTGAACCAACTGACAAAGGATTAATCTCCAAAATTTACAAGTAGCTCATGCAGCTCAATATCCAAAAAACAAACAACCCAATCCAAAAATGGGCAGAAGACCTAAATAGACATTTCTCCAAAGAAGATATACAGTTTGTCAACAAACACATGAAAGAATGCTTAACATCAGTAATCATTAGAGAAATGCAAATCAAAACTACAATGAGATATCACCTCACACCATTCAGAATGGCTATCATCAAAACATCTACAAACAGTAAATGCAGGAGAGGGTGTGGAGAAAAGGGAACCCATTGTTGGTGGGAAGGTAAATTGATACAGTCACTATGGAGAACAGTATGGAGGTTCCTTAAAAAAGTAAAAATATAACTACCATATGACCCTGCAATCCCACTCCTAGGCATATACCCTGAGAAAACCATAATTCAAAAAGGGTCATGTATCACAATGTTCATTGCAGCTCTATTTACGATAGCCAGGATATAGAAGTAACCTAAGTGTCCATTGACAGATGAATGGATGGAGAAGAAGTGGCACATATATACAATGGAATATTACTCAGCCATAAAAAGAAACGAAATTGAGTTATTTGTAGTGAGGTGGATGGACCTAGAGACTCATACAGAGTGAAGTAAGTCAGAAAGAGAAAAACAAACACCGTGTGCTAACACATATATATGGAATCTAAAAAAAATATGGTTATGAAGAACCTAGGGGCAGGACAGGAATAAAGCTGCAGACGTAGATAATGGACTTGAGGACATGGAGAGGGGAAAGGGTAAGCTGAGACAAAGTTAGAGAGTGATATGGACGGATATACACTACCAAACGTAAAATAGATAGCTAGTAGGAAGCAGCGCATAGCACAGGGAGATCAGCTCAGTGCTTTGTGACCACCTAGAGGTGTGGAAAAGGGAGGGTGGGAGGGAGGGAGACACAAGAGGGAAGAGATATGGGGATATATGTATATGTATAACTGATTCACTTTGTTATAAAGCAGAAACTAACACACCATTGTAAAGCAATTATACTCCAATAAAGATGTTAAAAAAATAAATAAATAAAGTGAATTGCAAGCCATTGTTAGCACTGAAGAGAGAAAAGACATTGGCTACTTTCGTAGCAGTTGAAAAGCTCCCAGTGGTCCTACATAGCTCTGAGCACAAGCCATGCAGCAACTGGACATTCCGTATGTAATGTCAGCTGAAGCTCCCTAGAGAGCATTTGAGTCTCAGTACGGAACCTTCAGTCCAAAATAATCCGACCAGTTAAAAATACATAAAACAGAGCCCCAAAAAAAGAAAAAAAAGAGAGAGAGAAGAAAGAAAAGAAAACAACCAAACAAAAAATTACCCAGAGTCATATAAAAATGAGGTGGCTATACAGAGTAAAAACAGAGGGAAAATATGATTTTGAAGCCAGGCTTTGGTAACAATTTTCTATATTGCTTTAGCCAATAGCCAAAGGTGAATAAAAGGTCTATGACTGTTATCTAAGTTAATTCCACTGGAAAAACAATTCCTTCTTAATTTCTATGACCCTGAGGCAGGGGTTTCAGCTTGTTTTAGCCTCTAATGGTCTGGATATTGCTTTAGATCTCTGAGACATTTTTTGTTTTGTTTTAAAGTGTTATTGTTTAGTAAAATCATGTTATTTGTAAAATGAAATCAAGCAATATAGGAAGATAAGTTATGAAAATAAAAATCCCTTGAAATTCTAACTGTAGTAGCTTTTAGGAATGGATTTCACGTGACAGCATGTTTTGTTTTCCTATTCAAATCTCCTTCATCCTTCAAAGTAGGGCTGTGGTTCTACCTCTTCTGAGAAACCCTCTGTGATTAGATTGCTTACCTCTCACCTGTCTTTGCTTTTGATTAAGCTCTAAAAAATAATGGAAACATTCTTCAGTTAGACATTCATTAGATATAATTTATTTTTATTTTCCCTAAAAGAATGTAAGCTGCTCAAGTCAGAACATATTTTTACCTCATTTACAATATCTTATGTAGTAGTGATAATGCAGGAGACATTCAATAAGTCAATAATTTTTTACTTGTTTTGTACTACTCTTTTCTGTCACCGGGTTGACGTGCCTCGTAACAAAATAGCTTCAACCGAGGAGGTCAGCGGAAGACCCAGGCCAGCAATCTTGGTCCCTCGATAGTAAGCAAAGAATTGCAAATCATCCCCTTTAAGTGTAAGCACAAAGCAAAAATTTATTGAAACAAAGATACACTCTCAGAGAGGGGGAGAGAGAGAGAGAGAGAGAGAGAGAGGTATCAGGCTGTTTCTGTGAATCAAAAGCCACATTCTTATACAGGCTTAAGGGCACTTTTTTTTTTTTTTGAATAAAAAAATATAATTTTTTATTTAAATTGTATCTTCTAAGGACAATGTGGTAGCTGCTAGCTGCAGGTGGCTATTTAAATAAAATAAAAATTTTAGTTCCTCAGTCATATTAGCCACATTTCAAGTGGATAATCATCTCATATGGCTAATGGTTAAGATATTGTCAGTACAAATATAGGACATTTCTCTCATTTCAGAAAATTCTATTATACAGTACGGTTCTAGAGAGTGCTACCTGCATCTTTATTAGGGTCTACCTTAAATTATTATTGTTATTATTATTTTACATCTTTATTGGAGTATAATTGCTTTACAACGGTGTGTTAGTTTCTGCTTTATAACAAAGTGAATCAGTTATACATATACATATGTTCCCATATCTCTTCCCTCTTGCGTCTCCCTCCCTCCCACCCTCCCTATCCCACCCCTCTAGGTGGTCACAAAGCACCGAGCTGATCTCCCTGTGCTATGCAGCTGCTTCCCACTAGCTATCTATTTTACGTTTAGTAGTGTATATATGTCCATGCCACTCTCTCGCTTTGTCACAGCTTACCCTTCCCCCTCCCCATATCCTCAAGTCCATTCTCTAGTAGATCTGTGTCTTTATTCCCGTCTTACCCCTCAGTTCTTCATGACATTTTTTTTCTTAGATTCCATGTATATGAGTTAGCATATGGTATTTGTCTTTCTCTTTCTGACCTACTTCACTCTGTATGACAGACTCTAGGTCCATCTACCTCACTACAAATAACTCAATTTCATTTCTTTTTATGGCTGAGTAGTATTCCATTGTATATATATGCCACATCTTCTTTATCCATTCATCCAATGATGGACATTAGGTTGCTTCCATCTCCTGGCTATTGTAAATAGAGCTGCAATGAACATTTTGGTACATGACTCTTTTTGAATTATGGTTTTCTCAGGGTATATGCCCAGTAGTGGGATTGCTGGGTTCATATGGTAGTTCTATTTTTAGTTTTTTAAGGAACCTCCATACTGTTCTCCATAGTGGCTGTACCAATTCACATTCCCAGCAGCAGTGCAAGAGTGTTCCCTTTTCTCCACACCCTCTCCAGCATTTGTTTCTCAATTTTTGATAATGGCCATTCTGACTGTTGTGAGGTGATATCTCATTGTAGTTTTGATTTTCATTTCTCTAATGATTAATGATGTTGAGCATTCTTTCATGTGTTTGTTGGCAGTCTGTATATCTTCTTTGGAGAAGTGTCTATTTAGGTCTTCTGCCCATTTTTGGATTGGGTTTTTTGTTGTTGTTGTTATTGAGCTGCATGAGCTGCTTGTAAATTTTGGAGATTAATCTTTTGTCAGTTGCTTCATTTGCAAATATTTTCTCACCATAAACAAGACCCAAAGAAACCCTCCGAAAGGGCACTTATTTGTGTGTGTGTGTGTGTGTGTGTGTGTGCACGTTTGTGTACAAGTTTTTATTTGAACACCTACATACAGTTCTTTGGGTATACTTGTAAGAGTTGAAAATGCTGGGCCATATGGTAATTTTATTTTAAGCTTATTTAGGAACCATCAAACTGTTTTTCACAGTGGCCACATCATTTTACATTCCCAGCAACAATTTCTAAGGGTTCCAATTTCTCGACATTCACCAACACTCTTTTTGGAGTGACAGGGGATCATTATTTGATTGACACTCCTGAGCTTTGGAACAAGTTTACTGCGGCACATGCTTTCACCCTTGACTCGCTAACAAATGCCCACTGAGGGGGCTGTGGGGAAAAACCACATGTAGATTTTATTTTTTTATATTTTATTTATTTTTTTATACAGCAGGTTCTTATTAGTTATCTATTTTATACATATAAGTGTATATGTGTCAATTCCAATCTCCCAAATCATCACACACACACACCCTGTCACTTTCACCCCTTTGTGTCCATAGGTTTGTTCTCTACATCTGTGTCTCTATTTCTGCCCTGCAAACTGGTTCATCTGTACCATTTTTCTGGATTCCACATATATGCGTTAATATACGATATTTGTTCTTCTCTTTCTGACTTACTTCACTCTGTATGGCAGTCTCTAGATCCATCCATGTCTCAACAAATGACCCAATTTCATTCCTTTTTATGGCTGAGTAATATTACATTGTATATATGTACCACAACTTCTTTATCCATTCGTCTGTCAATGGGCATTTAGGTTGCTTCCATGACCTGGCTATTGTAAATAGTGCTGTATTACACTATATAACACAACATGTATTACTTGACCATAGGTGCGTGGGTTTACCTCTGGGCTTTCTATCCTGTTCCATTGATCTATATTTCTGTTTTTGTGCCAGTACCATATCGTGTTGAATACTGTAGCTTTGTAGTATAGTCTGAAGTCAGGGAGTCTGATTCCTCCATCTCTGTGTTTTTCCCTCAAGACTGCTTTGGCTATTCGGGGTCATTTGTGTCTCCATACAAATTTTAATGTTTTTTGTTGTAGTTCTGTAAAAAATGCCATTGGTAATTTGATAGGGATTGCATTGAATCTGTAGATCGCTTTGGGTAATAGAGTCATTTTCACAATAATGATTCTTGAAATCCAAGAACATGGTATATCTCTCCATCTGTTTGTATAATCTTTAATTTCTTTCAGCAGTGTCTTATAGTTTTCTGCATACAGGTCTTTTGTCTCCCTAGGTAGGTTTATTCCTAGGTATTTTATTCTTTTTGTTGCAATGGTAAATGGGAGTGTTTCCTTACTTTCACTTTCAGATTTTTCATCATTAGTGTATAGGAATGCAAGAGATTTCTGTGCATTAATTTTGTATCCTGCAACTTTACCAAGTTCATTGATTAGCTCTAGTAGTTTTCTGGTGACTACTTTAGGATTCTGTATATAAAGTATCCTGTCATATGCAAACAGTGACAGGTTTACTTCTTCTTTTCCAATTTGTATTCCTTTTATTTCTTTTTCTTCTCTGATTGCCATGGCTAGGACTTCCAAAACTATGTGGAATAATAGTGGGGAGAATGGACATCCTTGTCTTGTTCCTGGTCTTAGAGGAAATGCTTTCATTTTTTCACCATTCAGAATGATGTTTGCCGTGGGTTTGTCATATATGGCCTTTATTATGTTGAGGTAAGTTCCCTCTATGGTGACTTTCTGGAGAATTTTTATCATAAATGGGTGTTGAATTTTGTCAAAATCTTTTTCGGCATCTATTGATATAATCATACGGTTTTTCTGCTTCAATTTATTAATATGGAATATCACATTGATTGATTTGCGTATATTGAAGAATCCTGGCATCTCTGGGATAAATCCCACTTGATTATGGTGTATGATCCTTTTAATGTGTTGTTGGATTCTGTTTGCTAGTATTTTGTTGAGGATTTTTGTATCTATATACATCAGTGGTATTGTTCTGTAATTTTCTTTTTTTGTAGTATCTTTGATTTTGGTATCAGGGTGATGGTGGCCTCATAGAATGAGTCTGGGAGTGTTCCTTCCTCTGCAATTTTTTGGAAGCGTTTGAGAAAGATGGGTGGTAGCTCTTCTCTAAATGTTTGATAGACTTCACCTGTGTAGCCAGCTGGTCCTGGACTTTTGTTTGTTGGAAGATTTTTAATCATAGTTTCATTACTTGTGATTGGCCTGTTCATATTCTTTATTTCTTCCTGGTTCTGTCTTAGAAGGTTATACCTTTCTAAGAATTTGTCCATTTCTTCCAGGTTTTCCATTTTATTGGCATAGTGTTGCTTGTAGTAGTCTCTTTGGATGCTTTGTATTTCTGCGTGTCTGTTGTAACTTCTCCTTTTTCATTTCTAATTTTATTGATTTGAGTCCTCTCCCTCTGTTTCTTGATGAGTCTGACAAATGGTTTATCAATTTCGTATATCTTCTCAAAGAACCAGCTTTTAGTTTTATTGATCTTTGTTATTGTTTTCTTTGTTTCTATTTCATTTATTTCTGCTCTGATCTTTATGATTTCTTTCCTTCTGCTAACTTTGGGTTTTGTTTGTTCTTCTTTCTCTAGTTCCTTTATGTGTAAGGTTAGACAGTTTATCTGAGATTCTTCATGTTTCTTGAGGTAGGCTTGTATTGCTATAAACTTCCCTCTTAGAACTGCTTTTTCTGCACCCCCTGGGTTTTGGATCATCGTGTTTTCATTGTAATTTGTCTCTAGGTATTTTTTGATTTCCTGTTTGATTTCTTCAGTGATCTCTTGGTTATTTAGTAGCATATTGTTTAGCCTCCATGTGTTTGTGTTTTTTATGGGTTTTTTTTTCCTGTAATTGATTTCTAATCTCATAGCGTTGTGGTCAGTAAAGAGGTTTGATATGATTTCAGTTTTTTTAAATTTACTGAGGCTTGATTTGCGACCTAAGATGTGATCTATCCTGGAGAATGTTCCATGCACACTTGAGAACAAAGTGTAATCAGCTGTTTTTGAAGCAAATGTTCTATAAATATCAATTAAATCTATCTGGTCTATTGTGTCATTTAACACTTGTGTTTCCTTATTAATTTTCTGTTTGGATCATCTGTTGATTGGTGTAAGTGAGGTGATAAAGTCTCCCACTATTATAGTTTTGCCCTTGATTTCCTCTTTTATAGCTGTTAGCAGTTGCCTTATGTATTGAGGTGCTCCTATGTTGGGTGCATATATATTTATAATTGTTTTATCTTCTTCTTGGATTGATCCCTTGATCATTATACAGCATCCTTCCTTGTCTCTTGTAACATTCTTTATTTTAAAGTCTATTTTATCTGATATGACTATTGCTACTCCAGTTTTCTTTTGATTTCTATTTGCAAGGAATATCTTTTTCCATCCCCTCACTTTCAGTCTGTATGTGTCCCTAGGTCTGAAGTGGGTCTCCTGTAGACAGCATATATGTGTCTTGTTTTTGTATCCATTCAGCAAGCCTGTGTCTTTTTGTTGAAGCATTTAATCCATTTACATTTAAGGTAATTATCCATATGTATGCTCCTATTACCATTTTCTTAATTGTTATGGGTTTGTTTTTATAGGTCCTTTTCTTCTCTTGTGTTTCCCACTTAGTGTAGTTCCTTTAGCATTTGTTGTAGAGCTGGTTTTGTGGTCTGGAATTCTCTTAGCTTTTGCTTGTCTGTAAAGCTTTTGATTGCCCCATCAAATCTGAAAGTGATCCTTGATGGATAATCTTTGTTGTAGGTTCTTCCCTATCATCACTTTAAATATGTCATGCCACTCCCTTCTTGTTTGTAGAGTTTCTGCTGAGAAATCATCAGTTAACCTTATGGGAGTTCCCTTGTATGTTATTTGTCATTTTTCCCTTGCTGCTTTCAGTAATTTTTCTTTTTTTAAATTTTTTGCCAGTTTGATTACTATGTGTCTTGGCATGTTTCTCCTTGGGTTTATCCTATATGGAACTCTCTGCACTTCCTGGACTTGGGTGGCTATTTCCTTTCCCATGTTAGGGAAGTTTTCGACTATAATCTGTTCAAATATTTTCTCAGGTCTTTTCTCTCTCCCTTCTCCTTCTGGGACCCCTATAATGAGAATGTTGTTGTGTTTAATGCTGTCCCAGTGGTCTCTTAGGCTGTCTTCATTTCTTTTCATTCTTTTTTCTTTATTCTGTTCCGCAGCTCTGAATTCCACCATTCTGTCTTCCAGGTCACTTATCCTTTCTTCTGCCTCAGTTATTCTGCTATTGATTCCTTCTAGTGTATTTTTCATGTCAGTTATTGTATTGTTCATCTCTCTTTATTTGTTCTTTAATTCTTCTAGGTGTTTGTTCTTTAATTCTTCTAGGTCTTTTTTAAACATTTCTTGCATCTTCTCTTCTTTGCCTCCATTCTTTTTCTGAGGTCCTGGATCATCTTCACTATCATTATTCTGAATTCTTTTTCTGGAAGGTTGCCTATGTCCACTTCATTTAGTTGTTTTTCTAGGGTTTTATCTTGTTCCTTCATCTGGTACATAATTGTCTGCCTTTTCATTTTGTCTATCTTGCTGTGAATGTGGTTTTCATTCTACAGGCTGAAGAATTGTAGTTCTCCTTGCTTCTGCTGTCTGCCCTCTGCTGGAAGAGGCTATCTAAGAGGCTTGTGCAAGTTTCCTTATGGGAGGGACCGGTGGTAGGTAGAGCTGGCTGTTGCTGTGGTGGGAAGAGCTCAGTAAAACTTTAATCCACTTGTCTGTTGATAGGTTGGGCTGTGTTCCCTCCCTGTTGGTTGTTTGGCCTGAGGCCACCCAGCACTGGAGCCTACCCGGCTCTTTGGTTGGCCTAATTGCAGACCCTGGGAGGGCCCACGCCAAGGAGGACCTCCCAGAACTTCTGCTGCCAGTGTCCTCATCCCCGTGGTGAGCCACAGCCACCCCCCTCCTCTGCAGGAGACCCTCCAACACCAGGCAGTAGGTCTGGTTCAGTCTCCTGTGGGGTCACTGCTCCTTCCTCTGTGTCCCAATACACACACTACTTTGTGTGTATCCTCCAAGAGTGGAGTGTCTGTTTTCTCCAGTCCTGTCAAAGTCCTGCAATCAAATCCCACTAGCCTTCAAAGACTGATTCTCTAGGAATTCCTCCTCCTGTTGCCGGACCCCCAGGTTGGGAAGCCTGACATGGGGCTCAGAACTTTCACTCCAGTGGGTGGACTTCTGTCATATAAGTGTTCTCCAGTTTGTGAGTCACCCACCCAGCAGTTATGGGATTTGATTTTATTGTGATTGCGCCCCTCCTACCATCTCTTTGTGGCTTCTCCTTTGTCTTTGGATATAGGGTATCATTTTTGGTGAGTTCCAGTGTCTTCCTGTAGATGATTGTTCAGCAGTTAGTTGTGATTCCGGTGCTCTCGCAAGAGGGAGTGAGAACACATCCTTCTCCATGTAGATTTTATTATAATTGTCATATAATGAGTTTGTGTTTACTATAGGTTATACGCCTCTCTATTCTGGGCATGTGCATCCCGGGGAGGTTCCCTCGTGTTACTGTGCCCCTCTTTATCAGGATATGCTGCCCACTACACGACCATAGTTTCTCCTGTTCTGGGTGGGGTCAGGGGAGAGTCCCCAGATGGTTGGGTGTAACTTGACTTCTCTTTCTTGCCTTTCTCACCACTGTCACCTCCTTGCTGCTAATGTCTGACTAACTACCTAACATTTCTACCTTAAGAATTTATAAGAGGAGGCAAAAAAATAGGAATCTGAATATTTTAATCAGGTTTGAGATTTCCTTGAGATTTGGTAGCAACTTCATCAGTTTACATTAACTGATGCACATTTTAAAACTATGTTTGGTTAAATAGGACAGAAGTCCTAAAACTTTTTGGTCTAGGACCACTTCACACTCTTAAAAATTATTCAGGACTCCAAAGAGTTTTTGTTTGGGTGGGTTATATCTATCAATAATTACCATATTAGAAATTAAAACTGAAAAAGTTTTAAAACACAGGATATAGAACCACAGGTTTCATTAATCTCAAAGCAATGATATCACATATCAAGCAGCCTCTGGAAAACTCCACTGTACACTAGTGAGAGAATGAGAGTGAAAAAAGCAAATAATGCCTTCATACAATGATGAAAATATTTTGACCTTGTAGACTTTTGGAAAGGACCTTGGGGACCCGAGTTTTCCCCAGACCACACTCAGAATTGCTGCTCCAGATGAACTAAACTCAACACATCTGTTTGAAACTAATCATGGTATTTGGAGGTTTATGAAACAAAAGGAACTGAAGGCATGGGGTATGGTCAAAAAGGTTTTATATTCTAGTGCTACTGTAGTCAGTTGGTTAGACCTAGAGAATAAGAGTATCCACTTGAAGGCTGGATTCTTCCTCAGAAAGCTAGGCTTCAAGGTTAAAAGACCATCTAGTCGGTATTTCTCTATTGTGATCCAAACAACCCCACATCAGAATCATTAAGGATTTAAACTGCATATAACTGTATTTCACTACAGATCAGCTAAATCAGAATCTTAGAGGTGGAGCCTGCGAACCTGCTATTTTAATAAAATCCCCAGATCCTCCAATTTCAGCTTTTAGAGAAATGAATTGATAAATGTGTTTATTTAGGGGAAGAGTTCATCAGAAGAAAAGATCAGACTCTGGAGGGCCAGGCAATGGGAAAGTGTCTCTTCTAAGATTACTAGAAGATAATGGAGGAATCTCACTCAGGCATTAAAGTTTCAACAGCTCTATAGTACTATCTGAAACAAAGTGATGAGCCCTTCCAGAGGCACTGGGTCATTCTGCATACGGCCAAACCAGAGCAAGTGGAGATATGGGCTATTGCATATTTCAGGTGACCTATGAACTTATTTATATCTGTGGTTCCTATTTTTTCTCTAAAGTAGCAAATCATTCAGAGAATCTATAAATCAAATCTGCACTATCAGGAAACCAAGCAACCTTCTTGTTTTTGTTTTTTTTTAAAGGCTTTTCATTCTAATCATCACAGGGGTTTTCAGTGATTCCTGCTGTGCAACACAAGATTCTGAAATCCAATTAAATATATAGTCAAATACAAAAAGGCAGACTCTTTATTCTAACACAGCTACCACATTAAAAACAACAATGGGTGAGATTTATGTAGCACCAATTGAAACGTTTAAAGCATTTTACACCATGGGTTTTTTTTTAATACTGTGGTTAATCCTCCCCACTTTAATGATTCAGGAAATGAAGAACGGCCTTACAGGTAGGCGAAATAGGGTGGCTACCTATGATAGGTGGCTACAGTGATATTTAAAATGTGTTGTGTCCCCAAATCTTCTTGCCCCTGAAATATAACCCATGGTTTTATTAACCTAACATATGTACAGTGACTTACAGATTGCAAAGTGATTTCATATAATTATCATATTTAATTTCCTCAACAGCCCTGAAATAGGTAAGAGGCATCATCATCCCCATTTTACATAGAAGAAAACTGAGTCAACTATGCACAAGGAAAGGGATTATATTTTAATCACCTAGTTTGTAACAGTCACTTTTCACACACGCTTTAATATAATTCTCTCTATAATCCTACTTCACAAATGAGGAGAATGAGGTTCAGAGAAGTTAAGCAACCTGCCCAAGGTCACAAAGCCTGTAACTAGTAAAGCTGAGATTTGAACCCAGGTCTGTGTTCCTCTGATTCCAGAACCAAAGCCCTTCAAAAGTTGGCACATATGATTCATTTTTAATAAAGCTTGATAAAATGTTTTCAGCATGAATTTACACTTTCTTAATTATAAGCAAGAAGAAACTAATCTAAAATAGTTTTTGTTTTTTAAACATAGTGCTCAAGAAATTAAGTATGCCTTCAATTCCCTTGCATGTGTGTGTGTGTGTGTGTGTGTGTGTGTGTGTTTAATTGTTATAAACTTATGGTGTAATGGGTTACTGTAAAACAACTTTTTTCATTAACTTTCCTCATTTTACTTATTAGTCCATGTTTATATCTTAATTTATAATATATATCAATGTGAACATAAAATACATTAATTTTATTTTTTAATTAATGTGTTTTCCTAATTCAGAAAGGTATTCTCCAGAGTTATCATTAATAGCTCACTTGGACAACTCAACTATCCCCACCCCCACTTCACCCAACACACACACACAATTAACTCTATGTTCTCCCACTTGCTCCAATACTGGAAGATGGATGAGCTAACCATGATTATAAGCTCAGTCCCACCTTAGTGACATAGAAATAGTCTGAGCAACCCTATACCTGCAGTTCAAAAACTCAAAATCAATTTAATTTTAATACTGGTCATACTGAGCACATATTAAAATTAATTCATTAGTAATGATCACTCAGTGCTGTCCTATGACTAAGTTCTTTTCTCGTCACCAACCCTATTCGCTCCATGAGAGGACTTTTAGTCCTCATCCTCTTGCTGGACTGCCACCAAATGCCTAATCTTCAGTCACTTGCTACTCCTGCATGGGCAAGCTTTCTGAGATGCAATGCAGTTTGTATGATTTCTTCACTGCAGAACTATATTAGGATGAGTGTCAGTGAGTACATGCATTAAATAAACTAAACTCGGATCTGGTACACATCTGGATTACATCTGGATCAGATGTTTTGATCTGAGCCACCTATGTGATTCACCTAGAACTATAGTCAGGAGGCCACGTGGTTGAATGAAAGAAATACGGGCTCTGGTGTCAGATTGTCTGTGTCTCAATATTGTCTGCTGTTTACTAGTTGTGGGACCTTGGAAAAAACTACTTAAACTTCTCCCTGTCTTTATCTTCATCTATAAAATAGATATAATAATAGTAACAGCCTTAAAAGTTTGCTGTGAATATTAAATGAGACGAAATGTATTAAATATCTGGCATAGAGTAAGTAGTAAAAAGAAAAATCTCAGTTTCCTTTTCCTTCTTCATTTTTCTCATCTGGCTTGCCCAGCTGTTACTTAATTTCTAGTTCTGACTCTCAGGAGATCAAGAAAAATTAGAGTGATCTGTTGAAAGAATTTCTGATAGCTTCTGATTTCTATAAGAAAATAATCTGTTTTGGAGTCATTGCCATAAATTACCTGTTTAAAACAATTTTTTTAAAGTCTGGAGCAAAGAACTTGAGAAAAGCAATAATAGTCTATTGATCTTCATACACATAGGTCCAACAGTGAGGCATGTGTTGTTAGTTGCTTTTGCCAGTACGGGTAGTGAAATAACCACACTCTCACCTGTTCACCCTTGTCACTTACCACATAGTTTGCAGGACAGCTGGTGGCAGAGAGGACAGGAGTACTGCCTATAGTTGTGCAACTGAATATTTCTGTCTGGCCCATTCTGGGGTAGTACCATGCCTTAATTAATCTCATGCTTCTTAATACACTGAATTAAATAACAACACACCCTTAAAAATATCTGGTCTATCTTCTAGAGGTACTTTTAGACATCCTAAACTGAGAGCTTTCCACAGGCATAGCTACATTACATTTTGAAAGCGAGTTAATGGATGAGATCTTTTGACAACTGTCTCCCCAGAGATCAGCATGACAATCTCTTCATCACCTTCTTATTAGTCTGATGGAAAGAGAGAAAATCATCCTTATGTCTCTATCTCCTGGATTCTTTTTCCAGCAAAAAAGAAAGGACCTATTTTAAATGATACTTTGCCTGTACTTACGCATCTGCAAAATTTCTTTGAAAAACAACCAACAACATCATTTTGGCAGTACAACCACATTTTTAATGACCTTGTAATTGCTGGGCAAATGTAAGTATATCTCTTTGAATGGTTCTCACTTAGCATTTCAATAAAGTCCTCAAAACCTTTTGAGAGACATGAGAGTGATATCTGGAGCTGTGTCATGAAATTAGAGGCCATAGGTAATGAAAGGCATTTATAGCTTAGCTACTTTCACAGCTAAGCTACTTTTTGGCAAATCCTCAACTTCCATTACCCATTTTTTCCTCCCCAAAACAGTTATTCAAAGAAACAACAACAAAAACTATACACTTTATTACTTCATTTTCAGAGCTCAGTGGATAATTGAAGCAGCTAACAGCTTTGTGTCAAAAAGTAGGTTTTGAGATGATTCTAGTTTTATCTTTAACTATAAAATCGGAGTGCCCTCAAATATTCCCTGCTGGGTACAACTTTACTAGTTACCTGGCTGATCTGACTGTCTCTAGAGGGTCCAATTGGCTCTTTAACATTCTATTTCTGCCAAATATGAGCCCAGTTTGGATTAAAAATCTGAACGACAAAATTCCAAATTTTCCCCTTCATTCCTACCTCCATACCTGTTCTTTTTCTTCTTCTTTTTTTTTAAATTTATTTTTGGCTGCGTTGGGTCTTAATTGCAGCATGCAGGATCTTTGGTTTCGGCACATGGACTTCTCTAGTTGTGGAGCGCGGGCTCCAGAGCGCATGGGCTCTGTAGTTGCGGCACGTGGGCTTAGTTGACCCACAACATCTGGGATCTTAGTTCCCCAACCAGGGATTGAACCACATCCCCTGCATTGGAAGGCAGATTCTCAACCACTAGACCACCAGGGAAGTCCCCTCCATACCTGTTCTTGACATGGAATATTGCACCCACCCTTCAAAACACAACTCAAGCCCCAACTCCACATGAAATATTTCACAACTACTTTTGCCTAAAATTATAGCTTCTTCTTCTGAATTCCCATTGTGGAAAATGACAGCTAATAGTCTGTGTCTATTCTTTCTTACTGCATTCTTCTTTTATAGATGTTTTTCTCTCCCCCAGAAAGTTTGAATATTCCTTGAAGTCACTACCAGTTGCATATTTAACTTTTGTGGTATAATCCACACTAAACCAAATAGTGAATGCATGCAGTAGGTATTCAACAAACATTCATTGCACAAAAGCAAACAACTTGCAAGGCAAAATCTGAGCTAGAATCCATAAATTTATAATACCTATTATGGTTTTGGAAAATTCTAAGGTGCCATTGGCTTTGTCACTATGCCCAGCTATTTGCTGTCTATATTACATTTCACCCTCACGTAATCCAATTAAGGTGATACTTCACTAAATAGGCATTTCTAGCTAAAAACAACCAATTATTGCAATAATTCGATAGTCATAAAAGGATTTCCTGGGGAATCCTTGCCATTATTCAGAAAAAATGCAAGCTCTCAAATATAAACTATGCAAATACGACTTACCAACTATTAGCAGGTATTAACCCAAGTTTCATTATTCCCTCTGATATGGCAAGTGTTAAAAGGGCTTTAAGGCTCTACCACAATTATATTGCTAATAATAACTTTTCTTTTACATAAGGACAAGTAAATAATAAACTAAAGAAAAATGGAAACTGAAGCTTGAGAATCAAGATATTTCTTAACAGTGAGCCATGCTAGGCAAGGGAACAGATTCCTCTGGGAGAAGTTTTGGAAACATGCCGCTTTCATCTTTCAATGAGATAAAGAAAACTCGACAGTGTATAGACAGGGACAAGGCACCCTGGCAGGAAGATGTGGACTTAGAGACCCAAAAGGTCATTTCTATTATGAGTCTGTTGCTTCACAGCAGTGACCATTTCTTTGCATTAGTATCTTGTACCTACCCCCTGCACACACGCATGCCCACACACACACAGCTATATATATAGCTGTTGAAATGTTGAAATGTAACAGCATATTCTGATATTGGGAATAAAGAAAGTTATTTTAAGGTCTTTGAAGTCTAGTCTGAACAACACAAATCTTAGGTGAATTTAAGGAAGTGGGCCAAGTTTTTGGCTTTATCCTAGAGCAAGATTCGTAATCTTAGATCAGGGGATGGCCGTCGTAATTTCAGAGCCATTAATCTGTAGATCGTTGGCAGAAAATAAAAGCTGAGGAAGTATACTTGCTTAAGGTAGGGAGGGGGAAGAAATTTAAGCTGGAAGAACAGAAAGTGCCTTATGCAAAAAGTTACAAGGCAAAATCTGAGCTAATATTTGTAAATTGATGTTATCTGCTATGCCTTTTTATTTCCCCTCTCACTTGCAGGGAAGTTTCCCGAGCTCTATTCTGGGAAATATGTGTATATACAGACACACACACACACACACACACACATACACCATACTGAGCCAATAAACTAGAAGGTAGGATGAAGGGAAGAATTGCAAATTGGGCTAAAAAGTAAAAGCCAATATGATTCTTAGAGGGATTTTTTTTATAGTGCTATTCTTGTTTCATCTTCACAAGTGAGAATCAGATTGCAAAGCAATTTAACCCCCCAAACTCTGTTCTCCACCAAGTTAATAGTATGCACCCCCTAAACTGGAAGTTTAAATTACAAGATTAGGCATGGTACTCTGCTCAATGTTTGTAATTCCACCCTGGAAGAGGAGATTTGATAACTACCTTTTCTAAATAAAACTTCAGAAATAACTCTTAACAAAAGACCATGCCACCATGATTCTTCTAAATTTGTCTCGATGATTTGTCTTTCTAACTGGACTGCAACAGGGTTAATGTAGCGAATGCCTTTAAGTTCATCTGCTACTGTGCAAAAAGGAATCATACATTTAGCTTCAGAGGAGCGTCACAGATTTATCCCCTCCTCCTCCCAGCTCCTTTTCTCCCTCCCTTCCCTAGCAACTGGTAACCTCATAAAGAGGACTCCAAATCTAGAAAGAAGCAGTTGGTCCCTGGCTTCATTCGACCTGCCAAGCTGCTCTAAAGCAGAAGCACAAGTCATTTCTCCAGACTGAGTTGGCTTGGCGTGGGCGTTCAGCTGGTTTTCTCCATCACCTCAAGAAGGCTTTGCTGATCAAATTTCTCCATGGCTTGTACTGAAAATGTGTAAGTACAAAACTGTGTACAACTGTTTAAGTTGAAGGCAAAAGACAATTTGAATTGTTTTCCTGTGTGAGTGCGACACGGACAACGGGGAGGAGTGGGTTGCGAAGGATGCAGAAGGGGATCACAGACAAAAGCGTGAAGGACGTAAATTCAGGTACTAAGAATACTGGAGTTTTAAATGTAATTTTGAAGTTGCAAATCCTTAGTCTAAATTGTGGGGTTTAAATATGAGGAAATTCTTACTCTAGGGTGTGGTATGGGTTGAATGAAAGAAAATTTTAACAAAAGTTGGTGTACATGTTGAATGATGCTTCATGAAAGAGAAACAAACTGGAGTGTTTGTGTTAGCATAACTAACCTTTCTTCGACTTCTGTGGAGAAAAAAAAAATGCTTTCCCTCATAAGACTTTCCAGAGCACTCCTACCAGAATCTAAATGATGGGTTTCGTGGATCATATATCCTACTGGGACTGAAAGAGCTGGTGTTTCCTCTGTTTATCTAGCATGCCTGCGCACTGCAGCTTTTAAGGAAGCTATCTGAGTCTTCTAGGCTGCCTTGTTGCCTTGAGGAGGTGGGAATATGGGGAACGGGGTGGAGCCACAGGTCAGCCATAAAGGGAAACCACAAAGCCTGATGCTAAAGAGGCTGCCTGGTGAAGGGCAAGTGAATCGAAGAAGTGTTTGCTGACTACACCTGGGAGGAGATTGGGCTCTCCCTTTTCCCACCGTGTATTCCAGAGAATTCGATCAATCACATATTTCAGATATTTTCTGGTCACCGCATTTTCTTTTTTTTTTTGCGGTACGCGGGCCTCTCACTTGTGGCCTCTCCCTTTGCGGAGCACAGGCTCCGGACGCGCAGGCTCAGCGGCCACGGCTCACGGGCCCAGCCGCTCCTCAGCATGTGGGATCCCGGGGCACGAAGCCGTGTCCCCTGCATCGGCAGGCGGACTCTCAACCACTGCGCCACCAGGGAAGCCTGGCATTTTCATTTTTATTAACCTATTCATTTCTGTTTTGGCAAGCCTTGGAGGGCACGCCCCTTCACCCACATCAGTAGCTGCCGATGAACATGGGACCCCAGAGCTGCGCCCCGGCGTGCCCCTCCAGTGTCCGAGCTCCATGCAGAAGGATGATGTGGAATCCTGGGGCCTCCCTCGCGTCCCCCTGAGACCTCCCTTCAATGTACTGGCCGATCTAGCAAGAGAGCAACTGGAGCGTCCCTCAGAGAGAACAGGATCCTGCATTCCTGTCGACGATTCGAGAGCTCTCAACCCCCCCTACGAGCCACCACCTGCTGTTGCGGAAGAGTCCCTAGCAACAGCAGAAGTAAATAGCTCTGAGGGGCTGGCAGGCAGGAGGCAGAGGGGACAGGATTCTATTAATGTGTCCCGGGAATTCTCTGGCGGCCCTCCCGCACTGATGGTGGGGGGGACGAGGGTCAGCAATGGGGGCACTGAGAGAGGTGGCAGTAATGCAAAGTTATATGTGGCTTTGCCAAGGGGTCAAGGATTCTTTCCATCCAGGGGCTCTCAAGTAAGAGGCCCGCCACCTATCCCCACCCTTAGATCAGGGATAATGATGGAGGTGCCTCCAGGAAATACGAGAGTGACCTGCAAGGAAAGGTTGGCTCATGTTTCCTTCCCACTGGGAGGCCCGCGGCACCCCGTGGAGAACTGGCCAAGGCCTATGCCCTTGTCGTCCAGCACTCCAGGTTTACCTTCTTGCACTACTGCTCATTGCTTCATTCCTCCTCGACCTCCAAGTTTCAATCCATTTCTCGCTATGCCTATGGCTTTTGCTCCTCCTCCGATATTTGGTCCTCCACTGCCTTCCTATTTTGCCAATTTCCCTTCCTGGGGAATGCTGGCTCCTGCATCCTCAAACAGAGAGAACAACTGATGGCAAAAAAAAAGGAAGGAGGGGAAAAAAAAACGGTTGGGAAAAGAGGTGAAAGTTACTCATTTATGTTTTTATATTTGAAACCCCCTACCCTCTTGCAGCCTGTTTAGCACTAATGTGCCTTACATACTTGGAAATTCAATAAAGGCTCTAAACTTTGAAATATTGTGAATTATTTTTTAAAATGTCACTTTTGGAGCTGAAGCCTTGGGTTTTGTTTTCTACTTTTAAGAAAATGAAAGCAGTAATGTGCCAGTGTTTTGTAAGTAGCTTAGTTGAATCCCTACCAATGGCTTGCAGCTGTGATTGTGGGGAGGTGGGATTGGGTTCTTGTTAGACTTGGCGAGTCCGGGGTGGGGAATTCCTACCTACCTAAGGCTATGGGGGTTGCTCAGTGCAGGATGGGTGAATGAAGATAAGGTCCAGGAGGTAGATCCAAGTCCAGATAATAGAGTAAAATGCGCAAACACTAAAAGTAGTCAGATGAGACTGAGGTGAGAGTAACAGAGCCAACATTTGACAGCCAGTTAGAGGCAGAACCAGGCTGAAAAGTTAGGAAAGAAAAGGAGCAGGGGAGATGGGAGAGTTCTACACCATTGCTTCAAACATGAACTAGTGTTTGTCTCTCAGCATTTCACTGTTGCTAAACACATGGTATAGATAAGGCTGGCTTAATAGAAGTCTGGGGACAAGATGGAACCGGGCTGAATCCTTCACCCATTCTCGAAATAAAGGGTACTATACACTCAGAACTTCTAAAGGCAAATGAAAACATTTCACTCCTGTGGAATTATTTTCTCTGACACTGCTATGTTTGTACCCTTCATAAGTGCTACAGCACCCCATTATCATGATGGCTCTGAGAGATTACCAAAAGCCCAGATGGGAGCTTTTTCAAATTCTAGTGACAAAGATATGGGCACAGCATGCAGGGTGGAAGGATGGCCATTCTGACCACTATACAACTTCATTCACACAGTGGTCCTAAAACACACCGACACTGTCTATGAAGAACCACTAAATTAGAAATATCTTTAGAGGATGATTCTTCCAATGAGCATTTTTCATGCGCAGAGCTGATGACGCAGGTGATGTAAGCAGTCAGTTAATGGTTGACAAAACCTACAGATCCAAAAGGCACCTAGCCTATAAGCAAAACCATTTATGTGTTTTTAGCACCAATCGTGGGTTCTTCACTACTCGGGGAAAAAAAGACACATGGATCCATGAAGTTTCTTTTTCTCCATTTGATTCCTAATAGATTGTTCTAAATTTACAGGTGGTAGTGCAAGGAGCACTGGATAAAAGGAGCATCTGGATAGAGCTTGCTAAGATTCCCCTTACTCCGTCCTGAAGCTGGCGCAATTCCATCAGTTCACCGTGGTGGCTTGAGCAGAAGCAGGCAGCAAATCATTTGACAGCTGCTCACTATGAGGTAGCTTAGTCCCAGCGTACCAAACACTTATTGAATTTTCAGCCTTAATGAACAGAGGAGTTGGGCATGCTTATAGTCATCAAAAATATCTTTTGAGCCAGATGTTAAAAGATATTTTGACAAGAAATCA
Organism: Globicephala melas; assembly: GCF_963455315.2. Taxonomy (NCBI): domain Eukaryota; kingdom Metazoa; phylum Chordata; class Mammalia; order Artiodactyla; family Delphinidae; genus Globicephala; species Globicephala melas. The sequence continues at coordinate 21,300,120 of NC_083335.1, read as the reverse complement.
AGTTGTTGTGTCAACGGCAGTGCTGCATCTCTGGAGAGTTGCCAAAAGGTGTAAGTGACAGCAGAATAGGATACGTTTTCCTTCTCAAAGGAAGTAGCTCCGATAAACACTCAGAAAGACTTTACTCACAATTACAGCGAAATCCATGACAAATTTACTGTAACAAGAAAGTGCCACCAACACAAGCTGCTCTTTTTAAACCCTCTGTTCTCTTTCCTAATACCCTCTGCATGTTATTTTCTATGCCATTTCTAAACGCTGAGCACCTACAGCACACAACAAAAAATAACTATTAGCAAATTGAGGCATTGAAGTTTCCTTTATACCTCTGTGGTGTAGGATAAATACATTTTCTTTAGTTTATGCAGAGCTCTGTGCCTATATAACAGGTTTCAGTAAACACAAGTATCAAATAAGCCTGGGATCCTGTTGTTAAATGCAAGTGAAATGCAAATATTTTTGTTTATTCACAGCTTCCGTATAGAAATACTGTATTACCTTATTATCATAGGCGCCAGCATCCTCAATGACAGCAAAACACCCATTTTAAACACATGATTTGGGGCTTCTCTGGTGGCACAGTGGTTAAGAATACGCTCGCCAACGCAGGGGACACAGGTTCGTGCCCTGGTCCGGGAAGACACCACATGCCACGGAGCAACTAAGCCCGTGTGCCACAACTACTGAGCCTGAGCTTTAGAGCCCACGAGCACAACAACTGAGCCTGTGTGCTGCAACTACTGAAGCCCACGTGCCTAGACCCCGTGCTCCACAACAAGAGAAGCCACTGCAATGAGAAGCCCATGCACCACAAGGAAGAGTAGCCCCCGCTCGCCGCAACTAGAGAAAGCCCACGTGTACCAACGAAGACCCAACACAGCCAAAATAAATAAAGAAATAAAAGAAGTAGAAAAAAATGTTTAAAAAACACATGATTTGCCTTAAAATAGCTAATTTTAAATTATTCTGGTGCAATATGAGCTAATATTAATCCTACACCAAAATATCTTATTCATTTTGGAAAGTGCACATAATTCAATATATTCAACATTCTTGAACATATATGTTTTCCCATTCTTTTCTGTGGCTTAAATAGCTCCTAACCGCAAGAGGGAAAGAAAAACATCGACAAAGTAGCCCTTTCTCCTGATAGTAATGGGAATGGGTTAAGTATTTCCTGTTCTAAGTTATAATCATTGTCACAAGATGATTCATGTTGTACTGTTTATTATTTATAGTTCTCATTATATTCTTTGTCACAAGACTGTAGCATTAGAATTTTAATATCCTATATATTCTCTAGAAGATAATAATAAACTGTACATCTTTGACCTTTTCTATGTCCCTAAGTATGATTCATTAGCCATTTCTATTTTGTACCGTTTACAACTTCTGTAGCCTGATTGGAAGAGGTACACATGTAGCCAATCAAACTGTAGAATACTGAAAATGTTAAAGTTCAAATTATAAAATTTTTAAAGTCTTTCATAAACCAGAGTGACATCAAAATTACACGTTATTCTTCTGAGAATTATTATAACAAACATAAAATAGGACCAAAAATTTATTTTCACTGGAGTCTTAAGGTTGAGATCATGGTGCTATCTTCATCTACCATGGAACAAGTGGTTTATTGCATGGCTGTTACTAAATAACTAAATAATAAAAAATATATATACACACATACATATATGTATGGAGAAAGATATCCTTCCATAACTATTACATTGCACTGTAACAATGGCATTGAATTATCAAGTGCTATTGACAGATGTTGATTTTTAAAGGACCTAATACAGAACTACGTGAAATGACTCTATTTCAAGATCAATGGGCCAAAACCAGAGATAAAAGAAATTTTACACAGATCAAGAACACTGTGTCATATCATAGGTTAATTCCATAGCTATCACAAAACGTTGCATGTCTTCTTTATAATGAGCTGGATTGAGTGATATTCCCACAGAAAGAGCAAGTGATGAGACTAAATTAAGTGAAAGAACCCATCTGTTTCTCTGTGATGATGTTCATTTTTTCTTAAAATGATGGAAATGTATAGCATTTATCAAATCAAGTCTAGATTTGAGAAGTCAGAAAAATTGTGATTCATCACGCAGTCATTTTCTTAAGTGCTTGAGAAGGTGCTACTCTTGCCAAAGACTAATTAAATATATATGCTTTCTCACCCACCATTGGGAACTTACTGCCATTCAGAAAATCTTTCTCAGCATCCCAATTTCTCAAAGAAACTATCTGTGGAACTTGTTTTCATGAAGTGACTCTACCATTGCTTTTTTGAGAATGGACTAGTATCCTGCAATACTCTATGGAGGTAAACTGACCACATTTTTCCCAACTCTGAAAATCTCTTTCCCTAAGTAAAATAAGATTGTAAAGCACACAACTCCATCATTCCTATCATAAAGGGCTTTGTCTATCTAATAGTGTTTAATTATATAATTTATTGAGAAATATACATTTATAACTGACTTCATCTAACATCCTGATTGTAAAAGCTTTGACTCAGAGGCAAAGCAACACAGGGAATATGGAGGTTGATGGATGGTGCTTGCGCATGTGAGAAAGAGAAAAACAGATGGAGAAAGACAGAGGATTAAAAATAGAGAGGGGCAGGGCCACTGTCAGTTGAGAAGAGATGAGATGAAGTGCTGTAGAAGAGGAAGCAGCTTCATAGTGGAAGTACTGTTGGAAAAGTAATACATTTGGATATGGGAGAATATAATCCAGAGAAGACAGAAAGGGGCAGTTTGAAAAGAAGGAAGTTACAGGGATTAAGTGTTTCATGAAAGAAAGGGCTCTGTGTAGGAGTCACACATTTGAGAGGGTGGGGATGAGCTGATTAGAGAAACACTATCCAGCCTTCCAAAAAATGAATCTATCTCCACTGCTTCATTCCTTCCTATAAATATCATCTCTCTTCAGATAGCAGCCAATCTCATATTGCCTATGTGAAACTGGAGGCCCTTTCTGGTTTAGGTTCCATCAATCCCCCAAACTGGCCTTGACAAGCAGACTCATCATCATCAAGGTTACTTTATTAGTGAAGAGGGTGTGCAATGAATTAGGCTCACAAAAAAGCATTCCCTCTTCAAGTTCTCAAATATATCAGACCCTAAACTTGCTTTTCTTTTTAAATTTAAACTCCAATCTTTTTTTCCCCTAGTGAGGTACACTGATTATTTTTTAATTTTGCCTTTTCACCCCTCCTATTAAACCATAATTTTCTGAGGTGGAGTTGCTGGCTTTATTAATCACACTTCATCCAGAACCCAAGCAATCTATTATTTTTCCCAGGGGGCATATTTATACCTCTTTTAGGTATAAAATCCTTACACATTGTGTTAATGCTCACTGGTGCTCAATAGCTATTAGCAATATACAGTAAATGTACTGAAGATACTATTTAATGCCCTAACTAAAAAGTTGATTATCCATAAATAGAATAATTTAAAAACATCTTGTATTAGTAATTCACATTAGTAATTACTTAATTACTAATTAAGTAATTAATTAGTAATTAAGTAATTCACTTACTTAATTAGTAAGTCACAACTGGAGGAAAATAATCAAATATAAATAATGTTTCATAGTTAAAAAATATCTATGAGATAGTCTTACAAAGACTATCAGTAAAATCACAGATGATCCCAAATTTAACAGAATGATATGGCTTTAAAAACGATCATCTCTTCAGAATTTACATAAACATTATTGCTTCAGTGCTAGGCATTTTCACAAACCAATTGTAACGTATGTACATCTCAAATTGTCCAACTTTATGATTAATTAACACTGCTAACATCACCAGTCAAATGAATCCATGTACATATCACTTCAAAACAGTGTAAAAGCTCATTTCTCCTTTAGGCATTTGACATGAAGTGAAGTTATACAAGAAAAATACCAATTCCAATGTCTAAATGTTACCCTCTCTATTTAACTTGATGCTGTTATCCTTTTAGCATAGCCAGCAGTGGAGCCTACAAAGGTCAGTCAACCCTTAATTGGGAAACCAGTAAGAGGCCTTAGGTCTTGGGTCTTAGGCTCATTTAGTCAAAACAAACAAACAAAAAATCAAACATAACAGAGTGTAAAACACAGAATCCATGGGCTTGAAGATTAAAGTTATTCAACGTGCATTTATTGAATGCATAGTATATGAGTAGCTCTACATTGGGTGCTATAGAAAATAAAAACCAAGCAGACACCTGTGGAAGTGACTGATTACTAAGAAAACACTTGTTTTCCTTCAGTGAGAGAAAACATACACTTATAGTAGAATGAGTTCTCATGTGCTCATGTGTATTTAGAATTTCCATGTCTTCCGTTGGTCTGATAGGTTCTCAGTTTACAGATGGAGAAACTGAGATTCAAGAGATTTAGTGATTTGACCAAGAACAAAATGTGACTTTGTGGCAGAGTCAGAATCCTCTTGTTATTCCATACTTCAAAATGTGTTTCAGGCTTCCCTGGCGGCACAGTGGTTGAGAGTCCGCCTGCCGATGCAGGGGACACGGCTTCGTGCCCCGGTCTGGGAGGATCCCACATGCCACAGAGCGGCTGGGCCCCTGAGCCATGGTCGCTGAGCCTGCGCGTCTGGAGCCTGTGCTCTGCAACGGGAGAGGCCACAACAGTGAAAGGCCCGCGTACCGCAAAAAAAAAAAAAAAAAGTGTCTCAAATGTATTAAAGATATAAATGAAAATAAGAAAATAAAAATTGCCATAAATTCTAGAAGAAAATACAAGTGAAATAAATGAATATTTATGTAATCATGATCTTTCTTCTCATGACAATAAAGTCAGAAATCATAACAGAACACACTATAATATTGAAATGATCTGTGTCAAAATTATCATAAACAGAATTTAAAAGCAAATGAAAAGCTTGGGGAAATTTTGCAGGATATCTAGAAAAAGGTTTAAATGTTGTTAACAAATACAAAATTTGTGAGCCAATAGAAAAAGTGTATACCTTCATATAAAATGAATAAGTGACATTAACAGGTAGTTGACAAAAGAAAAATGGCTAATAAACATGTAAAATAGTTTATAAGTATAAATTAAAATAAATACATTTTTATCTGTCATAGTTGTCAAAGTTTTTTTCACATAATTATATCCATTGTTGGGGAGGGTTTGGGCATATGGGTGCTCTTACACACTAGTTATGGGAGTATAAGTAGAACATTTAGTGAGAGCATGTTACAATATTAAACAAATTCCTTAAAATTGTAGTGTTCTTTGATCCAAGAATCCCACGTATTGGACTTTAGCCTAAGGAAATAATCATGGATATTGGATAAATTTTTAGCTACAACCAGGCTCATCTCATCATTATAACAGCAAAAACTTAGAAATAAACTAAACTTTTCAAAATAGACAACTGTCCAATTAAATTGTGGTCCCTTCAGATGACAGAATATAATGCCACCATCAGAACAATAACAGAACTATAATTTTTAAAATGAAAGCTTATATGCATTTAAAGTGAAAAAAATTTCAAAAGTATGTGCCAGTACAATCAGTTTTCTTCTCTTTGCTTATCTATATTTTTGATTTTTTTTTTTTTTTTTTTTTTGCGGTACGCGGGCCTCTCCGTGCTGTGGCCTCTCCCGTTGCGGAGCACAGGCTCCGGACGCGCAGGCTCAGCGGCCATGGCTCACAGGCCCAGCCGCTCCACGGCACGTGGGATCTTCCCAGACCGGGGCACGAACCCGTGTCCCCTGCATCGGCAGGCAGACTCCCAACCACTGTGCCACCAGGGAAGCCCCATATATTTTTGAATTTTTATAATAAACATTTTTACTCTTGTGAAATTTAGGAGTTGTGATAAAAAGGAGATCATATATGATTTCTAAGGTCTCTTTCAGCTCTACACTTCAACAAAACAATTATATAATAGAAAACAGAATGGTATATTCTGTAATCATAATTTTAAATAAATGAGTACTCAGAGGAAGTGAGAAAAAAATCAAGTGTGATGGGAGTAGTTATAGAGGTTTATGTCAAAGAGTTTAAGACAAACTCTGGAACACTGTACCTTTGCAACATATGGTTTCTTGATCCTTTGTGAAATGAGGCCCTACTTTAGTGGTGTTAGCCAAGATCTGATACTTGGCTGTGCACTTGTTTTCACGAGACATTGAGCGTCAGTGAGTTGTGGGGGGGGGGGGGGGTTCTATGCAAAGAAGGGCCAGGAATCAGGAGGCTGAGCAAAAAATGGGATCTGGAGTATATAGCAGGTTTAGGCAGGCAGGGGGTCAAATCCGGACAGGTCTGCTGAAGCAGCATGGTGCATGTAGGTATAAGTTCAGTTTAACAACCCTTTCATTTTGCCATCCTTTCTAATTTCAAAGTTCTTGATTTCCCACTGAAGTACAATGATCCTAGTTTTAATTCCAGCAGCCTGGACCAGCACGTGTTAACTGTAGCCAGAAAAATGTCAGAAGCATGTAGGTGAGTCATGCTTCTGATCTAGGCAGGAACAAGGATCCTCAGATTATCACAGTATTTGGCTCAGTGTTTTGCCCTTCTACACTGTTTCCTGTTGAACGTGAGCGATTTAAAAATAGGGAGTTAAGACAAGCATGGATGACTTAAGCATTTTAAAACTGCATGTAACCTAACCATGACTGCGGAGTACTGAGCATAAATTGTTTTCTATGATTTATGATAATCACACTTTAAAATGTTCAGAGCAGGCCTACCAAGATTATGGTTGTACAGTTTGTATCCTGCACAAGGGTGTCTAGCCAAAGTGGTAAAAGTAGGGATTGAAATTCAGTTTGTACTCTGCTTGCTAAGCAGTACACCTGAGGAGAGGCAACTTTTTCCAATTTGTCCACCCAGAGTGGATACCTTTTTCTAATTTATTCATAGAAGCAGCAGCTACTAGCTGTGGTTCAGGTTAATAACCAATGGGTCCAAATACATTCATATTCAATAAGATTGGAAAATCATTAAAAAGCATGAGCCCAGTTTAGAGAAACCACAACGTCGATGGTGATAGAATTAAAAAATAATTGTCATTCAACATGCCCAGCAAATGATCAAAGACCAGCAGTCTATCAACTATAAATTACCTGCTAAAAAGCTACCATTAGACATGGAAAGTGGATTCATACGAAAAAATAAATTAAAAATATAATTGACAAAAGGCAGTTGCTTTAATGGTATCTCTACAAAGAAAAAGTCCCATGAAGTATCTCTCTTGCACCTGCATAAAAAATATTCTTAATGGGAATAATGTAGAAATATAGCTAGAATCCTAAAACCCAAACACCAGGCTAACATTTCAAACGTACTTTGGAAAATTACTGCTATGACTGACACTATTAAAATATTAAAAGTAATAACGCTGAAATTCACAACAACCTTACAATATAAGCCTGCAAATATAGACTAAATATAGTTCAGTATGAAATCTACCCTTTAAAGCATATGTTGAGTATAAGGTGTGAATATATTAATGAGTCACTTTACACGAGCAAAATAATTTTGCTCCCTGAATACATTTAACATGTTATATTTTTTTCTGTATTTAGTTTCTTTTTATTTTTTTTTAAGGGTGAGGTAGCACTGAGGTCCTTTAATGGAAATTCATCATGCCTCTCAGCTGTATTCATGTTTCTAGTGAAGAAGCTTATTTAACAGTTTCTTAGAAGATGTCTCTTGGGTTTAGCTGTAGTCAGGAAATGGTGTATAATTAGCACTTTTATGTGGCATTAACAAACAATCTTGTTAGTTCATTACTTTTTAATATTTGCATCAGTCTTCTGAAAGCAGATTAAGAGCAACTATAATTTCCATATGCAAGTCGTTAACTACAAAGCTCAGAAAATGTTCACTTTAATCAAAACCATATCACAACTTCAATTTCTTTTCTCCCCACATTTCTTTTCAGTCTATTCAGACCTTCAACCCCAGGGATTTAGAAAGATTTTATTTTAAATGAATGAAATACGCATTTTAGTTCAGTCTATCATGCTCATTAATAAAATAGAACAAAAATTAATAAATATTTTGTTTGGTCACTGACCCACATGACAAATATTATCTGTGATTTGTAATATTTTCAATGGATGGATGTTATGGGTAAAACCTTTTAAAGTTAGAATTGGTTAACTTAGAAGTCCTGGCTTTGAGGAAGCCCTGGTAAGAGATGATGATTACAACTATGGGAAATAGCTGCATAAGTAATACTTAGATATTGTATTTATAAAATTTCTTAATCTTTCCTAGACAAAGCTATACCAATGTTACTTGAGTTACATTTTCTGCACACATGTGCTACATATTACAGACATTTTCTATCTGTTTTAGGTACATTAAATGAATCTGACCGTACTCATGGGTTCATTCCAAGACCACCAGGGCTAAAGGGTTGTGAAAAGAGGAAGAATAGCACAAAGTGAGGTAGGAAAGGTAAGCAAGTCCAGACTATGCAGAGAATTATAGCCATGAAGAGCTTGGATTTTATTCTAAGTGCAATTGCAACGGCACAGATGGAGGAACAGCCCTAACATACTTGACTATTTAGAACTACTGTGCAGAGTGAAGTCACATGATGGTATCAACTCCCTTCCAGGTGCCCATATACAACCTTCAGTAAATTCACTGTACAGTACTGCACTAAAGGCTGCTCTCTGTACCTAGATATTACACCATCACTAAGTGGAAAGTATTCAATTATTTTTATTTGAAATGTAACATCAAATATGTATATTCCTAAAATTAGACACACCATTATTGTTCTTTGTACTCTTAAAAACATTAAGAGTAAACTTTTATCTGATAACTTAAATTATTTTCCCTCTGAAAAAGGACACTAAAAACATGAGACTTATTCCTTTGAATTGTGGCTATATACAGAAACCCAGTGAGACTCTCTGGATCCAGGATCAAACACGTCTAGCGTCTAGACAGACATTCACCCATCCTTCACGAGATTGTTTGGCTACCAACACAGTCTTGACTTCTGTTGAATTTGTTGTAAACAGAAACACCTGTGTCATTTAATTTCAAGGTGCTAGAAAGCTAAACTTTACTTGCTCTACTTTATGTATTTGATTCTTCAAACTTAGACACAAGAATTACCTAACATGTCTCTCATTAAATTCTCTTTTGCTGATTTAAGCCCATTATTACAATCTCTGTTATTTGAAAAATATTTACTTCAAAGTAGTAACATATTCTTTTATCCTTACATCAAGTTATGACATGTAGTTTTAAAATATGAAAATCATTGATAACAGGAAATGTCGAATTGGTTCAATGCAAAGTTCTGAGAGGCATTCCACTGGAGACCTTCCTCAATTAATCAGTATTATGAGTATCTGGCCATTTAACCAGCGACGAATGCATTCAACTGCACAGTAAGGTATTTTCCTATTTTTCCCAGAGCATGCAATGAAAGGTTTTGTTCAAAGACTTTTAGTCATCAAGACATACCATGAATATGGCATTTCCCCTTTAAATAGATCACATTTAAATTTTCACTCAGGATAATGATTAATATAATCTAGAAGGGAAACAAGAACCTTCATTTTTATATAATTATCTCCTTAAACTATGTACATTCCTGAATATTTTAGAGGAGAGGAAAGCACATCCATTGAAAGTGAAATATTAATAGATAAGGTGTTATCTGAGCAGAAAATGGGCATACGTATATTACACACTTAGAAATAAACTAGTTCAAATATGTTATTTTGTGTTCAAGGAATGTAATGCTCACATAGATCAAGACCTCAGGCTTCCTAACTCAGTTACGGACTTTGTCATCTCAGGATGCTTTCAGGAAGAGAAACAATAGGATTCTGTGGGCAACAATGCAGACACAATCACATAACCACTACCAACCTAGAAGTTAAAGAAGATAGAACGTTACAAGAGAAAATGATTGCCTTCAAAAGGTTTACAATCCAGTGGTATTATTACATAATGGAAAGCAATGATAATGCTGTGTCTAGAAGTAGGGCCAGTACTTATATTGTTAAGTGGGTTTGTTTTTTTAAATTAATTAATTTATTTATTTTTGGCTGTGTTGGGTCTTCGTTGCTGCGTGCGGGCTTTCTCTAGTTGCGGCGGGGGGGGGTACTCTTTGTTGTGGTGTGCAGGCTTCTCATTGCAGTGGCTTCTCTTATTGTTGAGCACGGCTTGTAGGCATGTGGGCTTCAGTAGTTGTGGCTCGTGGGCTCAGTAGTTGTGGCTCATGGGCTCTAGAGCACAGGCTCAGTAGTTGTGGTGCACGGGCTTAGTTGCTCCGCGGCATGTGGGATCTTCCCGGACCGGGGCTCGAACCCGTGTCCCCTGCATTGACAGGGGGATTCTTAACCACTGCGCCACTAGGGAAGTCCCAATTTGGGGGTTTTAGGATAAATTTTTATGTTGCAAGAAGGTGCAGGTTTTAAAAAGTAGCACAATTGAATCTGCATAGCAATAAGTCAACTTATGCTTGAGTTTAGGCGACTACATGGTATGTAAACAAGCTAGATTCAGGAGGCTAATGCCTCTTGTTCTAGTCTACCCTATGACTGTATAGTAGAACATTCTAAAGAAAATCTTATACAGATTTCAGAGAGGGTAAGAGAGCGCCAGCACAAAGAAGAAGTGCACCTTCTTTGACCTTCCTTCACCTCATGTTCTTTTACTAGCCTTTATTTTCTTCTGTAGCTTTTATTAAATACATAATTAAAAATACAATGCCTTCTCCCCTGTCCATGCTTCACCTGTTAACGCTTCCTTAGATATTCATACTTCGCACTCTGTCAATGAATGAAGGAGACTGATAATGTACTCCCTGCTCAAGAGACAAGCTGAAAAGTTGAAATGATGTCTTTCCACTTTCACTTAAAAACATCTTTGGTAACAAATGAAACAAATATTTCCCAGAGTAATTTTCTCTATGGAAACAGAAAGATTCACGAGTTAAATGTGCCTACAGCAAATGACTCTGTCCACTGCCCCCACTCAGCTTATGGGTATTTTCTTTCCTCCGACTTTGTTTCCTCATTGCTTGCAATTTAAACTTTTCTAGTTTTTCTCTGAGCAACGTATTCATTATTTATGCTTACCCAGAATAACGGCTTTCCTGACTGTACAGAAGTTTTGTTGTAATTTTCTAGAAGTGCTACCAGCTTCCACATTGTGTGCAGGGCTGCACCAGAGCTCATGACCATTGCTACCCAGAGATTGTGAGCTTCCTATTTTTTATCAGTAGCTGATCAACTCACCCCAGAACTTCTGAGATCTTGTATGCTTTATAGTTTGGAGACTGCATCATCCATGTGAGTTCTGATATTATTGGAATTCAGTTTTCCTAGTGTCAATAATGAACTACCAAGCAAAGATCCACTAGCTCAGAGGTCCCCAACCCTCGGGCCACGGACCTCTACTGGTCCGTGTCCTGTCAGGAACTGGGCCGCACAGCAGGAGGTGAGCGGCGGTGGGCGAGCAAGTGAAGCTTCATCTGTATTCACAGCCGCTCCCCATCGCTCATGTTACCGCCTGAGCTCCGCCTCCTGCCAGGACTATGGTGAGTTGTATAATTATTTCATTATACAACGTAATAATAATAGAAATAAAGTGCACAATAAATGTAACGCGCTTGAATCATCCCGAAACCATACCCCACCCCGGTCTGAGGAAAAGTTGTCTTCCACAAAACCAGTCCCTGGTGCCAAAAAGGTTGGGGAGCGCTGCACTAGCTTAAGGAAAAGAGGATTTATGAGAGATAGGTGGACAATGCAGATGAGATTATTTGCTTTTTTCTCTTCAATGGTATTTTAGAATTGAGAATTCATTGCAATTAGAATTATTAGTGCTATTTAGAAAGCTTCCTGTTTTTATCATATTAGTGGGAAGGACTCGTTACTATTATTAAAATAAACTATTAAATTGCTGAGTCAGTAATTTTGATAGACAAAAATGGCAGTTTCATATGGCTGAACCAAGTAGGTTTTCGGAAAAGTTTTATATCTTCCTTTCTAAGTTGAGATATAATTCATATACCAGAAAATGTACCCTTTTAACCTATATGAGTTGGTGATTGTTTAAACTGAACTTGAAATTTTTTTTCAATTTTTCTTACAATTTTTAAAGGTTACTTTCCGTTTACAGTTATTACAAAATATTGGCTATATTCCCCATCTTTGAGCCTATTTTATGTCCAATAATTTGTACCTCCCAACACAACCCCCACTCCTATGTTGCCCTTCCCTACCTCTCCCCCCTGGTAACCACTAGTTTGTTCTCTATATCTGTGAGTCTGCTTCTTTTTTGTTATATTTACTAGTTTGTTGTATTTATTAGATTCCACATATAAGTGATATTGTACAGTATTTGTCTTTGTCTGTCTTTTCTGTCTTTGAGGGTATGCCCTCCAAGTCCATCCATGTTGCTGCAAATGGCCAAATTTCATTCGTTTTTATGGCTGAGTAGTACTGCATTGTGTATGTGTGTGTGTGTGTGTGTATATATATATATATATATATATATATATATATACACAACATCTTCTTTATCCATTCATCTGTTGATGGACACTTAGGTTGCTTCCATATCTTGGCAGTCATAAATAATACTGCTATGAACACTGGGGAGCATGTATATTTTCAAATTAGTGTTTTTGTTTTTTTCAGCTATATATCCAAGGGTAGAATTGCTAGGTCATGTTCTAGTTCTATGTTTAGTTTTTTGAGAAACCTCCATACTGTTTTCCACAGTGGTGGCACCAATTTATATTCCAGCCAATGGTGTACTTTGTACTTTAAGGTTCCCTTTTCTCCACATCCTCACCAACATTTGTTATTTGTGTTCTTTTTGATGACAGCCATTCTGACAGGTGTGAGGGGATATCTCACTGTGGTTTTGATTTGCATTTCCCTAATGATTAGCAATGTTGAACATCTTTTCATGTGCCTGTTGGCCACCTGCATTTCCTCTTTGGAAAAATATCTATTCAGTTCTTCTGCCCATTTTTTATTCATCATTTTTTTTGATGTTGAGCTGTATGAGCTGTTTATATATATTGATTATTAATGCCTTATCTGTCATATCATTTGCAAATATTTTCTCCCATTCAGTAGGGTGTCTTTTCGTTTTGTCAATGGTTTCCTTTGTTGTGCAAAAGCTTTTAAGTTTAATTAGGCCCCATTTGTTTATTTTTGCTTTTATTTGCTTTAGGAGACAGAGGCAAAAAAACATTGCTGCAATTTATGTGAAAGAGCGTTCTGCCTATGTTTTCCTCTAGGAATTTTATAGTATCCAGTCTTACATTTACTTCTTTAATCCATTTTGAGTTTAATTTTGCATATGGTGTTAGAGAATGTTCTAATTTCATTCTTTTACATGTAGCTGTCCAGTTTTCCCAGCACCACTTATTAAAGAGACTGTCTTTTCTCCATTTTTAATTCACGATTGTGTAATCATTAGCACTATCTAATTCCATAGCATTTACATTGTTCCCAAAAGAAACCTCATACCCATTAGCAGTCGCCCTCTACTTTCATTCGTTCTTACATCCATGTATGAAAAGTTCTTGAGCACAAAATAGGAGAGGGAGTAAGAAGCAGATATAATTTGGACACACGGAAGCATATGCTAAATGCTATAAGAAAATCAGACATAATGATAAGAGTTAACAGGATGACAAGCCAATTCTAATATATGTAGTAGAGAAGAATTCATGGAAATGACATGTTTGAATAGGACATTGAAATATTGGTAGAATTTCTCCAGATGGTGATAAGGACGTGTTAAAGAAAAAGTACATGGGATATACTTTCCAACGGTTCCGAGTTCAAATTCCAACATTTACTAGTTGTGGCAATTTGCACAATGTATTTTCTCAGGGTCTAAATATAGGAATATAACTACACTGAAGGGTTGTAAAGATTACATGAAAAGTTTAGTGTAATTCTTGGCACATACACCTGTATCTATAATGCTAATTAACAATTGTTAATATTGATACTATTGGAAGAAAAACGACAAAAACTACTATATATCAAAATAGGGTGAAAGCACCACCATCTAACCCTCTGAGTCATGGCTTCTTTTCTCTAGCTCTGTACTTTACAGTCTGGTAAATGTTTAACAATTGGGTCTGGATTTGGGGAGAGGGAGAAAGCCTTGATATGTAGCATTTGGTGATTCCTGTGGTGTAAATACTTCTACTATAGCCTATTTCAAGCTACTGTTTAACAACTGGTTCAGATATTCCTTGTAATTTAAAAAACTGGCTCCTGTGAGCCAAGCCACTGTGAACAGCTCCAGCACACCACTGTTCATAGTGCACAAAAACACTAATAGCTTCATTGCCAATTAATTGGAAAACTGGTCTTTTAATTATTTATATTACACCAAAATCCTTGATGAATTATTACACAGGTTTTTAACAGCACTTTAGGAGTATTTTGGGAAGATGATTAGTGTTACTAGATGAGCTGGGAACACATTATTACTTTTCTCATTAAAAACAATGAAATATAGCATTCCACTTTTTAAAAATTTACTTTTCACTGTATTTTCAGAAGAGATCCGATTAAGATAATGAGAGACTCCTGCAGTGTCAACACCAGCATAATTAACCTTAGTCATAGAGTATCATCTCTGGATGGATCCTAGGATCATCTAGTGTAGTGTTTTCAAACTATGCTGGGTGTCATACAATACATACTGTAAAGTATATTTCTTACCGTGGGTCTCAATCAAAGCAATTCGAAGCTGATCTAAATCAAAACAGAAGATTAATGTTTGGAGAGAGGAGATGAGTAGTCCAAGGTCTCACAGCCAAGTTAGTGGCAGAGCTGATATTAAAACTCAGACTGGTTATTTGTTCATAGCTCTTTCCCATACACCATAACTTGACATCTTATGTTTCAAATCACCCTTTGAAATATGTAAACAGAAAGCTATAAGTTCAGCCTATTCAATTAAAATAACAATGCATTAAAGTATTTGTTCTTTATTCTCTTTTTAAAAAGCTGCTCTGTATTCTTGGATTTTGCTTTAGTGTATTTGAATTCATGTTTGTATACTTACCATGATGGAACTCTTTATTGATCTATTTTGATATTGGGCTACATTTAGGATACAGAGTATTCTAAATCTGTATTGAGCCATTCATTTGGTTACTCTTGAATGGACTCCTTTCCGTTTTCTGCACTTCTTTTCTCTAGAAGCTGGAAGATTGTACTGCTTTCACGACCGTAGTTCCTAGCTCTTGAGTACAACTAGTTCCATGAAAGGGATACCCACAGAAATGTGCTTGAATCCTAGACTAAAAGCTAGTTTATTTTAAAGGGACAGATGCACCATTTATTTCTCTATTTTACACTGTACAAAATTTTATCACATTAAAATGTAAGGAGGGACTTCCCTGGTGGCGCAGTGGTTAAGAGTCCGCCTGCCAATGCAGGGGATATGGGTTCTAGCCCTGCTCCAGTAAGATCCTAGAGGCCGCAGAGCAACTAAGCCCGTGTGCCATAACTACTGAGCCTGCGCTCTAGAGTCCGCGAGCCACAACTACTGAAGCCCATGCGCCTAGAGCCCGTGCTCTGCAACAAGAGAAGCCACTGCAATGAGAAGCCCGCACACCGCAATGAAGAGTAGCCCCTGCTCGCCGCAACTAGAGAAAGCCCGCATGCAGCAATGAAAACCCAACACAGCCAAAAATAAATAAAATAAATAAATTTATTAAAAAAAAATAATGTAAGTAAAGGGACTTCCCTGGTGGTCCAGTGGTTAAGACTTTGCCTTCCAGTGCAGGGGGTGTGGGTTCAATCCCTGGTCGGGGAGCTAGGATCCCACATGCCTCATGGCCAAAAACCAAAACATAAAAAACAGAAGCAAAATTGTAACAAATTCAGTAAAGACTTTAAAAATGGTCCACATCAAAAAAATCTTTAAAAAAATAAATAAAATGTAAGGAAAATAATTTCACTGTATTTCCTGTTTCTTTGCTATGAATCTTAACAGTAGTGTGTTCCTCTGTTTTTGTTTCTATTTTTCTCTTTCCATGCATTTTGTTCTGTCTCGCTTTCTCTTTGTTTTTAAACTACACACACACACAATTTTTTTATATGCACTCTGAGCTGAAGAATTTGGTGTGAGTTTTTAATATGCAGATTAATTTCCTCTCTAAGTTCATAAAGATTTGGGCTGCCAGAGGTCTTTTTCACACTAGTTTTGTATATATCTGAAATACTATGGGAGAACTAAATCATTCTGACACCTTTTTCCAGAGTGGTTACAACAGATTGCAAAGACAGAATTTGAAAGTGGGATTAAAAATAGGAGCAAATGAGGTAAATGCCTATCCTGGAGTGCTAGACACTTGCTATGGCTGAGCACAAACGTTTATGGGCTTTCTAACTGAGATGGTTTTCCACTTTGTATTGTTCATAGACTATGACCAGGGCTGATATTGAACTAGTATGCACCAGTACAGCCATAGATGTTGTTTATAGCTGGTCTCCCCTCTGATTGGTTGAGGGCCCATATCAGAATTGTTAAATATTTTGACTCTCACTTCTGGTATCGACCAACCGTTCAGGGCATTCAAATACTGTTCTTTGTCCTAAGGACAGTTAACGATGTCTTCCACATAAAGATGATGCTCAGTAGTATACAATGCCGACAACAATATAAACAGCAACAAAGACGATGGCTAACAATTGGCTAGTACTTACCATCTGCACGGCACTGGTCTAGGCACTTTACCTGTAACAACTCACTTAATTCTTACAAAACCTTTATGGGAAAAATTCTATTTTACAGATGAGAAAACTGAATCAGGGCGATGTTAAATAAGTTAACTAATGACACATAACTAATGAGTATTAAAGCCAGATTCTTACACGGTCAGTCTAGTTCCAGAGTCATGGAACATACCTTCACCTAAGGTATAGTGAAGTCGTGATTACTTAATAAAACGGTCATATTTATTTCATAGAAATATTTCTTATAAACTACCTTTATTTAAGCCAGTAACATTATGTCAAAGTACACTCCACAACAAATGCATCTTTTATGAAAGGAATATGTTATCTATGGTATAATGTAGACTGTGTATCCTGGTGCTGGTGTGCTTGATTCAGTAGTGAATAGAGACTGTCCCACCTCAGGGTCACCACTCATACTGCATTTTGTGAGAATAACTCCTCTTGGAGGTGTGCAATGTGTTTGATCATTTTTGTAGGTATGTGTGGACTACATGTGCCACAAATATTCTGTCCTGAACCTAGAATAGCTAGTTCAGAAGTTGTCGGTTGCTATCTCTTATAAGTTTAATTTGCATGTATCTCACTGGATTATGAATATAGTTAATGTAGCTTGTGGTGTTCTGTTCTCCCCAAGAAGACTCCTCGGGTGACCCAGACAAGAAAGGTGTCATGAATGCTGGGAGCAATAGGTTTTAGTTCTGCTTTGACTCCACAGTGTTTGAGAGTTCAGGTTTTGGAATCAGACTGATCTGGGTTCAAATCCTGGCTCCACAACTCAGTAGCTGTGTGACCTTGGGCAAGTCACTGAACTTCAATTTCATCATCTATAAATGGGGATAATAAAGATGATAATAAAGTGAGATAATGTACTTAAAGTCCTTAGCATAGTTCCAGGTATACAGTAGGTGCCCAGTAAGAACTAGAAAATTATGCTCTGAATTCTTCTGGAACTTTATTTTCTCACTCTGCGTTCTATTTTTGTCAGCTAATCATGTTCACAAGGAAGTTCTAGTTCATTCCTTTTCATAATTTTAAATAGGACAGGATTCTATAGCATAACTATGCATTAATTTATTCATTTGTAGTTTTCATAGTATTTTGTTACAGTAAGAAATACTGCAGTGTAAATTCTTGTGCATGGGTACTTGGGCAGCAAATTACTTCTTAATGAGTCTTTAAGCATTAAGTATTATTTTAATTGTTTAAAATTTGTAGTATAGCAAATCCAACAGACATTGCCCAGACATACTGTAGATCTGATGAGCTAATATCTGTAGATAGTTGGTTTCAAAACACAGACAGCTTTGTTCAGATAAAGTGATAAATTAGTAAATAATTTTCATCTATAAAAGGAGATACAAAAGCAATTTATCATAATCATAAGGAGAAAATCTATTAAATAATAAAAAAGTATTTGATGGAAATCTTGATTTTTTTTTTTTAAAAATTGAGATGATTACTCAACATTTGCCATACAAATGTCCTAAAACCCCCTATTATGAGTCTCCCTCTGCGTGTATACAAATTGTCGAATTCCCCCCACCCCCAAACCGTGGCTTTCTGGTTGTTTAGTTTTGTCTTCATACAAACAGCTTTTGAGTAAAACATGTGTTACCAAGGTGCCAGTGTCTATGACAGCTGCAATGGGGATGTAATTTCCTATAGCCATTTTTCTCTCTGGGGTGCAGTTTATGCTATAATATTCACTGCAGTGCTCCGGCTCCTGTTCTGGTTGCAGAAATAATGCTGCTGATCCTCCAGTCATAGCTGGCCCTTTCCCCCTTTTCTCTCTCAGCCCAAATCTTCCACACCTGCCTCATCAGCCCCATCTGTTGGAAAATACTGGACTCATTGAATAAAGTCTCTATTGAGAGAAATTGTGTGGTGCTGAATCTGTAACATCTCTCTTGTTTCCCCAACTTGCTTCCCTTCATGAAGCTATCCAGAAATGTCTTCCTTGTGTCTCTCTGTTCACAAAAAAATCAACTTTGTCACAGCTAGACAAACCTTTCCATATTTAATCAATTCTTGAAATCGAACTGAAGGGAAAAACACCCTCATAGCCCTAAAGAACTCTCTGTGACTTTTATTTCATTCTTTCTTCTATTTCCTTAAACCAAAGCAGTTAAAAAAAAATAAAGTTGCCTAGGAAAAATAATCCTCTTTAATTACAGAATACCATTATGAATTATACCATCACACCCTTCACCATATATCAAAAAAACTGCCACACTTTTAAAAACTTTAGTGCCATTTCAGTCACTACTGCAAAGATTGACTTACAAAACTGGTATTTGCCTAAGTAATCATGATTTTCAGAATTCTAAAATTCCCATTTTATACCATAAAGTCCCCATTTGAAAGGTTTTAATGTTTTCATTTATTTCTATTTTTTTGTTATAGCCTGTATATATTACACACCATCAGAAATAATTTTTCATCTCCCATAACCCTATCCAATCTACAACATATTTAAATACATCTTTCTAATTCTTTAGTAATTTAAGAACAGATATAAACTCATTATAACAATTATTTTTGATAGTTTGCTCCAGGACCTACTTGCTCAGAGATGGACAAAAAGAACTGTCAGTCATCTTCAGGGGAGGACAGATGTTGATTGACACAAACATATGTCAAGCACTGTGCTTAAGATATTCTTTTTTTTTCTCAACACTGATTCTCAACTATGGATGTATGATAGAATCATCTACATAGCTTTTGAAAAGTACTGAGGCAGAGAGCTTGGTTACATTACTTATTGTCTAGCTTCCCTTGGTTCCTCTCGATTTATTTTCAGTGTTTTTAATTTTTTTTAACTTTTATAGTGAGATATAACATGAGAAGAGTACATAAAACATAACTGTACAGTATAGTGATTGATTGTAAAGCAAGCACCTGTATAAAAGCAACCCAAATCAATAAATAAGACATTGACTGTAGCAAAAAAACCAAAAATAAAACAAAATAAAAAATTTAAAAATTGACAGCACCCCGGAAGCTGCCAATGTATCCTTTCTCAGATTCCTTTAACTACCCCATACCCTACAGAAATAAGATTATTCTGGCTTTTATGATAAGCATTTACTTGCTTTAGTCTATAGTGTTATCATTGTACATGAGTCCTTAACAATATAGTCTAATTTTGTGTTCTTGAAATTTAAAAACATTATACAAGAAGCTACATATCAGTTTGCATTCTTTTTCTTCTGTTCAATATTTATTTGTAAGAATTATCCACATGTAGCAACATATAGCTATACTTCACTCAAGGTTGTTGTTTTGTAAAACTCCATTGCATAAAATATTACAATGTATGTATTCATTCAACTGTTGATGAACATTTGGTTGTTTTCACTCCAGGACCATTTCAAACAATGCTGCTCCTATGAACATTATAATCCATGTCTCTTGGTGTACATTTGTAAGCATTTCTCTAAGGCGTATATCCAAGAGTGAAATGCTGGTCAAAGGCACCACACTGGCCTCATTTTGTCAGCTCCATCTTAGGCCCGTAGTCCTAGCCACTCCCCTTTCTGTGAGAGTGAGCGTTAGCCTAGTCACAAGGAATATGCCCAATCCAGATAAGTTCCCTATCAACTTTTACCTTTGCCTTCATCTGATATGAAAACTGGAAGCATGCCTTTTGTTGATGTAGATGATTAATGGTCCTCGAGTAATAATGGTCATGAGACCCCCAGAGGGAGGAAAAATGCTTGTTTCCCATTGGTGCAAATGTGCTTCTCCCTTAGTAGTCAGATTCTATCTTTAGCCTTGGCCCCTTTAAATTCCCCTCTGCCCCTTCTGGTGGTGCGGAGTGCAGCTACTTTTTCCTCTGGATCGTGGTCAGCCTGATCCTGCTTATATGTAATTTACCCACAGTAAACTTCATAATTGCACTTATGGAGTTGCCTGCTTCATTTTTTAGTCTACAAGTTCCTTCTCAGAAGAATATTATTCAATATCCCTGCCGCCCAACAACATTTGTTCATTCAACCTTATTAGATAATGCCGAATTATTTTCCAAAATGGTGGCACTAATTTACACTCTCACCAACAATGTATAAGAAATTCCTTTTGCTCCACATCTGTACTAACTT
Organism: Globicephala melas; assembly: GCF_963455315.2. NCBI lineage: Eukaryota > Metazoa > Chordata > Mammalia > Artiodactyla > Delphinidae > Globicephala > Globicephala melas. Next base: position 21,279,272 of record NC_083335.1, on the reverse strand, counting down.
TTGATGTTTCCAGGACTTTAAAAGTATTTTGCCAATTTAGTGAGCGTGGTTTGACCTGCATTCCCATGATTTACTAATAATTTTGAGAACCTTTTCATATCTTTATTGCCCATTTGGATTTTGTCTTTTGTGAAGTGTTTATTAGGTATTTTGCTCATTTTTCTTTGGCCACACCGTGGGGCTTATGGGATCTTAGTTCCCAGACCAGGGATCGAACCTGGACAGTGAGAGTGTGGAGTCCTAACCATTGGACTGCCAGGGAATTCCCTGCTCATTTTTCTATTGGATTGCTTGCCTTTTTTTAAAAATAAAAAATTGATTTGTAGGAGTTTTTATATATTCTGGATATAAGCCCTTTGTCAGTTATATGTTTTATAAATATCTTTTCATTCTTCATTATTTTTTTCATTCTCTTTAAGGTAAGTTTTGAAGTAAATTATACGTCACAGTTAATGTAGATAAATTTGGTGATTTTCTTTTTGTTATGCTGAGTGCTTTTGTATAATGTATGAGAAAAATTTCCTTACTCTGAAGTACTTAATATATCCTCCAATAATGACTTCTGAATGCTTTATAATTTTGCTTTTCACATTTAGGTTGAAAATCAATTGGAATTTTTTTGTTGGGTATGCTCATCATTTATTTTCTTCTGACATATACGTTTAAGACAACACATTTTCTTCTATGTATAGCTTTAACTATATCCCAGAATTTGATATTTAATGTTTTAAATATTATTTAGGTTAAATTATTCTTTAATTTCATTATGATGTTCTGGCACACAGATTGTTTACAGTTGTATTTTTAACTTTCCAAATATGTGGAGAATAGTCTATGTTCCTTTTTTGTTAATGATTTCTAGTGTATCTGTGTTGTGGTTAGAAAACTTAGTTTGCATTATGTCAGTCGTTTAAAATGTGTTGAAACTTGAAATGTATTGAAACTTGCTTCATTGCTCAGCAGGTGGCCAAGTTTTATAAATATTTCTTTCTGTTCTTGAAAATAATGTGTATTCTGCACTTTTGGAGTGTTGTGACCTATATATGTAAACAACTTAAGAGCATGTTAAACATATTGTTCAAATAGTACTAATTTTTGTCTACTTAATCTCTCACTTATTCAATCAGTTAATGAGAAACAATAGTTAAAATTATACCATACAGTGATAAATTTCATTCCTCGTTGTGTTTCTGTCAACTTTTGTTTTTCGTATTTTGAAGCTAGATGATTCAATTCATAGAAATATAAAATTATTTCATCTTTTTGGTGACCTGAATCTTTAAAAAATCATTTTGAAATATCCATATTCATTAAGTTTGCTTTAAAGTCAAATCTGTCTGACATTATTATAGCACTAGCTTTCTTTTGTTTTTATCTTTTTCTATCATTTTCAAATTTTTGCTCACCTTATGTTTTTTACAGTAGCATTTAATTTTAAAAATTCATCTGACAATCATCATGTTTTATCTAAATCAGTTGTCCTTTTATGTTTAATGTAATTACTGATCTTTTTGGGTTTATATCTACAAGTTTATTATATATTATAGTATATACTTCCTATTTTTCTCAGCCATTTTATGTGTCTTTTACTCTTCTTTTGTTACTTTCCTACTATTTATGCCATTGTATCATCCCCTCCCCTTGAATGTGGACAGAAATTGAGACTTAGTTCTAACCAATAGAAAATGACCAAAGTGAAGGTATTGCACAGATTTAATTAAGTTCCCTAATCAGTTGACCTTGAGTCATCAAAGAAGATTGACGATGGTGGGCCTGACCTAATCAGGTGAAACCTTTAACAAAGGATCCCATCTTTCCTGGAAATTAGAGACTCAAAGTACCAGAGAGACTCCCCATTGCTGGATCTAAAGAAGCAAATTTACATGAATTCTACATCTGGAAGGAAACAAATTTTGCCAATAAACCAAGGGATTTTGGAAGTGGGTCCTTCCCTAATTGAGCCTACAAATGAGAATGCAGCTCAGCTAACATTTTGATGCCAGCCTTGTGAAACTCTGAAAAGGGACACCCATCTAAGCCATGCACAGAATTCTGACCTACAGAAACTATGTGATAATAAATAGGTTTTGTTTTAAGCCACAATATTTATGGTAATTTGTTATGTGGCAATACAAAATTAATACATGGGGTCTGACCTTTTTGAGGTCTTAGCTTTCTCTCAAGTCCTTTTAGGCCATTTACAATGTAGTTCAACTCACCTAAAACTGTTTCTTCCAGATCTGCAAGTATTCCTATGGAAAAGCAACACTTAGTGCTTTACTTATGCTTATGCCTCTGGAATCTCCTATTCTGGCTGTTTTCTCAGTACCTCCTCACTACTTGTTAGCTCTAAGATGTTTTTAAGAAGATATATATTTCAGCCTCAGTGAGTAGGTTGGTATAACTTATGTAGATTATCATTACTGGAAAATGGAGACTGATTCCTGCCTATATTCTGAGTCAGAGTTTCTGGCTTTCCAATGAATTTGGTTAGCTACTCAACACCTTTCATAAATCAATTTTTTCTGCTTATGTTGTCCAGAGTCAGTTTTTGTTGCTTGTAAACGTGAATCTTGATTAATTCCAGATGTGATAAGCTAAATATGAAGTTAGCTACGTTCAATGGATAACTAGGGAGAAAAATGCACATATACTTGGAAAATATTGAAAGGAAATAAATAAAAAATATAAGGATAGTAATTGTAATTTGGATGGTGGAATGGTAGGCAATTGCTTTATTCTTTCTGTTACTGCAAATATTTTAATAATGAGCATGTCTTTATTTTATGACATAAAACACTATTAAACTACACAGACATCTAGAAAAGTCTTAGTAGTAGAGTTTTATTAACACCATTGGTTCTTAATGTTGTTTAGATGCTATATGTGCATTATTGAGAAGTGGTATTATATTATACGTTAGAATAGTTAGTTGAAACCCAGGCCTCAAATCCCCATTATCTGTCCTTGTTGGAGATGCCTTTCCATAGTCTTCAACTGCTCATACCCCCTCAACCTTATCCTTGATTATTAAAAGCTGTCTTTAGGAAACTCATTTTACCAAGCAATATATTTTTTTAATCGTTAACTACCCTCTTAATTACATCAAAGTAGAGAAGAGGCTAAAAGTGGAAAGTTATGACAAAAAGTTCAGTAATAATCGAATTGTTTGGTATGATAAATAGAACCCCTCATGCAATTTACCTCTACATAAAGCTGGCCTTCAAAATTATCAAATTTAATTTGCTGTGGTGTGGTGGGAAGTTGCATGATATGAGTGAATATCCCTGGGCCATCATGCAAATGCAAATTTTCTTTGCCTAAAATCATTGATGGGGCTACAGAAGATACAAAAGAATTAGCTGAATCCTTATTGATTCCATATCATCCCTCTGGAAATGTTTTGTGGGTAAATCTCTATAACCAGTATATTTGAAAATGTGTCCATTTCTACAAAACATGAAGAATTAGTTGGGAGGGATGTTTAAATGAGGGTTCTGTTATTTGGGTTCTAATTATTTTAGTTGTTCCTGCATTACGATATTTATTTTCCAGATTTATGATCCCAAACCCAAATTACTGTTTATTTAGTTAAGAATGTGTATTTCAGCTGGAACAGGAATATTTTGCAATGAATCTAAATGCAGAGGGTACTTTTTTTCCTCCAGTTTTCATTGCAACAGCTGTGGTTTCTACCCATTTATTTTCTACATATTTTGTACTTTACTCAACAAATTATCCTTCTATAACAACCTGAGATAGTTTAAAATATATATTCTTTTCAGGCTTGCTATCATTATTCTATATCATATGGAATAGTTGAAAAAGGTAAACAAAATATAAGAAAAGAGTTCCACATGGAGTCACACAGTGTGGTGAAAGATGCTGCATGCTGAGGAAAATGTTGAGAGTGGATGAATTCTATACATTAGACAGAATAATGCACAAGCAGAGAGTAGTTATAAGTGCAAATATATTTTGAGAGATCCTATGGAAGGGGAAGTATTGGTAGGCATCATTAGAGAGTCTTTTAAATAAATTAGCAGACATAATCATTACTTCTCCAAGTGCTAGCCTTTATAGAAAGAATAGAACATATACCATTAAATACACAACTGAAAATTTATGGTAAGCAAGTCTTTTTCCATCTTTGCTGCTAAGTAGAAGTTAGCACAACTAGTAATTTTACTTTACCTCAAATAGATAATCCTTTACATAAGTGGCGGTGAAAGAGGAAATCGCCTATGCATGGGCCACGTCTGTCTTTCCCATCACTGTATCTCCAGTACTGAGCATGGTTCCTTGCACACAGTAGGAGATAAATATATGTTCACTGAATGAAAAGATGACTTATTGGGTCTATCTGATACTTCTCATTGGATTCTGTGTCAAATACTAAAAAGTGGGTATCATTTTTGACACTTGCTTGCAGTAAAAAAGGTACTAAGTCAGACTGTAATACCAGTAGTGGGATCTAGGGAAAATTAAATATGATAATAGGCACTTATGCTGTACAATTGGATTCTGGGTAATGGTTTCATTTCTTTTAAAGTGCTTTGATGAAAGTTAACTGGGAACTAGCTATAGACTGGGATTTGCCAAATCTAGGTTAGTTTTCATAGACAAATCCTATTTATGTCACTGGTCCACAGAACTGAATTAAAAGGAATAAGGAATAAGGCATAAAAGAAAAATAAAACAAAAAAGCCTCTTTTTCTCAATAATGATTATGAATATGACATTTGCTGCTGGAAAACACAGAGTTGTAATAGCCTTGGATAATCCTAATGTTTGGATACCTGGCAGAAAAGATCTATAGAAAGCTTACTTTTTCAGCAAGGTTGTAAACTACACCAATAATAGTTATAAACTAGGCCTACTAACATATATTAGCATAACATTTGCACTCCAATGAACCTGAGACAATTGTTCCTTGTGAAAATAATTTGTGAAATCAAGAAAACTTATTGGCTCTGTTTCTAGAGGTAGAGGAGGTGGGGAAGGGAGAGGGAAAACTTGCCTGATCTGCTGTCACTGCAACTCAACCTACCTGATATCCTGCAACAATAATTCATTTGACTTAGGGCTGGAGAACATCACTGAGATGAAATCAAAGAATAGATTAAATTTAATTGCAATGTATGCCACAACTGTTCTGTGTAACTAAGGAAATAAAATTCAGCATCATATAAAAGCCACTCCAATCCCTTCAGACTAAGTAATAAATTAAAAAGTACTTAAGGAAAGCAATGCTCAAATTTCATGTTATCCTCACAGTGCCAAACCAGACATTGCCATGTTAGCCAAATTTGTGTATAATAGAAGTCTTAAAAGTGTCATTATAAAAGGATAGATTACATTTTTTTCTATCACCTCTAATTAGTTTCGTGGTTATTCAGAGCCAATTTAATCTCCTTGATCCTCCTTAGGCAACAGGTAAACAGAATGATTTCAAAGTGAATTAAAATTAGAATCCTTTTCTCTCTTGACTTAGCACAATATTTCACAAAATTACATTTGGAATTACCCTCAAAGATGAATTTCTGTGTGTCAATTAATAGTGGGATTAAAACTGAAAAATTCAACCAAACTTAAGTTACAGTGAATTGAACAGAGAGGAGACAGGAAATATTACACGCCCCACTTTACAAATTCATTCATTCATTCATTCATTCATTCATCAAGTATTTACAAAGTACCTACTATGAGTCAGATGCTGGGAATATACTGCTGATCTCACAGAGCTTGCATATTTTATACAAGTAAATATATAAATAAACCAATAATATAACTTCAGGTAGTGGCAAGTATAATGAAGGAACTAAAATGGGGTGATGTGATAATGACTGGCAATCACTTTCTCAGGTTGAGGTGGTGCCTAATTGACATTGAGTGGTGAGCGAAGGGCTTTCTGAGGTGGTGATCCATTAGTTATGATCTTAATAATGAGGAGCCAGTGTGACCGAAGAACATTCCTGACAGAGAAAACAGACAATGCATTGGTACAGAGGTGGGATGATTGTGAGCTTAGTTGCTTGAAGAAAATAGCAGTTATGGTTGGAATTTCTGGCCTGAGGAGCAGAGAGTGGTCTCAGATGTACTGGAGAGGTAAGCAAGGCTAAATCATATAGTGCCTACAGATCGTAAGCAGTTTCATTTTATTCTATGTGCATTTGGGGTTAGTCAAAGGCGTCACATGACCTGATTACATTTACCCTGAGTTTCATGTGACAATGTGAGTAGGAAAGGGAGGCCAGACCAAATGGAGGTAGGTATTACGAGGGAACTGTAGGAATTCAGGTGAAAGATGACAAGGTCTTAAACTACATTAATTTCAGTGAAGGACACTAGAGTCTACCTTATGCCATAAGATAGAAACTGTGCTGTATCTACTCAACTGAGATTAACCTTGTTTTCCTTTCATAAGTAAATTTTATGATTTTACAGTGGAAATGATAGTTTGTGACATCTGAGGAAAATCACGTTTTTACCTCATTTTCATTAATTATTTTCAATAGGAGAAGTAGGCTAAGATGGAAATAATTATACTGTGAGGACTAAATAGGTGGGGACTTCCCTGGCAGTCCAGTGGCTAAGACTCCACGCTCCCAATGCAGGGGGCACAGGTTCGATCCTTTGTTGGGGAACTAAGATCTCACATGCCGCACTGTGTGGGCAAAAAAAAAAAAAAAAAAGTAGGTGAATTCCTGGGGAAAACTCCCCATTATCCTTAACTTTTCCATTATCTACCTCATTTTTGGTTGTCACAAGATGGGGGTCAAACGGATGTTGCTACAAGTACCTACTGGATAGAAGCCAGTGATGTTGATAAACATCCCACAATGCACAAGGCAGCCCTCACCACAAGGGAAAGAAGTATCCAGCCCAAAATGTCAATAGTGCTGAGATTGAGAAACTCTGCTTCTCAAGTGCTGGCTTTTTTTTTTTTTTTTTTTCCAACACCACTTATATTATTGAGCCTGGAGAGTGAGGTAAATGTTATACTTACTCTTCAGTGCTACTTTCAGATCATTCTTCTCCTTTTTATATCCCTAAAATATCCCAGTTTTGAATCTCTTGTTATAGTCAGCTACAGATAGCTAGATCACCTGCCACTCTACCCACCCCCCTCCCCCCGCCACCTTCTCATACATTGTCTTAAAGAGTTTAGTTCCTGGATCCTTGCTGTCTAACACTACTCCTGTAATTGTCCTGGGCAATTTCAATATATGTGTAAAGGATCATTCCAATACCAGAATCTTTACGCTCCTTAAAATCGTCTCCTTCAATGATCTTGATGTTGATGCTACCTCAGCCACTCACTCTCATGGTCATATCCTAGACTCTATCATTACCAGGAATTGCTACCCCTTTTTTTTTTTAATTTTATATTGGAGTATAGTTCTCTTTCCCTTTTCTTATTTCATCATACTCACCTGGTGAAAAATAAACTTCAATAATTAGTTTTCCACCTACTCTGTGACACCACTCATGCAACTGAATACAGCTGGAGGAAAACTCACAACTGGTCTTATATTAGATTCATAATTGCTAACTTTATTATTTTTATTTATTTATTTTTTTTTGCGGTACGCGGGCCTGTCACTGTTGTGGCCTCTCCCGCTGCGGAGCACAGGCTCCGGATGCACAGGCTCAGCGGCCATGGCTCACGGGCCCAGCCGCTCCGCGGCAAGTGGGATCCTCCCGGACCGGGGCACAAACCCGTGTCGCCTGTATCGGCAGGCAGACTCCCAACCACCGTGCCACCAGGGAAGCCCATAATTGCTAACTTTAAATGGGACTTGCACGATCCCCAGCAACCATATCTTTCATTTCCCTGAGGTATTCGCCCTCTTCTAAACTACAGTCTCATATTCAAATGGATACTAGTAGCTCCATTTGGATGTCTAATGAGCATATCAAACTTACACAATCAAAACTAAGGTTTTCATCTCCCTTCACCCTTTAAGACCTGCTCCTATTGCAACATCCCCATTTCAACTAATGGCAATTAAATCCTTCCAGTTTGTTGAGGAGGAAAAAATTTTCCTCTACCCTTCTAGGTTCTTCTGGCTGGTCTAAGAATTAAATTGACATGAGACAGGTTAACAGCAGAATATCAGACAAAGGTACTTCCAAGTAGATCTTAAATCATTTTTATCTATGTCAAACTCTTTACTCTCCCCCATCCACCAGCTCCTATGTGAGAGGTGCCAAAAAGTCAGAAAAATTGAAATGATAGCTTCTCTTTGTATGTATAAACTACAAATTATGTAACACTTCTAATAGCACTTTTTTTTTTTTTTTTTTTTTTTTTGCGTTACGCGGGCCTACTCACTGTTGTGGCCTCTCCCGTTGTGGAGCACAGGCTCCAGACGCGCAGGCTCAGCGGCCATGGCTCACGGGCCCAGCAGCTCCGCGGCATGTGGGATCTTCGCGGACTGGGGCACGAACCCGTATCCGCTGCGTCAGCAGGCGGACTCTTAACCACTGCGCCACCAGGAAAGCACTTAGTGTAATTTCTTAATTTCATCAGTATTGAAACCATCATTTGCAAGATGGTCAAGCTGTGATTTTTCTCTATTACCACCTGGGAATCAACAGCTCAAACAATAGCCACTGGATGCTTAATGACTCCTTAAACTATGTTTCTCACTCCATGGAAGCCTCAGTGATTTCACCTGGGTGAGGAAAGCCTATTTCTTTGTCTGGTGATTATCATCTTCGCTGACTTCTTTCTGGGTGTCTCTAGCTCAATCCCGATGGCTGCCAGAGCGCTATCCATTTCACCTTCATCTGGGGACCTTTTCCTTTCCAGATATTTTCCCTGTCGTATCACACTTTCCACAGTACATTTGCATTTTCTGCTGTTGCTGCTTTGGTTATCATTTAGCATAGTATTAAAGCCTGGAGTTCAGCTTGAGAACTCCAAGTTGAGAATTGTGGGGATATTTTTAAGATTCCTTCAAATTTGAAGTTCTATTATTCTTTCATACTTTGAAAATAGAGGATTAAAAGACTGGGAAACTAGGGAAAAAGACAGAAGACATTTCAGCCATTTTAATTACTTAACTCTTCCTGAGTAGCTACAATATATCAGGCATTATTCTAGGTAGTTGGCAATATCTGGGCTGAAGAACTCACATTAATGCTTTGCTGTAAATAAATAATAGAGTTCCTCAACAAAGAAATAAATAAAGGAAGGGCATGGGATCACTTTCGCTAGAAATCATTAAAGTTACAGTACTCATTTGTCTTAACTAGTTTAGGGACAGTCTCACCTGAAGGCAAAAGGGGATCGACCAGACAAGCTCTCAGTACATCCTACAGCTCCAAATCCATAATCTTCCAATAAAGTAGACATTGATCTGAATGCTTGATCCTTGTGGGTTAGAGCAGTGGAAGAAACAACATTGCCATGACAATTTAGAGAAAAGAAATTTGTTTTGATAGGTTTACTCTCCTTTCATTTAATTTTTCACTCCAGACACTTTTTTATTCCTTTTATTGAGTTTGTTTATATAGCAAGCCCATGGTATTGAGCTCCTTTCCCCTGAAACTTTTCTAAAGGGATACTAAGATGACTGAGAAGTTCAATTACGTTTAAATTAATTTTTGCAAGTTGCCTGCGTATTCCAGAGTTCCCCAAACACCTCTTTTTTAAAAGAATTATTTGATTATTTAAGCCAGGAGACAGAAAACAAATTGAATAAGAAAAAGAAAACTTACATTCTAAAATAGAAATCAGACCTCCCTCATAAGGTCCCAAGTGGTTATTAGTATCAACTCTTTAAGAAACAAACAGCATTTGGTATGAATCTCATATCATGCTTCTTAGCCTGTGGCAGAAGTAATATTCACTTTAGATGGGTATCTACTAAGGATCACATTGATTCTATTTTTAATCTTTCATCATATGATTTTAATCTTTGTACAATATCATGACATATTGTTATATCCAAAAGAACTTATTATAAATTACAATTCCTACTAGACATCTATAATTGCCCAAAAATGTATTTTTGTTTGTTTACCATTAGTATTTCTATTACTCTTCATTTGTATTAATTATCTCAAGACAGAAAGAGAACATATTTCAATAATCTAAACCCAAACAATAAGTGTACATTGCATCCGACTTTGATTTCTTTTCCTGCTTTGGTATTGATCTGTCCCTCATGCTCTCTTTCCACCCAGATTCATCAGTTCCTATTTCATTTGTTTTTAGCAAAAGAATGACACATATGAAATTTCTATTTTAAAACCACTGCTGGAATCTTACCTGACTTCATATTTCTAGGCAAAATTTTTCCTCTTTTAGACCAGTTACAACCTAATGTTGTATGTCCCTCTATTCAAAGATATTAATTATTTCCCAATATCTTCTAAAAATAATAACTCAAACGATAGCATTGTGGGTTTGCAACCTCTGGAGTTCCCCAGGTGAAATCTGAAACTGGCCCCTGTACTCAGAGGGCAAGAAAGGACCAAAGAAATAGGCAGACCACCCCAGATATGTAGGTGGCAGGTTTAATAAGCAAGGGAACTTACATAAGATGCTTGTTTTTGGTGGTCCGCAAGTAGACCTCTGTACCTGCCAGTCAGAATCTTAACAGTTTACGTAGATGCCTTAACTGGATACAGTCACATATTTAATCCAAATGGTCTCAACAACACCTTGTTCTCTCAAGGCTGCATCCTTGAAACAGCTCCTACTCTGTCGGAATGGTTGATGGATTGTACATTCCAAGGATAGAGGGGGTGAGGAGCCTCTGATTGCCCAGAGGCAATGGTCACAGCCTCTCTATGATCTCCTCCAACAAGCTTCAAAGCACAGACACATACCCACAAAACAATTTTTTTGTGTGTTTTGTGTTACTGTGTTTCCTCTATTCATTAATAGAGTATATGCTTCATTTGATTATATTTTCAATCCTTTTGTTAATAAAATCAATTATAAGGGTGAAAATTGGTTGCAAATGTAAAGAGAGATTTATATCACGGATTAAACAAAATAAACATTAAAACAAAAAATATGGTATAGAGGGCTGGTACAATAAAGCAAAAATCAAACAAGTAGCGCTTAAGTTGAAAATAAATAAATTTGGAAGTGGAATAAGGTTTAGAGAACAGAAGTATGGCAAGTTTATATTTGGGTGTCTATATATAGCCCTGTGGTTGCAGACTTATTGGCTTCTTAGTAAAAGGAAAAATCCATTTAGATCTTCTCTGACCATACATTGATATAATCTCTGTTCACTGTAATGTTTTTTTAGTAATTATAAAGTTGCAGCTTCTGTGCTAGATAACAGAGACATGAAGATTAATTAACAGGTTAAAAATTAAAAGGAGGAAGCAGAGTTAATACATTACCACCAGCATCTTCATAATCATCATACAATCTACCATATTGCTTTTACAATGTGCATTTTTCATTCATTTTCACATCTATTCATCACAACTTTATGAGGCAGTTATATTTATTATGCCTGTATTACAGATGAAGATGTTGAGGCTTAGAGAACTCAGTGAAACTCTCAAGGTAAAAAACAGACTAAAACTAAGTCTGTCTGGATCCATGTTGCAATTTGACATAGTACAGTGCCTGGTATATAGAAAACATGTTCTAAGCATTAACAATTTTTACCATACTTATTGTTACTATCATTGTTTTATTATTTGAGCATGAGATTTTTTTTAAAACCTTTATAAGAATAAATAATGCACATACAGATTTCTGCAAAAGATACCTGGGTAGAATGTTGTCTTCTGACTTTTTCCTATTTACCTATAAATTATTAAGGAGATGTATTGGATTAAAAGCTAAAATAAAACTTGAAATACCTGGTAGCCTGCATAGGCACTAAAAAATTGGTTGAAAAGTAACAAATATGTCAGTCCACTACCCACCTTGGCAAGTTTTGAACATTATCTGTATAGTCAATATTATTATATCATTTGAAATAATAATGTATTTTGATACTTCGTCGCTATCATTTACACTTGACAAGGTGAAAAGATAAAGGCTGGCCTAATCAGAATGCCAGTTTATTAAATACTGAAGGCTTATTTTCACATTTGTTGTTAATAAAAACAAAGACACATTGAAATATAACACAAAGTACATGGTAAACTGAAGTCTACTAAAATGTTGGGAGAACTCTAGATTGCTTTAGGTAGAATGATAGGGAAAGTTATAAAAAAATGTCAAGATAAGATAGAAAGTTATCTGTATAAGAAAAGTGGTATATGTAGGGGAAGAGGACACTGAAAAATAATCCATATTTAGAATATACTTCATCATTTTGAAATTATTACCATTATAATATTTTAATCTGGAGAATTTAAAATGCATTCTATTTTTTCAACTGTTACTATATATTTCTTCATTGCTAACATATTTCTGAGTTTCATGCCATCTTATTTAGAAATTTGGGGAGGAAATTTAGTTCTTTTTGTCTCTAAGAGAGCTCTTAACCAAGTTTTGGAGGCTACTTTTTCATTAATGATAAACTCTCTTCCATCAAGGTATGGAATAAGAAATCATTGGCAGTGACAACACTCCATTGAGTAATTTGAAACTGTTGCTTTCCAGTTGGGCTGATGTGATTAATTAACCCATCAGCAAGCTCAGCTGTCTGATGAACAGTAGCTGTATAGCAGTGAATCTCAAGGAGAACTTGAACTTTTCAAGGATCTTGAACTGAAATTTCTTTTCAGACAAGTGGCCTAATTGAATTTCAGTGAACTGGAAATCAAAGCTTTCTAGACTTTTTAATTTCCATAAGTACAATTCCCTTTCTTTTAATATTTTTCCTCTTAAGTATTACAAGTGTGTAATCAGATAATATATCTTAAAATTTTGGGAGCTCCAAATTTCCCAGAATAAAATTATTTGCTTTATTTCAAATCAACTTTACTGATGAGGCTCACATATATTCTATTAGTATTCCTCTTATTTGCAGTTTACTGTATTAAAAGTAATAGTGACAATATTTTTTAAAAGGTGTGCAACAGGGACTTCCCTGGTGAGCCAGTGGTTAAGACTCAGCGCTCCCAGTGCAGGGGGCCAGGGTTCCATCCCTGGTCAGGGAACTAGATCCCACATGCCACAACTAAAAAAAGATCCCTCATGCTTCAGATAAAAGATCCTGCATGCTGCAACTAAAGATCACGCATGTGGCAGCTAAGATCCCATGTGCCGCAACTAAAACTTGACACAGCCAAATAAATAAATAAGTAAATAAATACTTTTTTAAAAAAAAAAAAGTTGTGCAACATCACTTTGTGTCCTTGTTATTAAACAAGTCTGAAAACCAATGCATAGGAAGCATCTGGTGACTTACAATGGAGATATGTTGACACCACCCCCCAGAGATTTTGATTCAGCCAGACTGAAGTAGAGCCCCATAGCTAGATTTGTAAGTGTAAGGAACCTTAGTGATGGGTTAGGTTTCTTTGAGCAATGGCATATTCCAATTTAAATCATATTTTCATGTGTTTCTGTTTATACTTTTATTTTGAATTTACTGAAAGTTTTTTACTGAAACTTCAATAATCTATCTTATTCAGAGGGTGCATCTGATTTATCAATTATAATAGAAATAACACTGACATCGCAATGATTCTAAGGAAGTTACTAAATTGGCAATGTGATGCTTCATCTATTTATAAAGCAAATACATATTAAAAAGTCTCATACTGTCTGTTGAAATTCAGCGTAAACACAAGAACAAAACTGAATACCACATTGGATGAATCAAATGTTCTATCTAATATAATCTCTCTCTTATAGTATATCTAAGAGTCATTTAATGGGAGAACATAGTTGCTGTTATCCACAGTATCAACCACATTGGAAGAGCAGGTCCAATAGAGAGACCATAATTCCTCTTAGTAATATAGACTTCATTTAAAAAGTTTTACTTCTGTGGCAGAAACTCTAGGCCAGCTAACCCCAAAACACATTTCCCAAACCTTTATACCCTACTTACCTCCAGTCTATATGAGGTAAAAGGTAAATACTTTTTAATCCAAGTCTCATTTGTATCTAAGGGTCAGGTGAAGAGTTCTGGCTAAATAAACATGTAGATGGGTTGGGATATAAATGGGATGCCTGGAACTTTGGCAACTGTTTTGCAACCTTGTGGGAAAGAAAAATAGAATCACAGAAATTCCAGCCTGACTGTATTTAGTCAGTGAATCAGCTCCTGTAGCAAAAAATATGAAATATTATTTGAGAAAAGTAGACTCCCATATGACACGGTGTTATTTGGATCTTCTCTTGCAACCGAAATTGTTTCTACCTAATATAATGTCCAACATCCCTAATTTAGCCCATTCAGTCATGATAAAGTCAGTCATCTTGACCATTTAAAAAGAAATAAGCTTCTACATGTTCTATTTCTAAAAAAGTGAAATACATAGTCAATACTACAATCTTTCAATATTTAAAGTGCTGATCTCTATGGCATATTTTCCACCAATGATTGTTAACCGTTAAGTTTAGGACACAATGTTTTCATAATACTTAGAATGATGTTAATATATACAGTTCATTGTACAGGTCTTTGTATTAGTTTATCTGTGTAATGAGATTCCCATCGTTACACATAAAGGCCATCTTTATTCATAATGCATGTTTTGCCTGGGATGTTCAAGCATCTAAAGGTGATTCCAAAGTTGCCCAATGTGTGCGTGTGTTTGTTTTTAATCATCAGCCCTGATACACCAAGGTAAGTGATATAATCATTCATTTTTGCTGCAAATGCTTAGCTTATTGATTCTTTGGCATTGGTCAGAGAGTGATGCGAAAACAGTTCTTGTACACTTCCATTAAAAATCTAAACTAAGGAATAAAAAGATGGCTATCATAATAACTCATAATAACTCATGATAGCCATGGGCAGTGACGTATTTCTTTTCTTAAATTACTTGTGCTCTAATTTCATTCAATCTCCTTCTTTTTGTTCAGTCCTCAGAACAAGTAACTATCTGATCAGCAGCATTTATATTCTTTATGCTAGTTACTGGAACTGCAACCACTGGATACTAATGTAGAGAACTGAATAAAAATAAAAAGAGTGAGTATGATTTATTTTTTTTTTGGTATCGTAAAAATTCATTTCTGTGACTATATCATTTTTCAACACTTTGTTTTCATATCATGGAATTTCTTTCCAAGTATATAAAACTTACATGAGCTAAATAATACTAAGAGGTCCCTTAGCATTTGTCAAACACCAGATAATGATCATTTGTAAATGACGTACTTTTTGCATGAAGATAAGTAGTAATGCTGAATTATTGCGTTCAGTGATTCAGCAAAAATGCTGAAGTCACTTTATTCTCCAAAGTAGGTAAAGGATGCCTACTAAAGAATAAATAGTACTATTAACTGCTTAAAGGAGGGAATTAACAATGATTGATAATTGTGGTGCTAGGTACTTTCTCACACACAGAATACTGAAAAGGGTAGGCACTATTACAATGACCATTTTAGAGTGGCTTGGAAAGACTAAGGTGTACACTCAATGTCACATAGCTAGTAAGTGGAGAAGCTTGGTTTTAGACCCAATTTGATGTCAGAGTCAGTGTTGTTTTCACAAACCCTTGGAGGTTTTCTTTTTCATTTGTTTTCAGAGTTTATTTTTTTAACACCTAGACTACTCCAAACTTCAAAATTATTAGGTCCAAATTAGTATTAAACTAGCACAGTTGTTTATAATTAATAGATGGTCAAAAATAAATACTTGCTAAAAAGAAAGGAATTTATTAAAATATGTAACTAGTTCTATAGAAGTATGCATGTAGTAGTCATACCTAGTTTAGAAACTACAAAATTTACTGAGCACCTCCAGTGTAATGTGTGTATGTTGTCCATTTGCGGGTAAAAATCAATATTTTATAATGGTTTAGAGCATGTGCTCTGGAATCAGCCTGCCAGAGGTAAAATTTTGGTTTTTTCACTTACTAGCTCTGTAATTCAGAGAGGAGTTTAACCTTTTGTGTTCAATTTCCCCAACTGTAAAATGTTAGTAATCATTGGATTTACTGTTGATTTCTTGCTTTCTTCTGGGCAGGCCAAACTCTTTGGAATGATGAAAAGAGTAAGAAAGTAATCCAAGCAACAGGCTGTCTAAATAACACATTACCAAGGATATAGGAGAGTGAGCATCTCCCATTTATCAGTCCTTGGTTTCATTCCTGGAGCTATGTCAGTGAGGCAATGGGAATGTATAACCATCAGACTTTAAAAATACACTGTTTTGACCAGAGTTGTGATTTGGGGGGCAGCCATAAGTCTTCAGTTTCCTAGATGTTTTCTACAGTGTGGTATAGGAAAAAGGATGAGTGAGTCAGGAAATAATTCCTGGATTTTGAAATAAGTTTTTAATAAAGAGTAGCTTTGAGCTAGACAAAGAAGGAGAAAAACACATTCTAGGTAAGAGGAATATGATATGTAGAAGTCTATAGAAATAAACAAGCATAATAACATTTTTAAGGAAGTACAAGTAAATATGGGTGGATGGGGCAGAATTATATATGGCAGGACTTTAGGGAGATAGGTAGGGGTCAGATCATTAAGAGTCTTGGTGTCAAAATAAGGAGTTCATTCTTTATATTTAAAGTGATTGGAGCAAAGCCATATTGGAAGCAATGGGACCATTTAAGAGACAATAATGGGAATCTAGATAAAAAATGAGACACATCAGAAAAACCCCTTTACTTACGTTTATCTGTTTGATTGTGTCTAGAGAAAATAGGGGCAAGAAGGAAAGAAAGAGGAAATTAGACTCTGCCAAGGAAATGGGGTTGGTGGAGAGGGAAATACTATTTATTATTATTTGATTAGTTACAGCAGATGTTTTATATTTCTAAAAGAAGTGTATTTTTAAAAGTCATTAAGTTAGGAGCTTGTTTTAATTCTTTCTGCTTAAAAAATATGTACATCATCTCACTTTAAAGTTGCAGCTACTTTCTATTGTCCACATATACAAAATATCGACTGACATCACCTATTCCAGTTTTTGTTGCTAGTGCTTTTGTTGTCATATCCAAAGAATTGTTGCCAAAATCAGCATTAATGAATTTTTCCCTGTTTTTTTCTAGGAGTTTTACAGTTTCAGGTGTTATGTTTAAGTCTTTAATCCATTGTGAGTTAATATTTTGTGAGTGGTATAAGATAGGGGTCCGATTTTATTCTTCTGCATGTGGTTATCCAGTTTCCCCAATTCCATTTATTGAAAAGTCTATCCTTTCCCCATTGATTATTCTTGGCTCCCTTCTCAAATGTTAGCTGACAATATATGTGAGGGTTTATTTTGGGGCTCTCTATTCTGTTAATTGGTCTATGTGTCTATTTTTATGCCAGTACCATGCTCTCCTGATTACTATAGCTTTTTAGTAGCTTGAAATCAGGAAGTGTGTTGCCCCCAGCTTTGTTCTTCTTTCTCGGGATTGCTTTAGCCATTCAGGATCATATGTGGTTCCATACAAGTTGTAGCATTATTTTTTTCTATTTCTGTGAAAAATGCCATTGGAAATTTGACAGGGATTGCATTGAATATATAGATGGCTTTAGGTAGTATGGACATTTTAACAATATTAATTCTTCCAATACATGAACCTGGAACATCTTTCCATTTCTTGTCTCCTCTTTAAATTCTTTCATCAAAGTTTTGTGGGTTTCAGTACATAGATCTTTCACCTCTTTGGTTAAATTTATTCTTAAATATTTTATTGTGTTTGATGCTATTGTGAATGGGATTGTTTTCTTTATTTCTTTTTCAGATATTTCATTGTTAGTGTATAGAAACTTAAGTGATTTTTGCATACTTAATTGGTATCTTGCAACTTCACCGAATCCACTGATTTGTTTTAACAGTTTTTTGGTGGAGTCTTTAGGGTTTTCTATATATAATATCGTGTCATCAGCAAACAAAAACAATTTTAATTCTTCCTTTCAGATATGAATGCTTCTTGTTTCTTTGTCTTGCCTGACTGCTCTGGCTAAAACTTCCAGTACAATGTTGAATAGGAGTGGTGAGAGTGGGCACTTTTACTCTTCCAAACTTTCCTCATTGAGTATGATGTTTTATCTCTTCCAAACTTTCACCATTGTGGGCTTGTCATATATGGTCTTTATTATACTGAGGTATGTTTCTTCTGTGCCCAATGTGTTGAGTGCCTTTTTCGTGAGAAGATGTTGTATTCTGTCAAATGCTTTTTTGGCATCTACTGAGACGATCATATGACTTTTGTCTTTGATTCTACTAATGTGGTGTATTATGTGTATTGATTCATATACTGTGAAACATTACAGGGAAAAACTCCACTTGATAATGGTGTATGATCACTTTGGTGTGCTGTTAAATTTGGTCTCCTAATATTTTGCTGAGAATTTTTGCATCAATATTCATCAGGAATATTGGTCTGTGTTGTTTATTTTCTTGTAGTGTCCTGTTCTGACTTTTGTATCAAGGTAATTTGGGCCTCCTAAAATGAGTTTGGAAGCGTTTCCTCCTCTTCAATCCTTGGGAAGAGTTTGATATGAATTAGCATTAATTTAACTGCTTGATAGAATGAAACAGTGAAACTATCTGGTCCTAGAATTTCGCTTTTGGGAACTTTTTGTTTATTGCTTCAGTCTCAAATATTTCATTTTAAATTTACAGAGCAGTTATTGGAATTTCTGTTATAAATAGGAGATACCAGAGGAGGATTTTTTTTAAATATTTTTATTGGAGTGTAATTGCTTTACAATGGTGTGTTAGTTTCTGCTTTATAACAAAGTGAATCAGTTATACATATACATATATCTCCATATCGCTTCCCTCTTGCGTCCCCTCCCTCCCACACTACCTATCCCACCCTTCTAGCTGGTCACAAAGCACCGAGCTGATCTCCCTGTGTTATGTGACAGCTTCTCATTAGCTATCTATTTTACATTTGGTAGTGTATATATGTCCCTATATACACTGCCACTCTCTCACTTTGTCCCAGCTTACCCTTCCCCCTCCCCGTATCTTCAAGTCCATTCTCTAGTAGGTCTGCCTCTTTATTCCCATCTTGCCCCTAGGTTCTCCATGAGAATTTTTTTTTTTTTTTTAGATTCCATATATATGTGTTAGCATACAGTATTTGTTTTTCTCTTCCTGACGTACGTCACTCTGTTTGACAGACTCTAGGTCCACCACATCACTACAAATAACTCAATTTCATTTCTTTTAATGGCTGAGTAACATTCCACTGTATATATGTGCCACATCTTCTTTATCCATTCATCTATTGATGGACACTTAGGTTGCTTCCATGTCCTGGCTATTGTAAATAGAGATGCAATGAACATTGTGGTACATGATTCTTTTTGAATTATGGTTTTCTCAGGGTATATGCCCAGTAGTGGGATTGCTGGGTCATATGGTAGTTCTATTTGTAGTTATTTAAGGAACCTCCATACTGTTCTCGATAGTGGCTGTATCAATTTACATTGCCACCAACAATGCAAGAGGGTTCCCTTTTCTCCACACCTCCTCCAGCATTTATTGTTTGTAGATTTTTTGATGATGGCCATTCTGACTGGTGTGAGATGACATTTCTTTGTAGTTTTGATTTTCATTTCTCTAATGATTAATGATGTTGAGCATTCTTTCATGTGTTTGTTGGCAATCTGTATATCTTCTTTGGAGAAATGTCTATTTAGATCTTCTGCCCATTTTTGAATTGCGTTGTTTGTTTTTTCATATTCAGCTGCATGAGCTACTTGTAAATTTTGGAGATTAATCTTTTGTCAGTTGCTTCATTTGCAGATATTTTCTCCCATTCTAAGGGTTGCCTTTTCATCTTGTTTATGGTTTCCTTTGCTGTGCAAAAACTTTTAAGCTTCATTAGGTCCCATTTGTTTATTTTTGTTTTTATTTCCATTTCTTTAGGACGTGGGTCAAAAAGGATCTTGCTGTGATTTATGTCATAGAGTGTTCTGCCTGTTTTTCTCTAAGAGTTTGATAGTTTCTGGCCTTACATTTAGGTCTTTAATCCATTTTGAGTTTATTTTTGTGTATGGTGTTAGGGAGTGTTCTAATTTCATTCTTCTACATGTAGCTGTCCAGTTTTCCCAGCACCACTTATTGAAGAGGCTGTCTTTTCTCCATTGTATAGTCTTGCCTCCTTCATCAAAGATAAGGTGACCATATGTGTGTGGGTTTATCACTGGGCTTTCTATCCTGTTCCATTGATCTGTATTTCTGTTTATGTGCCAGTGCCATACTGTCTTGATTACTGTAGCTTTGTAGTATAGTCTGAAGTCAGGGAGCCTGATTCCTCCAGCTCCGTTTTTCTTTCTCAAGATTGCTTTCGCTATTCAGGGTCTTTTGTGTTTCCATACAAATTGTGGAATTTTTTGTTCTAGTTCTGTGAAAAATGCCAGTGGTAGTTTGATAGGGATTTCATTGAATCTGTAGATTGCTTTGGGTAGTAGAGTCATTTTCACAATGTTGATTCTTCCAATCCAAGATCATGGTATATCTATTTGTATCATCTTTAGTTTCTTTCATCAGTGTCTCTTAATTTTCTGCATAGAGGTCTTTTGTCTCCTTAGGTAGGTTTATTCCTAGGTATTTTATTCGTTTTGTTGCAGTGGTAAATGGGAGTGTTTTCTTAATTTCACTTTCAGATTTTTCATCATTAGTGTATAGGAATGCAAGAGATTTCTGTGCATTAATTTTGTATCCTGCTACTTTACCAAATTCATTGATTAGCTCTAGTAGTTCACTGTTAGCATCTTTAGGATTCTCTATGTATACTATCATGTCATCTGCAAACAGTGACACCTTTACTTCTTCTTTTCATATTTCGATTCCTTTTATTTCTCTAATTCCTATGGCTAAAACTTCCAAAACTCTGTTGAATAATAGTGGTGAGAGTGGGCAAACTTGTCTTGTTCCTGACCTTAGTGGAAATGGTTTCAGTTTTTCACCATTGAGGATGGTGTTGGCGGTGGGTGTGTCATATATGGCCTTTATTATGTTGAGGAAAGTTCCCTCTATGCCTGCTTTCTGCAGGGTTTTTATCATAAATCAGTGTTGAATTTTGTCAAAAGCTTTTTCTGCATCGATTGAGATGATCATATGGTTTTTCTCCTTCAATTTGTTAATATGGTGTATCACATTGATTGATTTGCCTATATTAAAGAATCCTTGCATTCCTGGGATAAACTCCACTTGATCACGGTGTATGATCCTTTTAATGTGCTGTTGGATTCTGTTTGCTTGTATTTTGTTGAGGATTTTTGCATCTATGTTCATCAGTGATATTGGCCTGTAGTTTTCTTTCTTTGTGACATCTTTTTCTGTTTTGGGAATCAGGGTGATGTTGGCCTCGTAGAATGAGTTTGGGAGTGTTCCTCCCTCTGCTATATTTTGGAAGAGGTGGAGAAGGAGAGGTGTTAGCTCTTCTCTAAATGTTTGATAGAATTCGCCTGTGAAGCCATCTGGTCCTGGGCTTTTGTTTGTTGGAAGATTTTTAATCCCAGTTTCAATTTCAGTGCTTGTGATTGGTCTGTTCATATTTTATATTTCTTCCTGGTTCAGTCTTGGAAGTTTGTGCATTTCTAAGAATTTGTCCATTTCTTCCAGGTTGTCCATTTTATTGGCATATTGTTACTTGTAGTAATTTCTCATGATCCTTTGTATTTCTGCAGTGTCAGTTGTTACTTCCCCTTTTTCATTTCTAATTCTATTGATTTGAGTCTTCTCCCTTTTCTTCTTGATGACTCTGCATTAAGGTTTATCAATTTTGTTTATGTTCTCAAAGAACCAGCTTTTAGTTTTATTGATCACTGCTATTGTTTCCTTCATTTCTTTTTCATTTATTTCTGATCTGGTCTTTATGATTTCTTTCATTCTGCTAACTTTGGGGGTTTTTTATTCTTCTTTCTCTAATGGCTTTAGTTGTAAACATAGGTTGTATATTTGAGTTGTTTCTTGTTTCTTAAGGTAAGGTTGTATTGCTATAAACTTCCCTCTTAGAACTGATTTTCCTGCATCCCATAGGTTTTGGGTTGTCGTGATTTCATTGTTATTTTTTTCTAGGTATTTTTTGATCTCCTCTCTGATTTCTTCAGTGATCTCTTGGTTATTAAGTAGTGTATTGTTTAGCATCCATGTGTTTCTATTTTTTTACACATTTTTTCTTGTAATTGACATCTAGTCTCATAGCGTTGTGTTCAGAAAAGATACTTGATAGGATTTCAATTTTCTTAAATTTACCAAGGCTTGACTTGTGACCCAAGATATGATCTATTCTGGAGAATGTTCCATGAGCACTTGAGAAGAAATTGTACCCTGTTGTTTTTGGATGGAATATGCTATAAATATCAATTAAGTCCATCTTGTATAATGTGTCATTTAAAGCTTGTGTTTCCTTATTTATTTTCATTTTGAATAGTCTGTCCATTGGTGAAAGTGGGGTATTAAAGTCCAAGACTATGATTGTGTTACTGTCGATTTCCCCTTTTATGGTTGTTAGTGTTTACCTTATTTATTGAGGTGCTCCTGCGTTGGGTGCATAAATATTTACAATTGTTATATCTTCTTCTTGGATTGATCCCTTGATCATTATGTAGTGTCCTTTTTGTCTCTTATAATAGTCTTTTCTTAAAGTCTATTTTGTCTGATATGAGAATTGCTACTACAGCTTTCTTTTGAATTCCATTTGCATGGAATATCTTTTTCCATCCCCTCACTTTCAGTCTGTATGTGTCCCTAGGTCTGAAGTGGGTCTCTTGTAGGCAGCATATATATGGGTCTCGTTTTTGTATCCATTCAGCCAGTCTGTGCCTTTTGGTTGGAGCATTTAATCCATTTACATTTAAGGTAATTATTGGTATGTATGTTCCTATTACCATTTTCTTAATTGTTTTGCGTTTGTTATTGTAGGTCTTTTCCTTCTCTTATATTTCCTCCCTAGAGAAGTTCCTTTAGCATTTGTTGTAGAGCTGGTTTTGTTGTGCTGAATTCTCTTAGCTTTTGCTTGTCTGCAAAGGTTTTAATTTCTCCATCAAATCTGAATGAGATCCTTTCTGGATAGTGTAATCTTGGTTGTAGGTTTTTCCCTTTCATCACTTTAAATATTTCCTGCTACTCCCTTCTGGCTTGCAGAGTTTCTGCTGAAAGATCAGCTGTTAACCTTATGGGGATTCCCTTGCATGTTATTTGTTGTTTTTCCCTTCCTGGTTTTAATATTTTTCTTTTTATTTACTTTTTGATAGTTTGATTAATATGTGTCTTGGCGTGTTTCTCCTTGGATTCATCCTTTATGAGATTCTCTGTGCTTCCTGGGCTTGATTAACTATTTCCTTTCCCATATTAGGGAAGTTTTGAACTATAATCTCTTCAAATATTTTCTCAGTCCCTTTCATTTTCTCTTCTTCTTCTGGGACCCCTATAATTTGAATATTGGTCCATTTAATATTGTCCCAGGGGTCTCTGTGACTGTCCTCAATTCTTTTCATTCATTTTTCTTTATTCTTCTCTGCAGTAGTTATTTCCATTATTTTATCATCCAGGTCACTTATCCATTTTTCTGCCTCACTTATTCTGCTATTGATCCCTTCTAGAGAATTTTTAATTTCATTTATTGTGTTGTTCATCATTGTTTATTTGCTCTTTAGTTCCTCTAGTTCCTTGTTAAACATTTCTTGTATTTTCTCTGTTCTATTTCCAAGATTTTGGATCATCTTTACTATCATTATTCTGAATTATTTTTCAGGTAGACTGCCTATTTCCTCTTCATTTGTTAGGTCTGGTGGGTTTTTACCTTGCTCCTTCATCTGCTTTGTATTTCTGTGTCTTCTTATTTTGCTTAACTTACTTTGTTTGGGGAGTCTCCTTTTTGTAGGTTGCAGGTTGATAGCTGCCGTTGTTTTTGGTGTCTGTCCATAGTGCCTAAGGTTGGTTCAGTGGGGTGTGTAGGCTTCTTGATGGAGGGAACTAGTGCCTGTGTTCTGGTGGATAAAGCTGGATCTTGTCTTTATGGTGGGCAAGTCCACGTCTGCTTGTGTTTTGGGGTGTCTGTGACCTTATTATGATTTTAAGCAGCCTGTCTGCTAATGGGTGCACTTATGTTCCTCTCTTACTAGTTGCTTGGCATAGGGTGTCCATCACTGTAGCATGCTATTTGTTGAGTAGAGCTGGGTCTTGTCATTGAGATGGAGATCTCTGGGAGATTTTTGCCGTTTGATATTACATGGAGCTGGGATGTCTCTGCTGGACCAATGTCCTGAACTTGGCTCTCCCACCTCAGAGGCACAGCTGTGACCCCTGGCTGGAGCACCAAGAGCCTGTCATCCACATGGCTCAGAATAAAAGGGAGAAAGAAAGAAGGAAAGAAAGAAAAAGATAAAATGAAATAAAATAAAATAAAATAATTAAAATAAAAAACAAAAACTAATTATTAAAATAAATTTTTAAAATAATTTTTAAAAAAAGAAAGAAGAAAACAACTAAACCAAAAAAACAAATCCACCAATAATAACAAACGCTGAAAACTATACTAAAATACAACAACAACAACAAAAAACGGACAGACAGGACCCTAGGACAAATGGTAAATGCAAAGCTATACAGACCAAATCACACACAGAAGCGCAGGCATACACACTAACAAAAAGAGAAAAAGGGGAAAAAAATATATATATCGTTTCTCCCAAGGTCCACCTCCTCAATTTGGGAAGATTCGTTGTCTATTCGTTATTCCACAGATGCAAGGTGCATCAAGTTTACTGTGGAGATTTAATCTGCTGCTCCTGAGGCTGCTGGTAGAGATTTCCCTTTCTCTTCTTTGTTCGCACAGCTTCCAAATTCAGCTTTGGGTTTGGCCGGGCCTCTGCGTTTAGGTCGCCTGAGGGCGTCTGTTCTTCACTCAGATAGGACTGGGTTAAAAAAGCAGCTGCTTCGGGGGCTCTGGCTCCCTCAGGCCGGGGTGAGGGAGGGGTATGTAGTGTAGGGCGAGCCTGTGGCTTCACAAGCTGGCGTGTCGTTGCACCACCCTGAGGCGTGCCGTCCTTTCTCCCGGGGAAGTTGTCACTGGATCCCCGCACCCCGGCAGTGGTGCGCTGCACAGGCTCCCGGGAGGGGTGATGTGGATAGTTACCTGTTCTTGTACACAGGCTTCTGGGTGCCTGCAGGAGCAGCCTTAAGCGTCTCATGGTTGTCTCTGGTGTCCGACCTGATAGCTTTGGCTCATGCCCACCTCTGGAACTTCTTTAGTTCACGCTCTTAATCCCCTCTCCTTGCGCACCAGGAAACAAAGAGGCAAGAAGAAGTCTCTTGCCTCTTTGGCAGTTCCAGACCTTGTCCCGGACTCCCTCCCGGCTAGCTGTGGCACACTAGCCCCCTTCAGGCTGTGTTCACACAGCCAACCCCAGTCCTCTCCCTGGGGTCTGACCTGTGAAGCTGGAGCCTCAGCTCCCAGCCCCCATGCATCCCGGCAGGTGAGCAGACAAGCCTCTCGGGCTCGTGACTGCCGGTCGGCACAGATCCTCTGTGCAGGAATCTCTCTGCTTTGCCCTCTGCACCCCTGTTGCTGTGTGCTCCTCTGTGGCTTTGAAGCTTCCCCCCTCCACCACCTGCAGTCTCCACCTGCGAAGTGGCTTCCTAGTGTGTGGAAACCTTTCCTCCTTCACAGCTCCCTCCCACTGGTACAGGTCCCATCCCTATTCTTTTGTCTCTGTTTTTTCTTTTGCCCTACCCGGGTACGTGGGGAGTTTCCTGCTTTGGGGGAGTTCTGAGGTCTTCTGCTAGCGTTCAGTAGGTGTTCTGTAGTAGTTGTTCCACATGTAGGTGTATTTCTGATGTATTTGTGGGGAGGAAGGTGATCCCCACGTCTTACTCTTCCGCCATCTTGAAGCTCCTCCCCAGAGGAGATTTTTAAATTACATTTGTTTGGTTTGAATAAAATCAGGTTGTTGCAATGCATATCTTTACTTCTTTCCACTTTTTCCATTTTTCTAGGAAAAATCTTCTTAAAAGAAAGAATATCCACTAAAACACAGTAACTCTGAGATTTCCAAATGGAACAATTTGCAAATAGAATCTATTTCATTCCAATCGGAGCCCAGATGTTTTAAAATAAGCAATGGATATACACTGAATAAACATGATTCATTTAACAAGTCCACAGAATATTGTCTCTTTTCACATGCATAAAATTAACAAGATTCTTATTTAAATGCAGTTTCCAAAAAGCTACAGTCAGATAAAATATACTTAAATCCATGTGCTTTGACAGCCCCTCTTTATATGAATTACATTAATCATTTAAAACAAAGGGACCCAGACCTCCAGAGAGGCAACTATTAAAAAATGCACTCTCCTATACAATTTATAATGAATACTTGCTCCTATTATTAAGGAAGATAAATTAACCAGTATGGGAGAATTAAAAATAAGATAATAATACATTGCACTCAACATTTTACCCAGACTTGTATCAGTAATATTCTTTCCCAGTGTTAAATATGAATGCAATTTGCATAGTTATTGTATTTTAAAGTAGTAAAGTAAAAGTGAGAAAAAACTTTTTTGATATTGTTAAGAAGAGAAACAGCAGACTTCCCTGGTGGTGCAGTGGTTAAGAATCAGCCTGCCAATGCAGGGGACATAGGTTCGAGCCCTGGTCCAGGAAAATTCCACATGCCGCGGAGCAACTAAACCCGAGCACCATAACTACTGAGCCTGCGCTCTAGAGCCCACGAGCCACAACTACTGAGCCTGCATGCAACAACTACTGAAGCCTGTGCGCCTAGAGCCCATACTCCGCAACAAGAGAAGCCACTGCAATGAGAAGCCCACGCACTGCAAGAAACAGTAGCCGTCACTCGCCTCAACTAGAGAAAGCCTGTTTGCAGCAGCAAAGACCCAATGCAGCCAAAAAGAAACAAAGAAACAAACAAATAAATAAGTAAATAAATGTATATTAAAAAAAGAACAGAAACACCATTTTGTTGTATTTTTCCTTATTTGTTTTTAACATAAAAATTGATGAAACTATGTCTCTATGAACAATTGGTTCAATAATTTTGACCGAATTAGCCAAGCACCTTTTCCAGCTCAATGTAGCTGTCAGAAAAACTAGTTTACTAAACTTTCTATGTTTCTCCTGAACTGATCTTTTTGTAATTGAATATGTCATTAAATTCAGCAAAAAATGGTGAAACTATTTGTACATGTCATTTAGAGAATAAAATGCCATGCACACAACTGCTCAAGTGAATGGTGTGGGTGTGTATTTTCATGAAGGATAAAACCTAAAAAGAGGACAGATATTAGCCAGAAGTAGCCATTGCCTTACAATCAGAATGAACCCCAAACTATAATGCAGTGGGGGAAATAAGAAGGTAAGATATGCAGCACATAATAAAGTCCTAGATTTTCATTTGTGTCTTGACCCACATTTTGTGTGAATAATCATAAACTAGGCATTAACATTGGAAAATTTTTCCACAGATAATCCTGCAATAAAGCTAGATATTGGATTGACAGTTATTATACAATTATTGAAGTGTACTTGAGAAGCTCAGTGATCATTTGCTATTTTTCATTTTTTGTCTATTACTCAACCACTTAACCATCTTAACTGTTCAGTGACCTTTCATCTCATTTATAAACATGCAGGAAAAGACAAATGAACAAACATTCAGAGCTGGCTGGCCTTTTTTAGATTTCTGAGTCCTCAAACTCTCATTTATTTTTCTTCTAAAAGTGTATAAATCATAATAAAGCAGGTCATACAATGAAGAGTTAATTTTGGCAGTGACATATATTTATGTCTTCACTAAAGAAAAGTCTAGGTTCAAGATGGCAGAGTAGAAGGACGTGCGCTCACTCCCTCTTGCGAGAGCACCAGAATCACAACTAATTGCTGAACAATCATTGACAGGAAGACATTAGAACTCACCAAAAAAGATAACCCACATCCAAAGACAAAGGAGAAGCCTCAATGAGATGGTAGATGGGACGCAATCACAATAAAATCAAATCCCATAACTGCTGAGTGGGTGACTCACAAACTGGAGAACACTTATACCACAGAAGTCAACCAACTGGAGTGAAGGTTCTGAGCCCTGTGTCAGGTTTCCCAACCTGGGTGTCTGGCAACGGGAGGAGGAATTCCTAGAGAATCAGACTTTGAAGCCTAGCGGGATTTGATTGCCAGACATTGACAGGACTGGGGAAAAAAGATACTCCACTCTTGGAAGGCAAACACAAAATAGTGTGCACACTGGGACCCAGGGGAAGGAGCAGTGACCCCACAGGAGACTGAACCAGACCTACCTGCTAGTGTTGGGGGGGTCTCCTGCAGAGGTGGGGGTGGGGGCTGTGGCTCACCATGGGGACGAGGACACTGGCAGCAGAAGTTCTGGAAGGTGCTCCTTGGCATGGGCACTCCCAGAGTCCACAATTAGGCCCAACAAAGAGCTGGTAGGTTCCAGTGCTGAGTGGCCTCAGGCCAAACAACTAACAGCGAAGGAATCAAGACGCACCCATCAGCAGACAGCAGATTAAAGTTTTACTGAGCTCTGCCCACCACAGCAACAGCCAGCTCTACCCACCACCAGTCCCTCCCATCAGGAAACTTGCAAAAGCCTCTTAGATAGCCTCATCCAGCAGAGGACAGACAGCAGAAGCAAGAAGAACTACAATTCTTCAGCCTGTGGAACTAAAACCATATTCACAGAAAGACAGACAAAATGAAAAGGCAGAGGACTATATACCAGATGAAGGAACAAGATAAAACCCTTGAAAAACAACTAAATGAAGTGGACATAGGCAACCTTCCAGTAAAAGAATTCAGAATAATGATAGTGAAGATGATCCAGGACCTCAGAAAAAGAATGGTGGCAAAGATGGAAAAGGTGCAAGAAATGTTTAACAGAGACCTAGAAGAATTAAAGAACAAACACCTAGAAGAATTAAAGAACAAACAAACAGAGATAAACAATACAATAACTGACATGAAAAATACACTAGAAGGAATCAATAGCAGAATAACTGAGGCAGAAGAAAGGATAAGTGACCTGGAAGCCAGACGGGTGGAATTCATGGCTGTGGAACAGAATAAAGTAAAAAGAATGAAAAGAAATGAAGACAGCCTAAGAGACCTCTGGGATAGCGTTAAACACAACAACATTCTCATTATAGGGGTCCCAGAAGGAGAAGAGAGAGAGAAAGGACCCAAGAAGAGATTATAGTCAAAAATGTTCCTAACATGGGAAAGGAAATCGCCACCCAAGTCCAAGAAGTGCAGAGAGTCCCATACAGGATAAACCCAAGCAGAAACATGCCTAGACACATAGTAATCAAACTGGCAAAAATTTAAAGACAAAGAAAAATTATTGAAAGCAGCAAGGGGAAAAATGACAAATAACATACAAGGAAACTCCCATAAGGTTAACAGCTGATTTCTCAGCAGAAACTCTACAAGCCAGAAGGGAGTGGCATGACATATTTAAAGAGATGATAGGGAAGAACCTATAGCAAAGATTACCCTACTCAGCAAGGATCTCATTCAGATTCCATGGAGAAATCAAAAGCTTTACAGACAAGCAAAAGCTAAGAGAATTCAGCACCACCAAACCAGCTCTACAACAAATGCTAAAGGAACTTCTCTAAGTGGGAAGCACAAGAGAAGAAAAGGACCTACAAAAACAAACTCATAACAAATAAGAAAATGGTAATAGGGGCATACAAATCAATAATTACCTTAAACGTGAATGGATTAAATGCTCCAACCCGAAGACAGAGGCTCACTGAATGGATACAAAAACAAGACCCATATATATGCTGTATACAGGAGACCCACATCAGACCTAGGGACACATACAGACTGAAAGTGAAGGCATGGAAAAAGATATTCCATGCAAATGGAAATCAAAAGAAAGCTGGAGTTGCAATACTCATATCAGATAAAATAGACTTCAAAATAAAGAATGTTACAAGAGACAAGGAAGGACACTACATAATGATCAAGGGATCAATCCAAGAAGAAGATATAACAATTATAAATATATATGCACCCAACATAGGAACGCCTCAATACATAAGGCAACTGCTAACAGGTATAAAAGAGGAAAATGACAGTAACACAATAATAGTGGGGAACTTTAATACCTCACTTACTCCAATGGAAAGATCATTCAGAGAGAAAATTAATAAAGTAACAGAAGCTTTAAATGAAAAAATAGACAAAAGAGATTTAACTGATATTCACAGGACATTCCATCCAAAAACAGCAGATTACATTATCTTAACAAGTGCCCATGGAACATTCTCCAGGATAGAGCACATCTCGGGTCACAAATCAAGCCTCGGTAAATTTAAGAAAACTGAAATCATATCAAGCATCTTTTCTGACCCAAATGCTGTGAGATTACAAATCAATTACAGGGAAAAAAACGTAAAAAACACAGACACATGGAGGCTAAGCAATCGTTACTAAATAACCAAGAGATCACAGAAGAAATCAAAGAGGAAATCAAAAAATACCTAGAAGCAAATGACAGTGAAAACACGATGACCCAAATCCTATGGGATGCAGCAAATGCAGTTCTAAGAGGGAAGTTTATAGCAATACAATCCTACCTTAAGAAACAAGAAACATCTCAAGTACACAACCTATGTTTACAACTAAAGCAATTAGAGAAAGAAGAACAACAACACCCAAAGTTAGCAGAAGGAAAGAAATCATAAAGATCAGATCAGAAATAAAAAAGAAATGAAGGAAACGATAGCAAAGATCAATAAAACTAAAAGCCGGTTCTTTGAGAAGATAAACAAAATTGATAAACCATTAGCCAGACTTATCAAGAGAAAAAGGGAGAAGACTCAAATCAATAGAATTAGAAATGAAAAAGGGGAAGTAACAACTGACACTGCAGAAATAGAAAGGATCATGAGAGATTACTACAAGCAACAATATGCCAATAAAATGGACAACCTGGAAGAAATGGACAAATTCTTAGAAATGCGAAACCTTCCAAGGCTGAACCAGGAAGAAATAGAACATATGAACAGACCAATCACAAGCACTGAAATTGAAACTGTGATTAAAAATCTTCCAACAAACAAAAGCCCAGGACCAGATGGCTTCACAGGCGAATTCTATCAAACATTTAGAGAAGAGCTAACACCTATCCTTCTCAAACTCTTCCAAAATATAGCAGAGGGAGGAACACTCCCAAACTCATTCTAAGAGACAACCATCACACTGATCCCAAAAG
Organism: Globicephala melas; assembly: GCF_963455315.2. NCBI lineage: Eukaryota > Metazoa > Chordata > Mammalia > Artiodactyla > Delphinidae > Globicephala > Globicephala melas. Next base: position 21,247,993 of record NC_083335.1, on the reverse strand, counting down.
CAGAAAAAGATGTCACAAAGAAAGAAAACTATAGGCCAATATCACTGATGAATATAGATGCAAAAATCCTCAACAAAATACAAGCAAACAGAATCCAACAGCACATTAAAAGGATCATACACCATGATCAAGTGGGGTTTATCCCAGGAATGCAAGGATTCTTTAATATACACAAATCAATCAACATGATAAACCATATTAACAAATTGAAGGAGAAAAACCGTATGATCATCTCAATAGATGCAGAGAAAGCTTTTGACAAATTTCAACACTCATTTATGATAGAAACCCTCCAGAAAATAGGCATAGAGGGAACTTTCCTCAGCATAATAAAGGCCATATATGACAAACTCACAGCCAACATCTTCCTCAATGGAGAAAAACTGAAACCATTTCCACTAAAGTCAGGAACAAGACAAGTTTGCCCACTCTCACCACTATTATTCAACAGAGTTTTGGAAGTTTTAGCCATAGCAATCAGAAGAAAAAGAAATAAAGGAATCCAAGTTGGAAATGAAGAAGTAAAGCTAACTATTTGCAGATGACATAATACTATACATAGAGAATCCTAAAGATGCTACCAGAAAACTACTAGAGCTAATCAATGAATTTGGTAAAGTAGTAGGATACAATATTAATGCACAGAAATCTCTTGCATTCCTATACATTAATGATGAAAAATCTGAAAGTGAAATTAAGAAAACACTCCCATTTACCATTGCAACAAAAAGAATAAAATATCTAGGAATAAACCCACCTAAGGAGACAAAAGACCTGTATGCAGAAAATTATAAGACACTGATGAAAGAAATTAAAGATGATACAAATAGATGGAGAGATATACCATGTTCTTGGATTGGAAGAATCAACATTGTGAAAATGACTCTACTACCCAAAGCAATCTACATTTTCAATGCAATCCGTATCAAACTACCAATGGCATTTTTCACAGAACTAGAACAAAAAATTTCACAACTTTTTGTAGGGAAACACAAAAGACCCCAAATAGCCAAAGCAATCTTGAGAAAGAAAAACGGAGCTGGAGGAATCAGGCTCCCTGACTTCAGACTATACTACAAAGCTACAGTAATCAGGAGAGTATGGTACTGACACAAAAACAGAAATATAGATCAATGGAACAGGATAGAAATCCCAGAGATAAACCCACACACATATTGTCACCTTATCTTGGATAAAGGAGGCAAGAATATACAATAGAGAAAAGAGAGCCTCTTCAATAACTGGTGCTGGGAAAACTGGACAGCTACATGTAAAAGAATGAAATTAGAACACTCTCTAACACCATACACAAAAATAAACTCAAAATGGATTAAAGACCTAAACGTAAGGCCAGACACTATCAAACTCTTAGAGGAAAACCTAGACAGAACACTCCATGACATAAATCACAGCAAGATCCCTTTTGACCCACCTCCTAGAGAAATGGAAATAAAAACAAAAATAAATAAATGGGATCTAATGAAAGTCCAAAGCTTTTGCACAGCAAAGTATACCATAAAGAAGACGAAAAGACATCCCTCAGAATGGGAGAAAATATTTGCAAATGAAGAAACTGACAAAGGTTTAACCTCCAAAATTTATAAGCAGCTCATGCAGCTCAATATCAAAAAACAATCAACCCAATACAAAAATGGGCAGAAGACCTAAACAGACATTTCTCCAAAGAAGATATACAGATTGCCAACAAACACATAAAAGAATGCTCAACATCATTAATCATTAGAGAAATGCAAATCAAAACTACAATGAGATATCATCTCACACCAGTCAGAATGGCCATCAACAAAATATCTACAAAGAATCAATGCTGGAGACGGTGTGGAGAAAAGGGAACCCTCTTGCATTGTTGGTGGCAATGTAAATTGATACAGCCACTATGGAGAACAGTATGGAGGTTCCTTAAAAAAGTAAAAACAGAACTACCATACAACCCAGCAATCCCACTACTGGGCATATACCCTGAGAAAACCATAATTCAAAAAGAGTCACGTACCTCAATGCTCATTGCAGCTCTATTTACTATAGCCGAGACATGGAAGCAACCTAAGTGTCCATCAACAGATGAATGGATAAAGAAGATGTGGCACATATATACAATGGAATATTACTTGCCATAAAAAGAAACGAAATTGAGTTTTTTTTATTGATGTGGACAGACCTACAGTCTGTCATACAGAGTGACGTACGTCAGGAAGAGAAAAAAAAATACTGTATGCTAACACATATATATGGAATCTAAAAAAAAAAAAATGGTTATGAAGAACCTAGGGGCAAGACTGGAATAAAGACACAGACCTGTTAGAGAATGGACTTGAGGATACAGGGAGGGGGAAGGACAAGCTGTGACAAAGTGAGAGAGTGGCATGGACATATATACACTACCAAACATAAAATAGATAGCTAGTGGGAAGCAGCCATATAACACAGGGAGATCAGCTCTGTGCTTTGTGACCACCTAGAGGGGTGGGATAGGGAGGGTGGGAGGGAGGGAGGCACAAGAGCGAAGAGATATGGGGACAAATGTATATGTATAACTGATTCACTTTGTTATAAAGCAGAAACTAACACACCATTGTAAAGCAATTATACTCCAATAAAGATGTTTAAAAAAAAAAAAAAGAGTCAGCCTACCCCACACTTCCAATCATTGTTTTTTTGTGTTATATATTTATGGTAAAAATGCTTTATTTGTCCCTTGCAGTGCTAAACCTATTGCTGGACAAATCAAAGATATTGAAAAAATACTGGTTGGATTATGTCGTGAATATAGCAAATCCGTGTAAAATTCATGAAATATTTAACAATTTGAGCTAGGAAAATGAAGGTAAAAAGGACACATCAGGAAGTCAGTTTCATATGCGTATAAATGTGATTCACACACACAAACACACACACACACAGTGTAGGACATATTTTAGGTTGTGTTTTATGAAAGTGTCTCAAAATCTGCTTGAGAAAGTAGAAAAGAAGACAAGGAAATGGTAGAACATGTGGGTTACTAGGCCCTCGGTCTCTGTTCATTCAGAAAGATAGAGGTTAGAGGGAGGTTACACTACTACATAACTTTAGAAATTTGAAAAAAAACTTACTTATAATATAGGTATTAGATATATGACCAATTGTTACATTCTGAAGTGAAAAATAATTTTACCTGAATCACTTTCACAATTATAAAATCACAGTACATTTTGTTTACCCTTAGGGACAAGATATTTCAAGACACTCTGTTAGAGTTAGTTGTATAACCAAAAATATGAAAATAAAAAACTAGTTTCATAATGCATTGGAGTTAATAGGGTCCTTTCATTCGATAAATCATTTACCAAGTTTTCCACATCCTAGTAGAGTGACACTAATACCCAGAAAGGACAAACAGAAGAAGGCATCTATCGGTGATGCTTTCTGGACATTTAGAAACACGGAATCTATTCTCTCAAAGGAATGGTACCTTGCCAGGTACAATAGACTCCTTAGAGCAATGATTAAGTAGGTGATTTACCAATGGATCACAGCAAATAGAAATGTTTCTTCTTTTTAAGAACAGTAATTTTTGTCTATCTAAAACTAAATTCATTTATTCATTCTGACGTACACTTACAAAATGTGTGTGTGTGTGTGTTTGTGTGTGTGTAATTTTCCACACTGTTTGTTAATTTATCAAGGTACCTTAATGAAGAGTCAAGTTTTCCATGGTAAAAATATACTCTATCTTGGTATGACATAATGACATAAATAACTTATCCTTGCCATAGATAGCCATTTGAAATGCTTCTCAGTAACTAAATATAGTCTCCCTTAGATGTGAATTTGGATAACAACATGAAAACTGTGTGCTCAACTATTTTCATCTTCATCATTTACTAATAATAGCTTGAACAATTAGGCTGATATTTTATACAAAGAATCCATCTTATAAAGTTATTGGAATCTTTCATTTAGAGATAACAAGTACATTCAGCCCCTGGTGTGTTTTTCCAAGAGCTGGGACTGTTGTGTTTTTTTGACTCTTTGCAGCTACGGCATTTATATTCATTACAAAGCAAATGGAAATCATTTACTTACAAAAAAAGCCTAAAACTTTAAATGGCAACCCTTACCTTCTAAGTTATTATTATTATTATTATTGCTTTAGGAGAAACAGCATCCTGGGACAAGACTACAAATGACAGACTCTCTCTGTTTCCACTTAATATGATTAAATAAGAACACAGTTTGTCCTTACCTACTCCCAGTAGCCTTATTGGAGCTAATACAACAGATGTTTTGTCACCCAGCTAGTCACATGATTGCTTTTCACTCTAGTGAACATATTTTGGAAACAAGTTAATGAGGCTATCTGCAGCAAACACACTTGGTCCCCTCTGGCTGATATTTCTTTGCTGATGTCATTTATCCTTCATTGTTAATTAAATGAAAATAAGCAGCAATTGCCTTCCCAGTATTGTACATTCAGAAATAAATCTGGGTAATGTGGTGGATAAATTTGTTTTTGTTGGAATGTTCAAGTTCAAGTGATGAACTTTGTCTGTGCTAATTGTTTAAATGAGGGCACAGACATTTATGAAGACCCAAGGTCATTATAAGAAGCACCAGTGTAACAAGTATATGTTCTTAATGGAACCCTCTCTCCATTTATATGATGCAAGCATTTTGGTTAATCCTGGAATTTATGAACCAACATATCCCTGTTGAAATGCTAATGATATAATGTGATTGACATCATCTACATAACAAGTGACTAGACATGCTTATCTCCAGCATGTGGTAACTGATGTCCAATGGCTAGCCTTATGTTTACATATATAAGTAAAAAGAAACCCCAGCTCTGAGTGCTGCCAATCACTTGCTCGGAGCTAATGCTTTTTCTTAATTGACATCTAACTTAAAAATATTGATAAAAATGCAAGGGGGTATTTCTTGCAGAGTAATGTGTCCAGGGAGTTCATAATTTTAGGATGAATTTTGTGCTTAGAAGTTATTTCTATTATGAAGTTGGTTGAAATGCTTTTTTAATTTTTGTCTTGGTATCTACAAAGTTTTGCCTTTCAGATACCACTATTCTATTCCATCCTCTCAACCTCTACCTCTTCTGGGAAGGGTCCATAGGGAAGGGTAAACAGTCCAAATTAGGTAAAACCATTAGATGCAGAAGTCTTAAGGCTATGCTTCCTAAGTTTTGTATTTAATGAACCAACACAAACTTAAAAAAATAATTGAGAATGACAGTATTCCTAAAGTATTTTGTTGGTATTTTCCAAGTAAGGCCATTAAAACAACACAACAGGGGAGTTCCCTGGTGGTCCAGTGGTTAGGCCTCTGTGCTTTCACTGCCGCCATGGCCCAGATTCAGTCTCTGGTCAGGGAAGTAACACCCCACAAGTGGTACGGCACAGCAAAAACAAAGCAAAACAAAACAAAAACAAAACACACACGCACAACAAGTAAACTAATTATACTTTTGCAGTGGCTGGGCCAATGAACTCCATTGCTTCCCTCAGAACCATCCAAAACAAGTACATCTAAGGAAAAATTGTTTACTGTGTAAGTGGCTCCTTTCCAATGATTCATGGCCCAAAGCTTTTCTTAGATAGAATTTCTAGAAATATCACTAACCATATCCTATCACATCTCTTAAGAAAATAAATAATATTTTATTACTAATAATGTAGGAAGTATAGAGTCTTTGGACATATTTTCTACAGTTTAAACCCAGCACATTCAAATCTGAACTCTGCTACACCAACGAACTTATTCTATCCACGAATAGGTCTCTTGAGCTAGAAATCTGGAAGTCACCCAGGACCCTTCTTCCTCCTCAGTCTCCAATATTTAACTGGTCACTAAATCCAACCAGTTCTCTCTCCTTGTATCTCTTGAATCTGTGCACTCTAGTACCTTTTCTAAGGCTCTCATCATTTCTCTCTGTCTTGCACTGTTAGAGTTGACAGATAAAATACAGGATACTAAGTTAAATTTGAATTTCAGATAAGCAATATCTCTTTTTAAGTATAAGTATGTCCCCAAATATCACATGGGACATACTTATAATAAAGAAAAATCCATTGTTTACCTGAAATTCAATTTACCAGGGTATCCTATATTTTCATTTGCTTAAGCTGGCAACCCTTGACTAAGTGCAAAAGATTCTGTCTCTAGCCAGTATCCTCTCCAGTCTTCCCTCACCTATAAGCCCTATGATTATCTTCCTAAAATGTAAATTGGATTATAGCAATGCCTTACTGAAAAGGAAACCTCATTTCCTGTAAGATTACTTCTAAATTCCCTAGCTTGGCATCTAAGGCCACTCGAAATCAAGTTTGAATATATCCTTGGAGACATATCATCTACCAGAGGTCCCCAGACCACATGTATATTATACCACACTGGACTTCTCCTTGTTACTTGAACTCATATACAGTTTATACATGTGACTTCCTTTGTGTGAAATGACCATTTTCCGCTTCGTTACCTAGAAAAATCTTATATAACTTAAAAGAAAATTCAAGGATGAATTAATTGTTTGCATGTTAATTCCTTTGAATTCCAGAATTTTCAATTCCAGTGCTCTCAAGTAGCTGCTTCAGTAACTGTTTCTAATGGCACTTTGCTGTGACAATTGCCACACTGTGCTGTGGTGATCTGTTTACACGTCTGTCTCCCCTTCACTTAACCATGAGCTATAACAAACAAGTGAACACCATGTTTTATTCATCTCTGCCTCCCTAATACCTATCAGAGTGCCTGACATACGTTAGATACTCAACAAATGTTTGATGAACCCACAAATACCTCCTATATCTGAATTCTTTTATGTCTGAAGTAGAAACCCACTTTCTACTTTCCTTCCTCTTGTATTCCTAAGTGGTGTACATGCATCCTCTTTGAAATTCTGGTTTTATGTACCACAATCATACCATGTAACATCGACTAAAGGCTTCAACTCCCAAGCGTGTTCAACATTGAATTTTGCATATGCAATGATAAGTAGAAATCCACTGAAATGTCTAATTAAAAGCAAAGGTCTTGGGCTTCCCTGGTGGCGCAGTGGTTGAGAGTCCGCCTGCCGATGCAGGGGACACGGGTTCGTGCCCCGGTCCGCGAAAATCCCACATGCCGCGAAGCGGCTGTGCCCGTGAGCCATGGCCGTTGAGCCTGCGCTTCCGGAGCCTGTGCTCCGCAACGGAAGAGGCCACAGCAGTGAGAGGCCCGCGTACCGCAAAAAAAAAAAAAAAAAAAAAAAAAAAAGCAAAGGTCTTTTCTGCAGATTCTTTGCAAATGATTTGCCTCCATAGGCATCTATCTAAAAATTGAGTTAAATGCAATAGGTTCATGTCATTTTTTTTTTAAGTGTGGAGAAATTCAGAGGTCTAGGGAAATTGTTAGCCAGGTTCTGGCACTTTTCGTAGCACTTCTCAAGAAGTGAGAATGTTCGGTTGGTCATTAAGATCTTATTTTCCCTCCTCAGATAATATTGAAGAGGGAAAACTAGGAGTTAGGAGCAATAGTGTCAAAGCATAGAAGTTCTACCAGACCAGATCTGTTTCTTTTGTCCCCAACCTTCTGCCAAGACTGCCAGCCTCAGGTAAGTAGATGCAACAAGACACCCAGACAAGGATAGGTACCGTGGAACAGCCTGAAAGCAACACATGTAGTAAAATTCTAGTCACATTTGGAAGCTATAAGGCACCATCTTAGACCTAGAAGTAAAACACAGAGTGAAGACCTCTGGTGAGGTCCCAGGAAAATGAAACGGCCTACTTACTTGTTAATGGCCATGCGAGAAGCAACTAGTCATTTAGAGACTGAACAGCCCAGAAATTGTCAGCCTCCATAAAAGTCTATTAATTTGATAATTGATATATGTATCTATATACATTTCCTATTAATTAAAAATATTTCTATAACTTTATATTTTACCACTGATATTGGGGAAATGAAAAGTGTCACAGCCTTGCTTGTTTCAGGTAACCCATTACCTGTTCTCATGGGCAGGCATGAGGAAAAGCCAATCGAAAATAATATCGCATGAATCTAGTCGCCTAGGGAATTAATGGAAGAGTGTGCTGATGTGACTGTTACCTGTCTCTTGTAACTTTTTGATGAATATTGAGTCAGCTATCTTCAGTGTCTCAATTTACCAGCCTTTTTGCAGTGGGATCAAGCACATTAAATTATCAACACTTTTCTCCTGATTGATTTAGTAATCTATGAACGTTATGAAAGATTTATACAATGGTTGCCATCAGGTCTTACATCTTGCGATACACATGAAGGTGGATTATATAAAATCTCAAGAAGTCTCAAAAGACAGATTCAATAGAAAGGAATAATAAAGAACATATATTTTATGTAAAGAATTTTAAAATATGCAGTAAAATAGAAGAAGAAAGGGAATATACACATGAAATAGACCTCTGGTCTTTGCTAAATGATCTACAGGGTTTGGAGTGGCCCTAAGTCTGTATTTTATTTTTTTAAACCAATTGCATCCACTTGATTACTTCTTCTGGGGTATGCTAATGGCACAGGTTTTTCAGGGGAATCAGAGAGACAAATCATGCAAAGCAACACATCATGAATATATGTGCTGAGACTGGTGGAAATGCATTAATATACGGCATCCATTGCAATTTGGCACAACACATTGACCTAGGCATTGCTAATGAGAGACATCACATTGAATATACTATTTAATGTCATTTAATTTATCATATATTGTAATGTATTATCTGTAAACTCTTTCTGTATTTCACTTATGTATCCAGACTTTATGGTGACTCTGTATACTTATGTATATAATGTTCATTACAAAAAATAAAAATTCAGGAACACAAGGCAAAATATGTTTCCTGAGGCTCCCAAATTTTTTCAACTGTAGTTTCGATAAACTGTATGCTTTTTAGTAGAATTTGTTTACATAAAGAGGTTTGTGACATCCATTTTGGTATGTGTTAAGTCTTTAAAAATTGTATCATAATATTTCTTTTCAATTCATTTCATTTTTCTTACTACTCAAAAGTTTTAAAATAAAACAGAATATACTGAAATGTGTTAGAGATATATATTTTATTGATACAGGCCAACATTGTAATAAATTGTTTACCTGATATACATTTTCTCTCTCTCTGACTCTCTGTCTATACACACACACACACACACACACACACACACAGAGTTTCCTCCAGACATCATTATCCACCCCTAAGTTGTACCATTAATTAAATTTTCATGAATTAACTAAAATGAGAAGAATGCCTAGAATAATGCCTTTCACACAGTGCACATATAGTGCGTGGGACTCCTTGCCTTAACTGAATGTGACTTCTTAGTGTGAGGGAGGAACCATTACTAAGAATAAAGAGCTGACTTCATTTCATCTTGAACCATGCCTGGCAAATTGCCTCCCTCTGTTGAGTGGTAAGAGGATACTGACAATCTCCAAAGCGTCTGTCCTCACTTTGACACAGCACGATACATATGCCTTAGTATAAACTGGGTGAAATATCTGAATTCATATGCAGTAAAGTTTTTAATCTCACTTATAAGACCTTCTCAATCAAAATGTATTCATTGGGTCCTAGGAAATTCCGTAGCTACAAAGAATTTTAAGACATAACCCTTATCTTTTAGGAGCTTCTACTCTGTTTTTAAATAGAGATGCCAAATTGTTCAGTTTCATTTGAAACGCAGGTCTTTACTCTTTTATTCTCCCAAGATCCATGTTAAAATTCCTTTTAATACACCAAATATGTTTCAATTTCATATTTTTGAGAAGACAAAAGGATATGTGGATATCATTATCCATCATTATACATTCACAGAATTCGAACATGGGTAGCAGCATGATCTGAAAGTATGGACTAGCGGTAATAAAGTGCAATTACTGCTTACTGAACATTCACTAATTTAATATTATACTAAATCAAGCTTACGATGGCCAACTTACTTGGTCTTCATTGATTGACCCTGTGTTGCTAAAATTTCATTTTGAATGTACATGGAAACACACTTGCCTATAATAAGCCAAACTCTTCAGAGATATGCGCAATGATCTTTGTCTGGAATATCTTTGAAACATGATCAAACCTAAATCTATGCCAGATTATTTTCCAGTCAAAGGTAGAAAGAGAAGATACATGTTTAAATAAGATGGAATGAAATATTTATTTCTTGGAGAAAAACCAAAATAATGTCTTTGTTCAAGCTGTGAGCAGGTGTATGCCTTGTACAGAGTCCTTATTAAAAAAATTACATAAAAATTGAGATCTGTAAACAGCTAAACCCTGCATCATCAACAAATGCAGAGTATAGCAATCAAATATAGTAGTAGTGATAGTTTCTGATGCAGTTTCTAAGTTATGGTTACATAGTTATCCAAAGAATAACTGAGTCTATTTCCAGTGAATGCTTTACATGTTTTCTAGGACACAAAAGGGACAATGGTATTTGTTCATGAAAAAAAAAAATTATCCATGAGTAAGGAGTTTTCAATCTGTAATTTATCATAACAAAACCTTAAATGTTGACTTTTTTTCTAATTTTACCTGATGTAGCCTGTATTTGAATCAATCAGGGAGGAAAAAACATCCAACTTCCAATTTCCTGGCTCGTTTTTCACTTTCTAATGGCAGGTATAATTATAAAATAGAATGGCACAACTCATTGTTGGTACAGTTTAGACAAAAACAAAAATTAAAAAGAAGGAATAAAAAGCTCTGTTATGGGTATTATAATTGTCCAAATCAAAACAAAGTCTGTAAACAAATACCAGTAGGGAAATGATCTTAACTAGCAGATGTATGAAGAGTCTCAACCTTCAGTTCTTAAATTATAGCTGCTTCCAGATTAAAGCAACACTCCTGATGGAGCAGTGTGCTTTATATCCTCTGGCAACATCCTTTTTTATTGCACTAGAAACCAATGTTGAATTTCCTGAATAATTACATAAATAAACTGTGCACTTTACTTATTTGTGTGCCCATATTTAATGATATATTGTGCATGTAACTTTCAAAAATATGATTTATGACAGTTTATATTGCCACAGAGGGGTGTTTACTTGAAATATGTACTTGAAAAATATCATATAAAATGATGTTATTTGATATGAAATGATCTGATTTTTCAAGAAAATGCAAACTGAAAAACGTAGTTCCAATTAAATCATTCTGAGTGTTCTTAATTGAATTCTCAAGTTTAAATGATGTAAGAGACTAACGAACATAAACATATAAATTATATTTCTTTTATTCTATGTTAACAGTGCTAGGGATCAAAATTGTGCTATGGGTTGGCTGGTGCTACCTTCAAAAAGTATAAAGCAAATCCGTATCCCTGAAGTACAAAACTTTTAACATACGTGAAAGAAATTTTCAAGCAAATTTTGAAGGGCATCAACCATACATCTAACTCTATGCTTCTTCTTTTATAATTTATTTTAGTTTGATCTAAACTTAAAGAATTTCTTAAAGTCACATTCTCATGACCTCTCCTTAATTATACAAAAGACAACTTCAGAAATACTATAAATCTTCCTGGACCATCAGGGACTAATTCAGAAAGGTACTACCTCATGTTTCTAAACGTAATTCAACTTAATCCTTAGCATATTACATAGAGAGAAAATTCAGTGTGATATGGAACTATCTTGAATCTTATGCACCAAATTAAATTATTGAAACACTAAAAAATCTAGTTATTGAATGGTGTAACCTAAGGTAGCTAGTAGCCATTTTAATTCACCTCAATACTACATTTTCGTTTCACTTGCCCCCCCCCCGACTCTTTTACTTAGCACCTTATTCTGTGGTCCTCAAAGTCCCCATTTTGTTGCTGACAACCTTATTAAATATTTAGTGTCTTTCTTCAACCTTTTCAAACTCCCTTGACTTAATTAAAATCTGGCTCTACTGACAATGCCATTTTTTGGGGCTACATATTCCAAAGAAGACTACTGCTTGTCCTAGGACAAACAGAAAGAAGTGGTGTTCTCCTTATTTCCACTGATACTTCTACACCATACCCCTGGACACTTCAAGCTCTCAAAATATGACTCCTGCCATATTCTCCTGAAAGTTCTCCATGAAATGAGGAAGATGATGATATTTAATGGATGCATCCTTGTCCATATCTTATTGATCTCTTCGCAGTGCTTGGTACCATTAACTTCTCTCCCCTTGGACTATTTTTATTCCTTGGTTTCCATGAGAGTGCACCCATATGTATGCTTTGCCTTCCTTTGATTCTTCTTTGTCTCAGTCATGGATTTGTCCACACTCTTTCTCCCTAAAAATATCGTGATCTCCAAGATTCTGCCCTCCCTTTCTTTCTTAATGAGTTGACTCACTCCCAGCGCTATCACACAAATGAGTCATAAATGTACTCTAGATCTATATTTCAAACTGCCTGCTAAACCTTCCATCTGGATATTCCAGAGAACCTCAAATTAAACCCACTTCAACCTAAGATAAGTTATTTAAACCCTGTTTTGAATCTTACTCCTGATATGCATTTCTCGGTTGACGGCTTCTCCATCCTCCCGATAACTGGTTCAATATTAAGAATGCAACAAACCTCTCTGAAAGTACCTCAAGGATGAGCAATAAGAAAAGCATGAAGGAAAACAAACATATCCCCAGTTATTAAAAATAATAATAATACATATTATGTTTCGCTCATTATGTCTGTGATCAGAGCTCTTATCAAAGTTTCTGCACTTATTTATTTAGGTATCTTTCCCCACATCTTACCCTCAGTTCTTCAAGGCAGCAACTGAACCTTATTTCTTTCTGTAATCCAACAACCAGGTTCTCAGCTTTCTCATCTATTAAATGCAAATTAAATGCACCTCCCCTGCATAGCTACAGATGCCCATAAACAGAAAACCCCAAACGATGTAAGTGATAGGAAGTCACCTTGAAAGCTATAATGTATTTCACATATTAGATTCTAATTTTCACATATTTGATTCATTTGTCAACATATATGTTGTGACTACTGTGTAAAAGTTAGTAGGCCAGGAGATAAAGTAGCATGATAATTAGACATACAGTCTCTATAGCTAGAGTGCCTCAGTTCAAATCCTGCTTCTATTACTCAATGGCTGGGTTACATTGAGCAAGTTACTTAACCTCTTTCTTCTTCACCTTGTAAAATGGGCCTGGTAACTGCTTATTTCATAGGATCATTACGCAGATCAAGTAAGTCAGTATGTATATTAATAATTGTTATTATTGCCTGATGTTTTGTACTCCTCACTCTTAAAACTGAATTCTTACCTGAAGACAACAAGCCCATCAATTTCTTTCTTTTTTTTTGGCCATGATGTGCAGCTTGTGGGATCTTAGTTTCCCGACGAGGGATTGAACCCAGGCCCTCGGCAGTGAAACCTCAGAGTCCTAAGCACTGGACCACCAGGGAATTCCCAACAAGCCCATCAAACTTAAGGCTCTTTACCATTATTCAGTCCAAGTGTGGCAAAAAAAAAGAGATTGACTTTCAGTGCAATAATTCTATTGATGCAGAAGTATGTACCTGTTCATTTCTGTTTTATTTGAGGAAAGACTGTACTGAATGTGTCTTTCTGATTAGACCAGACCAGGTATTGTCAATGCCCCATGAATGACTATTTCGTACTAATTAAACTGAATATAAGAATAGGGAAATAAACAAATCACTAATTTGTTCATTTATTTTTAGAACATTACAAAACCTGATCTTAAGGGCCTGACAGCCAATTTCTTTTTCCTTTAGGTGACTTTGCTTATCTCTGTCTGATCCATTAGTTGCTGATTTTGCAGTTTGCCTTTCCAAGGAAACTCTATTTACCTTATCTCCAAGTTTTTGAATGGCATCACATTGTAACCCCTAAATATATAAACACCACCCAATTAGACTCCTTTTCAAAAGCATGGATTTATCCAGCAAATGAGGTAGGAGTCATTTTAATGCAATGGCTACGCAGTTTGGGACAGCTTTAATCCTGTTTTTCATAGAGATTCAAATAGTTTATACTTATTTTTCCTTACTTCTTTCCCCCCTGCCTCCACTGGAGTCTAAGGTCATGATAACATTGGAAGCACCAAGTTAAACTATGATGGGATCAGAGTGGAGGAACTGAGACTGTTGTAATTTCTTTTCAAGTTTCACATCAAGTGTGTTTTGAAAAATTTTCTAAATGAACATTTGGCTCAAAACATATTAATCTGGATTCTATTACCTGTCTTCAAATGACTCCTATCAGGGAAACACAAGAAAAACAAATTCAAAACATTACACTTGTTCTCAAGTTGCTTATGACAATTTCTTTTATAGTGAAATAAAAATCATTTCCTATCTTTTAAAAGAAATCTTTCTTAATATTTAGGTTTGAACATCCCAAGTAGGTTCCCACAACACTTTAGTACCAGATACAACTGGTTTTAATTACTAACCTCACTTACTGTAAATTAGAATCGCAATAATCTGCAAATGCTAATTTAAACCTGGACTTGCTTCTGAACAAGCTGCATGTAATAATGAACAAGCAGCAGATTATCCTCAGAAGGGCAATATACTGTACTATAAATCACAAGTTGCATTTCCTCCTCTTTTTTTTTTTTTGAGTGAAAAATGTGATTCCGAAAAGATGTTATTAAGCTATAACACCTTAGTCATTTTCAAGCTCTCGGCAACTTAAAGTGCTGAATTTTAGATTACTTTTTTATATTCTGCCTGTGCCTAGTTTCCTTACTGCGTGTAAAGTTATTAAAGCTGTCTGCTCCAATTTCTTCTCTACTTAGGAAGATATGACAAAAAGATGAAAGAGACTACCTTTAACCTCAAAAGTCTAAACTCAACACGGCAATGAAACAGTAGAATACATAAAGACAATAAGAGTACTTTTCCAAAGGTAGTTTACGTTCATTGAGTGGTCAGTAAAAAAGCACTAAACTGGAAGTATGTGACGACATAATAGTCCTGAGGCTCAATTTTCTCTCTAGATAGTTGATATTGTTTTTTATTATGCTATGTAATTGAAATGCCACTTGCCATGTAATGATTTGCTTTACTTGGGGTGGGGAGTGAAGATATTTGTTCTGTAAATTGCATTAAGGAAAAAAACACATATTAAGGCATGAGTGGCAATTAGATTCAGCAATACATTTTCAAAAAGTACCCTCAATTCTTTCTCAAAACCAAAAGAGAATGTTGTGGTATTATTTTTTTCCATTATAAAAGTTAAAATAGAAATGGGCTCAGGGATCTAATGGAATGACCACCTTTCTAGGTTCCTTGACATTCTGATAGGGGGCATAGATTTTTGTTGATTTATGTTTTGTTGCATTTATAATTCTTAGGGTTTATATCTATTTATTAGATTTTATTAAAATCTTTTCTGAGATTTCTATAGCTAAAAGCATTTGAAGTCACATGGATCTGAGATCACAAGTTCTCACCCTGCGTTGAGGTTTTCATTATGTAATTCTGCTTTCTCTCAAGTTGAGAATTCTATTAATCTCTTCCCATTCCACTCTAACTCATACTCTGCCCATTCACCCAAACTAGAAAAGTAGAATCAGCTTTGACTCTAAAATTCCTTTTTCCTGCATCTAATCAGTTATGAAGTCCTGTCAAAAATAATTGCTCTGTTTGTCTCCTTTGCCACTGTGCAGATGTTGGCTTTCATTACATTCCACCTGGATTATTGCAAATCCTTCTCACTGGTATCCTTGGCTCTCCATCTCCCTTTTCCAGTTATCACTGCAATCATCAGAGTCCTTTTTCAAAAATATGGATTCGATAATCTTATTCTACGGCCAGGGTAACCAAATCAGAGCTTGCAAGACAAATCCGACATAAACTCTTTTAAGGGCTGCCAATAACCTATGGGATAACATATAAATTTCTTAGCATAAAATACAAAATACTTTGTGATCAAACTCTTACGTACATTAACAGATTATGACCATCTAGTGTCCTGAACATCCTTGTATCTCAACATACAAACCATATTAAACTTCTATTTATGGTACACACACATACACACACACACATACACACACACACACACACACACACACACACACACAATGTTCTTTCATACTCCCTTGCTGTTCCCATTTGCCTGGAAAAATTCTCTATATTGTACAAGACTTGGTTAAAAAGTCATCTCCTCTGAGAAGATTTTTTTTGATTAACCTATGCTTTCCAACGTTTTCTTTAAGTGTATCCCTATGGCTTTACAGGTGCTTTTAGTAGTATTTATGGCATTATATTATTATTACTTAGATTGAGATGATTATTTTTTGTCTTCTGTCCTAACCTTTCTCCCAACTGTGAACTTCACAAAGATGGGAATTATACTTTATTCATTCTGTAGTCTCAGGATTTATCATAGGTTCTGGCATAATGCTGGCACATACTAGAATGCCAATAAGGGGACTTCCCTGGTGGCACAGTGGTTAAGAATCTGCCTGCCAATGCAGGGGACACGGGTTCTATCCCTTGTCCAGGAAGATCCCACATGCCACAGAGCAACTAAGCCCGTGTGCCACAACTACTGAGCCTGTGCTCTACAGCCCACAAGCCACAACTACTGAGCTCGCGCACCTAGCGCCCATGCTCCGCAGCAAGAGAAGCCACCGCAATGAGAAGCCCAGGCACCGCAAGGAAGAGTAGCCCCCGCTCACCGCAACTAGAGAAAGCCCGCACGCAGCAACGAAGACTCAATGCAGCCAAAAATAAAATAAATAAATTTAAAAAAAAGAATGCCAATAAATATTTGATAGACAAAAATCGAAGAAAGGAAAGAAGAAAGGAAGGAAGGAATGAATAATGAATCCAGAATGAAAATTAAAAAGAAGAGTAAATCTGACCAAATATAGTACAATATTCAATGTAATCACAAATCATACACATAATCAGAAGACATCTAAAATTGTTTCTTGTCACTAAATATTGTAAACTGCAAATTAATAAGCTATCTCTTAATATGGGAAAGAAGTTCTTGCCATCCTCATCACATTGAATGTTCCCACCATATTTCACAAATAGTAATGATTATGGTGTCATCATCATCATCATCATCAAGTGATTTCACTGTGCCAGGCACTTCTTAATGCATATTGTACATATTTTCTCATTTAATTCTCACAACAGCTCTATCATCTATCTAGTTCACGTTCATGGATTGAAAGACTCAATACTGTGTCAATTTTTCCCAACTCAATCTATACATTTAACAATATTTCAATCAAGATACCACCAAACTGTTTTGTAGATATTGACAAACTGATTCTGCTTGTATGAAAAGGCAGAAGATCTAGAATAGCCAATGCAATACTGAAGCAAAACAAAATGGGAAGATTTACTACTTGATTTCAAGCCTGCATATAAAGCTATAGTCTTCCAGACACTGTAGTATTGGCCAAAGGGTAGAAGCATAGATCAATGGAACAGAATATATATCTCAGAAATAGATCCAAACAGATATAGTCAACTGATCTCTGATAAAGTAGCAAAGAAAATTCAATGAAGAAATTAGTCTTTTCAGCAAATGGTGCTGGAACAATTGGAGGTCCATATACAAAAATAAGAACCTATAAATAGACCTTACAGCTTTCACAAATATTAAACCAAAATGGATCTTAGACATAATGTAGACTGTAAAACTGTAAAACTTCTTAACCAAAGCATAGGGAAAATTGATATGATCTTGGGCTCAGTGATGAGTCTTTACATAAAATGCAAAAGCACTATACATGAAAAAAATGATGTTGAATTTTATTAAAATTTAAAACTTCTGCTTTGTAGAAAATGGTGCCTTAAAAATGAAAAGATAAGGCACAGACTGGGAGAAAATATTTGAAAATACATGTCTGATAAAGGACTTGTATCCAAAATACACACAGAACCCTTAGGACTCAACAATAAGAAAACAAACAATCTGAACAGACACATTACCAAAGAAGATATACAGATGGCAAATAAGCATTGGGAAATATGCTCAGTATCATTCGTTATTAGGAAATTACAAATTAAAACAATAATGAGATACCACTAAAAACGTATTAAATCCGCTAAAATCCAAGCCACTGATAATGCAATCTGCTGGCAAGGATGTGGAGCAAGAAATCTCATTCATTGCTGATGGTAATGTAAAATGGTACAGCCACCTTGGAAGACTGGCAATTCTTAGATCACTAAGCATAGTCTTACCACACATTCCAACAATCACACTCCTGGGTATTTACCCAACTGATTTAAAAACTTATGTCCACAAAAACCCTTGCACGCAAATGTTTACAGCAGCTTTATTCATGATTGACAAAAACTGTTAACAGGGCTTTCCTGGTGGCGCAGTGGTTGAGAGTCCGCCTGCCGATGCAAGGGACACGGGTTTGTGCCCTGGTCCGGGAAGATCCCACATGCCGTGGAGCGGCTGGGCCCGTGAGCCATGGCTGCTGAGCCTGTGTGTCCAGAGCCTGTGCTCGGCAACAGGAGAGGCCACAACAGTGAGAGGCCCGCGTACCGCAAAAAAAAAAACAAAAAAACAAACAAACAAAAAACTGTTAACAGCCCAGATATCCTTCAATAGCTGAGTGGATAAACAAACTGTATTCATCCATACATTGGAATATTATTCAGTGATAAAAAGAAATGAGCGACCAAGTCATGGAAAAATCAAATGCATATTGCTAAGTAAAAAAACCATTCTTAAAAAGCGACGTACTATATGATTCCAATGATATGACATTCTGGAAAGGCAAAACTACAGAGATGGTAAAAATATAAGTGATTTCTAAAGTTTTTTTGGGGGGGATGTTATTGAATAGGTAAAGCATAGGGTTTTTTTTTTTAATGTGATGAAACTATTCTTTCTGTTGCTGTAACTGTGGATATTGTGGATATTCACATTACATAATCTTTGCATTCACAATTCCTTTGTCAAAACTCATTGAACTTTTTACAGCCCAAGGAGTTAAACTGAATATATGGTAAATTTAAAAATATCCATTTAGGAAGTTGGAGCAAATCCCAGGATGGAGTGCAGCATATGACAAAACAATCTAACTGTATGACAAATGTATGAAACAATCTCACTGAAAGGTGTGGGCAAATAAGGTCCTAACCTAAATAACTGTTGAAATGAGTAGAGTCTATAAAAATAAATACAAAATAAACTGTATATAAAAGCAATGTATTCTAGTTGATAAAATTTTCCCCCACCTGGTACAAGTCAATAATTCTAAAACCAATATATACTGGAATTTAACAATTAAGTAAATGGGTAATGGATGGAAAGAGCCATGTTTCTCACTGTTGGAGTGTGGGATTACAGATAAGCAAGGGGAGGGAGGCTAGTATGATCCATGTGGTAGTGATTTTGAGTAGGAGACATTAGTATGAATAGATAGTCAACTCAACTTACTAGAGATACAGATGATTACATATAGAAATATTTATATATATAGATCTTCCTTGACTTGTGATGGGATTATGTCCTGACGAACCCACCATTAATTGAAAATAAGTCAAAAATGCTTTTAATGCACCTAACCTATCAAACATCATAGCTTAGCCTAGCCTACCTTAAACGTGCTCAGAACACTTACATTAGCCTACAGTTGAGCAAAATCATCTAACAAAATTTTATTTTATAATAAAATGTTGAATATCTCATGTAATTGATTGAATACTGTACTGAAAGTGAAAAACAGAATGGTTGTGTGGGTACAGAGGGTTATAAGTGTATCGGTTGTTTACTCTTGTGATCACATGGCTGACAGGGAGCTGCAGCTCCCTAACTGCCCAGTATCAAGAGAGAGTATTGTACCACGTATCATTAGCCCAGAAAAAGATCAAAATTCAAAGTACGGTTTCTACTGAATGTGTAACTCTTTCACGCCATCGTAAAGTTAAAAAATCATAAATTGAAAAGTTGTAAGTCAAACCATGTTAAGTGGGAGACTGTCGGTACATGTGTGCATATATGCATAGGTTTCTGTTGCTATTCTCCAGAGTTTCTTGGAAAAATGCCTGTTTTTAGGACTGGGGCAGAAAATACACATGGAGCATCTTTTAGTGCCAGAAAGTAAAAAAGTTCTAAAAAAAAAAAAAAGGGAGTATATCAAAGGGGTCACAATGGCCAATTGAAAGCTCCCAATGTCCAAAGGTGGAATAATTTGAGCAACAAAATAAATAAATGGTACTGGATTTTAACCCAATGTATTTTTAAAAAGGCCATGAGTCCACAATGATATGAATAAATAATTGAATAAATAAACAAATGAAGGAAAATTGTCAAATCTCCCACATAGAAGAATTTCAAATACTTTACGTAGATAGTCTCCACTTAGGGAGGTTAAATACATCTTTCCCCTCCTTAATTGTTGGCTGTGCATAATGATTTCCTTCTAAAGATTACAAAATGGAAAAGGTGCAAAAAAGAGTTAATGTACTGTGGAAAACCTGAAACACTACTTCAGTCAGGCAATCAAGATCAGTGTCAACAGTGATAAGTCGTATTGATAGTATGTCTTTTGATAAAATGTGATGAGAGTGACACTGTACCTCAACAGTCTTTCTTCCAAAACCCATAACTTCAGTCTAATCATGAGAAAAACATCAGACAAATTGAAATTGTGGGACATTCTATAAAGTACCTGACCAGTAATACTCAAAACCATTAAGGTCATAAAAACACAGAATGTCTGAGAAACTGTACAGAGAATAGGAGCCTATTCTTTCCTAAATGTGTTAACGTGGTATCCAGGATGGAACCCAGGAACAGAAAAAGACCACAGAGAAAACTTAAGGCAATCTGAAATATGAGCTTTATTTAACAATAATGTATCAATATTGTTTCTTTAATTGTGAAAAATGTACCTTAATAATGTAAGCTTAATACTACTAATAAAGGAAACTTGATGTGGGATATATGGCATTCTCTATACTACTTCATAATAATTCTGTAAAGCTAAAATGGTTTTAAATATTTTTTAAAATATAATTTAAAATAAAAACTTAAAAAAACCCCGAGACACAGAGAGGTTAAGTAACTTTCCAAGTACATCTGTTCAGGACTATCTCTGGCCAAATTACTAAAAGATACCTTTTCTTTAGTGATGTCCTACTTTCCCCCCTTTCTCCCTGTTTTCCTCCACTCTGTTCCTCAGATCCCCATACCTATGTCTGTCTCTTTTTTATCAGAAAATTAAAAGATCTGAAAACAATCTGCAGTATTTTAGAGATTTATATATTATTGCCATTACCACCACCAATCTCAAAGTAGAAAACATCTTATGAAAGAAGAAGGGAAGAGGCTTCCCTGGTGGCACAGTGGTTAAGAATCCGCCTGCCAATGCAGAGGATGCAGGTTTGAGCCCTGGTCCAGGAAGATCTCACATGCCGCAGAGCAACTAAGCCTGTGCGCCACAACTACTAAGCCTGTGCTCTAGAGCCCGCAAGCCACAACTACTGAAGCCCGCGCCCCTAGAGCCTATGTTCTGCAACAAGAGAAGCCTGCGCACCACAACAAAGAGTAGTCCCTGCTCTCTGCAACTGGAGAAAAACCCACGAAGCAAGGAAGACTCAACACAGCTAAAAATAAATAAATAAAAGAAATAAATTTATTTTAAAAAAAAAGAAGAGGGGAAAAGTATAGGTGATTATTAAATGATAATTTAACATATGTAAAACAAGATTTAAGTTTACAAAAATATATTATACATATACATATCACAACATTTTTAACATTCTTTTAAGCTTTTTAAAAAATGTAGCACCAGATGTCTGACAAGTTAAATAACAACATATGCTGTGTTAACACAATTAATTTTGTGGATAACATTTCTATACTTTACTATAAATCATTCACTAAAAAGAAAAAACAAGGTATTATGAGTTCACAATGTGTCATGTCTGTGTGATGTAAGGAGACACAAAAACAAAAGTCCCAGAGTCCACCCAGCAACAGCTCTCTTGGACGATTAGGAAGTGAACTTGCGTTTAAAAGTGAACTTGTATTTCCAACACATTGGGGAAACACTATTGTTTTGTAACTATTGAGAGTTCAAGTACTACACTTCTGATCAATGTTTTATCAACATATGTAGAGGATAGGTTCATTTTAATATTTTAAGAAATAAACAATGAGCGTATTAGAAAGCAATTTCTCATTTGGGCAGCTTTCTCAAATACCCTTTGAATCGGAGATAATGCTTAACTGTAGTGTAGTACTTCTTACAAAGCCATAGAGTAAAATGTGAACTTTTCCTTATGTGCAGAATGGTAGCAAGGAGCAATGCTGAAAAAAAAATGAGAAATTAAGTTTCTAAATTCAAATATAGTTCTTAACAAGTAACATTAAATTCCCAATTCTCCTAACATTTACATATTAAAAGAGCAATATACATTAAATATTTTTAAATAATATGAGGAGTATAATTAGACTTATTTTTCATTGACAAGGATTTTGGACTTTAAAAAAAGTTCCAAGGAAAGTATTGTTTTGGCAAATTCTATAAAAAATAAATGCTAATAAATTCAAATGTTTTTATTTCATGCAAATATTTCCATAGTCCACATACTTTATTTTTTCAAACATTGTAATTTACATGGAATATATATTGTATACCCTATTATGTCTTAATGAGCCATATTTGCTATACTATCGATATATTTGGAAAGGGGTTGAATTTATATAGTGACTCCAGAAGCATACATTATTCTACAGCAGCAGGAAAATCCTCAAAAAGATAGCACTTCCAGTTTGTTCAATCTCTTTTGCCACTCTTTTATTTATTTATTTATTTATTTATTTATGGCTGTGTTGGGTCTTCGCTTCTGTTTTTGTCACTCTTTTGAGAGAAGACATAATGGCATTATTTTGCCTTTGAATGTCACAGTTGGCAGTGTGCAAAAAGTGCCTCATTATTTCAAGTGAGGAAAGAAGTAATGCTTCAACAAGCAAAATGACATAAGTATATCTACAATTATTACTCTTGAAGGAAATTAAAGAGATTGCATTTTTACATCAAAAGGTAGTTTAAACTGCATGATAGTCTGTGGCAAAGAAATCAAGTTATAAGTACCCTATGCAAATCTTATCTTCACAAGAAATAACTGAAGCCACATATACACAGACCATTCATCACCACATCAGCTCAAGAGAAAACCAAAACCTAATCTAATACCGTGGAAAAATGAAGTGCTCTAGAATCGAGATAAATCTAAATTAATCTAATATTCCTATTTATCTGTGAAGTAGTCATTGCCAGTAATTGATGTAAACCAAACAACTCAGACCAATTTTAATGTTTAAAGTGATACCTACATAGAAAATTCAATGTGGAACATATTGTCAGAACTATTTCTCGATTTATTATCCCCATCATCAATGTGATTCACAAAGTTTGGTATAACTGGTACTATAACAGTTTGCTTACTATTAGGGCTGCTTTTCTATTAAATCGCTGCTCTAAAAAAACACCTAAATGTTAAAAAAAATAGTAGTTTCAAGCATGTTTTAAATATTTGAATGAAAGTCCATAATAGTATATTAATGAGAAGAACAGGAAGTTTCAAAAACACCTTTAAAATTAATGCACAGAAATCTCTTGCATTCCTATACATTAATGATGAAAAATCTGAAAGTGAAATTAAGAAAACACTCCCATTTACCATTGCAAAAAAAAAGGATAAAATATCTAGGAATAAACCTACCTAAGGAGACAAATGACCTGTATGCAGAAAATTATAAGACACTGATGAAAGAAATTAAAGATGATACAAATAGATGGAGAGGTATACCATGTTCTTGGATTGGAAGAATCAACATTGTGAAAATGACTCTACTACCCAACGTAATCTACAGAGTCAATGCAATCCCTATCAAAGTACCACTGGTATTTTTCACAGAACTAGAACAAAAAATTTCACAATTTGTATGGAAACACAAAAGACCCCAAATAGCCAAAGCAATCTTGAGAAAGAAAAACGGAGCTGGAGGAATCAGGCTCCCTGACTTCAGACTATACTACAAAGCTACAGTAATCAAGACAGTATGGTACTGGCACAAAAATGGAAATATAGATCAATGGAACAGGATAGAAAGCCCAGAGATAAACCCACGCACATATGGTCACCTCATCTTTCATAAAGGCAGCAGAAATGTACAGTGGAGAAAGGACAGCCTCTTTAATAAGTGGTGCTGGGAAAACTGGACAGCTACATGTAAAAGAATGAAATTAGAGCACTCTCTAACACCGTAGGCAAAAATAAATTCAAAATGGATTAAAGACCTAAATGTAAGGCCAGAAACTATCAAACTCTTAGAGGAAAACCTAGGCAGAACACTCTATGACATAAATCACAGCAAGATCCTTTTTGACCCACCTCCTAGAGAAATGGAAATACAAACAAAAATGAACAAATGGGACCTAATGAAACTTAAAAGCTTTTGCACAGCAAAGGAAACCATAAACAAGACCAAAAGACAACCCTCAGAATGGGAGAAAATATTTGCAAATGAAGCAACTGACAAAGGATTAATCTCCAAAATTTACAAGTAGCTCATGCAGCTCAATATCAAAAAACAAACAACCCAATCCACAAATGGGCAGAAGACCTAAGTAGACATTTCTCCAAAGAAGATATACAGACTGCCAACACACACATGAAAGAATGCTCAACATCATTAATCATTAGAGAAATGCAAATCAAAACTACAATGAGATATCATCTCACACCAGTCCGAATGGCTATCATCAAAAAATCTACAAACAATAAATGCTGGAGAGGGTGTGGAGAAAAGGGACCCCTCTTGCACTGTTGGTGGGAATGTAAATTGATACAGCCACCATGGAGAACAGTATGGAGGTTCCTTAAAAAGCTAAAAGAACTACCATATGACCCAACAATCCCACTACTGGGCATATACCCTGAGAAAACCATAATTCAAAAAGAATCATGTACCACAATGTTCACTGCAGCTCTATTTACAATAGCCAGGACATGGAAGCAACCTAAGTGCCCATCATCAGATGAATGGATAAAGAAGATGTGGCATATATGTACCGTGGATATTACTCAGCCATAAAAAGAAATGAAATTGAGTTATTTGTAGTGAGGTGGATGCACCTAGAGCCTGTCATACAGAGTGAAGTAAGTCAGAAAAACGAAAACAAATACAGTATGCTAACACATATATATGGAGTCTAAAAAAAAAAAAATTGTCATGAAGAACCTAGGGGCAAGATGGGAATAAAGATGCAGACCTACTAGAGAATCGACTTGAGGATATGGGACGGGGGAAGGGTAAGCTGGGACAAAGTGAGAGAGTGGCATGGACATATATACACTACCAAACATAAAATAGATAGCTAGTGGGAAACAACTGCATAGCACAGGGAGATCAGCTCAGGACTTTGTGACCACCTAGAGGGGTGGAATACGGAGGTTGGGAGGGAGGGAGATGCAAGAGGGAAGAAATATGGGGATATATGTGTATGTATAACTGATTCACTTTGTTAGAAAGCAGAAACTAACACACCATTGTAAAACAATTATACTCCAATAAAGATGTTAAAAAAAAAACACACATACCTTTAACTTTTCGAGCTTGACATTGTCTGCAGTAATTATGTTCTGTAAAAGAAAAAATAAATAAAGCAAAACAAAAAAAAAACCCCTCCTGGAGGCCATTGTCCAGAGATAGAACACTGAACTAGGGAGATCACTGTCCTGGATCGTACACTTCTTTTAACAATATATACTTATTAAATACGAATTTAAAAATTAGGAAGGTCTTTGACTATGAACAAATCTGGGTATATGCCCTAAGGCTTTTACATATGGGAGGTGGACAATACAGTTTTCTACGTAATAGATTAATCATATAGATTAATCATCTATAAGAAGAAGACTCTCAGATCTTTAGCAAGGGTTTCACTTGCTAAATTCCCTAATAATGAAGCAATTTTCTAGGTCAATATAGCATTAAAAATGTCTTCATGAACAATTTCAAGTGTCGTAGCTTTCCTCCACCAAGTACTGGCTGACTCACTGCAGCAGGTGTTGTGGAATTCATGATTTCAACATATAAACATGAAGACATTTGCTGAGAATTTATGGAAATCAATCAGATCCATTATTATGTTTCTGTTCCAAAACAAGTGCCCACCTTAGGTATTAATTTCCTTTTAACCTGTACTTGAGTTAAAAATTACACTGCTGAAATCTGGTTTCTTTTTTCATTAACCTATCTGTCTTCAAGGTGACATAATTTATACCTCTCTGCTACTAATCTTCGTATACCTCAAGTAATTAGAGAAAACCAGGTTTTGAAATCCCTTATCTGCCAAGGTTCCTCAATAAAGGAAAATTTGACTAATATGGTACCTGAAAAAATGCAGCAAATGTGTTCCCAGCACCACTGAAATTATTCCAAGTGTCCTGATTGTTCACTGCCATTGCTGAAAGTATTGTCATATTATCAGTACCTAGTCCAGACAGCCTAAGTGGAAAAATAAATTAGATGGACTATATAGCATGGAAGAGCATTAAGGAAAAGGAAATAATCTAGCATTGGGAACTGAAAGGCACTTTCCTTTTTCCCCTCTTAATCTTGTAGTCCCTTCCTATTCTTGTAAATGGTTCTGAGACATTTATAATTATGTCATAGTTCAGAAAAGCATCTCTTCTTACATAGACAGCCGATGAAATAGATACCAATATCTGGAACCTGGGTAGAGAATTGATAGAGAATGTAAATGTTTCCTGTGTAGACAATTGGAACTATTTTACTGTACATAAATATTGCTCACACATCTTTCTTTGGCTGATTCTCTTCCCTGGGAGATGTCATGAAAGTCATTGAAATCTCAGAATATTTTCTAGACATATAAAAAATTCAATATGAGATAATAATCATTCAGACGTTTTTTGAGTAATAACATCAGTATTTTTTTTTACCATTGTGGCTTTTCATCCACAGTAGTTTTCACCGGTATGCCTGGCTCTGCTACTCTCTATCACTCAGATGTGCCCCTTCTACTATGTGCATTTACTCTTTATTTCTATTGAACTTTTTCTCATGGGTTTCTGCTCTAATTGCTATTAATTGTTCTTATATATGATCTTACTAATACATAATGTATTCTTTGATATTACTAACATCAGCATTCAAAATTATTTCACCTTTTGCAGAATTTAAATAATTTGCCTTCCTGCTACTCCTTCTTATATTATCTTAATCTCTTTTCACTACTGTGATATGCAGGGAATAATGATGTGTACTCTTTTCTCACCTTTATTTTTATATTCAATTTTAAAGGATTCTCTTAAAATTAATCAGCTGAGATCCAGTTGTAGTAAATTTGGTGGCAAAATTACAATGTCACATTTTTACTGTGGGAATACATTTTTATTCTGCTCACTCTCAACCTTTGCCAGGACCTCTTCTAAAAAAGAGAACTGGAAGTGAGCATTCTTTGCTATGTATTTCTCTTCACACACATTGCAAAGACAGTATGTGGTTAAGTTCTTTGATCTATGTTTTCTGGGTTTCACGGAGGTCAGGTTGCCTAATTACTGGAGCATATTTTGGTGGTACCTGAAGGTGAACAAGCAGGAAAATTATTTTTGTTCCCCCTCAATCCACTAATCTATATTTTTCCTGTCATATAAGTTCCTGCTCCCTTCAAGGCATAATTGCAAGTAGTACAAGGGACAGAAAGTTAGGTATATGAGTCAGGCTGCATAAACAAACACAATGCCTACCAACCTATGAGAAACTGAAGGAAGAAATCACAAATTATCGGCAAGAGGCAGTTGGAACTAGGCTTGAGGTAAACAGACACACAAACAACATGTCAGCCATGATAAAGAGTGTAAATTTGAACAGATGTCACTTCTAGAGCAGCAGCAGGCAGATTAAAGGAAATTGGCTTTGGATGAAATCCAAGGGAGAGGAAGAATATATGAAGCCTGTAGGAGCACAATGTCCAGCAGCTCTTCCATAGTAATGGTACCTCAGCTGGGTAGAAAGAAACAAACACCTGTTGGTTAAAAAGAAAAAAAAAATCAACAAAACCCATGCTGATCAAATGAACTAAAAGTGTGGCTTTTGAAAGAAGATCAGCTAGAGTCTGAAATCAATAGTCTAAATAAATAGAAAGATGTAGGTGAGATGCTTATCTATCAATCTTCTCCATATATCATTACATTGATTCTATTGTGTCACTAAAGAGATGATGTTATGGGAAAGTCATAAATATTTACGCATCTCAGAAGAAAACCTAGAGATCTAGATTAGTTTAATAACCATTTATGTTATTTTGTCCAGTCTGGTTTTAGTTCTGGAGGCAACTCTGAAACAAAATGATTGTGTATGTATATATTAACCTGAAGCGTGGTTATAAATCACAATATGATTTATAGGTTCAAGTATACTACTTTTCAATCCTCATCTTTTTGTACTCTTCCTTCTCAATCTATGGAAGTTCCCTGAACACACTATGTTCTCTCATATTCAGGTTTCCTATGTAAGCTGCATTGCCAATTTTTGGCTAAATTTTCTAATTTGTAAAATATGTATAATATGCCTAACTTAAGGAGCTTTGCAAGGATAGATTGTAATAGCACAAGCTAAAACACTTAGTAAGCTGTAAAGTACTACACAAATGGTAGTAATTTTTTTTCTAAGTGCAAACATGAGAAACATCAGGAATTCAAGTGCCTAGTATGTGTACTATGAGCAAGACCATAGCAGTTACTTTTGGGGTTTTTTTGAGCAATTAAAATGTGCCAGGGGTTTTGCTAAATTCTTTGCATACATTATCTCATTTAATTTTTACAACTGTTCAATGAGGTAGGTATTCTTACTATCTCATTTTACAAATGAGAAAACTGAGGCTCAGAATGGTTAAGTAACTTTTTCAAAGGTAAATAGCTAGAGTAGGATGTGTTCAAGGCCTGTATGAATCCAAAGCCCATGCCACCCACCCTTGTCTCCAAGCAAATGGTTGATACCAAGGTAGAATGTAAGGAGCTCTTTTCAGGAAACCGCTCTCAGGAGGAAAACCTTTTTCTCTTGTCACTGTAGCAAAGCTATACTGCAACTAACCTTAAACCAGGCACCCCTGTGCTCTATTCATCTCTGGCCCTAGAATACCTTTCAAGACTTTTGATCACACAATACCTTGCCTTACCTGTTGGTTCTTTCCGTAGATCAAAGAAATGAAGAATAAGTAATTAACAGATGACCAGATCTCTTCCCTAGTTTCCCCTTCAGTAATCTTAAGAACAAACTGTGTGAACAAGGTAGCTTCTAAAGAAAGATCACAAGATGTCAAGAAGTCAACAAGCCTGCGTGCAGTGGGAGAAGGTGATGACTCTGACCCCCATCTCAATGATTAACTGAGATTACTTCCCTTGAAAAACTTTCATGGCAGAGCAGAATCTTCAAAGCTGGTTTTGTGGGGGGACATGAGTAGTCTGTCTTCTCCCCAGATTGCCGGTGTTCTGATTAAAAGCAACTTTTCTTTCTACCAACAACTGCCTCTTGGGTATTGATTTTCAAGCAGCAAGCACAGTCCCTATTCCTCAGATACTTCCAGTGGTGTTAAGGAAACTACAGACAACCATAACTGAAATTCTTTACTCTCTCCCTTGTGTGAACTATCAAAATAAAAAGTTATTTAATTTTGTTTTCTTATAAAATGGTTAGTAAGTTTTGAAGCTTTTTACTATTTATGTTTAGAATATCTAAACAGTTGCTCTTTCTTAATCAGGGGTGCATATCAATATTGCCTGGGCTACATTTTAAAAACACTTGGGACTTCCCTGGCAGGCCAGAGGTTAAGACTCCATGCTCCTAATGCAGGGGGCACGGGTTCGATCTTTGGTCGGGGAACTAAGATCCTGCATGCTGCATGGCATGGCCACGTAAATAAAGTTAATAACTTTAAAAAAAATAAATAAAAACACTCATATTTGGAAATCACCACCAGAAGTTCTGATTTAGTATTCTTGTCTGAGAACCAGTGTCCTATAAGAAATCAGTACCATATACACTAAGCAAATTAAGTCAGAAAATCAGGGATGGGGGCTTCCCTGGTGGCGCAGTGGTTGAGAGTCCGCCTGCCGATGCAGGGGACACCGGTTTGTGCCCCGGTCCGGGAGGATCCCACGTGCCGCGGAGCGGCTGGGCCCGTGAGCCATGGCTGTTGAGCCTGCGCGTCCGGGGCCTGTGCTCCGCAACGAGAGAGGCCACAGCAGTTAGAGGCCAGCGTACCGGAAAAAAAAAAAAAAATCAGGGATGGTGAAATGGTTTTAACTGACACCTGAAAGTAAACCAATAAGTGAACAGAATAAGTATGATCTCCTATAACTGAAAGATGTTACATCAAAATGTTAGGCTTTTTGAGCAAGAGTATGTGATAACCGTTTTTATTTGGAGAAAGAAGAGCATAAGACAATCAGGTGAGCTTATGGGAGTGGAGAAGAGAGAGATGATTTTTAGCTAGAAGTAAATGAAAGATAAATATACAGAGGGTCTCTTTGTAATGGGAGAGACAAGCATGTTTATAGGCTAAAGATAAGGGGATAGAGTGAAAGGTTGAAGAAAAGGTTAAGAATAGTTCAAGGAAACGTACAGTGATCGAAAATAAGGATAAAGGAGAGATTGAATGCCATCAACTCATTATGGCACTAATCCACAGAGATTCCTTTCAACTTTCAACTATTCAGGTGTAACAATGACTATGGCAGAAGTTTCAATTAATCCAGGGTTGGAGATTTTGAGGGACAGATGCAAAAGCAGGACAGGTGGCCAAGAGAATTAAGGGTGATAGTAAGAAAATGAAATGGTAAGTCATGGAGGAACACATTGGCTGGAAAAGGAAATAAATTCATGAGGGTCTAATAAAGTGAGAAAATGAAGTACTAAGGGACTGGCATATTCAATGAGATCAGGCCATATGTAGTTGGGAGGAGAGAGAGAGAGAGTGGGAATTAAAAGAAGTCATTATAAAGTAGGTTATTTGAATTAATTACTTCACAAATAGATGAATTGTGAGTGATGGCAAGATTCATGATGTGGGAGTAAGTGACTGAAGTGGCATGAAAAAAATTTGTAGCTACTTACTGTACATATAAACAGAATTCACCATGCATTGATGGCAGGGATTGGGATACAGAAGAAAATTGTGAGTATGCACCAATACCTTTAATGGATATTAAATAATCACCAAAAGTTTTTTTAAAAGTCACAGACAAGGAGGAATAAGATAGATACACAACTGGATGGCAGAGACATCAGAATAATGCTTTAACATGGGAACAGAGAAGTTATAGTTTGAATGGAATATTGGTAGTAAAAAGTATGTGGTTCCCACCTCACAAACTTGGGGTACGTATACCAAACAGGTTTTACAGGTGCATTTTGTTTGTTTGTTTGTTTTTGTTTTTTGCTGTACGCGGGCCTCTCACTGTTGTGGCCTCTCCCGTTGCGGAGCACAGACTCCGGACGCGCAGGCTCAGCGGCCATGGCTCACGGGCCCGGCCGCTCCGCGGCATGTGGGATCTTCTCTGACCGGGGCACGAAGCCGTGTCCCCTGCATCGGCAGGCGGACTCTCAACCACTGCGCCACCAGGGAAGCCCATACAGGTGCATTTTAAAAACTTCTTGACTGCAGCATAAACTTGGAAAGTAAAAGAACTGAGGCAACTTTGGAGATTTAGGGAGTAGGATATAATGAGCAGCCTCATCAAGAAATCATTGTTGAGATGAATGAACACCAAGCACGTTTGGCCTTTGTGTTACTCCACTCTCAATATTCAAAGCCAGGAAGAAAGGATCTGATTGGCCTAATCTGTGTCATATATACGAGTTTGTCAGTTTAGGATGACCCTGTTCATTTGTGATGCACCTATATTTGTTTGAAACCCTATCCCACAGATAGTGAAGAAATTTTCATCCTTCCAAATATCTTTGTCATGATGTACTCTTGGTCATTTTTCTCTTATTTTTCTGTTTTTGTAGAATGTTTAAATTCTACCTAAATGGGTTCTTGCGGCTGTTTCCATTTTGCCACTTTGCTTAAACCCAAATGTGAAACATAGTCTCCCTTCCTTGATTTTATGTATTTACCCATAGCCATTGTATGTAATAGTATTATAGAATGGAAGATTTAAGGATAACGGAACAGCAGAGGGGAGTGTAGGAGGCCTTTACATATCAGCAACAAGCAGAAGAAAATCTGAAAATGAATAATATATGTCTTTTCTTAAAATTCTCTCTCTCCCCCCTCCCTCTTTCTTCCTCTCTCCCTCTCTTTGTTCTCATTTCCTCCTTCCATCTAATCACTAGCTCCTTCACCTCTGACTCTAGCACTCAACTTCAATTTTTATGCAGAACAGCTGAACTATCTTCCACTCAATCCAAGCCTAATTAGGGGTGCAACTGAGAGCAGTTTAGCTAAAGAGTGAAAATGACCGAATCAGGCTGCTTTGCTAAACTAAGGAATTGGAGTCTATACATAATTTCTATTCACATTTTTTAATATATAATCATATCTTTTGTTTGTTTGTTTAATGGTATATTCTTTTTGCCATTGCTTGAGAGCTGTTTCCCTACTATGAGATTAAAAAGTTAGTCTCCCTCTTTTCATCTTTTAGTTTAGGTCTTTAATCTACTTATGCTTATGTTTGGATACGTATAAATAGCTATATTTTTCTTCATATAGCAAGCTAATTTTTCTAAAACCATTTATGAAACAACGTATTTACTACAAATTTGTAGTACCACCTCAAATGCATTTTTCTGACCTTTCTTTTTTCATTGTATTTTATTTTACAGTAGTTTTTTCCGTATACTTGTAATTAATTTCTAATCCTCAGAGACCAGCACCATGGGGAAACGTTTTGCCTCTTAGATTTGTATCTGAATCCTAAGATAGTTTCAGAAATTTAGGGTGACTTGCTCCCATTTTTCGAGGAGCCTTAGAGCTGAGTGAAGGAGGTAATTTTGTTGTCATTGAAATGCTGACATATAATGAGGGCCGATAATCAGGCTACTTGGTGAATGTACTCTTACTCTCATTCAGTGTTTGGGTTACATGTTGTGCTTTTATTAAGGCATGGCTTGATCAAAAGGTGGAGAAGAAGAGGCCAAGATCTATTTCTACCTCCATTCCAGGAACTTGGCTTCAAAATGAGTGTTCTTTTGGAGTCAAGTTTTGATAACATGTCAGCTAATGGTGGATTATGAAAGATATATGTATAAGAATGTACAGCATATTTGATTTTGGACATTTATTTTAGCTCTGTTATTGATTTTTTTACAGACAATTTCTGGGAAACAGTAAGATGACATCTCTGATATTTCTGCTTTTCTATTTTTCTCAGAAGCTGAAATTCACATTGAAGATCATATATAAAGTCTTTAGAATAAAAACACTCATTAATTGTTCATTATAATGATATTCTTCAAATACCTGGTGACCTGCTAATTGCAGTAGAACCACTAGTGAAGAAAAAAATATATATATATAGGTTGTTGAACCTCAGCCCCGAAGACTGAGATTTAATAGATGTCGTATGTAGCCTCTAAAATCACTCATTTAAAAAAATCTCTGAGAAAATTTTCATATGTGCACAGACTTAGGAAAACCTGCATTACAGTAAACAAATCTGTAACATGAAAGATATGAAAATCTTGAATAAAAGCAAATATTACCATCTAACTAATGCTGTAACAGGGGAGAGCCAAATCTGACTACACGTTGGATCTGTTTCTTTTACTCTAACCTTTGCTTCCCGTTGCTTTTGCTCACTAAAAGGACACTGTCTATACATAATGGCCTGCCTCGAGGAACACTGCCCCTCTGCCTGAATGTTAAACCAAAGTGCCTTTGTTCAGGGAAACATTCGGACCCTGTCCACCTGTGGATGACTGCAAGAAAGAAGAAATTAACACATCCCCTCCCCAAGGTTGGCTGTTCCAGGGGATGTTTGCAAAACGTATGGCCTTTTTACTTTACTTCCTCATCTCCTCCCGCCTCTCTGTGCTATAAAAGAAGCTGGCATCTAAACCCCGATAAGATGGTTATTTAGAGACACTAGTCTGCCATCTTCTCGGTCTGCCGGCTTTCCGAATAAAGTCGTACTCGTGCCTCCACACCTCGTCTCCGATTTTTTGGCCTGTAGTGGGGCGAGCAGAGCGAGCTTGGACTCGGTAACAATATTAGTTTTTGCTATGTTTAGTTACCCTTTTTTTTGGTTGTAATTAATGAATTTTATTCATGCCTAATACACATATTAAGAAAATCTAGGCTTTAGAAGCTGGAAAAAATACTGTGTGAGGGCAACAGATATCTTTAATTTTTATTTACCAACTTTGAAATTTATCTTACCATTTAACCGATCCATATGCATTCTTTTGTGTGGTCTTCATCAAATAATTCTGAGTATATTTCATGGAGCGTTGACTCAATTTCATGGAGAGTTTTCATGGAGAGTACAAGATTGAATGACAAGTTTTAATTTTTTCAGTGGTAATTAATACTAACTTTCCTAGTTAATCTAAAGCTCCATGTGGAAGCTGCAGAAATAGCTTGCTTCATTTAATATGCATAACAGATGCCATTATATTTCTACACATCAAGTAGTGTTTTCATATTGTTAAGAATTGAGTGTGGTATTTCAATGTGAATTGTTGCAGGTTTTTTTCAAGTCAATAATACAAGCCTACAAAATTAAAATGCACTACTTGTGTCAAACATAACAAAATCATTGTTTGTTTATTTTTTAAGGTGCTAATAAAAAAGATTAATGATACTGCTGGATAATGAAACAATCTGCCAGGAGGCAAGCCCCAGAATATAGAGTGGCACAGTAGCAAGGAGAGCTCAGGAAAAAAATTACTTTCCCCCTTGAATACATTCAACAAAATTCTTTTTACCACCCAGCTGACATTTGGGGTTTAAAAGAGTTGGCTTTCTTTTTATGTGTTGCTCAACTGTCTGAGATTATTTACCTCCAGACAGGAAGCATTTGCATTTGAAGAGACTTTTGTCAAACAATCAATAAGGGTATTTGACCTCCATAAAAACTCTATTTCCTAAACAAAGACACCCACGCTTAAACATATTACACACAGTAACACCTCATTAATGCAGTCCTCAGTAACTCAAATTGATGACAGTTTAAACCAGTTACCTTCTGAAGATAAAGAAAGGTTCTACCAAACAAATTGATAGTTTATTAAACTTAATGGGGGAAAGAGGGCTGGCTAAACTTTTTACTTTAACTAGGAAACCATTTCAAGTACTTTCAGTGGCACAGAATTACAAGTATTTTTATGCCGACAGAATCATTCTTTCCATGTATTAAATAGAGTCCCAAAGGAACCCTACTAGGATATACTTGATTAACTTAGTTATCTGTGTCTGGTGAATCTGAATGCTTAGGGAATCAATATGATAATGATAAAAAATATAGTGATGGTAACCATGTATCCTTAGACACCAGGCATACAGCTTGTTGGGGAAAAAAATTTTTCTTCTACCCTCTGAAGGTTCTTTCAGCTGGGTGTAATAATCAAATCAACATGAGACATTAACAGGAAAAAACAAATTTAATTTCTTACATATGGGAACCCCACATACCTGAGGGGTTCAAAGACAGAAAAGTGAGGAGAGGTTTACATGTCACCCTGAGCTAAGGAGTGGGAGAGGGACCCTGGGGCTTCCAAGGGGAGGAGGACAATTCACAGGACAATAAGAAGAGCATATGTTTGGTAATTAGATCTTTGCCCTAGCCATGCAGATGAGTCACTCAGATAAAATTTATCTCTGATAATAACTCTCATTCTGGAAAAGACCCCCCGATTTAAATTATTCTAGGTTAATGTAAAGGGAGGAGCAAAAGTTTCTCTTGAGCCTGCAGGGTCTCAATTGCCTTTAGCTCAAAATAATCCACACGCCATAGTGACACATCTTGGGGAAGTTTGTACTGAACTTCTTCAAGCTCTTTACATATGTTGCTTTGTGTTACACTAAGTCCATATAAGGTACATATTATTATTTTACAGATAAAAAACTAAGGCTCAAAGATTAATGCACCACACGGTTCACACAGTTTTCAGTGGCAGATAACTTGGCTTTAAAGGCTTAGATCTAAAACAATAGGGTTCGAAGTGTGGTCCCTGATCCAGTAGCATTAGCTGCTGATCCAAATGCTTGGGTCCCGCTCTAGACCAGCTGAATCAGAAACTCTGGGGGTAGAGCCCAACCACCTGTTTTTAAAAAGTCCTGCAGGTGATTCTGACACACGCCAAAGTTTGAGAACAACTGATCTAAATAGTAAATATCATAGATAATAAATAATATCTATATATAGCACTATATAATATTACTGTACTATATTAACCATTTGACTTGTGAAATAAAATTCATATTTCATGGCAAGACAAGAAAAGCTGAAACATAAAAATGTTTTCTCTGCCCTTTGGCCTCCTCTGTCTCCCGTACTGCGCATTGTGTATCTGCATGATGCATCTACCAAGTCTCCCCCATCAGCAAAAATACCTACTCAACCGTAAAGAGCAACATTCTCCTAGCATCAATAAGACAACGCCTTAAAAGAGAATGATCTCGGGGACCTCAGCCTGCAGCAGCTTGAAGCACGATTTCGGTTCCTAGACAGAAACTGAAGTCAGGCCTCAGCAGCGAGAGCGCTGAATCCTAGCCACAAGACCACGATGACCAGTGGCCAGGGACAAGGCCCTTGCCCATCGGCTTTGTAGAAATAAGTTTCCATAAAAAGACGGAAAGTAGTGAAACAAGTAATGTGTTTGTTAGGAGGAGTACGGGTGGATAGACACATGGGCGGACTCAGAGAGGGAGTCGAGCCCTCATGGTAGTTTGAATCACTTATGTGGGGCGTTTCTCCCAGGTTTCCTCTGGCAGATCATCTTGCTTTGCCTGGCTCTGAGTCCATATTCGGTTTATCTCAGGGTCCTCCCATGTGTGTGCACGCGCATCCCTTAGCCAAGATGGATTCTAGAGAAGAGGCCCAATGGGCAGGTTGACATCACTCCCTTTTCGACCTCCAAGGAGCCCTTTTGCACCTGTGTAGTCGTGAAGGTCTCCTTGACCTCAAGAATGAGAAATATTTGGTCTCTTATCTGGGCAGGGCTCAGCTCCTCTTCCTCTTCATCTTGGAGTATTTGTCCCCAGCTGCTCAGCCTGGGGCACATCTAGCTCCTGTATCGGTAACATTCCTTCTTCATCTTTTAAGGAGCCACAGTGATGCTTAGATCTGGATTGTGTGAACTGTCCTCTGTCCCAAAAATCTTATATAGCTGTGCCTTAACTTCTAAGGGGAGGAACAGCTTTCTGAGATGCTGCTCCTGGGTTATAATTCTCAAATTTGGCTTGAATAAAATTCTTCATTTCTTTCATAGATTGACTGATTAATTTTTCATCTACAAACTAATACCGAGGTTACTAGCTTACTAGGTTAAGAATTTCATTCCTTGGGACTTCCCTAGTGGTGCAGTGGTTAAGAATCCACCTGCCAATGCAGGGGAAACGGGTTCGAGCCCTGGTCCAGGAAGATCCCACATGCCGCGGAGCAAATAAGCCCGTGTGCCACAACTCCTGAGCCTGCACTCTAGAGCCTGCGAGCCACAGCTACTGAGCCTGAGTGTTGAAACTACTGAGGCCTGTGAGCCTAGAGCCTGAGCTCCACAACAAGAGAAGCCACCGTAGTAAGCAGCCCGTGCACCGCAACGAAGAGTAGCCCCCACTCGCCGCAACCAGAGAAAGCCCGTGCTCAGCAATGAAGACCCAACGCAGTCAAAAATAAAATAAATAAATAAATTTATTTAAAAAAAAACAACAAAGAATTTCATGTCTTGGGAGATTAGTTTCCTCCATCTCCAAAAACTATACTTAAAACTTGTGTATTGTGCAAAAACAATGCATTGGGAATCAAAAAGATTGATTTCTGATCTTATAAATATGAACTAAAATCTGTGGGCCTCAGTTTCTTCATCTATAGAGTGAAGTAGCTGGATTTAGATGGTCTCTAAACTCACTTTCAGCCCTAGTATGATTTTAGTTGCCTTGAAAGTGTCAACTGTTAATTACAGGAATGTTGGTTGATCTGTGCCCTTGCTCTACAACTCTAAGTAGGGGAGGCATCATTCACGTTATATTCTATATGAGTAGTAGTTGTGCCTCAAGGCTGCACTATTGTTTGTTTGTTTGTTTCTTTTTTTTTTTTTTTTTCTGTGCGCGGGCCTCTCACTGTTGTGGCCTCTCCCATTGCGGAGCACAGGCTGTGGACGCGCAGGCTCAGCGGCCATGGCTCACGGGCCCGGCTGCTCCGCGGCATGTGGGATCTTCCCGGACCGGGGCAGGAACCCGTGTCCCCTGCATCGGCAGGCGGACTCTCAACCACTGCGCCACCAGGGAAGCCCCTGCACTATTGTTTCTTGACTGCTCCTCCTTTGTTTTGCATTCCCTCCCTTCACTGATTAGCAACTATTTGAATCTGCCCTTTGGAACTCAGGGAAGGTCAAGGAGGTTGAATGAACCCTACAAACAAGAAACAGGGGACACAGAAATGATTTGTACCCAGGAGGGCTCCACAAGGTCCTGCTCCATTTCAGCACGTACAATCAGCAGAACAGCTTGCAGTTTATTCATCATTAATTTAAAGAAAAAAAGAAAAGAAAAGAAAAAGAAAAAGAAAATAATCCTTAACTGTAAATGCTCTACTGTCAAAGAACAGCTAGGGCGTTATTTTCAGAGACAGCTCACACAATGAAGAAGACAAGGAATTTGGAATGAAACAAATGACTCTAGATCTGGTTCTTCCATGATTTGGCTTTGAGAACTCCAGGAAGTTATTAGCCTCTCTGAGACAGTGAGTTTATAGGAAAAAAAGATAGAGATGCATATTATAAGACCCAATTTATGGAAGAGTAAGAACAATTAAATAATATTTATATGAAAGCATTTTTCAAATTTGACTACTAATTGTATATATTAAAGTCTTATAACCTTGAAAGTTTAAAAACTATTCCTCTTAAAATATCTCATAATTCATAATTTTGGCAATTCAGATGGGTCTTCTTCCAACTACAAAAGAATGAAAATTTACTATACATGAAAGTAATTATTTGCCTGCTATTACTATACTTAAAAGTTAAGCACATCAGGTAAAAACTTTGCACGTTTTGTAGAGTATGATCTTGGTTCTCGATAAACTTCAAGTATTATGACTTGTTGAACATGAAGGAAACAGAATATGCTACCCCAGAATATTACTCTTTGTCATAGGATTATCATGAACTGATTATTTTAAAAAAAGAAAAAAGAAAAGAAAAACAGCAGTAACAGGAGAATCTCTGAAAACCAAGTAGAAGTTACCCTTTTGTAAGGGACATTTACATTTATAACGAAACTCTCCATTTGTAAGGTTGCCTCCCTCTCTGTAGCAGGAAGAGAAGGATGAATCTAAATCTCTAGAAACTCTTATCAATGGAGAAGGCAAGGACTTAAATCTGCATAACAATATTACCCCTGTTTACTTTGCTTTTCCTGGTAACCTCCCATAACAGGCCTCTGCACCCCCTGCCTCCAATCTTTCTTTTTTCTTTAGCTGGAGATGGTATTTAGGGTGATGGCTTGGGCCATTTCAGGGAGTTACTCAGTTTTCCTGGGTATCTCCCATGTATACAGGAGGTATGCGTGTTATTAAACTTCTGTTTGATTTTCTCCTGTTGATCTGTCTTTTATTATAGAGGGGTCTCAGTCAAAAACCTAGAAGGATAGAGGAAAAATTATTTTTCTCCATTACAAATACAAATGCATACTGAAATTTTGCATTTTTTAATTTGTCAACTTTCACAATGACTGCTCCTCCCACCTCAAATTCTATGCTCCACCAAACTCTGGGACCCAAAGCCTCCCATACTCTCTCTGGCTTTCAGATCTTTGGACATGCTCCTCTCCCTGCCTGGAATACTCTATCCTTCTCTTCGTATTCCCCTGTAACTTTGCCTATCTGACTCCTATTCCTCCTCAGTTTAGTCGTGATCATCTCTTGAATGACTTTCTGGTCCTCCAGGTCTGCATAGGGAAACCCTCCTCTATGTTTTTACCAGATGTTGTGCTAGGCTTTTTTACATACAAGAGCTAGATGGACCAATTCAGGTGTTGTGGGAGTAACTTTCATTACTTTTATTACTCATTTGAACAGGCCTTTATTATTTGTCAATAAGATGGCCATGTTCTGCACCATATAACATGGCCTTTTTGACTAAAGCTTACTGGAAGGACACCTCATGAAGCATGGCACAGCTATAGTTGTCAAGGAGGTCTCAAGATAGCTTAGTGTCCCGCTCTTTCCAAACAGTATGGAAATTAATAAAATCAAGTTGACTGTGATATAGAAGGAGCTTTTATTGGCTAGTGGCAGGTGCCAAAGCAAAACCGACTCCAAGGTGAAGGTACTATGCAAATAGCATGAAGTGGCAGAAGCTATGAGTGAAAAAAGGCTTGGAGACTGAGCGGGTAACAGTAGGAGTGGTAAATGTGGGGGGGGAAGAAAAGCTAATCAACTCTTATTGTAGAAGAGTCATCAATTCTTGCTTAGAAGGTGTTGACCTAAAACGAATAGACTGCCAGTTATTTCTCCAGCAAAGATGCGTTTATGGAGGGTTAGCAGAGAATTGAAATTTGAGGTTTGAAACCATGACAAGCCACAGAGAAATGCTTTTATAGGGGGGAAAAGGAAGTCGGGAGGGCTATAGTAAACAAAGACTCCTTAGCTTTTCATTGGCTGAGTTCTTGGCCTGAAGGAGACCCTTCTCCCGGTTGGGCTCTGCTATCATCACAGGGCGTAAGAGCTCCCCCTTCTGGTATCCCAACTCTATTTAATTGAAGTTTCTGTTTATTAACTGTTTTTTTACATTTCCTCCTATTGATCAAGGTCTTTCTCTGAGAGCATCACAGATCAAGGGTCAGGTTTTCTGGTTTCAGCTGTTTTTTTTCCCCTCAGCACCCGGAAGGACCTTTCCTGAGTGTAGTGTCTCACGTCAGAGGAAAAGTGCACAGATTGGAAAACTATTGAGGTCACATTCTAGTAACAAACACAGGTAGAAGGGAGAACTCTCAGGTACTTTTATCTAAAGTTCATATGTTATCAAGATCATAGACATTGGAGATCATCTGAAGTGTTATGTTATCATCGAAGGTTTGGTGACAAACTTCCAACAGGCCTGGTCCAGATATTTGGAAAAGTTGTCTCATTAAATGTCATCTGCTTCAATTCCAGAAAATCTTTACTTTCAGGTCACCAGGCAATGTGCAGGTCCAGTCACAGTTTGGTGTTTTCTTTACATGTGTCACTTGAATCCAAGAGTCTATTCCTTGGAATTCAGTGGCACAAGGGTCACTCAGCAGTATCTGATACGGGCCTTTCCAGTGCGGTTGAAGAGAGTTCTTCTGGCGGTGTCTTTTTCAAGAGAAGAAATCTCCAATTTGTAAGGTTTGATGCTCAAAGTCTTCATCTTCCAAGGGCACACTGTGAAAAGATTGCTCTACCAAAACATGGTTATTTTTAAGGGAAGAAATTAGGAGTTTGCAATATTGGAGTATCTCTCCTTTTTATCAGTTGTGGGTTAAAAGAAACAGGAGCCAGGTGCATTGGGCAATCTGTGACTATCTTAAAAGGTGACAGTTTATGAGTCCTGAAAGGGATGGATCTGAGATTTAGAAGGACAAATGGAAATGCTTCTGGCCAAGGTATTTGGAGAACCCCTACAAATTTTGCCAGTTGAGTCTTAACGATGCCATTAGTGTGTTTGATTAAGCCAGAGGATTGAGGGTGGTAAACCAGTGAAAGAGTGGTAAAAGTGACCAAACAGCACAGAGTCGTCAAAGTACCTGACCAGTAAAATGGGTTCCTCAGTTATTATGAAGTTTGAAATGAGTTCCCAAAGTAGTGATAATCTTTTCCAAAAGGGCTTTATCCACAGAACAGGTAGTAGCCTGTCTGCAAGGGAAGGCTACCAGTGTGAAAACATAGACCATGACTAAAACATATTTATATCCATGAGATGAAG
Organism: Globicephala melas; assembly: GCF_963455315.2. Lineage (NCBI taxonomy): Eukaryota > Metazoa > Chordata > Mammalia > Artiodactyla > Delphinidae > Globicephala > Globicephala melas. The sequence continues at coordinate 21,205,848 of NC_083335.1, read as the reverse complement.
GAAGTTGTATGAAATGCATTTGCCAGACCTTGAATGGTCCATTAGGCAGTTTAAAATGTCCAGGAGCAATATGAACAGCCTTCCCTGGGTTGTACTTCAGACAAGTGGGACAAGTGAGGTAGACGCTTTTTGTGTCCTTGCTAATGTTTCCCCACCAGTTCACGGAGGCTATTGTCTTTTGATTCACGGAGGCTATTGTCTTTCTGGTAGATCAACGGTTTAATGCAAGAACAGTGGTAAGGAGTGGAACTTTTAGAGTCTCCAGGAGGACTGGGTTGTTATTTGGTCTGAACCAAAGCTTTGTTTTTTATCAAACAAATAATTGTTGAATTTCTAATCTTGTTTTACCTTTTCTGAAGATAACTTTTGGGCTTCTCTAGCCATTTTTTTCTAAAGTATCATTTCAGAAAATATCCCTTTGGACCATGACTGAGGTTTGGCTGCTGCTGGTTCCTTTAAGGGCAACATTCCTTGCAGAAACGTCAGCCAGGTGATTTCTCTTAGCTTACAGAGAGTCAAGTTTAGAATGTCCCCTAATCTTAATAATAGCTAAAGTTGTAGGTAAAAGTATTACATCCAATAATTCCTAAACATAGAGGTCATTTTAAATATTATTTCTGCTGGAAGCAAGGAAGCCACGTTGTTTTCATAACATTCCAAAATCATGAGCTACTCTGAAAGCATATCTGCTATCAGTGTAAATACTGGCAGTTTTGTCCTTGACTAAAATGCAAGGCTATGTAAGAGCTTATAATTCAGCCTGTTGCACTTAAGTAGCCATAGGTAAAAATACTGCCTCAGTAACATCTAGAGGAGTTGCAGTAGTGTAGTGTCAGGAGGTGGTCCATCATCATCATGCAGTCATAATGGATTTCATCGGTGATGGAGGAGAGAAGAGCATCAGTGTTAAGGTTATAACAACGTAAAAGAGTTATGTGCGGAGCAGGTAACAAAAGGATTTCATAGGAGATGAGGCAGCTGAGAAATGTTGAGTGTGTTGCTGTGAAAATAGAAATGAGAACTTTTCTGATAAACAAGGAAAATAAGGATACAACGAACAGGCTAGGGAAACAACATAAACAGGCCTGAAAGAGTTAGGCAATCCTGGTTATTCTTTAGCTGTTACTACTAACAAACACTTGTAGCTAGACTTGGCCTTCACAAAGCTGGTTACTCTCTGACTCCATACAAATGACCCTTCGCACCTGGCATTTCTTCTCCCCCTACACTCCCTTGTAGCACTCTTTATTTCAGAAAGAAGGTGATAGGCCGATAACTTCAGGGACACCAGAACCTGTTGTTGAGGTGCCTGATGCCAGCTTTGGCCATGAATTTGCAGAAAAAAGAAATGCAAGACCTTCACTACTTTTGATCCTTATCATATACCCCGGACTGCGAGCCCCACGTATAAAATCTTCTCTGATTCCCCAAGAAGGGGGGCACAGTTCTTGAGGCACTAGCCTGTTGCGCTTTCCCTTTGCCTGGCAAAGAAAATAAAAAGCCTCTCTATTTCTTATCTTCCAGTTCTCTGTCTCCTTATTTCTATTTGGCATCGGTGCACAGGGAGCCAGATTTGGCAACAAGTGTGACAAGAATTCAGGAGGGCTTCTACTGGGTGAAGTGAAAAAATGGTTAAAGAGAACTTCACAATTATTCTCTCAATGGCCTTTACTAAAAAGGCAGTGGCCATAATGGCTCTAAGAGAAGGGGAGTATCCCCATGCCACAGGGTCCAGTTGCTAACTGTATTATATCATGGATCAATGGTGGTCCCTGTGTTTTGGGGTGAGTACCCATATATATATATATATATATATCCAGTTTTTCCCATAAAATTGGGTTGGGGTTGTTATTCTTTAGTAAAATTTACAGAGGTTTGGCAATAGAGAGAAATTTGGAATCCAATTTTGACAACCAACTAGTCCGAGAAAACCTCACAGTTGGCTCTTAGTTTTGTGTTTTGGGAAACTTAGGAAACAGTGAAGCCTATCTGGGTCTAGTCGTACTCCTTGTTCTGGTATCAGACGCCCTAAACATCAAATCTGGGTTTAGACACACTGCAATTTTTCTTTCATAACCTTATGTCCCTTGAAGGCTGAAAGCTTTAGCAAGTGATCCTCTCTTCCTGTGAGGAGCCTTGAGAAGGAAAGCAAAGAAGAAAATCATCTACATATTGCAACAAGGTAGAACCTCTAGGGAATTTTATATCCTCCCTATGAGCCTTCAGGATTTGTGAGAAATAAGGACTCTCAGTAAAACCCTGAGGCATTACTGTCCAGGTAAATTGTTTTTCTTCCCAAGTGGAGGTCAAAAGGTATTGGCTAGTTTCACCAACTGGAATACTAAAGAATGAATACCTGCATAAATCAATTGCAGTAAAGAATTTACTTCTGGTGGGAATGGAAGTTAGAAACCTATGAGGGTTAAAAACAGCACTGTTGAGGGAATAACAATGTTGTTTATTTGTTTGTAGGTCCTGGACAAACCTCCACCCTTGGCCTTTAGGTTTTCTCACCAGTTAAATGGGGGTGTTACAGGGGCTAGTACAAGGGATAATGAAGTCTTGAGCCTGTAATCTTCTGCTGTGGGCCTTATGCCTTGAAGGACTTCTTTACTTATAGGGTATTAATTCTGGGAAGTGATTTTGAGGTGTCTATTTGAAACTTGACGGGAGGTGCACTGGGAATTTTGCCAGTATCTGTTGGAGATTTTGCTAAGGAAAGTGGTACCTGACTTAATAGGGACAAATGGTTAGTGGTTCCATAATCGGCCCTAGTACCATCAGAAACAGAACAAACGAAAGATGTCAAAGGGTCATTTAATTCACCTGGTTGGTTACTTTGATGACTACTGTCAATCCAGAATTATTTCCCCCTTTCGGAAGAAAGAAATTTCAACATGATACTCCTCTGAGAAGTCTTGGCCTAATAAATGTGTAGGGATGGAAGAACTAAGAGAAAAGGGCGGGTATCCCTAGTGGGCTTACGCAGAACAGAATAGGTTCAGAGGCGGGACCCTCCTGAGGTTCATTAGAGATCCCCACTATTTGAACTGTTTTACTACTCCAAGGCAGGGGCTGCTTTATAGTAGTGGGTTTGAACACTGAGAGTGCGGCTCATGTGTCAGTTGGACTGGAAAAGATTCATCCCTAATATGGAGACATATTTTTCCAAGCCAATTAAGAAGCAGGATTGGGAAGAGCCCATGTATTTCCTTGGAAGCCCATCATTGAGAATTGGGAGAATGTTGGAAAGGCTGATTAGAAGGCTGAAGGCACCTGAAGTGCTTAAATTTGTAACAATCTCTTTGCCAATGTCCTGGCTCTTTTCAATAATAGCAGAAACTAGGAGAGTTTTGGTTTCATTTAGGCGCCTTCAACTACTGGAGTTGAAGATTAAGAATTCTGGTGATCTTTCTTTTAGGTGACTCATCTACAGTGGGAGAAAGCTGGTTTGCCAGATTAACTAAATCTGGAGTGGACGTAGTTTCCCACTTCATTCTTGTCCTTTTTACTAGAAGGATCCAGTTCAACCCATTGGTAAACATACAGTTAAAAGCTACTGCAGTGTTATCAACATCAGAAGGAAGACCAGAATTTTCTTTATAAACAGTCTGAAGTTGATTGTAACAGTCATAAACATATTCATCATACCTTTGTGTGCAAGCCTGAATTTTGTTCCAATCAACAGGGTTTGGACAAGTCTTAGGAATTGCTTGAAGTTGCCTATCAATTGCATGAGCCTGATCATGTAATAAGTTAGCAGGCTGGTCTCCCGCTTGTAATTCTGGAGACCTGTCAGGATTTTCCAATTAGTGGTTTTCATCCAATGCTGGGCCTGGCCTTCACAGACAAGCATATGGACTAACTTATGTAAGTCAGAGACACCAGGTTGATAAGTTTGAATGACTGTATTAAATTCTTCAGCAAAGCTGTGAGGATCTTCAGATACTTTGGGGAAAATCTGACTATGGCTGGCAGTTAAGGTTTAGTCTAGGGAATATAAGAAATTAAGGGTTTAACCTCTAGGTCCTCAGAAGACTTAATTTTAAATGAACAGGTTCTGACAAGTTCAAAGGATAGGAAAGGGATTGGGGAGAAATGTCAGAGAAAAAACAAGTTTGGGAAAATAATTAGCATGGGGAACTGACGGTATAGAGGAGGTGTAAGCAGCATGGAAGGGAAGGAAAATGGGACCAGTGGTGGAGTCTGACCACTAGGAACTGAGCGGGGGAGACAAGATGGCACTGGAGGTGGAGTCTGAGACAAAGAAGCCAGGGAAGTGGGGCATGAGGCTTCAGGAGCATTTTATCTTTCTGCAGTCTTTTAATGCTTCAGTTAATCTTAAAATCTTTTTTTCCAGAGGCAATTTTAAGCTTCTGATTACAGTTGGAAGCCTCAAGTTACCAATTGAAATTGGCATGCCATTCAGTTCTAGAAAATTTTGAGCTACTGTATTCCAATTCTGTGTTAAGAAAGTTAAGTTTAGGGATTTCAAAAGTTCCCCATAAAAAAAAAAAAAAAGTTCCCCATAATGGCCATTGATATTCTAAATTTCCTTTGTTTAGGTCTCTCCACTTAGTTAGAAACGTGCATGAGGAGGGACCTGATTTTTTAAACATAAAATTGGGCAGAGCCCCTTGTGAGGGGGCACCTTCAAAATGCTTAGCTAACTGGGATCCCATTTCTCAGAGGTTTTTTCTCTAGAGTAAAAGAACAATTTTTCAAACAGTTCAATTCAAACAGCTTGCAACCCAAACAGTTCAAACAGCCCACAGGTTTAATATCAGCCAGTTCTAAGCGAAAAAACTTGGTCCTGAAGTATCCAGGCTGAAGGCTTCTCAGTCAGTTCACGGAGAACAGCTCCTATCCCAAAGGAATGGGCGGATAGCTGAACTGGCACAGTTTCAGTGAAACAGCCCTTGTACCCAAAGGAGTGGGCCGAAGGATTCTCAATCGGTTTCTGTTGCAACAGTCTGATTTCAAAATCAGACTGAAGTGTCAAACAAGTACTTGAATACAGAACTAGGCTCTAACCAGAAAGAAAGAAACCATAAAGTTGATCCAAATAAAGGCTGGACAGCTTCAAACACAAAGAGGGCAGAGGCTCGGATCCAAGAGCAAGACATAGCTTCAGTTTCTGGGGTTGGTGAGAAAAGCATTGAGCTCAGTGGTCTCAATTGTAGGTACTGCACCTGTTTGCTCACCAGCCCCGGAGCCATCCTGGATCTTCTCTGGTCTTCACACAGACCACCAAAATGCTAACCTAAAACAAAAAGACTGCCAGTTATTCCTCCAGCAAAGACGGGCTTATTTGGAATCAGCAGAGAATTGCAATTCGGGGTCTGAAACGATGGCAAGCCATGTGCAAGTCCCCCACGTGGCAAGGGAAGGAGAAGGCTTCTCTAGAGAGGAAAGGGAAGTTGGCAGGGCTAGAGTAAACCAGGAGTCCATGGCTTTTCACTGACTGAGTCCTTGCCAGGAAAGAAGAGTCATTCTTCCTCCTGTTGGGCTCTGCAATCTTCACAGGGCACGAGAGCTCCCCCTTCTGGTTTCCCAATTCTACTTAATTGAGGGTTTTGTTTATTAATATTTTACAAAGGTAAGAAATAAGTGAGTCACTGGAGTTGGTTGGGACTCTTCTAATTCTTCAACTCTCTTTAAGTTCTTATGACATTTTCATTGCATGGATATTCTGATGAGGCCTGACCACCTGCCTAACACCACAATAAAACCCTTACTAGTTAAAGTGAGTGAAATCTTGTTCCTTGCCTTCAAGAGTCTAATTTATAATGACTCTGGGGACTTCCCTGGTGGTCCAGTGGCAAAGAATCCGCCTTCCAATACAGGGGACGCATGTTTGATCCCTGGTTGGGGAATTAAGATCCCACATGCTGCGGGGCAGGTAAGCCCACACGCCACAACTACTCAGCCTGTGTGCCACAAACACAGAGCCCACATGCCCTGGAGCCCGAGTGCCACAACCAGAGAGAGAAAACCCTCACACCACACCTAGAGAGAAGACTGCGTGCCGCAAGGAAGATCCCATGTGCCACAACTAAGACCCGACACAACCAAAAAAAAAAAAGCTCTGCAAGGTAGGGGTTATTATCACTAAAAAGTAACTGAGGAGTAAGTAAAATGGTTAATTGACTTTTCCAAGGTCAAATAGCTAGCAAATGACAGAGATTGGATTTGAACATTGTTCTGATTCTGATTCCAAAACATATTTTCATAGTCTGACTTACTTTTAGTTATTATTATTTTTTATTTTTATGATGATGTTGTTCAAAATATCAATAGAAGGGACAATAATACCCATGTACTCACCACCCATTTTTACAGACATTAACATACTGCCATATTTGCTTCATATCTTTTTCTTTTAAAATATTACAGCTACAGCTGAAGCCCAATCCCCGTTAATTTCTCCTTCCTTCATTCTAAAGATTGCTTTATATTGAGGCCAGTGTGTTTTATTTCCTTGCATTTATATATACTCTTACTATGTAGTTATGTATATAGAACAAACAAAGCCCAGAAAGCTGAAGTGACGTATCTAATATTAGTGGTTCTCAGACTTCTGGACTTCATGGAGGAGAAACATGTATAAATAAATGGATTTGTAGATAAACCATAAATAGGGGCTGCCACTGGTGTGTGTGTGTATGTGCCAAGTAAAAATCTTTAAAACGCCATCTACTATCATACCTACTACACCAATTACCATCTGCTATCACCCATTTTAATGCAACAATTAGAAAATACTCTCAGTAATAAGGATAGTTATTCAAATTACATATATTTAAATATTGGAAAGCCCTCTACATTGTCCTTACTTTTAACCAGTAACAACTTTACCAGAAGCTGCTAATCACTCTATTCAGACCAGCTGTGGGGAGACAGCTGATGAATGGTAGAGCTGGGAATAGAACTTGGGGTTCCTGACTCTCTGGTGCAGTGCTCTTTTCACTACGTCATTAGTTATTAGTCATCTACTTCATATGGTTGACCCAGGACGTAAAAAGGTCTACTTCATAAGCCTAAGAATAGTTTTCCATAACCAAATCCTTGAGTTAGAACATTTGAAGTCCCCTTTTAAAAGGTCAATGTGCTATCTGGATGTGATAACCAATAAATCATTATCATTCACTTAACATTAATTTGTCAGATTTTTAGATTAGTCACTGGTCATTTTAGGGCATGAAGTATATGACCAAGGGCTGGGGACCTTTGAAAACCAGAGGGATTAAAGGAAAGAAGGAATCATGCTTTAATAACTGCAAAGGGAATGTCTAATAACTTCATATAATGAAGTTCAATAACAAAAACAATTTTTTAGCAGTAAAATGCATGGAAGAAGGAGAATTTTCTTTGCAGGCTTTCTTTTCTCCCTAACTTCGTAAAGTTGGAGGGCTCCAAGGTTCATTTATTACATCTTTTTTTTTGTTCTATCTAAACTAACTTTTTGGTGATCACATCCAGTTTCAAAAGTCTTTAAATATCAAATGTTATCTCCAGTCTAGGTATTTTTCCTCAAAGCTAGACTTTTATATCCATTTGCCTACTCAGTGTCTCCATGTTGATGTCTAGTAAGCATCTCAAACTTAATATGTTCAAATCCAAACTCTTGAGCTCCTTCTCCAAATCTATTCCAACTGCAGTTTTTCTGTGTCCATTAATGGTAACTCAAGCCAAAAACTTTGGCTTTTTTTTCGATGTTTTCTTTTTCTCATGTTCCACATCATTCAATTTGTCATGAAATCCTACTGGTTCTATCTTCAAAATAAATCCAGAGTCTGACCACTTCCCACCATACCCACCACTACCAAACTGACCCAAGCCAGCATCATTTCTCATGAGTTAGTGTAATAGCCTTAAATCCGGTCTCTCTGCTTCCATTATTGTCCTTACATTCCATTCAAAACAGAGCAGACTGGGTAATCTTTTAAGTGGAAATTAGACAATTTAAACTTTGATCAACACTTTCCCATAGTTCCCTACCTCAAAGTAAAAGACAAAAGCCTTAAAATCACATACCATGGCCTATATGATAAGTTCTGATACTCTCCAATAGAAATATATGTGAGCAACTTATACAATTTTAGATTTTCTAATAGCCACATTAAAAAAGAGGCAAAATTAATTTTAATAAATTTTACCCAATATATATAAAATATTATGAGTTTACCACGTAGCCAATATAAAATATTATTAATGAAATGTTTTACATTCTCTTTTTTATACTAAGTGTCCAAAAACTGGTGACATCACATTTCAGTTTAAACTATTCACATCTCAAGGGCTCAATAACCACATGTGGTCAGTAGCTATTGTATTGGACGGTGCAGATCTAGCTCTTCATTATTTCTTTGACCTCCTCTCCTAATACTTCCCATCCTGCTCATTTACCTCTAGCACTTGCTTACTCAGACACTCTGGGAAGACACTACATGTGCTGTTCCTTCTGCCTAGAATGTTCCTTTCCCAGTTACCCAACTGATTTACTCCCTCGCCTCCTATAGGTTTTTAGTCAAATGTTATCTTCTCAATGAAGCCTTCCTCGACTATGCTATGGAAAATTGCAGTGCCCCTGGGCTGTCTAGCCTTTTTCCAGGCTTTATTCATATGCATGGAACTTATCAATAAATTAATATTGAATATCATTTACTTTTTGAAGATTGTTTAGCTCCATAGACTAGAATGTAAGTTCCAGAGGGCAGGGGTTTGTTTTGGTTTGTTTGGTTTATTACTGTTGCATCTTCAGTGCTTAGAAAAGTACCAGATACATAGTAAATAATGACAAATTATTGAATCAAATAATTTTCGTGGATGTTGCCAAACAAAGTCCTTATCTAAAATAATAGTCTTTGATTTATCACACTCGCAGTCCTATACCAGACGTTTCAAAACCACTTCTACGGAAGTTCACATTGGCCACTGTGACTCCATTTAAACTACTTAACATAGCTGAACATAACTTAAACCCTACATGTTTCACAGAAGATGAGTAGGAATCAGAACACAAAAGAAATCACATCATAACACTATTGTGTTCTATATATTTGCGAAATGTTATGATTGGGAGGTACTGAGGTAGAAGATACTCAGGCACTCATTATTTCTTACAATTGTGTATGGATCTGCAGTTATCTCAAAATGAAAAATAAAAGTGCTGGATGCTATGAAAGCACAGAATAGATCTGGTGAATCAAGAGGGCTTTCTTGAGGGGGAGACATTTGGCCTCAAATAGGAATATGAATAGGAGATAACTGGTTGCGGGGGAGGGAGGAACATTCCAAGTAGTAATATTATTCTGTTGAACTGTGCAGGATAAATTAGAAAAGGAACAGTGGTTGATGCAGGAAAATGGATGGCTGTTATAGTAGTCTAGGCAAGAAATAACTGTAGCTTGTTCCTAGCTGATATCAATCGTGAGGATAGTTAAATGGACTCAAGAGCTTCCCAGTATGTGAAATAAAGTGACAGAAAAGTATTAAAGATGGATGAAAATAAGTTACTTTGATTTATTTAATAAAAATATCTCATATATTTCAGTCGTACTGCAAATCATTAGGTCATCGTAATTCTGAAAATGTTGTAAACAACCAGTTCGGAATAATACATACCTTTCAGAAATTACTTTGATTTGCAACACATGATATTTGCACAAAACTCTAATGGATGCCAGTTCATCTGTCATACAAGCAAAGAAAATAATTGTTACATGTAAATCTCTTCTTCCTAACAAGTACTCAATAAACACCACCAGAGAAAAATGAAACTCTCTCAAAATCATCTGTGTGTCCCCTTTCACTCATGCATCTGTTCAACATATTGAACAGTAACTATATTCAGACATTAAACATACAGAGATAAAAAGGCTTGGGTCTTATCAAAGCTTAGTCTCTGGAGGCCTTCAGACCTGAGTTTGAATTTTGGGGGTCTGCTTAATATCGGCATTACGTTAGGTAAATTACCTGTATTCTTGTCATCAGTTTCTTCATCTTTAAAATAGAAACAACAGTATTAGCTAATTTATAGGACTTCCGTGTTGCTGCATACAACAAGTACTCAGTTGCTATCAGCCTGGTCATCTCTGTTAATTGAGAGTAGACCACTTCCTTGTTCTTAACACACCATGCTTCACTAACTTCTGGGAAACAACTATACCTGGGTTCTCCCAATAACTCTGACAGTTATTTCTCCTGCTTCTTTGTGGAACTATTTCCTTTACCTATTCCATAGAAATTAATTTGTCTGTGGCTTTGCCCTCAAAACACTGACTGCCTCACTCTATGCATTCTCCCCAGGACTCTCATAAAACACGTGGTTTCATCAAAGCCACATAAGCTCTGAACATCAAGTCTCTATCTCTAACCCCATTGCTGCACTGATACTATATTTGGGCGTATTTATTAAATGTTTGTTGGAATTCTCTTCCTAGATTTTCCAAAGCTTGTCAAATCAAACACCAGCAAAACAAAATTCATCCTCTTACCTCCAGAACATGCTCTATTCTATTTATTCTCTATCTTGCCTAATGTCACAAACACACCATCCGTTCATCCTAGATAGAACCTGGCAACGTTCTTGAATTGCCTTCCCCTCAAAAAGTAATGTTGTGAAATAATTTAGATACACATAAAAGCTTAAAGTATAACATAAAAACCACTCATGTGTCTATCAGCCAGCTTGTCAAGACTTACGTTTTTGCAGTATCTGTTTTAGGTCCTTGTTTTAAATAAACAAATCCTTGGAGATATATATGTAGGTAAATACTTCCAAAGTACCATTTTCCTCCCTCCCTCTCTAGAAGTGACCAATTTTTTTTTTTTTTTTTTTTTTTTTTTTGCGGTACGCAGGCCTCTCACCGCTGTGGCTTCTCCCGCCGCGGAGCACAGGCTCCGGACGCGCAGGCTCAGCGGCCATGGCCCACGGGCCCAGCCGCTCCGCGGCATGCAGGATCCTCCCGGACCGGGGCACGAACACGTGTCCCCTGCACCGGCAGGCGGACTCCCAACCACTGCGCCACCAGGGAAGCCCAAGAAGTAACCAATATTTTGAACTTAGTATTCATGAGTTTTTGAACTTAGTATTCAAAAACATCCAAGAATGTTTTTGTACTTTCATTACAAAGTATCCACAAACATATGTATCCATACACATATTCTGAATATATACATGATTTCAACTTTAATAAATAGAATGATCCTGCACATATACATCTACAATTTGATGTTTTTGTTCAGCCTTATAATTGTGATATAGGTCCATGTGCTTTGAATCCTTTTTTATTGCTTTATAATAATCCATTGTAGAAGCATACAATGATCCACCTTCTTGATTGAATTTGTTTTCTGTTTTTCTTTTACTACTAGCGCTACAATTTTATTCTTTAAAAAATGTCTCCGTGTGTACATGTATAGGAACTTTTCTAAGGAATAACTTGGAGTGCAATTTCTTGGTATGCTCATCTTTATCATTATTATCTATTTCTCCTTCTTCTCCAAAGTAGTTGTACCCACTTGTGCACTTACCAGCAGCATGTAAGAGTCTCATTGTTTCACAACTCCACAAACACCTGATATTGTTGGATGTTACTTTTTTTTAAATCTAATATGTATGAAAAGCTGTCTCATTTATTTTAATGTGCATTTTCCTGATTTTAATATATACATTAGCCATCAAGGTTACTTCTTTTATAAATTACCTGTGTTCATTCTTTGGCCTTTCATTTTTATATTTTTCTTAGTCTTTTGTGATATATATATTGTCTAAACATAATCTTTTGTCAGATGCATTGCAAAGAATTCTTCCAATTTGAGAGGTGTTTTTCTAATTTTGTTTGTACTTCTTCTTTTTTTGTACAGAAGTGCCTAATTTTAATATAGCTAAATGTGTTACTCTTTTTTTTTTAAGATTTAAGGGTATTTTTGTGTGTTTTATATACAAAATCTATTCTTACTCTGAAATCACATATATTTTCTCATCTTTTCTTTGTAAAATTTTGGAGTTCTTTTTTTTCATGTTTAAGTCTGCATTCAATCTGAAATTTATGTTTGTTTGTAGTTTAAAATATGAAATAAATATAAATATTTTCTTAAGTATAACTAATTGTCCCAGTACCATTTATTTAAAAATCCATATTTTTCTATACTTATTTGTAGTACCCCTTTCTTTTACATATCAGATCCTTATATTTGAATGGGCTCACGTGTCCCCTGGGGAAGGTCTATCCTTGTAATAATGTATTCCTTACCAAGTATTTATAATATCTTGATATATTGTAGTGCACGTACCCCCTTGATTTTCAAAATTATATTGTCTATTCTTGATATCTTGTTTATCTATATACGTTTTCAGATCTATATGTCAATTTTCATGACAAAAAAATCTTTTTTAGAATTTTCAGGGGAATTGCATTGAATTTATAAATTAATTAAGTGATTACTGTCATTTATGCTGTTTTGTCTTCCTTTCTGAGACTACAATATACACTCCATATAATTAATTTTATTTTATAATTTTCACACATATTTATGATTTATGCAAAAATATTTTGCCTAATTTTATTAGTTTTATTTCTAGGCACTGTATTTTTTGGTTGCCCTTATAAATAAGACCTTAAAAGTTAAATTTTTTATTGTTTATTCTTGGTGCAGAAGGGGATCAGAGTATGCCACCCCAAAACATGCCTCTTTGGCATAAGGATTATTTTCAGCTGATTATTTTTTTAATTAATTAATTAATTTGGGCAGCGTTGGGTCTCCGTTGCTGCGCATGGGCTTTCTCTAGTTGTGGCGAGCAGGAGCTACTCTTTGTTGTGGTGCACGGGCTTCTCGTTGTGGTGGCTTCTCTTTGCTGTGGAGCACAGGCTCTAGGTGCACAGGCTTCAGTAGTTGTGGCACGTGGGTTCCGTAGTTGTGGCTTGCAGGCTCTAGAGCACAGGCTCAATAGTTGTGGCATACGGGCTTAGTTGCTCCGTGGCATGTGGGATATTCCCGGACCAGGGCTCGAGCCCCTGTCCCCTGCATTGGCAGGCAGATTCTTAACCACTGCACCAGTAGGGAACACCTGGTGTTTTTAAGGAATAGCAGCCACAGGAGAAGCTCTGAAAATGGAGTAGACATTACCTTTTTGTAAGAGATATTTATTTACATTTATGATAGAAATCTCCATCTGTAAATGTGTCTCTCCCTCTGTGCACCAGGAAGAGGAGGATGACTAAAACTCTAGAAGCTCTTAATAACGGAGAAGGCAATGGCTTAAATCTGCATAACTGCCTTACTCTTGTTTACTGTGCTTTTCTTGATAAGCTCCCATAACTGGCCTCCCTCCCCCCCCTCCCTACCCCCCCCCGCCCCCCCCCAACCCGCCCCCCCCCCCAACATCTTTTGTCTTTAGCTGGAGATGATATTTAAGGTGGTGGCTTGGGCCATTTGGGAGAATTATTCAGTTTCCTGGGTCTCTCCCATGAAGTATGCATATTATTAACCTTCTGTTTGTTTTTCTCCTGTTAGCCTGTCTTCTTATTACAGGGGGTTCTCAGCCACGAAACTAGACAGGTAGAAGGAAAATGATTTTTCTTTCCCTACGGTGCACAGGAATGCAGATGAGTTTTTGGTATTGATCTTTGTATTCCTCAAGTTGTTATTGTAGGGGAAGAAAAATGATATATTCAAACAATGGAACATTTTTCAGCCATTAAAAGAAATGGAGTACTAATGCATGCTACAACATGGATAAACCTTGAAAACATTTTCTTAAGTGAAGGAAGTCGTCACAAAAAGCAACATATTGTTTGATTCCATTCACAGGAAATGTCCAGAGCGGGCAAATCCATAGAGACTGAAAACATATTAGTGGCTGATGAGAGCTGAGGGTAGGAGAGTAAGGAGACTGACTGCTAATAGCTGTTGGGTTTCTTCTAGGGTAATAACATATTCTGGAGTTAAATATAGGTGATGGTTGCACAACTCTGTGAGTATACCAATAAACAGAATTCCATATTTTAAAAGGGTAGATTTTGTGGTATGTGAATTATATCACAAAAACGGAAAAATGTGTAATATGGGTTTCAGATCTTGACTATGAAACTATCTGGGACTAGTGTGTGTGTATGTTTCTGCGTGCCCATGGGTTCCTTAGATTGTAAACTACTGATTCAGGTTCTTCTTATTTTAAATTTATTTTTAATTTTTTAATTTTTATATTTTGGCCATGCCACGTGGCATGTGAGATCTTTGTTCCCTAACCAGGGATCAAACCCGTGTCCCCTGCAGTGGAAGTGTGGAGTCTTAACCACTGGACAGCCAGGGAAATCCCCAGGTTCTTTACTGATTATAATTCTACTCACTTTTCCATTTTATATTGTATCAGTTTTGAAAAGTTATTTTTAAGAAATAATCTATTTCATATAATTTATTGACATAAAATCATTCATAGTATTCTCTTATAATGCATTTTCTTATTACACTTTATATTTTGTTTAGCCTTTCTTGATATTTATAGTAGTAGGTTTTTCCCATTATCTGGTCCGCTTTGCTGTCAGAAGTGGATGGCCATGCCCAACTGATAAACTCAATTATCCATGTGTCTTGACAACATTTTATCAAAACTTTCTTGAAGCCATCTCCTCCTCTATACCCATGATAATATTGGAATAGTTTCAGCCTTCGTGATCTTGTTTGTAATTATTATATGCCCACTAAGATGAATATAAAATGAAAATTGCTTTGCCTAAAACCTTTGCTTAACCTTTCCAAACCTAGCAACAACGTAAAAGATTATATTATGTGCCTTTCATGATTTAGCCTGTTTAGTTTTCCAGCCTCATTTCCTACCACTCTCTACTTCATGCTTCAACAATACCAAACTACTTATAGTCCTTTGTCCATACCATACTACTACTCATTTCTATGCTTCTGTTCATGTTTCTTTGCCTAGTTTGCCCTATGCCTTCAGCCCATATGTCTATTTACTGAACTAAGTCCTACTTATCTTTAAAGACTTCACCCAAAGTTACTTCCTCCAAAAGCCCTTTCTTGAAGCACTTCTCTATCCACAGACCATGTTTTATTTCATTATCTTCTGTACTTTCCTAATATCCTGCATACCTCTCACTGGTTGCACTTCCACATTGTTTAGTAATTATGTGATTCTATGTCTCTTTGTCCCTGTAGAACTTAGAGTCCTTGAGCGCCAGATAACTGTCTTATATATTCTATTCCAAATACCTACCATGGTACTTGATATATTGAAAGATTTTAATGCGTATTTGTTGAATAAGTGAATAAATAACTGCTTGGAGAATAAACTTAATTGAATTTGAAGTAGATTTATTAAGGAAAATAAGCTTGAAAGTTAGTTTGGTGCCAAATTTTACAGGGCTTTGAATGTAAGTTGAGTATGGTGTCAATTTAATATGAAATTTAGGAAATCGGGGATTACTCAATTCTCTGGTTTCCACAACCCTAAACTATTTCCTCTTTGTTCAATGATGTATTTTAAGAAAACATTTAATTATCATGAATTTTCAATATGTATTCATCATTTATTACTTTACATATATGCACATAAAACTTTTATGGGTATTTAGCCCATGAAGTATCTATAAATAAATATAAACCTTTTAAAATTTATCATTGTGATATAAATGGTGTCAAGGAGGGGGAAATTTCTCCCAACCCCCCAATCCTTCTTGAGTTCTTGTGGCTGAACTAATAATAAAATTGACACAAGACAAATTAATAGGAGAAAAAGAAATTTTAAGTCTTGGGCACAGAGGTCTCATAGAAATGGCACCTAAGAAGTGGCCAAAGCAGGCAGCTTTTATACTTTTTACACAAAGAACCAGTAAATTTGTGAGGAATTGACAGGACAAAGAAACTTAGGTTTGGGGTATGAAACCAAGCCCCTCTGTGTCCCCCATTTTTTGTTTGTAGATAAAACCTTTAGTCTCCTCGGCCTTCCCTGAGTTCCGAAGAGCAGACTCAAGCAGTTACTAATTAGGGAAGTGAGGAAATGCAGAAGCAAAAGAAAAGTAGTTAAGACACAATAGTTCAGAGATAAAACATAGTCCTAGTTCCTCCCCAAGGGATATACATAATAATAATCGGATGCATACCTTTGAGTTGTTCTGCAGGAGCTAAGACACCCACTCCCCCACCCAGGTGGAGGATAGTGACTACTTGCAGAGCACAAGCAGGGAGACCTCAGACTGGTTGGAATCAGAAGGTTGATGATTAGGATTCCTGAAACATCACCCTGTTACCTCACCAAAAACAACCAATCAGAAGAAAGCCCATGAGCTGATCACATACCCTGCAAACCCCAGCCCTGATGTTGCCTTAAAAACCCTTCCCTGAAAACTATCTGGGAGTTTCAGTCTTGTGACCATGAGCCATCCTTTCCTCCTGCTTCATGCCTGCAATAAACTCTGTACTTTCCTTACTACAACCCAGGGTCAGTAAATTGGCTTTGCAGCGTGGTGGGAGAGTAAATAAATCCAAGTTCTCTTTGGTAACAGGTGCTTGGTTAGAGAAGAATCTGAGCAGAGTTTGGGCTTGAGGTAGCAAATTAAAGTAACAAGGTTTGTTTAAACAGGCTTCTCAGTCCAAATTCCCTATCACTGGCCATAAGTGTGCTCGTCTATCTCCTGATGCAGGGAGTGCACTTTGTACATGAGCGATATGTTTCCTGCTTTCAGGGAGACAAGAGAGGAGAGTCAGAGTGTTACTCTGTGTTGGCCATTTCTTAAGTAACTTTAATTTGAAATAATCAATATGCCATTGTGGCAAATGTGGGGGTGGCCCGCCCTGAGCCCCAACAGTGACAAATGGCATAAAGGAGAATTTTATAAGATATTTTAAGCTCTTTAAATCTAAATAACCTATAAAAACTTTTCATTAAACTGTTACTGAATGCAAGTTCTTGTGCCTGACACACAGTGAGGCCAAACGAACCGAAACGTAGGAGTTTGGAGCAAAGAAAAGTTTATGGCAGGGCCAAGCAAGTTTTTGAGCTCCTGCTCAAAAACCCCAAGCTCCCCAATGGTTTTCAGGGAGTTTCTATAGGCAAAGTTTGGGGTGAGGGCTGCAGGGTGTTTGACTTCCTTTTGATTGGTTGGTGGTGAGGTAACAGGGCGGTGCTCCTGTGCTCAGCCTGAAGATACCATCCTCCACCTGGATGGGGACCTTAGTTCCTGCAGAAGAATTCAAAGATGTTATGTATATTCCTGTGGAGGAACCAGGAAGCTGCCCCAAGGCTGCACTATTGTTTCTTGACTGCTCCTTCTTTGTTTCTGCATTCCCTCCCTTCCCTGATTAGCAACTGTTTGAATCTGTCCTTTGGAACCCAGGGAAGTTCATGGAAGCTGAATGAAGCCTTTTTCTTACGAACAAGAAACAGGGACATGGATCTGTACCTGGGAGTCCCATTAGGGTCCTGCTCCATTTCAATCTGTGCTATTGTGATTTATAAGAAATATATATTTGGTCATTCAAGTGACTAAAATATATTTCTTGTATATATTTGGTCTTCCTCACAGTACCTGGCTCACAGCTCTTAAAACCTTTGGATTTTCC
Source organism: Globicephala melas (assembly GCF_963455315.2). Taxonomy (NCBI): domain Eukaryota; kingdom Metazoa; phylum Chordata; class Mammalia; order Artiodactyla; family Delphinidae; genus Globicephala; species Globicephala melas. Next base: position 21,188,262 of record NC_083335.1, on the reverse strand, counting down.
TGAGCAATAAGAGCAATGGGAGCATCTTTTGTCATATTTGGTCTATTGTCCTCAGTTCCTGAAATAGCTTTAGAGCAATAAAGGTGACATGGGTGTTTTGTTATTCATAACGAGCCGCTTTCCACAGCTAGGTTTACAGTTCCTGAGGTGACTTTTAGAAATCACCTAAGAATGGGGGCTGGTTGCCAGGGGAACCAACCAAGAATAGAGCATTGGAACTTTCAGTCCCACCCTCGACATTCCTGGAGAAAAGAGGGGTCGGAGGTTGGATCAATCACCAATGGCCTATGATTTAATCATTCACACCTGTGTAATGAGGCCTCCATAAAACCTCAAAAGGGCTGGGTTCAGAGAGCTTCTCAGTTGTCGAACATGTGGAGGTTCAGGGAATGTGGTGCACCTGGAGAGAGCACAGAAGCTCCATGCCTTTTTCCTATATCTTGTCTTATGCATCTTTTCCATCTAGCTGTTCCTGAGTAACATTCTTTTATAATAAGCCAGTAATACGTAAGTAAAATGTTTCTCTGAGTTCTGTGCGTTGCTCTAGCAAATTAATTGAACCCAAAGATGGGGACATGGGAAACTCCAATTTGTAGCAGGTGAGTCAGTAACAACCTGGGCTTGTGATTGGCACTGAAGTGGGGGGCAGTCTTGTGGGACTGGGCCCTTAACCTGTGGAATCTGATGCTATCTCTTGGTAGATAGTGTCAGAATTGAGTTGAATCGTAGAAACCCTGCTGCTGTTAGAGACTTGTTTTATGGTGTGGGGAAATCTCCACACATGCACATTGGAATTGGTTCCAGAACATTTATTATCATAATATTATTTCAATGTTAACTATAAATATACAATAAATATATTTCATAATATTATTAAAAATATTGTGTTGCTTTTTTAAATGGATGGATATAAAGCTTCTTATTTATACTGTATTTTCTTATAGAGCATTATGATTTTTATCTGAACTCTCATTTAATTCATCATTAATTTTCATAATGTTCTAAGGGATTCCATTTAATTCAAAGATACTTTTGATAAGCATTGTATTAGAAGACAATAAGGAAAATATTCCCCTTAGCAAAGCTGCCCTATCATTTAGTTCTCCACTCTGAAAGCTAATTTCTTTTCTTTATGGATTGATGACTGCAAAACAAAGATCGTGTGGTTATAGTAAAACTCAGTGAGTATCAGTAGATCTAAATTTTCTATAAACTCTTGATTATCTGAAGGCCAATTAACAAGTTTTCAGCCATAAGTGGCTATAGCTTGTCTCAGGTCTCTGGCTGCTTACCCTTAGGGCTCAGAGCTACTTCTCAGCACCTCACAAAGTAGGCAGGAGGGAAGAAAAATAAGGCAATTTGGCTCCTTGACAATAGCTTTGGAGTAATTGGATTTGGGGAGGAAGATTCAAAACAGAGCATGGCAAGCTACAAACACATAGCTCCCGTTTGTTGTGAATACAGGTTCATGCTCTGCTTGATTTCAGAGACTAGGTCAGTGGGTTGTGCAGAATAGACAGATGGTTCTAGACTTGGAGTTATTCTAGGTTGAAATTCTAAATTTTAAGTATAATTCAAAATCATCTCTACCTCATATTTGTCCATATGCACTAGCCAGTAATTATTAATAAGAATTATTATAACAGTTATAGTTACAAGCGTACATATATGATTTTTAAACGTGTCTTGGCTTATCTATTAAAAAAAAAAAAACCTTCTGCAGAGCCAAATAGTAATTATCGGTCCCATTTTTCAGTTGAGAAAACTGAAGCAAGGGCAAATAAAGAGGTTTCTTCCCTAGACACGTTACCACAACTTTTGCTCTGAAACAGCATTTGTCAGATTGAGGCAAAAAAAAAGGATTAAATTGTGATCAGGGAATTAGGGAAAGGTTCATAAAATTCAGCCTAAACATAAAGTACAGTGTGGAAAGGGAATGTTGCCTGCCATTCCAGTAAACAAAGAACGTTGCCAGCCATAAAGCCATTAGCTACTGCAGCGCTGCCCCCCCGCACCTCCCCCTTATTATTCTAAGGAATAATTTCAATGAGCCCTTACTCTTGCTTCTTCTCATACATAGAAAAGCACTAAAATCATTAATTTCAGATGTCTGTTTTTTGAATTAACAGTAATCTTTTGATGTTCAACTACTTTTTTTTTAAGCAAAAACCTCTATATATCCTGGCTCCTCCTCCTTTATCTCTTTGGAGCAGTCCCTCAGAGCTGAAAGGCTGTCTCCCCAGCTACAGTTCTCAGTAAGGTCCTTGAATAAAGCTTAACTCAAAATTTTTGGTTGTGTGTTTTTCTTCAGTCAACAACAGGCATATGTCAGTGATATTGCAGGTGTGGTTCCAGATCTCCACTATAAAGCAGATATCATAATAAAGCAGGTCACACAATTTTTTTGTTTCCTAGTGGGTATAAAAGTTATATTTACACTCTACTATAGTCTCTTAAGTGTGCCATAGCATTATGTCTAAAAACAATGTACACACCTTAATTAAAAAATACTTTATTGATAAAAAATGCTAACCATCAACTGAGCCTTCTGCAAGTCATAATATTTCTGCAATAGTAACATCAAAATCATCAATCACAGATCACCCTAACAAATATAATAATAATGAAGAATTTGAAATATTGCGAGAATTACTAAAATGTGACACCCAGAGGAACGAAGTGAGCAAATACTGTTGGAAAAATAGCATCAATAGACTTGTTTGAGGCTGGGTTGCAACAAAACTTCAATTTATAAAAAACACAATATCTGCGAAGCACAATAAGACAAGGTGTGCCTGTACTCACTTCAGTTAAAACTTCAAGAGTACTCATTAGCTGAGGAAAAGGGTTTACTTTGTTGAGGATTCATTCCTTGCAATGCTGTAGGAGACCAGTGTGAAACGGAATGCAGTGTAATCAAAAGTCTAGGAAGTAGAGAACGAGCCCTGTCAGCTGTTTCACGTTTTTCTCCCATCAGAATTATGAGCCCTAGAGGTCAAACATTAAAATAGTACTTGGAAGTGACTTTAGTTATGGTTAACTAAATATTGAGACATTTTCCAAAATTCTTCTTTGAGAGCCTAGCTTTTCAGGCTAAACTACTACTATGGAGTATAGGAACACCAGTGTTTGAATAAAGAAGATTCCAGAAGTAGTGCCTTCAAAGCTAAGATATGGAGCAAAGGAATCACAACCCATGTGTGTAACCATTTAACACCCTGTATTTATCTTGTACGTTAAAAATAATATAAGAAAAGTTCTTGGAGGAAATAAATTTAAGTTCTTTAAAACTGTATACACACACACACACACACACACACACACATATATATATATTAGTATGGGGTATAGCACACATATACAAAGTACTTCCCTGTATAAACGATTTAAAAAAATATTCACCCTGAATACAGAGTTAGCATATGACAGTTACTAAGCCCTTAATTCCAGTTTATATCTCTTCCTTTGCATGCCTAATAGATTTGTTCACAAAAGGCTAACTCATCAAAAGACCCAGGGAGCAAAGTTCATTCATGTACAGTATCCCTCTTCTCCTCCTCTCCCCTGAATAAAGATTGGCATGAATCCCACTTTTCCAAGCACAGTAGTTCACACTGAGCTGCTGAGATCCTTGTAATTCCCACACCTTTCTTACCCAGACCAGTGTCAGTACTTCTTCAAAGGTACAGGAGTGTCACAAACCCTACAGGCTGGTTATTCCCTTGGGGACCATAGTTTATCTTCTTGGTAGAATATTATCTCCTTTATTTCCATGTGAGTGTGTCTACATGTAGGCTATTTGTTTGGAGGATGGTAATTAGTAAGCTATTGCTTCAGAAGCTTAAAGGTAGTAGTATTCCCTTTGATCTTCCTCTCTGGCCCTAGGATAATCTCCTGACTTTGAAACAACAAGTTACTCCTTCATAGAAGGAAACTACGTTCATTGTTCATCATAATTTTGTAATTGCCAAGTGCTACATCTGCAAAATATTCAAAAGAGCATGACTTTAACCTCTCCTGGTCTTTAATAGGATGATTATATATGATCATTAAAAGCTTAAAGGAAAAAAAAACCTAATTGATAATGGAAAAGCTCACTTTGAAGCTTACTTTGTTTTACTGCTCATTTAAGGGGTTGTTAGTATACTCACCCTCTATCTTAGGCATCTAACCCATTCTTCACACTGCTACCAGGATAATAGTCTTGAAGCAGAGTTATAATGCCACACGTCTGTTAAAACACTTTCATGACTCACAATGGCATGTGAAGTAAAGTTGATTCGTCTTAGAGTCAATTATTGAGAGCTTCCTCTGAGTGAGACACCATGGGAATACAAAGAAAACAGTCAAAGTTACTGCCTTCAAGGAACTCACAATGCGTGGGGAAAGAAGACATTGATGAAAAAGTAATGTGCTGTGCTATGTGCCACAATGGAAGTATACTTGGGATACTATGTGACCACAGAGGAGAGAGTATTTAATAGAATCCAGGGCTAGGGATGGGAGGAATAGGAGTCAAGGATAGGATAGATATTTACAGACTTGATAATGGTAAAGCTGAGTCGTATTAACTCAATAAGTATTCTTAAGACAAATTGGAGAGTTCATTTATTACAGACAATGTTACCACCCTGTGCAACAACAAGGCTTACTTATAGAAAAGGCTTGGGACACTTGAAGAATGCAGTTGGTTCTGTTGTCTCAAAGGAAATGGAATGCAATTCATAGGTGACGTGATAAATCTGGGAAAGTATGTAAGCTCTAAAGGATTTAAGTATGATGCCAAGGGTTTAAGCAGGGTACTTACCTGCATAGATGTTTTTTAAACTGATAAATCTTATAATGTAAAGGACGGACTAGAAGAGAATGAAGGCAGGAAAACCAACTAGGAAGCTATTGTAGTGGTTCAGTCAAGAAGCAATAAAGTCCTGAAGTTTGGTAGCAGTGGTATGAATGGAGAGGAAGAGGTAGATTCATTAGAGATTTGAGAAGTAGAAATGAAATGACCTGGGGACTGATTGACGGCAGGATGTAACGACCAAAGAAGTGTCTAAGATCATCTTCATATATCTGATGTTGATAACTCTAACTGGGTAAAGACAGAGAATGCAGGAGAAGGAATGCACTGGAGGGAAAGAGGACTAATTAGAGTTTGGACATATGGAGTTTGGAGATGGTCTTTTATTGATGTATATAAGGCCTTCCATGATCTGGCTCCTACTCTCCTTTCTAGTCTCATCTCCTATCACATCTTTTCCCAAATGCTGTGCTGGCCATATGAATTGTTCCCTGAAAAATCCATGTTCACTCCCTTCTCTATGCATTTGCTCAGAAATAGTAGTTTGGCTTGTGAACAGTGCCCTCTAATTCATTTATTAATTCAGGCATTTATTAGAAATGCTTTTTGAGCATCTACTATGTGCAAGGTCCTGTTTGAGATGTTGGAGATATATCAGGGAACAAAACCATCAAAACCCTGTTGTCCAATTGCTCTAAATGTACCTGTAGCTCTCAAAGTATCTTCCATAAACATTTCTTAGATTATATCAGTTAGATTCACTCAGTATTCCTCTATATAGCATTTTGCTCACCCATAATATAATGGATCCCTCTGTCATCAGCATCCATCATAGTTTATTGTGTGCATACTCTCTAGACCAATACTGTCCAGTATAATGTTCTATGATGATGGAAATATTCTATAATGCACTGTCCAATATAGTAGCCATTAACCATATGTGGCTATTGAATACTTGAAATGAATCTAGTATGACTGAGCAGCTTAATTTTAAATTTTATTTAATTTTTAAAAAATATATGTAGAATCTGATCCATTCTTTTCTTTTTAAATTTTTTATTTTACTTTATTTTTATTTATTTTTGGTTGCATTGGGTTTTCGTTGCTGCATGTGGGCCCTCTCCAGTTGCAGCGAGTGGGGGCTACTCTTTGCCATGGTTCACAGGCCTCCCATTGCGGTGGCCTCTCCTGTTGCGGAGCACGGGCTCCAGGTGCGTAGGCCTCGGCAGCTGTGGCACTCGGGCCCAGTTGCTCCGTGGCATGTGGGATCCTTCCTGACCAGGGATTGAACCCCTGTCCCCTGCTTTGGCAGGCAGATTTCCAACCACCGCGCGACCAGGGAAGTCTCTATTTAATTTAAATTAACAGAAATTTAGTTATCCATAGATGGCTAGTGGCTACTATATTCAACGGCACATTGGACCACCAACTCCTGGTGGGCAAGGAAAATGATTTTTTCATGTGGGTCAACATATCAGTTAATTATTTGAACTTTGGGATCATACACAGCTGGATTTGAATTATGATTTTACCATTTGTTAGTTGGTAGCTTTAGGCAGTTTGGGTAACTTCTATGGGCCTCAATTTTTTTAAGGGAATATAAAATAGGAATAATGATAGGATCAAACTTTGAGCATTGCTGTGAAGTTAAAATAACACTATTGGACAAGTTCCACTTCCGAGAAGATAGAGTAGACATACTTTCCCCTATTTTTCCTGCTAAGTGTAACTAAAAACTGTGGGGATGATATGATATATGAAACAAAGGCAAGAAGACTCTGAGAGATGAATAGAAGGCAGATCAGCTGGTAAACTGTGAACCCAAAGAGTGACATAGCAGTGAGTTCCCTTGGCTTTATTTTTATTCCACCTCTTCTAGACTGGGTCCTGAAGAAACCAGCAACCTAGAAACATCGACAAGCACAGACATTAAAAAAATACCCTGCTTTCTCTAGTCGAAAGACCAGGAAAGGGGTAGCCTAGTAAGACAGATAACTTTTGGACTATAACCAGAAACACCACAGAAAAAACTGTGCACCCACTCCCACCAGCAAAGGCAAAAGGAGGAGCCTAGACTTGCACTCTTTCTAGGCTGTCAAAAGATGCCCCACTCCTCCCTGCCCCCTTTGCGGTAGTGTCAAAAAAGGCTGAGTTAAGGTGCTGAGACTTTTATCCCCAACTGGTGGTAACAAGTAAGTGTCCTGTCCAGTGGTGTCGGTGGAGACTGTGTGGAGTACTGAGGTGTCCTTCCCCCACCTCCCCAACTGAGGAGGCGTCAGTGGAGGCCTAGTGAAGAGTCAGGACTTTCCCCACCTTGCAGTGGTAATAAGGCCACCACCCTTAGTGACAGTGGAGGCCTTATGAGGAACAATAAGCAGGTACTTCTATGCTTCTAAGCTTGTGAGGCATCAGAGAAGGCATAAAGGGTAAATAGAACACTCACTCTGCTCAGCAGTGACAAGGATAAGTTATGTATATTATGTAACACCAAGAGCAACCACTAAAAAGTTACAGAAACAGACATACTCAAAAACACTATTGATAAATGAAAATTAAACTTTTAAAAATGTTTAAGTAAACCACAGAAAGGCAGGAAAAAGCAACCAGAGAAATGAAAAACAGAAAATAAATGGCAGACTTAAGCTAGAAGATATCAAAAATTACCTTAAAAATATGTGATCTAAATATACCAATTAAAATCCAACTATATACTACATATGTGAGACTCACTACAAATGTAACAGTATAGGCAGGTTGAAAGCAAGAGGGTGGAAAAAGATTTATAATGCAAACAATCAAAAGAAAGCAAGAGTAGGTGTATTAATATTAGATAAAGTAAACTAAAGAGCAAAGAAAATTACCAGATACAGGAAGGGTCATTATATATTGTAAAATTGTCAATTCAAAAAGATATAGCAATCTAGATGTGTACGCATCAAACAACAAAACAGCAAAATATGTTAAGCAAAAACTAATAGAACTGAAAGAAGAAATATGCAAATCCACAATTATAATTGGAGACTTCAATACCCCCTCTCAACAACTTACAGAACAACTAGAAAGAAAATCCACAAGAGTATAGAACTCAACAATAACATCAAACAAGCTGATCTAATTGATCTTTATAGAGCACTTTATCATCACCCCAAAGCAGAAAACACATTCTTTTCAGGTTCCCATGGAAGATATACCAAGATAGACCATATCTTGGGCCATAAAACAAACCTCAAAATTTTTAAAGTAATTGAAATCATACAGAGTGTGTTCTCTGACCACAATGGAATCACAGTAGGAATCAATAACAAGAAGATAATAGGAAAATCCCAGAACACTTGGGAAACAGACATACTTCTAGATAATCCATGGGTCAAAGAGGAAGTATTAAAGGAAATAAAAATATATTAAACTGAATGAAAAGACAACATATTAAAATTTGTGGCACACCACTAAAGCAGTGCTGAGAGGGAAATTTATAGCACTTAAGCATACATTACAAAAGAGGAAACATTTCAAAGCAATAAAGTAGTCTCTTATCTGAAGAACCTAGAGAAAAAGAAGAGCAAGATAAATCCAAAGCAAGCTGAAGGAGGAAAATAATAAAGATAAGAGCTGAAATCAATGAAATTATAAACAGAAAAACAATACAGAAAATAAATGAAAGAAAGAGCTGATTCTTTTAAAAGACCAATAACTTCTACAAATTTCTAGCAAGACTGACAGAAAGAAGAGATAAGATACAAATTATCAATATCAGGAATTAAATAGGATATCACTAAAGACCCTGCAGACATGAGAAAGGTAATAAGGGAAAAATATAAACAACTATTCAAAAATAAATTTGACAACTTACATGAAATGGATCACTTCCTTGAAAAACACAAATTATCACAATTTATTCAATAGGAAATATTTAATTTGAATAGCCACACAAATATTAACGAAATTGAATTCATAAGTTAAAAATGCCCCCAAAGAAGTCTTCAGGACGAGAATTCTGTAGAATTCTACCATGTATTTAAAGAAGGATTAACACCAATTCCATAAAATTTCTTCCAAAAAATTTAAGTAGCAAACAGTTGCTAACTTATTTTATGAAGCTACTGTTAACTCTGATACTAAAACTAGACAAAGGTAATGTAAAAAAGAAAACTATATACCCGTATCTCTTATGAATATAGATGTAAAAATCGTCAACAAAGTATTAGCAAATTAAATCCAGCAGCATATTAAAAGGATTACACACCATACCCAAGTGGGATTTATCACAGTAATTGCAAGAGTGGTTCAACACAAGAGTGTCAATGTGTTTTGTATACGTATGCTATCCTCCATACATACATATGTCTTTAGCTTTATAGAAATTAAAACAGTATCCTCTAAGAACTTTTGGTAAAACTTGATAAACTGAAATTCATAGAATTAAAAATTTTAGCTCTGTGAAAAATCCCTTGAAAGGACGAAGGTGTAAATTATAGACTGAGAGAAATTATTTGCAAATCATATATTTAACAAAGGACTCATATCTAGCATATGTAAAGAACTCTCAAAACTCAACAGTTTAAAGAAACCCAAAATGGGCAAAAGACATTGAGACAAGTCACAAAAGAAGACGTACAGATGGTAGACAAGCACATGAAAAAATATTCAAAACATTAGCCGTTAGTGAGTGCAAATGAAAACTAGAATGAGATTTTACCACACACCTATCAGAACGGTTAAATAGACACTATATAAACTATATACATTATAGAAATAGTAATAACACCAAATACTTGCAAGGATGCAGAGAATCCAGATTGCTCATACAACTGACAGTGAAATGTGAAATAGTAGAGCAACTCTGCAAAAGTTTGTCAGTTAAAAACAAACAAGCAAAAAACAACCCCCCCAAACTTGTGACTAGCGTACAACCCAGCAATTGTACTCCTAGACATTTATCTCAGAAAAATGAAAAATTATGTTCAAACAAAAACTTGTACATGAATATTTATAGCAGATTTATTTGTAATAGCTCCAAACTGAAAATAACCCAAATGTTGTTCAGTGGATGAATGGTTAAACAAACTGTGGTACATCCATACCTTGGAATACTACTTGGAGATAAAAAGGAATGGAACATTGATACAAGTAACAACCTAAATGAATCTCCAGAGAATTATACTTAGTGAAAAATAGCTGATACTAAAACCTTACGTATTATACAATTCAGTTTATGCAACGTTCTTGAACTTGCAAAACTATAGACGCAGCAAACTGATCAATAATGACCAGAGGTCAGGGACAGGGCAGAGGGTTTGGGAGGATGTGTTGGGTGTGGCTATAAAAGGGCAAAATGAGGGATCCCTGTGGTGCTGGAAATGTTCTGTATCTTGACCATATTAATGTCAATATCTTGGTTGTGATTTTGTACCATAGTTTGGTAGGTATCCCCATTGGGGGAAATGTGTAAAGGGTACACACAGGAGCTCTCTTTATTATTCGTTACAACTGCATATGAATCTACAATCATCTCCAAATAAAAGTTAATTTAAACATGAATGCATATAAAATGATGCGTGCAATTAGGAACAATATGTAAGTATTAAATAAAAGGCTTGGCACAGTAACCAACTCAGTGGCTGCATATAGAAAATAGTCAGGGGCTTCCCTGGTGGCGCAGTGGTTGAGAGTCCGCCTGCCGATGCAGGGGACACGGGTTCGTGCCCCGGTCCGGGAAGATCCCACATGCCGCGGAGCGGCTGGGCCCGTGAGCCATGGCCGCTGAGCCTGCGCGTCCGGAGCCTGTGCTCCGCAACGGGAGAGGCCACAACAGTGAGAGGCCCGCGTACCGCAAGAAAAAAAAAAAAAAAAAAGAAAATAGTATTTAATATTGACTTGAATTGTTTTTTTTAATTGTTGCAGTTGTTTTTGCTTTGTTGTTGATGTTTTCAGCAAAAAGCTTTGTTTCCTTTTGGTTTACGGCTTGGGCGAGGGCTCCAGGGTGGTTAAAAAGCTGCCTGGGGTCTGGAGGAAGAGGATCGGGCAGGAGCCCCTGACAGCAGGGGGATGCAGAGGGGCCCCTTCAAAGGCTGCAGGGCTCCAGAAGCTTGAGAGTGAGACTTTCGGAGAGCTACTGGCTCAGCATCCCCACCCCCCTCAGGCGGGGTCAGTCAGCTGGTCGCTATCTTCCTGATGAGTTTCAGCTGCTCCTCCAGGAAGCGGCTCTCCCGGAAGTCACAGGGCGGGGCGCTCTGCACGGCCAGAATACAGGGCACGCAGGTCCTCAAGGGCCTGACTCAGGTTCTTCTCCAGGGCCGTGGCAGCTTCCTTAGCGTCCAGGGTTTTACCTCATTCATCTTGGGACGGCTTTTGCACGTCCTGGAAGAGAGCACAGCCACTGTCCTGGTTTTGCGTCTTCAAAAGAGGCTCGGCGCCCTTCACAGCTTCATCCTCGCGGTGGAAATAGAAGCCCAGAGAGAGGTAGGTGTAGGAGGACCCACATGCATGTTGACTCCGCGGTTGACGGCGGCCTCCACCTCAGTGGAATGATTCTGACAAATCTGGGGGCCCATGGTTGGTCAGCAATAAGGAGTTAAGCAAAAAAATGGCGTTCGCTTGTCCGGGAGGCCGAGGAGGGCACAGAATATGGTCCCGGAGTTTGCAACTGGAAAAGAGGCTGGAGGGTGGTCAGAGGCTGGAAGAAGGGGCGTCCCCGAGTCTGTTCGGTACAAATAATGTTGAACCAAGAGATCCACGGACCACTGGGCACACTGTGAGTAGTTTTAAATTTAAAGCCAGTCACTTCTTTAGGACAGACGAAAATTAGAAGTTCTAAGTATTGCCCTGTGGATACTGACAGGCTAAATTATTTGATAGGTACTGAGAAAGAAGGCCTGAAATAGGAAAGGGCTACCCTGGAGAAGGAGGGAAAGGAAAGAAGGAAGGGAAAGCTTCTGAGGAGAAGGATAGTAGAAACAAAGATAGAAGAGAGAATGAGAGACAAGGGAGAGAGAGGGAAGGGGGAAGGAGGTAAGGGATGGAGAGAGAAAAGCGAGAGTAGTCAAGAGGAAATCTTCCATACAGGCCAAATAAACGTTAGCTTCTTGGTGGGAAATGAGTGACACGATTGGAAGGGACACCACTATGATACTCAAATACTGGTTTAGAGATTCATTAGAAATTTATTCCTTTGAATTAATGGCCTACAAAAGATTAGGACAAGTGCCTTTCTGAGAGGTAACATGTTGGTCATCTCAGTTATTAGAACTTTTGTGTAAAGTCATTTACCAGTCATTTAGAGAATCTAGATAGAAGAGGGCAAAGAGTGAATACATTAGAAAGGAGGGAGTAATTAAAAATTCACAACATGTGGCTTTTCCTAAATTGAGAGCATCTGGCAACAGTAGTCCTTGGTTATGTTAAAGTGTTAACATGAGGGTGATGTGAGAGGCGGCACCTACAGGAAAGTAGGAGGACAGCGAGGAAGGAACCTTGTGAAAATAAAAGTCAGTGTTTGAATCATATGAAATTGCCATTTTAGTTGGTTAAAAAATGTTTCATGTGGTTCCACCTAATATATGTGAAAGCACTTTAGAAACTCGAAAACGTTTATATAAATGTTACTATGAGGCCAGTGACAGTTCACAGTGGTAAAAAAGGACAGGATTTATGGTTCTAGCTTTGCCACTTCCTTGTGTTACTTTGAGCAAATTACTTCACTAAGTCTTCTCTTTTGTGAAATGAGAATGCTAACATTTCCCACCCTCTGCCCAACTTCAGAGTTTCTCGGTGAGGACAAAATGAGTTAGTTTATTTAAAAGTGCATTGCAGGGCTTCCCTGTGTGTGGGTTGCATGTACTCTTCTGGTATACTGGCCTGACTTCTGTGGGTTTTCTGGAAGCCATGGCTGGCCCCTGGTCCAGTTGGTTGCTAGGCTTTGCCTTGTGTGGAGGTTGCCATTCGCTAATGCTAGAGGCTGGGTCATAAGGCAGCTGGGTCCCGGGGCTAGTGCTGGCTCACTGGTGGGTAGAGCTGGGTTTTGGAATGTGTGGTTTCAGGGCCATTGGTTCATCTCGTGTTGGCCGCTGGTGGGTGGGGCCAGTTCCTGACATGGCTGGCTGCAGGGTCTGTGGTGGCCCAAAGCTGGAGCCAGCCTGCTGGTGTGTTGGGCCTGATCCTGGAATTGGGTGGCTGAGGTTCACAAGGTGTCTTGGAGGTGGTGTTGGCCTGCTGGCAGGTGTGGCTGGAGCCCAGTGGATCCTGGGGCTGGTGCCCACCCACTGGTAGGTGGAGCCTTGTCCTGGGGCCTCTGTCTGCAGGGCCCTGGGTGTCCCAGAGCTTGTGTTGGCTGGCTGGTGGGTGAGGCTTGTTTCTAATACTGCTCACTGTGGAGTCTGCGATATCCCACAGCTGGTTTTGGTCCACTGGGGGGTGGGGCTGCAACCCAGCGTGGTTGGTTGAGGGTCCCAAGGTGTCCCAGAGCTGGAGTAGGTACACTGGTGGGTGGGGCCAGGTCCCTGGGGATTCCACGGCTAGTGTTGGGCTGCTGGTCAGTGGGTTGGGTACTGACATGGCAGGCTGGGCTGCAGTGGTCTTGGAGCTGGTGTCCACCGACTGGTGGGTGAGGCCGGGTCCTGGGGCTAACTGTTGGCCCACTGGTAGGCGGAGCCAGGTCCTGGGATCTCTGGCTGCAGGGCCTGGGTATCCTGGAGCTAGTATCAGCCCAATGGTGGTCACAGCTTGGGCCTAGGGGTTCCTGGGTCTAGTGCCAGCCTCTGGTGGGTGGAACCAGGTCTTGGGGTCTCTAGTTATAGGGCCCTGTGCATTTTGGCATTCGTGTTGGTCTGCTTTTCAGTGAGGCCAGGTCCTGCAGGGAGCAGCTGGGGGCTCAGGGAGTCCTAAGGCAGCTGGTCTTCTGGTGGGTGGGGCATTGTGTGTGCCTGGCTAACTGCTTGGCATGAGGCATCCTGGTATTGGTGCAAACAGGCTGGTGGATGTGGCTGGGTCTGGTGGTAATAAATTAGAGGGAGGATTCCAAAATGCATTCCAGCACCATTGTCCTCCCCAAAATGGCTGCTGCCAGCATCTGTATCCCCAAGGTAAGCTCTGGTTGCCTCCTGCCTCTCCAAGATCAGTAGGTAGGTCTGATCCAGGGTCCTTTCAAATTATTGCTTCTGCCCTGGGTCTTGGAGCATGCGAGATTTTGCGTGTGCCCTTTAAGAGTGAAGTCTCGGGCTTCCCTGGTGGCGCAGTGGTTGACGGTCCGCCTGCCGATGCAGGGGACACAGGTTCGTGCCCCGGTCCGGGAGGATCCCACATGCCGCGGAGCAGCTGGGCCCGTGAGCCATGGCCGCTGAGCCTGCGCGTCCGGAGCCTGTGCTCCGCAACGGGAGAAGCCACAACAGTTGAGAGGCTCGCGTACCGCAAAAAAAAAAAAAAAAAAAAAAAAAAAGTGCATTGCAAACCACACTCTTCTATCCAGATGCAAATGAATGAGGGTAAATGCTGTATTCATATACATTAAAACAAGTTGTGTTGATTTTAGATGTTGATTTTAGATGTAGATTTTTTTGTGTGTTTTTTAAATTTTTGTCTTTAAGTTTTTCCTATGGTGGCATTTGGGATACTTAACCTAGATGGAAGATTTTTGTTGTTTTCTGAGTTGCAGGTTTTTTGGGGGGTATAGGAGGATTAAAGGAAGAATGACCCCTGCCATATGAGAAAGGTGGGTTCAAGGCACAAAAATAATGGGAGGATCCCACAGCCTTCCTTACTCCAAGCAAAACATCTTTGTTTTCTTTTTTTTTGGACGCGCCGCGTGGCATGTGGGATCTTAGTTCCACGACCAGGAATCAAACTCACACCCCTGTCATTGGAAGGTGGAGTCTGAACCACTGGACCGCCAGGGAAATCTCTCTATTCTTTTTAAAGCCTGAAGAATCAATCTGCTTTCTATGAAGTAAATACACTTAAACTCAGATACTGTCAGATTCCTTTTCAAGCTGTATCATCATCTCTAATGACATGGAAGGGTCATTTAGTTTGTCCTTCATTTATTTGGTAGGCAACCAAATTGCATCCATGACTTCCCTGGTGGTGCAGTGGTTAAGAATCTGCCTACCAATGCAGGGGACATGGGTTCAAGCCCTGGACCTGGAAGTTCCCACATGCCACGGAGCAGCTAAGCCCGTGTGCCACAACTACTGAGCCTGTGCTTTAGAGCCCATGAGCCACAACTACTGAGCCGTGTGCCACAACTACTGAGCCTGAGCCTTAGAGCCCATAAGCCACAACAACTGAGCCCGTGTGCCACAACTACTGAGCCCGTGCTCTGCAACAAGAGAAGCCACCGCAATGAGAAACCCATGAACCGCAACAAAGAGTAGCCCCCGCTCGCAGCAACTAGAGAAAAGCCTGCACATAGCAATGTAGCCAATAAAAACAAAAACAAAAGAACAAATTTCATCCATGTTTTTCCACTCTTGATCATTGTCAAGATTTTTTTCCTTTATGCTTGTCAAAGTTAAAAGGGCTTTAAAAGTACTTAAGTGGATAAGTGAAACATTTAATATACTTGTAGGTTATTCTTCATTAATAAGCGTCTGTTGTGAATTTTTCCTTGTCACCCAGGCAGTTTGGAAGAAGCTATCAGCAGTCTAGCTCTAGTGTGTCTTTGTTATCATTTTGGATTGGGAAGGCAGGTTGTCATGGCTAGTATTGCTGTCTCCACTTAGCTGATAGAGAAATTGAAATCCAGTAAGACTCTGCCTGTACACAAAGACAAAACGAAACAACAAAAGTCAACAGTCGACAGTCACCAGACTGCATCATGAAAAACATCAATTGATAGACTGCTAAAGCAGGTTTCGATACACTTAAATAAACATGCTTGTAGCAATGTTTATTGATCTCACACACACACACACACACACACACACACACACATATAAAATAGTCCCATCAAATTATAATGACTGATTTTGCCTGCTGCAGGGTATTTTGATGGCCATATATGACAATGACATTAGTAAAATACATGAATGATTTATTTCTATTGCAAAATGAATCCTGTCTTTCTAAAAACTAGGACTAAGGCTTTAGGATAATCTATAACCTCACTTGTTCAGTTATATTGTGAGATACTGCCATGTGGCATGGATTGTCTCATAGGCTCAGTGTAACATATCAATGGTATATGTTCATACATATTTCACACGGTAGGTTTCATCTGGTACCATGAGATGTATGACATCATGTCTAATCCCTTTGATTTGATAGACAAGATGTTAGAAAAAAAAATCTGTCTCCTCTGGCTTGCCTAAACAATTAACAAAATGCCTTTTATTTGTTGCTTATAACCATGGATTTTCTATTCCTCCCAGTCAGAACCCCTGTGTCTTGTTTCTTGGTCACCTCATTTCACACCAATATTACTTTCTGCTTTTGTCTTTATTGATTCCATTATTTTTACATCTACCCCTCTATAGATTCATTTCCCCTAAGCACCAGTGAAGCACTTCCTTACTTCCTTCAAAATTTGGTCTAAAATTTACTTCTCTAGGATGTATTCCTTACTATACTAAAGTGAGTTTGATTACTCCTTTATGGCACATTTCCTTAGAATTATTTCTTCATTACCAAGCCATTGTTTTCATGTATTCCTAAATGATGATATCAGGGAAACTGAGGATAAACTAGCATTCATTTGATACTTAAAACTTTATTGATCACCTTCATATGCAAGCCACTCACTTGAGAGTTGTAAAGAATAAAAAAAGAATAAGAGATGCCAGCACTGTGCAAGGCAGAATTAAATCATTAAGAGACACCCTGCAAAATGCTATGAGCAGATAGGAGGAAACAAGTTTATTCAATTCACTATTGTAGCTTGTTTTCACTTTCTTGATAGTATCCTTTGATGCACAGAAGTATTTAATTTTGGCGAAGTCCATTTTGTCTGTTTTTAATTTTGTTGCTTATGCTTTTGGTGTCATATTTAGGAACCCATTGCCAAAACCCAAAACTTGAAAATTTGCCCTTGTTTTCTTCTAAGAGTTGTACAGTTTCAATTCTTAAATGAATGTCTTTAATTCATTTTGAGTAAATTTTTGTTTATGGCGTGATACAGGGAACACCTTGATTCTTTTCATGTGGATATCCAGTTGTTCCAGCACCACTTGTTGAAAAGAACTATTCTTTCCCCATTGAATGATCTTGGCATCCTTGTTGAAAATCAATTGAACATACATGTCTTGGTTTATTTCTGGACTCTCAGTTCTGTTCCATGGATTGATATGCCTATCCTTATGCCACCACCACATTCTTTTAATTACTGTAGCTTTATGGTCAATATTGAAATCAGGAAATGTGAATCCTCCAACTTTGTTCTTTTTCTTCAATATTGTCTCTGCTATTTGGGTTTCCTTGCAATTCCACATGAACTTAAAGATTGGCATTTCCATATCTGCACAAAAAGCCATTGGGATTTTGATAGGATATGCAGTGAATCTATAGATTACTTTGAGTAGTATTGCCATTTTACAATATTAAGTCTTCCTATTTATGAACATAGGATATCGTTCCACTTATTTAGGTCTTTTGAATGTGCTTGAACAATATTTTGTAATTTTCACTGTAAAATACTTGTACATTGATTCCTAAGTATTTTATTGTTTTTGATCGTATAGTAAATTGAATTGTTTTCTTAATTTCCTTTTCTGATTGTGCATTGGCATTGTATAGAAAAACAAGTGACTTGTATATATTCATCTTGTATCCTGCAATTCTACTGATTTGGTTTTTTAGCTCTAATATATATATTTTTTGGTGTGTGTGAATTCTTTAGCAGTTTCTATATATAAGGTCATTTTGTCTATGAATAGATTTAGTTTTACTTCTTCCTTTCCGATTTAGATAGTTTTATTTCTTCCTCTTTCCAACTTATCTAGCTAGAACTTCCTGATACTATGTTGAATAATAGGGTGAAAGTGAGTTCCTAGTTCTCTTCCTGAACTTAGGGGGAAAGCTTTCAGTTTTTCACCATTGAGTATAATGTTAGCTGTGGGTTTGTCATGAATGCCTTTATCATGTTGAGAAAGGTCCCTTATATTCCTAAGTTTTGAGGGTTTTTATCATGAAAGAGTGTTGGAATTTGTCATATGATTTTTCTTTTAAGATTTAACAAAATATATTTATTTTGGGCTGCATTGGGTCTTCGTTGCTGCGTGCGGCTTTCTCTAGTTGTGGCGAGCGAAGGCTACTCTTCATTGCGGTACGCGGGCTTCTCACTGCGGTGGCTTCTCTTGTTGCGGAGCACGAGCTCTAGGCGTGTGGGCTTCAGTAGTTGTGGCACATGGGCTCTAGAGCGCAGGCTCAGTAGTTGTGGCGCATGGGCTTAGGTGCTCCGTGGCATGTGGGATCTTCCCAGACCAGGGCTCGAACCCATGTCCCTTGCATTGGCAGGCAGATTCTTTTTTTTTTTAAACATCTTTATTGGAGTATAATTGCTTCACAATGGTGTGTTAGTTTCTGCTCCACAACAAAGTGAATCAGTTATAAATATACATATGTCCCCATATCTCTTCCCTCTTGGATCTCCCTCCCTCCCACCCTCCCTATCCCACCCCTCTAGGTGGTCACAAAGCACCGAGCTGATCTCCCTGTGCTATGCGGCTGCTTCCCACTAGCTATCTATTTTACATTTGGTAGTGTATATATGTGCATGCCACTCTCTCAACTTTGTCACAGCTTACCCTTCCCCCTCCCAGTATCCTCAAGTCAGTTTTCTAGTAGGTCTGCATTTTTATTCTCATCTTGCCCCTAGGTACTTCTGATCATTTTTTTTTCTTTTCTTAGATTCCATATATATGTGTTAGCATACGGTATTTGCTTTTCTCTTTCTGACTTGCTTCACTCTCTATGACAGTCTCTAGGTCTATCCACCTCACTACAAATAACTCAGTTTTCTTCCTTTTAATGGCTGAGTAATATTCCATTGTATATATGTGCCACATCTTCTTTATGCATTCATCTGTTGATGGACACTTAGGTTGCTCACATCTCCTGGCTATTGTAAAAAGAGCTGCAATGAATATTTTGGTACATGACTCTTTTTGAATTATGGCCTTCTCAGGGTATATGCCCAGTAGTGGGATTGCTGGGTCATATGGTAGTTCTTTTTTAGATTTTTAAGAAACCTCCATACTGTTCTCCATAGTGGCTGTATCAATTTAAATTCCCACCAACAGTGCAAGAGGCTTGCCTTTTCTCAACACCCTCACCAGCATTTATTGTTTGTAGATTTTTTGATGATGGCCATTCTGACTGGTGTGAGATGATATCTCATTGTAGTTTTGATTAGCATTTCTCTAATGATTAATGATGTTGAGCATTCTTTCATGTGTTTGTTGACAATCTGTGTATGTTCTTTGGAGAAATGTCTGTTTAGGTCTTCTGCCCATTTTTGGATTGGGTTGTTTGTTTTTTTGATATTGAGCTGCATGAGTTGCTTGCATGATTTGGAGATTAATCCTTTGTCAGTTGCTTCATTTGCAAAGATTTTCTCCCATTCTGAGGTTGTCTTTTCGTATTCTTTATGGTTTCATTTGCTGTGCAAAAGCTTTTAAGTTTCATTAGGTCCCATTTGTTTATTTGTGTTTTTATTTCCATTTCTCTAGGAGGTGGGTCAAAAAGGATCTTGCTGTGATTTATGTCATAGAGTGTGCTGCCTAGGTTTTCCTCTAAGAGTTTGATAGTGTCTGGCCTTACATTTAGGTCTTTAATCCATTTTGAGTTTATTTTTGTGTATGGTGTTAGGGAGTGTTCTAATCTCATACTTTTACATGTAGCTGTCCAGTTTTCCCAGCACCACTTATTGAAGAGGCTGTCTTTTCTCCACTGTATATTCTTGCCTCCTTTATCAAAGATAAGGTGACCATATGTGCATGGGTTTATCTCTGGGCTTTCTATCCTGTTCCATTGATCTATATTTCTGTATTTGTGTCTGAAGTCAGGGAGCCTGATTCCTCCAGCTCCGTTTTTCTTTCTCAAGATTGCCTTGGCTATTTGGGGTCTTTTGTGTTGACATACAAATTGTGAAATGTTTTGTTCTAGTTCTGTGAAAAATGCCAGTGGTAGTTTGTTAGGGGTTGCATTGAATCTGTAGATTGCTTTGGGTAGTATAGTCATTTTCACAATGTTGATTCTTCCAATCCAAGAACATGGTATATCTCTCCATCTCTTTGTATCATTTTTAATTTCTTCCCTCAGTGTCTTATAATTTTCTGCATACAGGTCTTTTGTCTCCTTAGGTAGGTTTATTCCTAGATATTTTATTCTTTTGGTTGCAGTGGTAAATGGGAGTGATTTCTTAATTTCACTTTCAGATTTTTCATCATTAGTGTATAGGAATGCTTGAGATTTCTGTGCATTAATTTTGTATCCTGCTACTTTACCACATTCCTTGATTAGCTCTAGTAGTTTTATGGTAGCATCTTTAGGATTCTCTGTGTATAGTATCATGTCGTGTGCAATCAGTGACAGCTTTATTTCTTCTTTTCTGATTTGGATTCCTTTTATTTCTTTTTCTTCTCTGATTGCTGTGGCTAAAACTTCCAAAACTATGTTGAATAATAGTGGTGAGAGTGGGCAACCTTCTCTTTTTCCTGACCTTAGTGAAAATGGTTTCAGTTTTTCAACATTGAGGATGATGTTGGCTGTGGGTTTGTCATATATGGTCTTTATTATGTTGAGGAAAGTTCCCTCTATGCGTACTTTCTGCAGGGTTTTTATCATAAATGGGTGTTGAATTTTGTCGAAAGCTTTCTCTGCATCTATTGAGATGATCATATGTTTTTTCTCCTTCAGTTTGTTTATATGGTGTATCACGTTGATTGATTTGTGTATATTGAGGAATCCTTGCATTTCTGGGATAAACCCCACTTGATCATAGTAAATGATCCTTTTAATGTGCTGTTGGATTCTGTTTGCTAGTATTTTGTTGAGAATTTTTGCATCTATGTTCATCAGTGATATTGGCCTGTAGTTTTCTTTCTTTGTGACATCTTTGTCTGGTTTTGATATAAGAATGATGGTGGCCTCGTAGAATGAGTTTGGAAGTGTTCCTCCCTCTGCTTTGTTATGGAAGAGGTGGAGAAGGATAGGTGTTAGCTCTTCTCTAAATGTTTGATAGATTTCGCCTGTGAAGCCATCTGGCCCTGGTCTGTTGTTTGTTGGAAGATTTTTTCTTTTTTTTTTTTTTTTTCGGTACACAAGCCTCTCACTGTCGTGGCCTCTCCCATTGCAGAGCACAGGCTCCGGACACGCAGGCTCAGCGGCCATGGCTGACAGGCTTCACCACTCCATGGCATGTGGGATCTTCCCAGACCAGGGCACGAACCCGTGTCCCTTGCATTGAAACGCGGAGTCTCAACCACTGTGCCACCAGGGAAGCCCTGTTGGAAGATTTTTAATCACAGTTTCAGTGCTTGTGATTGGTCTGTTCATATGTTCTATTTCTTCCTAGTTCAGTCTCAGAAGGTTATGTATTTCTATGAATTTGTCCATTTCTTCCAGGTTGTCCATTTTATTGTCATATGGTTGCTTATATTAATCTCATAATACTTTGTGTTTTGCATTGTCAGTTGTTACTTCTCCTTTTTCATTTCTAATTCTATTGATTTGAGTCTCCTCCCTTTTTTTCTTGAGAAACCTGTCTAATGGTTTATCAGTTTTGTTTATCTTCTCAAAGAACCAGCTTTTAGTTTTATTGATCTTTGCTACCGTTTCCTTCATTTCTTTTTCATTTATTTCTGATCTGATCTTTATGATTTCTTTCCTTCTGCTAACTTTGGGTTTTTTTTGTTCTTCCTTCTCTAACTGCTTTAGGTGTAAGCTCAGGTTGTTTATTTGATATGTTTCTTGTTTCTTAAGGTAGGCTTCTATAGCTATAAACTTCCCTCTTAGAACTGCTTTTGCTGCATCCTATAGGTTTTGGTCATTGTGTTTTCAGTGTCATTTGTTCTAGGTATTTTTTGATTTTCTCTTTGATTTCTTTAGTGATCTCTTGGTTATTAAGTAGTGTGTTGTTTAGCCTCCATGTGTTTGTATTTCTTATAGATTTTTTCCTGTAATTGATATCTAGTCTCATAGCTTTGTGGTTGGAAAAGGTAGTTGATACTATTTCAATTTTCTTAAATTTAGCAAGGCTTGATTTGTGCCGCAAGATATGATCTGTCCTGGAGGATGTTCCATGAGCACTTGAGAAGAATGTGTATTCTGATGTTTTTGGATGGAATGTCCTATAAATATCAATTAAATCCCTCTTGTTTAATGTATCATTTAAAGCTTGTGTTTCCTTATTTATTTTCATTTTGGATGATCTCTCCATTGGTGAAAGTGGGGTGTTAAAGTCCCCTACTATGATTGTGTTACTGTCGATTTCCCCTTTTATGGCTGTTAGCCTTTGCCTTATGTATTGAGGTGCTCCTATGTTGGGTGCATAAATATTTACAATTGTTATATCTTCTTGGAGTGATCCCTTGATCATTATGTAGTGTCCTTCTTTGTCTCGTGTAACAGTCTTTGTTTTAAAGTCTATTTTTTCTGATATGAGAATTGCTACTCCAGCTTTCTTTTGATTTCCATTTCCATGGAATATCTTTTTCCATTCCCTCAATTTCAGTCTGTATGTGTCCCTAGGTATGAAGGGGTTTTCTTGTAGACAGCACATATACGTGTCTTGTTTTTTTATCCATTCAGCCAATCCCTTTATTTTGATTGGAGCATTTAATCCATTTACATTTAAGGTAATTATCGATATGTATGTTCCTATTACCATTTTCTTAAGTATTTTGGGTTTTTTTTTGGGTAGGTCTTTCCCTTCTCTTGTGTTTCCTGCCTAGAGAAGTTCCTTTAGCATTTGTTGTAAAACTGGTTTGGTTGTGCTTAATTCTCATAGCTTTTGCTTGTCTGTAAAGGTTTTAATTTGTCCGTCAAAGCTGAATGAGATCCTTGCTGGGTAGAGTAATCTTGGTTTGTGGGTTTTTCTCTTCCATCACTTTAAATATGTCCTGCCACTCCCTTCTGGCTTGCAGAGTTTCTGCTGAAAGATCAGCTGTTAACCTTATGGGGATTCCCTTATGTGTTACTTGTTGTTTTTCCCTTGCTGCTTTTAATATTTTTTCTTTGTATTTAATTTTTGATAGTTTGATTAATATGTGTCTTGGTGAGTTTCTCCTTAGATTTATTCTATAGTGGACTCTGTGTGTTTCCTGGACTTGATTAACTATTTCCTTTCCCATATTAGGTAAGTTTTCAACTATAATCTTGTCAAATATTTTCTCAGCCCTTTTCTTTTTCTCTTCTTCTTGTGGGACCCCTATAATTCGCATGTTGGTGCATTTATTGTTGTCCCAGAGGTCTCTGAGACTGTCCTCAATTCTTTTCATTCTTTTTTCTTTATTCTGCTCTGCAGTAGTTATTTCCACTATTTTATCTTCCAGGTCACTTATCCGTTCTTCTGCCTCGGTTATTCTGCTATTGATCCCTTCTACAGAATTTTTAATTTCATTTATTGTGTTGTTCATGGTTGTTTGTTTGGCCTTTAGTTCTTCTAGGTCCTTGTCAAACGTTTCTTGTATTTTCTCCATTCTATTTCCAAGATTTTGGATCATCTTTACTATCATTATTCTGCATTAGTTTTCAGGTAGACTGCCTATTTCCTCTTCATTTGTTACGTCTGGTGGGTTTTTACCTTGCTTCTTCATCTGCTGTGTGTTTCTGTGTCTTCTCATTTTGCTTAGCTTACTGTGTTTGGGGTCTCCTTTTCATAGGTTGCAGGTTCGTAGTTCCCGTTGTTTTTGGTGTCTGCCCCCAGTGGCTAAGGTTGGCTCAGTGGGTTTTGTAGGCTTCCTGGTGGAGGGGACTAGTGCCTGTGTTCTGGTGGATGAGGCTGGATCTTGTCTTTCTGGTGGGCAGGTCCACGTGTGGTGGTGTGTTTTGGGGTGTCTGTGGCCTTATGATTTTAGGCAGCCTCTGTGCAAATGGATGGGGTTGTGTTCCTGTCTTGCTAGTTGTTTGGCGTAGGGTGTCCTGCCCTGTAGCTTGCTGTTCATTGAGTGGAGCTGGGTCTTGGCATTGAGATTGAGATCTCTGGGAGATTTTCAACATTTGATATTCCGTGGATCTGGGAGGTCTCTTGTGGACCAGTGTCCTGAACTTGGCTTTCCCACCTCAGTGGCACAGCCCTGACACCTGGCTGGAGCATCAAGAGCCTTTCATCCACACAGCTCAGAATAAAAGGGAGAAAAAAAAGAAAGAAAGAAGATGATAAAATAAAATAAAGTTATTAAAATAAAAAATAATTATTAAGAAAAAAGCAATTTTTTAAGTAAAAAAATAAAAAAATGGACAGACAGAACCCTAGGACAAATAGTAAAAGCAAAACTATACAGCAAAATGACACACAGAAGCATACACATACACACACAAAAAGAGAAAAAGAAAAAAAAATATCTTTGCTTCCAAAGTCCACCTTGTCAATTTGGGATGATTCATTGTCTGTTCAGGTATTCCACAGATGCAGGGTACATCAAGTTGATTGTGGAGCTTTAATCCGCTGCTCCTGAGGCTGCTGGGAGAGATTTCCCTTTCTCTTCTTTGTTCTCACAGCTCCCGGGGTTCACCTTTGGATTTGGACCCACCTCTGCATGTAGGTCGCCTGAGGGCATCTGTTCTTCGCTCAGACAGGACGGGGTTAAAGGAGCAGCTGATTTGGGGGCTCTTGCTCACTCAGGCCGGGGGGAGGGATGGGCACGGATGCACGGCGAGCCTGCAGCGGCAGAGGCCAGCGGGACGTTGCACCAGCCTGAGGCGTGCTGTGTGTTCTCCTGGGGAAGTTGTCCCTGGATCCCGGGACCCTGGCAGTGGTGGGCTGCACAGGCTCCCGGGATGGAGCTGTGGACAGTGACCTGTGCTTGCACACAGGGTTCTTGGTGGTGGCAGAAGCAGCCTTAGCATCTCATGCCCGTCTCTGGGGTCCGCGCTGATAGCCACAGCTCGCGCCCGTCTCTGGAGCTCCTTTATGCGACACTCTTAATTCCCTCTCCTTGCGCACCATGAAGCAAAGAGGCAAGAAAAAGTCTCTTGTCTGTTCGGCAGGTCTAGACTTTTTCCTAGACTCACTCCCGTCTAGCTGTGGCACACTAGCCCCTTCAGGCTGTGTTCACGCCGCTGCTGACTCCAGTCCTCTCCCTGGGATCTGACCTCCGAAGCCTGAGCCTTAGCTCCCAGCCCCGTCCACCCCGGTGGGTGAGCAGACAAGCCTCTCGGGCTGGTGAGTGCTGGTCGTCACCGATCATCTGCGGGAATCTCTCCGCTTTGCCCTCCGCACCCCTGTTGCTGCATTCTCCTCCGTGAACCCGAAGCTCCCCCCCTCCACCACCCACAGTCTGCCTGTGAAGGGGCTTCCTAGTGTGTGGAAACCTTTCCTCCTTCACATCTCCCTCCCACTGGTGCAGATCCCGTCCTTATTCTTTTGCCTCTGTTTTTTCTTTTTTCTTCTTTTGCCCTACCCAGGTACGTGGGGAGTTTCTTGCCTATGGGGAGATCTGAGGTCTTCTCCCAGCATTCAGTAGGCATTATGTAGCAGTTGTTCCACATGTAGGTGTGTTTCTGATGTATTTGTGGGGAGGAAGTTGATCTCCATGACTTACTCTTCTGCCATCTTGAAGCTCCTCCCCCGGCAGGCTGATTCTTTACCGCTGTGCCACCAGGGAAGTCCCTTAATGTAGTTTTTACAGTATATAGTTCCACATAAGTAGTACCTTTGCTGTATCTAATAAGGTTTGGTATGTTGTGTTTTGTTTTCACTGGGCTCTAAATATTTAGTAATTTCCCTATGATTTCTTTGTCCTGTTGCTTGTTTGAGAGTGTGATGTCTAATTTTCATATATTTGTTAATTTTCCAAGTTTCTTCTGATGTTTTATTTCTAGTTTCCTTCAACAAAATTCATTGTTGTCAGAGAAGATAATTTGTATGACTGTAATCTTTTTAAATGTATTGAGATTTTTTTTTTTGTCGCCTAACGCAAGGTCTATCATGGAGAGTATTCCATGTTCACTTGAGAAGAATTGCTTATGATGCTCTTTCTGTGTGGAGTGGTTCTGTCTATGTGTGTTAGGTCTAATTGTATATTGTTATTCAAGTCCTTTATTTTTTTTTTTTACTGATCATCCATTTGGTTGATCTGTCCATTATTATAAATGGGTTATTGAGTCTTTGATTATGTTTAACTGTCGTTTTCTTTCTTCAGTTCGGTCAAATTTTGCTTCATATGCTTTTGAGCCCTGTTGTTA
The DNA here is from genome assembly GCF_963455315.2 of Globicephala melas. NCBI lineage: Eukaryota > Metazoa > Chordata > Mammalia > Artiodactyla > Delphinidae > Globicephala > Globicephala melas. Next base: position 21,162,131 of record NC_083335.1, on the reverse strand, counting down.
AGTGTGCATGTGTTTACAATTGTTATATATTCTTGATACATTGACCTTTTTATCAGTATAAAATGTCCTTTGTCTCTGGTAACACTTTTTGACTTAAAATCTATTTTGTATAATGTTAGTATAGCCATCTATGCTCTCTTGGTTACAGTTTGCATGGAATATAGATTTCTGTTTTTCACTCTCAACTTATTTGTAGCTTTGGATATGAAGTGAGTATCTGGTACATAGTATGGTTGGATCATGTTATTTTATCTTTTCTGTCAGTCTCTTTTAGTCAGTGTTTAACTCATTTACATTTAAAGTAGTTACTGATAAAGAAGGACTTCTGCCATTTTTTATTTGTTTTCTGTACATTTTATAGTTTTTGTTTTCTGTTTCCTGTATAGCTGAATTTTCGTGTTTATTTGATTTTTTTTGGCAGTGTACCATTTTTGATGCTTTTTTCAGTTTCTTTTCTGTATATTTTTAGTCATTACTCCGGTTATTACAATTAACATTTTAAAATTTTGGCTATATAGTTTGAATTAGTACTAATTCAGCTTCAATAATATACAAAAACTCTTATACAGCTTATGTCTACCCCATTATGTTGTTGTCACAAATTACATCCTCATAGACTGTCTGCCCATTAACATAGATGTATAGTTACTGTTTAATTCATTGGACTTTTAAACAATGTAGGAAAAAACAAGGAGTTACAAACCAGAAATACAATAATACTTATCTCTTGTATTTACTTATGTAGTTACTTTTATTTTTGTTTTCTTCATATGGCTTTTAATTACTGTCTAACGTCTTTTCATTTCAGCCTGAAGGACTTGAGGGATGGTTTCCTAGACAAGAATTCTCTCAGCTTTTGTTTTTCTGGGAATGCCTTGATTTCTCTTTCATAGTTGAAAGATAGTTTTAGCATAATTAGAATTCTTTGATGCAACTTTTTTTCTTTCAGTACTTTAAACATATCACACTGCTTTCTGGCATCCAAAGTCTGATGAGAAATTAACTGTTAATCTTATGGTGGGTCCCTTGTAGTGCTTGAGAAATTGCTTCACTCTCTTCACTTTAAGTATGCTTTGTCTTTTTATCATTTGATTATAATGTGTCTCAGTATGGATCTCTTTATATTTATTCTGCTTGGAGTATGTTTAGCTTCTTGGATGTATACATTTATATCTTTATGAAATCTAGAAAGTATTTGGCCATTAATTTTTCAGATAGTCTTTCTGTTCCCTTTTCTCTCGCCTTTCCTTCTAGGACTACCATTGAGAATATGTTGATATACTTGATAGTATCCCATACGTCTCTTGGATGTTGTTTATTTTTCTTCACTATTTTTTCTTTCTGTTCCTCAGACTGGTTAATTTCAATTGACCTACCTTCAAATTCACTGATTCTTTCTTCTGTCTACTCAAATCTGTTTTTGAAACCATTTAGTGATTTATTACAGTTATTGTACTTTTCAGTGTCAGAAATTCTATTTGCTTCTATTTTATAATTTCTATATTTTTATTGTTATTCTTTTTTTGTTGCGGAAGCAGTGCCTCTGCTTTGATACAGTCAGTTTCTGTTAATTTCTTTTTTTTCCCTGTGAATGGATCATATTTTTTGTTTCTTCATGTGCCTTGTAAATTTTTGTTGAAAACCGGACATTTTGAATATTATAATGTGTTCACTCTGAAAATCAGATCCTTACCTTCCTCAGCGTTAGTTTTCTTGCTTGCTGTGGGTTGTAGTTGTTTGTTTAGTGATTTTTCAAACCTGTTTTGTCAGGCTGTTATTCTTTTTTGTGTGGTTTCTGTTGTCCCTGTTTCTTTAGCTTGTGGTCAGCTAGAGGTGTGAAAGAGATATTCCTATATGTATGGAGCCAAAAAATAAATAAAGTAGTAAAAAGAAAAAAAAGAAGAAAAGAAAATACACTGCCAGACTTTGCAGAGATTGACTCTGTTTTGGGGAGTTGTTTTAAAGCTTATTCAATAGGTCCTTTGCAACACTGCCTTAACCTTGACTTCCTGCTGGCACTGAACCTAAAAATCTGCTGGAGGTGAAAGCTTAGGGTTTTCTCAGGTCTTTCCTGATCATGAGTCCCTGGACTTGTGCTTGGCTTTCTAGAGTCCCCATTATATGCAGGTGCTTTGAGAAGCACCTGACCCAACTGTGATCTTTTGCCACTGGAAGCAGCAGCTTGTTTGTCTTCCAGTATTTTTTTTTTCTTCTGGCCGCACTGGGCTGCATGTGGGATCTTATTTCCCTGACCAAGGATTGAACCCGTGCCTCCTGCATTGGGAGCGTGGTCTTAACCCCTGGACCACCAGGGAAGTCCCTGCTTTTCAGTATTTTTGAGGAAAGCTATATGCTTAGCCACTTTTCTGCCCTGAGAGAGTTCTAAGTTAGGTGAAACAGATGCAAGTATCCTATTCCAATCCTTTAGGGAAACTCCAGACAGGTCAAAACAGAGAAACAAAATTTTGGGGGAGCAAGGTCTGCTCTGCTATCCCCAGAGTTAGGTAACCACACTGGGAACATGGGAACTCATCTTCAAAGTCACCCTCATGCTAGCGAGGAGGTAGGACAAGGCTAAGTTCAAATGCTACAAAGTTCTCCTACTATATTTAAGTCACTTTTTTCTTGATTGAGCATTCACTTGGTTGTTATAAACTTTGACTATTTCTCAGAATTCTGACAAGTTGATTCTGTAACAGAATCAGTTTTTTGCTCACTTGCCATTTTTCCTGATGTTAAGCTCATGGAATTTTTCTTTTTTTTAAATAAACATTCAAAAATTAGTTTATATTTCTAGAAAAGCTGCAGAGCTAGTACAAAGACTTCCCATATACTCTCCACCCCGTTTCTCTTAATGTAACATCTTACATTACCATGATACATTTGTCAAAACTAAGAAACTGGCATTGGTGTACTACCATTAATTAAATGATACACATTTTGAGGTTTCACCACTCTTTTCCTGTACTCCTTTCCTTTGAAAGACATTTTTAGAGCAGTTTTGTGTTTATAACAAAATTGAGAGGAAGGTACAGAGATTTCCCATATGTCCCCTGCCCCTACACATCTAAAGCCTCCCTCATTACCAGCATCACTCACCAGAACTACTGTCCTTTTTTAACAATCCAAGATTCTAGCCAGGAGACCAGATTAGATTTAGTCATCATGTCTCCTTAGGCTCCTAATGGTTGTGACAGTTTCTCAGATTTTTTCTTCTTTTTGATAAACTTGACAGTTTTGAGGAATTCTGGTCAGGTATTTTGCATAACGTCCTCAGTTTGATATTTGTCTTATAAGACCGAGGTTACAGATTTTGGGAGGAATACCACAGAAGTGAATTGGCCTTCTTATACCATAGAAGAGGGCATATGATATCCCTGTGGCTTCAGTGGTGGCATTAACCTTCATTTCTTATTTAAAGTGATGTTTGCCAGGCTTCTCTATTCTATAAAAGTAAGTCAGGAAATCCAGCCCACTCTCAAGGAGGCAGTTAACTTCTACTTCTTGGAGGGAGATGTATCTACACATATTATTTGGAATTCTGTAAGGAAGATTTTGTCTCCATTTATTTATTCAATCATTTATTTATGGATCTATGTATACTTAGTTCGTATTTTTTTAAATTTTATTTTGGCTGCACTGGGTCTTTGCAGCATGCAGGATCTTCCTTGCAGCATGCGGGCTTCTTAGTTGCAGCATGTGGGATCTAGTTCCCTGACCAGGGATCGAACTCGGGCCCCCTGCTTTGGGAGCGCAGAGTCTTACCCACTGGACCACCAGAGAAGTTCCTTATTTCGTATTTTGAGTTATAACCAGTCGTTGGCTATTTTATTTGCTGCTTAAATTGTTTCAGCTTTGGCCATTGGGAACTTTTACAGGTTGGCTCCCACATTCCTTTGACATGCTCCCATCTTTTTGTGTTTTGAACACTTTCATACTTTCTGGTACTGAATGTTTTTGAATGTTTTAAATGTTTTTGAAGAGGAGAGTTTCATGTATTGACTCGTATTTTAGAATGAAATTGTTGGCAATTTAAAGGATAACTTGGAGGGACATTATATATTAAGAGATATATGGGCAGGAGGATAATCTGGACAATGAAGAATCACAAAATACATCACACACACATATTGAAGAAGGTTATTGGATATGAGTGACGTTACATAGATTCTAGTCAGGGATTTTCCGTTAATATATGTTGTAACTTCTGTGAAGTCTCTTCCTTTCTCCAGATGTCAGCTAAAACTACCTTCTCAAAAATTTCTACCAACAAACCCATAACAGATAAGGAAAATAGCTATGATTTCTCTGTAGACTGGGGTGTATGGCACAAGCCACTTTCAAATATGACATTTCATTGAAATTTCTTGTTTTATTTGGCAAATTCATGTGAATTTTTCACACCAGTTCCCTGTGTACGTATATTTTAATATAAGAACATTTTCATGCAGTGCTTTTTGAATAGATGCTGAAGAACAACATGATTCGATTTCTCTCATGGCTTTCTCTGTGCCCTGGCGCATGTCTGGGTGGCTGAGTACTCTAATTTGAAAATCAGGGAACTCTCAGTTTTGGAACTCTATGATTTTAGGAATTCGCTCCAAATATTTAAAGTTCTATCATATAAATGAGACCAGACTTGTTCTTTATTTGTCCAAAGAGAAAATCTGTGTAGTACTAGGAAAGGCAATTGCAGAAATAAATTATTTACTTGATATAAAAAGTAAATTCATTCAACAAAATTTTATTGAGTATGTACAGTTTTCCAGGCACTGTTAAGTTCTGGGAATCCAGTATTACATGTCGAGTTTAGCATGCGAGACAGACATCCTCCAAAAAATTTTTAAAGATAGCGGCCATCTCATGAAATGGTAAACTCTTCAGATTTGGAATTATCCATCAGGCTGAATTATCATCCCTCAGTGATGCTATAATAAAAAATCTGAACCTCTGAGAATTATTCTTCATACTGTGATCCTACTTAATTTTATGTATATGTGCGTACTTCCCTGTGCATCTAAACATTCCAATCAGAATTGAAATTTTATGAAGGCAGAGATACTTTCTTCAATCCAAGTCTCTCCACAGAGTGATAGGCAAATGATGCTTGTTGACTGTCATATGGTCATAAAGAAAAGTATCAAACCATAAGCATCATTAGGAAATAACCATCATCCTTAATATTGGCTTGATTTTTAGAAATATTACAAATATATTAGGATAATCTTTTATTTTTGTATTGATATGTCTTTAATATGGAAGGAGTCATAGCACGATAATTCCCCACCGAATACTCTGTTAACCAGTTACAAAATAAGTTTTATTTGAAGATTCAGTCATGTACACTCAATGTCCAAGTTTCTAACACAGCTAAATTTATTACTCAGTGACCACATAGAAAATGGCTAGAGAGATGTTAAAATTATTAAGCAATAGTCATTTATAACATTTTTCTACAGTAAGGATTTTTGCTGGAGCAAGGTCATAATGAGGTTTACCAAAAAATGTTGGGAAACAAAAGGTGATTTTAGAGAGGAATATGGAAAATAAAACAACATATTAAAAAAACCTAGTTTGAGACTCTTGTAGATTCTCTACAATTTAACTTTCTTGATTTTCTAGAACTTGAACAATGATCCATCACAGTTGCGATATTCCAGTTAACTCGAGGGCCCTCCAGTGTGCAATTTTAAGAATTTCCAAACCAACTTTGAAAGTAATTTTCAAGGAATCTATGAGGGGAAGGGGGAGAACGAAGTAAAACAAAACCAAAAACAAGCATTGTGAAAGTCAAAGTGGAATTACCTTGAACAGAATATAATTCTACTCTTCGAGTGCAACCTTAGACAAGACCTTTTAATTTTGAGGGCAAATATTTCTTTGGAAGTTTGCTGTAGCTCTAAATATTGGTTTGACCAAAAAGTGCCTTTGGTTTTTAAGTAAAAATAAAAGACACATTTTTCATTTTCACCAAGAACTTTATTGAACAACGTATTCACCCTTTTGTTCCACTACCTTCTGCCATTTTTCAGGCAACTTCATAATTCCATCTTCCCAAAACTTTTTATCTTTTTATGCAAAGAACTATTCCAGGTACCTTTTACAGACTTCCAAGGAATTAAAATTTTTTCCATTAAGAGAATTTTGTAAAGACCGAAATAAATGGAAATCTGAAGGCGCAATATCTGGTGAATACGGCAGATGAATCAGAACTTCCCAGCCAAGCTGTAACAGTTTTTGCCTGGTCATCAAAGAAATATGCAGTCTTGCGTTATCCTGATGGAAGATTATGCGTTCTCTGTTGACTAATTCCGGACGCTTTTCATCGAGTACTGTTTTCAGTTGGTCTAATTGGGAGCAGTACTTGTTGGAATTAATCGTTTGGTTTTCTGGAAGGAGCTCATAATAGAGGACTCCCTTCCAATGCCTCCATATACACAACATCACATTCTTTGGATGAAGACCAGCCTTTGGTGTGGTTGGTGGTGGTTCATTTTGCTTGCCCCATGATCTCTTCCATTCTACCTTATTGTACAGTATCCACTTTTTTTTTTTCAGTATCCACTTTTAATCACCCACCACAATTTGTTTTAAAAATGGAACATTTTCGTTACGTTTACGTAGAGAATCGCATGCAGAAGTATGGTCAAGAAGGTTTTTTTCACTTAACTTGTGTAGAGCCCAAACATCAAAGCGATTCACATAACCAGGCTAGTGCAAATGATTTTCACCACTTGATTTGGATATTTTGAGTATGTCAGCTATCTCCCGCGTGGTATAATGTTGATTGTTCTCAAATAATGTCTCAATTTGATCGATATTAACTTCAACTGGTCTACCTGACCGTGGAGCATTATCCAGTGAGAAATCTCCAACACGAACCTTCACAAACCACTTTTGACATGTTCGATCAGTCACAGCACTTTCTCCATACACTGCACAAACCTTTTTTTGCGTTTCAGTTGCGTTTTTACCTTTCTTGAAATAATAAAGCATAATATACCGAAAATGTTGCTTTTTTTCTTCCATCTTCAATATTAAAATGGCTACACGAAAATTCACCAATTTTGATAAGTCTTTTTTTTTAAATGCACGCTGATATGACAGCTGTCACATACAATCTAACAAAAATTGTTTCCAATGAAGTTAAAGACAACTAACTGCTACTAGAGCCATTTTACAGAAAAAAATGAACAAACCTTTGGCCAATCCAATATATTCTTTTCAGGATAATGGTTCTCAAGCTGTACTTACTTCAAATCCATAGGAGGATCTGTGGAAGGGAAACTAAAAGCTGAACATGTACATTTCATTATGGTCATAATTATGTATTATTTATAGATGGAAGAACGTATTTTGTACTAGGATATTTGATTTCACCATACATAGTTGACTTGCCCATTCTTTTTATGTTTTGAATAGTCTATATATGTTGAGTGAAGAAGTCAGTGGAAGGAGAGTCAAATTATGAGGAAAACAGGGATGCAGAAGTAGATTTTCATCAGGTGGGGGAATGATGACGATACACTAAAGCCAAGACTACATGAGATAATTTTTCCTTCTTAAATTATTTGGCTGAAAAAATTTTTAAAGCATATGAAATAGAAACATTTCTATTTTGGATCAAATTATAATTCTATAGTGGTCTACAAATATGATTCCAAATTATCAAGTCATTTCGGACAAATAATGTTTTTTCCAGGTAGTCAAGCCAGTTGTATAACATTATGTAGACAAAAAAAATGGTTAGTGCATTTATTTATTTATTTTAGCTGATGGTCTTGGCATTAGATTATGAGGTAGCTATCTCTGCCTGTACTCATATACTTCCTATAGTTGGTTAGTTACCTGTGATGTATTAGGCTTTATCGGTACTGTATTAAAATGTGGTGCCATAAGTATATAAGCTACAACTTGTAATTCTGAAACAATGATTAACATTTCTTCATCCTTTGTCTGTTGTACCGTAGTTTAGCTGAAATATTTTATACATTGTACATTTTGCAGCCAAAACACACATTATTTTTTGAATGTGTGAAATTTCCCTAATCCTTCTTTACTAAAGATGTCAGTGTGTCACAGAATATTAGTTCATTACTGGGCATCTTGTTTAACATACTTCTTTTTTAAACTTCAAATCACCCTTGCTAACTAATGAAGGGATAAAAGAACCTCACTGAAGAAATATTTATAGTAATATCAGAATGAGTTTTTAACCATCTTTCTGTAGTGTTAGACATTTCAGGTTTCTGATTTTCTTAATTATTTAAGAGCTTTGAGGCCACATGACATTCAAACTTGAAATTTTCTATTCAGAGTTGATTTCAAAAGTCACAAACTCAAAACCCTAGGTCTACAGGAATATGTATGTAAATGTGAATGAGTGAAATAGGCTCTGTGTAAGATCCAATAGAGAGTGGTGGAGAATGGTAAACTGAAACACACGTCCTGTTTAATGGTGGAGTCTCCTACCCAGCTTCTGCCAATTTTTGTTGTGTGGGGATGAGGACCCAGTGTTTACAGATCTTTTTATTTTTCAAGAGAAACCTCTGGTTGGGATTTTAATGTTAAATTCTTAAGTTTAAAATGCTGGCAAATCATACAAAAACAGTTTAATAATGTGTAGGTCTAACAAACACATTTGTGACTAGATTTGGCCCTTGAGGTCATCCTTTTCAAAGTGATCTCTAGACAAAATGGTTCAGTACACCAATTGATCTTTGGCAACTCTTGTCCCTTCCTTGCATTGAAACAATAAAAAACTCAGTGTCTCCTACAGGATGGCAGGAATAGAAGAATGAGAATGGAACAGAGTTTCAGATGGCCTGAGTTTAAATCTTATTTCTCCTTCTAACTCATTTTTGACTCTAGGTCTTTTAGGGTCTTAGTATCCACTTCTGTAAAATGAGACCATTCGATTAAATACTTTCAAAGGTGTTTTCAACTCTAAAATCCTAGGATTCTCAACTTATTCAAAATCAAAATGTATCTGTACTATTTTCCCCTTATTAGACTATTTATAACTGGAAGGTAATAGATGCCTCTGGCAAATTCATTCCTGATAATGTTTACCCTTCCCAAATAGCATATTTCCCTTGTTTAATGAAAAAACATGATTCCTTTAGGATTGGTGGTTGTTTTGGAAATGTCTAGCACAGTGACAGTCTAGTCAGATGTTTCTTGTTCAGATATTCTTGTAAGCACTTATCAGCATACATTAAAGTTTTGCTCTATTTTAAGAAATCTTGCAGGTTTACGTAAGGAAAAATGTCATATACCAGTAAAATGAGATTTTGATTAATTATCATAGATTGTGAGTCCTGATGACTGGGTCCTGTGACTTGCCATTTTATCCCTCATCTGACTGCCCATACTGGTTCTCAATAATTGTTTATTGAACTGATTTTCCGTAAACAGTCTCTAAATACGACCTTACAAACTTTTGAAGTTTCTGTCCATTCATCACATAGTTATTACCCACCTACTCTTTACCAGTTGTGATATACTCCAGCTATATCACAGTTTGAGCACAGTCGATGCTGATCTATTTATTTATTTTTAATGATGTTCTATTGATTTATTTTTAGCCTTCTCTTTTCCTCACTATAAAGAAGTATAGCTTCTTTATACTCTAACATTAACAAAATTTCATTTTTACTATTCCTTTTTACTATTTCCTTTACTATTCCATTCTAGAGCACATACCCTTTCCAGAAGCAGATGAAATCAGCCTTTCTCCAACTTCCCTTCCCTAATTTCTAGGCAGTCTAATAAATGTATACATAATCATATACAGTGCCTTGTTTCTAGTGAGTCCTTATGTTCCTTGATAAGTGTAGCAAGCACAGGAACATGTGTGTACTTAACACCTTTGTGACCTTAACAAAAAACTAAAGTGCCATGAAGGTCATGGCCTAGATTTTCAAGAAAGCTGAGATGAACTTTTTCACCTGAGCTTCCAAAGCTTTTTGTCACTTTATGGCACTTGTTTAGCATCCTGGATCCTAAGAGACTAGTGAGAAATCCTTATAGCATGAGCTTTTTTCACCCTAGGTTATCTTCACCTCCAGCCCCTTCCCAATACAGTGGTAAGAGTATGAAGCAGTTAGAACAACTCCTTTCTCTGGGACTTGATAGAGCCCAGGCCTATGACACATTTCCTTTTCTGTTCCCTTTGTGGGATCACACAGCCACAGCCTGACATTTCTTTAAGTATTTCTAAAAAGCAATAGCAGTTTATCAAGTGGCAATTCAAATCATGAAACTCTCTTAAAAACACTCAAAGGGAGAGAGGACAAAGTTCATACTTTGATCCATTGATATAATTATTTGTAGAGTATATGTGCTAGTAAAAAGGTGGCCATTATTATTGGTTTTGTGTACAGGTGTGTATTAATTAGAAAAGTATGTATGTAGAGTTTGCTTTATTTACATATAAGCATCTTGGTCCTTTGTTTTTAAGCTGCCATTTGTTGAACACTTTTTTTTGGTGCAAATTTAATTTTATTAAACCTTACAATGAATGTTGTGGCATATCATTTTCCATTGTGTGACAATTTATTGGCTGGCATCTGAATACAGTACTTTTTGGCAAAATACACAACGGGAATTGACAAAAGGGAGAAAAACTAGTTGTTTAGTGGTATATGAGGGCAAGAAACAAAAGATGACAACCGATTAATTTTAGTTTCCTTAGTATCTAACTCTAAAATGGTTAAAGTTCCAAATAATAATGCTGCTGTTACAGTGCACAAAAATATGGTCATTATCTCATATGGCCCCCACAATTCTGGGAAAATTACAAGGATTATTACACCTGTAAATTTCAACCTAAGGTTTCTGCTGGGCAGTATGATTTTAAAGAGCTACTTTTTCAAATATAACCTAAACAATTTTCCCAAGTCATAGTAGATGGACCCTGTATTTAGTACAGGGCCTCACACTCTAAATTGAGTGTGAGGCCCTGTACTAAATACTTTAATCTTAACATCAGCCCTTTGAGTTAGTTATTATTCTTCCCATTTTACAGACGAGTAAACTGAGGATTGGAGGAGGTGACATACTTATGTTACAGCTCATAAGAGGAAAAGCCAGAGTTTGCATTTCATTACACTTGACTTAAAAACCTGTACTTTTTAACCACTGCACAACACTGCCTCACTGTGGTAAAGTTGAGCATAGCTCAATTATAGCAGACGTGAAATAGAATAGTTGAACTTTGAATTTAAAGATAACTTCCCTTGAATCTATCATTTTGCAGCGTGAACTGTTACTCTTAATGTGCCTGTTTTATGTATTAATATAAAGCAGTGTATCTGGAAAAACAACTTTATTTTTCCTGGAGAAATATTGATATGCTGAGCTTAAAAATTAAGACCTAAATATCTTCTGAAGATTCAAAGTTATTGAAACTTTTTTTGGGGGAGTGCTCTGTTGTATCCTAATCAAGGTAGAATGAGAGGGAGGACCAAAGTTTCCCCGGAAAGTTGGGAAAAGCACTATTAAATTAAAAAAAAAAAAAGATTAGTTGATGACAGGGAATTCCCCGGTGATCTAGTGGTTAGGACTCAGTGCTTTCACTGCTGGGGACTAGGTTTGATCCCTGGTTGGGGAACTAAGATCCCATAAGCCACTTGGCGTGGCCAAAAAAAAAAAAAATTAGTTGATAACAGCCATATTACTGTCAAATTTAAGTGCTATTAAAATTAAACGTTTTGGCAAACACAAAACTAGATCTACACCTCCCCCCCCTTTTTTTTGCACAGAAAAAGTGCTATTCCTATGCCTGAGCAAAAGAGTAGGAGCTATATCTTGGTGTGCTTGCTTTGAAGGGATTCTGCTCAAAAATATAGCTCTCTCATCTATTTGCCAAAGTGCCTGAAAGATAGCACTCCCTTCTAGAAGGCATGACACTTGAAGCCATCCTCATTCTTTTTTTTTTTTTTTTTAAAGTCGTTATTGAATTTGTTACAATATTGCTTCTGTTTTATGTTTTGGTTTTCTGGCTGTGAGGCATGTGGGATCTCAGCTCCCCGACCAGGGATCGGACCCACACCCCTTGCATTGGAAGGCAAACTCTCGGAGGGATTGAACACCATAGACCGGAAACAGTCGGAAAGAGAGGGCTGAACACATTTCAGCCTCTTCCGATTTGGGCTGTGATCCAGGACAATGTGGGGGTAACAACTTTGCCTGAAATATTGATTGATTGTGATGAATATGATGGACTGCACTTAAAGGTTTGGAACCAAAGGGTCCTTAGAGAGCAGGTTTGGCTCTCATCGCAACGCTGTAAAGTCAATCAGTTGAAATGCATTTGCAAAGGAGTTGTTTTTGTCCTCATCTAGATATAAATATTAGAAAGAGGAAGAGGAAAGTTAACATCATTTCAGATTTTTCTTGTTGAGGTGGTGGTAGTTATTAATACCACACTTCTTGTTTATGTGTTTCTGATGAGAATCTGACAGGGCAAATCTGTCATTTTTTGGAAACAAACACTTCAGAGCCATCAAAAGAAAGCTCAGTGAGGTGTAAACCCAGTGGAGAGATTCAGAGAGAGGGTCACAAGGAGAAGCATGAAAAAGAGCTGCCCTGAGAAACAGCTTCCTCACCATACTTCCTTGCCTGTTGTTCTTCCTAATGCAGAACTTGATGTTCAGAAGATGGGATCAGGGGTTAGAAGGGTAACTTCAAAGTTAATGCAAGGCTTTTGGTTTTTGTTTTTTAATAAGTGGTGTAGGATGGAAAGATGGAATGATGGCCACTTAAGCTCCAAAAACATTTGTACACAAGTGTCATAAGAGTGAATGAGTCCTTTAAAATAAAACATTAGTGATTACTATAATAATTCACTTCTACTGAAAGTGAACTGCCAAGTACCACTTTTAAGAGTTACATGTAAAAGCGCAAGGCATTTCTCCCTATTGCTCTTTTATAGTGACCAGTATGCCAAGGCTTCTGAATCTGCCATTGCTTTAAGAGCACATAGCTCTGAAATAACATGGCTGAACTGTAAAATGCACAAAGTAAACATAGGATAAGCCACTTTAATGCCATTTAGTCTGGAATAGCAAGAAATGCCTGTTCTTTGGTATTTGCATATGCAATTCAGAAGATTCTGAACAATTCAGCCTTTTCTCAATAGGAGGTATTCAGATGTCTACAAACAATTGTATGGATATCAATAATTCAACAAATACCAGGTTATTCCAGCTCTTAATGTGAAAATTTATATATGAATGTAAAGGCTTATGGAAGCAATTTCCTATTACTTATACATTCTGGTATAAGTAAAAAGAAAGACTGAAATATTTTTAAATGGAAATGCATAGAGAACAAAGGGTAACATGAGTCCCATTTTTAATAGCCTTTCATTTTTATTGAGAAACAAGCAGAAATGGGAAAATTCACATAAAAACAGGTAAGTGCATGGATGCTTTTTGCATATTTTTATCAGTTGCTTGTGTGTTCCCAGAAGTATATGGGTCACTTGCAAGAGTGCATTAAAAGATAGCCTAAGTGGGACTTCCCTGGTGGTCCAGTGTTTAAGACTGTGCTTCCAGTGCTGTGGACGTGGGTTCCCTGCATGGTTGGGGAACTAAGATCCCACATGCCACATGGTGCGGCCAAAAAAAAATTTTTTTTTAATTTAAAAAAAATTAAATAAAAAGATAGCCTAAGTAGAGACAAATAGGTGGAACAACAAGAAGGTAGGGGAATAACTATTCCAGTGACAACTCCCAATGTAACTGCTAAGGAAAGCAGCAGTGTGGTAGTAGAAGGAGCACTGATCTGGCACTCAGGTGAGCTCCTGTGTATTCTCAGTCTAGTTCTGAACTGGTGAACTGGTAACTCTGGGCAAAACCTTAGGCAAAGAATTTAGTTACTTTTAGAAGAGATGACTAGAAGGAAGAAGGAAATTAATTTTTTAGAAACATATAGTCTGAAGGAAATTGAGTCCCAAAGACTCTGATTGGCCATCTGTAGAATGTCTATTTCTGTATAGAAATCTTTTCTGCGACATTCCTGATATATGGTCATTAGTTATTTGCTTCAACAATTGAGGAAAGGAAATTGCTATCTAAAAGTTATACCAATCCAGTTGTAAAAATGTTCTGATTGTTGGAAAACTGTCCTTAAAACCCTTCAGGTTATTTTGTGCACTATTACCTTTTCAAATATGTGTGTGTGTATGTATATGTATGTGCGTATATAAACAGAAATGAAGAACTTTACATTAATCTTTTGCATTAATCACCTCAGCCTATGAAGCCTATTTTGAATCATAATTCCATTATGTAATATAATAACTGTGCATTTCAGTTTATATTTTTGGCAAATTTAATAGGCTTCTATTTATGTCATCAGTGAAGTCACCTATAGAATCTTGACTGACATAGACAGGGACAGAGCAACATGAGATATCACCAGAGAGGCCACCCTCCTGGTTCTCTGTTTTCTGGAGGGAAGCCGATGAGACTAATGTTTGCCTCTATAGTTTGTCAACATATGCCATGAATATTATCTTTTGTAACCTACTGAACCAGGGACAGGCTCTATAGCCAATGGTAGTCATCTGTAGCAGCATTCTCAACTCAGTAACTTGTGACCCATATATAGTTTGCTTACCTCTTATATTGCTAAGAAATGAATTAGTTGTCAACATGGTGGGCCGTTCTTTACAAGGGGGACCAGCGGACTCTAAGTTGGCCTTGCTTAAGAAGTCTAACTAGCACAATGTGTGATATGGAGGGAAGTATAGCTGGAGTGAAGAACGAAGATAAATAGTAGGAAACAAAGAGGGTAGATAGAGAAGAGAGATGTTGAATCTTGAGGTTGGGTAAAGTCACTAGTGTAGGCAGTGAGAGATACCCACTTTTCCAGAGTTGGCAAAACGATATACAGAGTCACCAGACCTACTATTGGTTCACAAGAGCTAGTTGTGTAATCTGAATGATGCGGTATTTTTCCAGCTATGCATAAAGTATAGTTGCAAAAGTGCTAAGATAGTGCCTGTGATTTTTTTTACTTTCCAATATATACTTCAAATAAACACCCATCAACTGATGTATCGATGTAATGAAATGTACCATTTTTGCATATATTTAATTCATTAAAGTTTAGGAAATTCTTCCTCATACAGAACTCATACAAAGATTGACCTTCATTTTCTTTTAATATGTTTATAGTTTTATTTTAAATATTTAAAGTTTTAATTCAAGTGTAATTTAATTTGTTGCACTATTTGAGGCCACCCTCTTAGTTGATTTTTGCAAAATTAACTTTTCCAGCATTTTTTTTTTACTGAGCATCTTTTATGTGCCAGAAAAAAAAATGTTACCTTAATACGTTATTTAATTTAATCAGCATAGCAACCATTAAGACAGGCATTATTGTCACCAATGTACAGATAAGGAAATTGAAGAGGAGGTAATTAACACCCCCAAATCACACAGCTAGTAAGTTCTATTTCCACTATTTAAATTTTTACCTTCCAGTTCCTGAATGCTTTGTACTATTCTATGCTTTCATTCCCATTTGTATCATAAGAAACTTTGTTAAACACTGGTGGAAAAATATTTACTCTTCCTAATAGTTTTACTTGGATCAATTATATGATGACATCAGTAACATCAGTAGCAGCAGCAGCAGCATCAGCAACAACAATAACAAGAAATGTAGTTAGCTTTGTGAAGACCAGTGATCCCAGGATGGTTTGTAGTGATAACAACTTTGTAAATCATAATAGTGACACAACCTCCAGTGTTTGGAGCATGATTAGGACTCAGTTAACACTTGTTAGATAAGCAGAGGAAATGCCCCAATACTGTTTTGAGCATAAGGTTGTAGAGGAGAGAGGTTGTTTTGTTTCATTTCTTTTAGCTGGCAAAAAGGAAAGTTTCTTCATACTCATATTTCCTGTTCTGAAAATCAAAGTATCTTCAGCAGTGCTCCCAGAAGAGTGTTCTTTGCCACTGCCGCAATGTTGATTCACAACCTTGGGAGTTCCCTGGGTGAAATCTGAAACTGGTCCTGTACCCAGAGGGCAAGAAAGAGGCAGACTACCCCACATTGGTAGGTGGCGGTTTTAATAAGCAGGGGAACTTACATACAAGGCTTGCTTTGGGTGGCCACAAGACAAGTTGACTGCTGCACCCACCTGCCTGAATCATAAAAGTTTATATAGAGACCTTAATTAAGTTCAATCATACATACTGTCCAGATGGTCTCAACACCACATTACTCTCTGAAGACTGTGGCTTTGAAGCTACTCCTACTGTGGGAACAGTGGGCAGAATGTACATTCCAAGTGCAGAGGAGGGTGTGAGGAGCCACTGATAGCCGGGTCCAGCTTGCAGTCACTTTGTAAGTCAACCAGTGGTTACCTCCTTTCAGTGACCTCCTCCAACACACAGTCCCTTCCCAGCAAAAATAAAAACAAAGGGAGAGCCTCTGCTCCTTTTGTAACCGTAGTAAATTTTAGTCAATTGTCTCATAATATGTTAAACACATCTTATCAGTCTATGTTGCTAAAAGAATAGATGGAAAGCTGGAGAGACATAAAAAGCACCAGATAAATGATGTCCTCAAACTAACTTAGAAAATTTTATGACTAGAAAACTAAAGTATTTCCAAGAAATTCAGTCAAAATCACATTTTGACTAAGAGCAAATACTTTTTTGACCAAAAAGTCAATCAATATGTAGTCAAAACTTTTATTAGAGGTAGAATTAATAGACATACACTTAAAAGGTGGCTTAAAAAACTCATACTCGAATATAAGGCAGATAAAATAAACCATACAGAAGTGTAACAGGGGCTTCCCTGGTGGCACAGTGGTTAAGAATCCGCCTGCCAATGCAGGGGACTCGGGTTCGAGCCCTGGTCCGGGAAAATCCCACACGCCGCAGAGCAACTAAGCCCGTGCACCACAACTACTGAGACTGCTCTCTAGAGCCTGCGTGCTGCAACTACTGAGCCCATGTGCCACAACTACTGGAGCCCATGTGCCACATCTACTGAAGCCCATGTGCCTAGAGCCCACGCTCTGCAACAAGAGAAGCCACTGCAATGAGAAGCCCGCACACCGCAATGAAGAGTAGCCCTCGCTCGCTGCAACTAGTTAAATCCCATGTGCAGCAATGAAGACCCAACGCAGCCAAAAATAAATAAATAAATAAATCTATTAAAAAAAAAAGTAACAGGGCACTTGAATCACTATTCCACACACTTTCTACCTGTTGCCCTATATAGGATTTTTCTACTCTGTAGGTCAGAGTAGTCAAAATGTTGGTGTCCTGCCAACCAGGGAAATCCCTCAGTGGACGTTGTCCATGAATACCTAAAATATACTGCAGTAGGAAAGGTTGAAGAAATGGAGTATCCTGAATTTTTGAAGGCACTTTATGTTAGATAATCCAATTTTGGCTAATACAGTGGTTTTCATATTAATTTAGATGTTTTGAAAATAGTACCTATATGTTGAGCATTACATTAATTAAAGTATGGACAATGTGACAGCCTTGATAACCTAAATTAGTAGACAAGTTTTGAGTTTGTTTCCTCCATTCTGTTTCTCAAGAATTAGGCTCTAAAATTGTTGCGTCATTACTTGTTCAAATATTCAGTAAGTATCTTCTCTGTACTAAGTTTTGGGGAACAAAGTGGTATAAAATGTGGTGAGCCTTGAGGGTAGTCTCACCAATAATGTAGGATAATTCAGATTTCTCTGCATTCTCATCAATGCTTGTTATTGCCTGTTTTTTTATTATAGCCATGCCAGTGGATGCGAAGTGCTATCTCTTTGTGGCTTTGATTTGTATTTGCCTGATGGCCAATCATGTTGAGCACCTTTTCATGGGCTTATTAGCCATTTGTGTATCTTTGGAGAAATTCCTATTCAAATCTTTTATCCATTTACAAAAAAAAGGAATCATTATTTATTTACTTGAAATGTCACCTTTTAAATAGACTTTTTAAGAATAGTTTTTAGCTTCACAAAATACTGAAGGGAAAGTATGGAGAGTTCCCATAAACCTCCTGTCACCACACAAGCATAGCCTTCCTCTCTATCAACATCTTGTCCCAGAGTGGAAGATATATTAAAATCAATGAACTTACATTGATATATCATTATCACCCCAAATCCATAGTTTACATTAGGATGCCCTCTGGGTGTTCTTCACCAAAAGTGAAGAAACACATGCAACCTATGTGTTTGGACAAATGTATCCACCATTATAGTATCATAGAGAATAGTATCCCTGCTTTAAAAATCCTTTGTATTCCAACTATTCACCCCTCTAACCCCCAGCAACCACTGAATTTTTTAATGTCTCCACAGTTTTGCCTTTTCCAGAACGTCATATAGTTGGAACCCTATAATATAGAGCTGAAGGAAACCAGAATATGTTATCCCAAAATATGATGTAAAAATTTGATGTAAAAATTATTTTGTGCTGAAGGTAATTAGGAAGCAGGAAACACAGAAAAAGCTCCCCAGTTTGTTCCTAAAGGCAGGATATAAATTCTCCTTTACTGGAGACAGAATCTTTTGAGCCCAGAGATGGCAACAGAGGAATCTTCAAGCAAACCTTACTCCTTCCATATATTTACTTCCCGTAGTTTGCCACCCTTAGAAACCTAAAACTGCTTTCCTTTATCCTGTCATTTGTCAACAAATGTATTGTTTTTTTGTTGAAGATGCTATATGAACTGGAATTCTAAGCTGCCATTTTTAGTTACTTTGTGTTAGGTTTCTCCCTCATGCTGTGTGCTGCATATGTTAAACCTGTTTTTCTCTTGTTAACCTTTTATTACAGGAGTCTCAGGAAGGAATCCAGAAGGGTAGAGGGAAAATTATCTCTCCTTCCCTACTAGTCTTTTCAAATTGGCTTCTTTCACTAAGTAATGTTTATTTAGGTTTCTTCCATGCCTTTTCATGGTTTAATAGCACATTTATTTTTAGTGCAGAATAATATTCCATTGTCCAGATGTACCACAGATTATTAATCCACTCACCTACTGAAAGACATCTCGGTTGTTTCCAAGTTTTGGCAATTATGAATGAAACTTATCAATATTGTGCAGGTTTTTGTGTGGTCATAAGTTTTCAACTCTTTTGTGCAAATACCAAGAAACATGATTGTTGGATCATATGATAAGAGTACATTTAGTTTTGTAAGGTACTGCCAAATTTTCTCCCAAAGTGGCTGTACTGTTTTGCATTTCTACTAGCAATGAATAAGAATTCCTGTTGCTCCACATGCTCACCTGCATTTGGTGTTGTCAGTGTTCTGGATTTTGGCCATTTTAATATCTCATTATTTTAATTTGCATTTTCCTGTTGACAGATGATATGGAGCATCTTTTCACATGCTTATTTTCCATCTGTATATCTTCTTTGGTGAGGTGTCTGTTAAGGTTTTGGGTTTATTTTTTAATTGGATTGTTTTCTTATTATTCAGCTTTAAGGTTTCTTTGTATATTTTAGATAACAGTCCTTCATCAGATGTGTCTTTTGCAAATACTTTCTCCAAGTCTGTGACTTGTCTTCATAGTCTCTTGACATTGAATTCCTCAAAGTAGAAATTTTTAAATTAATGAAGTCCAGCTTAGCAATTTCTTTCATGGATGGTGCCTTTGGTGTGCTATCTAAAAAGTCATCACGATACCCAAGGTCATCTAGGTTTTCTTCTGTGTTATTTTCTAGAAATGTATAGTTTTGGATTTAACATTTTGGCCTGTGATTCATTTTCAGTTAATTTTTGTGAAGTATGTAAGGTCTGTGTCTAAATTTTTTTTTTCTTTTGCCATGTGCGATGTCCAGTTTCAGCACCATTTGTTGAAAAGACCATCTTTACTCCATTGTATTGCCTTTTCTTCATTTTCGGAGATCAGTTGACTATATATATGTGGTTCTATTTCTGGCTTTTCTTCTTTTCCATTGATCTACTTGTGTACTCTTTGATTTTTTTTTTTTTTGGCCACACTGCATGGCTTGTGGGGTCTTAGTTCCCCAACCAGAGATCGAACCTGTGCCCTCAGAAGTGAAAGCATGGAGTTCTAACCACTGGCCCTCCAGGAAATTCCCTACTCACCTATTCTTAAATCAGTACCACACTGTCTTGATTACTGTAGCTTTAGAGTAAATCTTGAAGTCCGGTGGTCTTAATCTTCCAACTTTGTTATTCTTCAATATTGTGTTGGCTATTTTGGGTCTTCTGTCTCTTCACATTAATTTTAGAAGAAAGTTATCAATATCCATAAACTAACTTCATAGGATTTTGATGGGGATTGCACCAAATCTGTAGAAAAAGTTGGAAAGAACTGAGGTCTTGAAAATATTGAGTCTTCCTAATCATGAATATGGAATATCTGTCCACTTATTTAGTTATTTTTTGATTTCGTTCACCAGAGTTTTGTAGTTTTCTTCTTATAGATATTATACATGTTTTGTTAGATATATACTTCAGTGTTTGATTTTTGGGGGTGCTGATGTAAATGGCATTGTGTTTTTAATTTCAGTTTCTACCTGTTCATTACTGGTATTGTATATGACAATGACTGACTTTTGTATGTTAACCATGTATCCTCTAACCTTTCTATTATCACTTATTACCTCCAAGAGATTTTTGTCAGTTCTTTTAGATTTTCTAAATAGATGAGCACATCATCTGGGTACAAAGACAGTTTTATTTCTTCCTTCCCAATTTGTATACTTTTGATTTTCTTTTCCTGTCTGTTTGCATTAGATGGGACTTGTCGTATGATGTTGAAAAGGAGTAGTAAGAGGGGACATTTTTGTTGAAAAGCTCCCAGTTTCTCATTTATAGGTTTTTTTTGATAGATTTTCATTGTCAAGTGGAGGAAGTTCCTTTCTATTCCTAGTTTACTGAGAGTTTTTAAAAAATTATAAATGAGTGTTAGATTTTGTCAAATGCTTTTTCTGCATCCATTGATATGATCATGTGATTTTTCATTTTTAGTCTATCGATGTGATGGATTACATTAATTGAATTTTGAATGTTGAAGCAGCTTTCTATACCTGGGATAAATCCTACTTGGTCATGGTGTATAATTCTTTTTACATGTTGTTGAATTCTGTTTGCTAATATTTTGTTGAGGATTTATACATCTATGTTGATGAGAAATATTGAGCTGTTTTCTTGTAATGTCTTTGGTTTTGATATTAGGGTAATGCTGGCCTTATATAATAAGTTAGGAAATATTCATTTTGCTTCTATCCTTTGAAAGAGATTTTAGAGAATTAGTGTAATTTCTTTCTTAAATGGTTTGGTAGACTTAACCAGTGAACCCATCTGGTCCTCAGATGGTTCCTTATAATTTTAGTTAGAGCTTCTTGAGGTCCTTTCTGTTTTGAAAAGTTAATTATTGATTCAATTTCTACAGTAGGTATAGGCCTATCCAGATTGTCTATTTCTTCTTGTGTGAGTTCTTGAGAATTGTGTCTTTCAAGGAATTTTTCCATTTCATGTAGGTTATCATATTTGTGTGGATAGAGTTGTTTACAGTATTCCTTTATTATCCTTTTCTTGCTGTTACTGATTTCTAGATTTGCGTGTGGCTTTGAACAAGTCTCTTTACTTCTTTTTGTTTCAGTTTCTTTCTTTATGAAATGGAAATTATAATACTAAACTTGCAGGGCTGTTGTGAGGATCAGCAATGGGGAACCTAAAATGACTGGCACTATGCAGTTGTCAATAAATTATAACTGCTATTGTACTGTGGTCTGGGAGCATTTTGTTTTTATCTCATAGGATTTTTTTTAAACATCTTTATTGGAGTATAATTGCTTTACAATGATGTGTTAGTTTCTGCTTTATAACAAAGTGAATCAGTTATACATATATCCCCATATCTCTTCCCTCTTGCATCTCACTCCCTCCCACTCTCCCTATCCCACCCCTCTAGGTGGTCACAAAGCACCGAGCTGATCTCCCTGTGCTCTGTGGCTGCTTCCCACTAGCTATCTATTTTACATTTGGTAGTGTATGTATGTCCATGCCACTTTCTCACTTTGTCCCAGCTTACCCTTCCCCCTCCCCATATCCTCAAGTCCATTCTCTAGTAGGTCTGCGTCTAGAATATTTTTCTTGTTATTTTTAAAAGAACGTTTAGAGGAAAATAATCTCAGATGTTTAAAATCTTCTTTTATGTTAAGAGATGTTAGAAATAGATGGTTCATTATAATTTTAGTTAGAGCTTCTTGAGGCTCTGATCGTTTCTAATTTTCCCAATTAAGGTCTGAAGGTTGGTACATCATCAGGACAAATTTTTGTATAAGAACTTGTTACTAACCATATCAGTAATCCATAGGAATCCTAATCAAGTTTCTATGATCATATTTTCTTGAATGACATATGAAACGTATTTTTTAGAAATTCTGACTTTAATGAAGAGATTGTTGGTGGTCTATTAAAATAAATTTTATGTAAATGTCAAAAGCGGAACTCATTAAGTTTTTCATTTTCTTTACTAATGTTTAACCTTCATTATTATTATTTCATAAATATGCTCATCCTAAATAATTGGGAAAAACAGAAAAAAGAATACAGAAGAAAAGAATATTCATAATGTCTCAAGCAAAGGGATCTACCAAAAATATTTTGTACTATGTAACAGTAAGGATATGCTAGATTATCTTGCAATAACAAACAAGCTGCACACACAAGTGGTTTAAAACAGCAATGTTCTTTTTTTCCTGCTCATGCTAAATGTAAAACAAAGATGGGCAGCAAGCCTATGCCTAGAGTATTCACTCAGGGATATAGACTGGTAGAGGCTCCACCACTTTTTAGGACACTAAATTCTCCACATGAGACTTCAAAGTTTGATGACTGGGAAGGTAACCATGGAAAATCATGCACTGGCTGCTAAATATTCCTGCCTAGAGACCACAAATGTTATTCTTGCTTATTCCATTGACCAAATACAGTTAGTATGGTCAAGTATCACTTCAAGGGGACAGAGAGATGTACTCTTCCCTTGTGCCTAGAAGGAGAAAAGTATGAAAATATTAGCAGTCACTTATAATGTCTAAACAGGCTATATATTTGCAGTTTTTTTTATTGTGTACTTATGTAAGTATGCGTTCATGTAATTGGTGTCTTACTGTAAGAGCTGATTTCTGCCAATTTTTACTTAACAAGACATGGTAAACATTTTCCCATATCAGTAAATATTCTTCAACCTTATTTTTTGTTATATCACTTAGATGTACCACAATTTCTTTTTTCAAATACAAAACGGTGATGTATTCAACATTTCCAGTTTTATGTATGCTAAATAATACCACTGTAAAAGCCTTATTCATAAATATTTGTCCACATTGTTTTTTCCTCAGGATAAATTCTATTATGTATAGTAATATATCAAAGGGTATGAGTATTATAAAAGCCACTGAAGCCATTGAAGTATTATAAAAGCCATTTCATTCTTACTGTGCCTTCTCTATCTCTGTATTCCAAGTCATGTTCTACACCACAGCAGAAATCCAGAATAAAAAAATTAAATGTCTATTATTTCATTATTTTTCCTCATTCTTCATGGAAATCTGTGGATACTATTATATATGGTCCAATTGACTGTTAGGTTATAATTACTGCATATTGAAAATGGCAAGTATAAACCAAAGGTTTATGATAAAGTTCCATCCTAGGAAAGGTCCCTAATTAAGGAGACTAAAAATGTAAACTTCACAGTAGTTCTCTTCTGTATAGATTTTGTAAAGAGCTCGTAGTGTTCTGCATATTTTAAATCAAATACTGCCACATTTTCCTATATATATCCCTACCCTGTGCCTCTATAAGAACAGATAATCTGACAAACAATAGCAAATATATTAAATTAGGATTTTGTACTAGAGCAACACAGTGGAAATGAAACTGTGAGCATATGGCATTTCTTATGATGCCAGGTAATAGCAATATATTTTGCTTTATGATCAATATGGGGGATGCAAACTACTATAAACATAGTTGTCCTGTTTTGCATTTTCAAAAGTTGCCATTTGACCAAGTGTTATGACCAAATTTAATGAATTGTATATAAAAAACATGTAAAATCTACAACTGTGAGACTCTTGAATGTGTTTTGGTTTCCCTGTTTAGGACTTAGAAACAGCACACTTAAACCTAGAAAATTATAACACAATCAAGTTGAGAAATTCTGATCCAAAATTAAAAGGTGAAGATGTAGAAACAAAGCAGTATTTTATAAATGAGTCTATGCATAAGTCAAAAGATGTCTAAGTATATTACGTTCCTTCAGAATTAGCCATTTTTTATAACTATGTGAATGGAGAGGTAGTGATCTAAACATATTATCCAAAAATTTGTGTGGTACCAATTTATGTTACATCAGCATAAATTGGGGTGATTAGATAACTATTATTTGTGAATGGAGGTTCCTATGTGCAATAAATAGTTGCCACTCTGATCCTTTGTGGAAAATGAGTAAAGTTGGGAGAGCTGGCTAATTTTATTTATGTATTTAAATGTTTTTTACTACAGCTATATTTACAAAGCTATCAAATCTGTTTTCAAAGGCCAAGTGCTACCCTATTGAGATTTGCATCACATTTGCATTTTATTTGTCTAAAATGACAGTGCAAGTCACTCAGGTAATTTTGGACACTTAAACACACACATACAAACACAAACAATTTTATTTTATTTTATTATTTTTTAAACATCTTTATTGGAGTACAATTGCTGTACAATGGTGTGTTAGTTTCTGCTTTATAACAAAGTGAATCAGTTATACATATACATATGTCCCCACATCTCTTCCCTCTTGCGTCTCCCTCCCTTCCACCCTCCCTATCCCACCCCTCTAGGTGGTCACAAAGATCTGAGCTGATCTCCCTGTGCTATGCAGCTGCTTCCCACTAGCTATCTATTTTACATTTGGTAGTGTATATATGTCCATGCCACTCTCTCACTTTGTCCCAGCTTATCCTTCCCCCTCCCCATAGCCTCAACTCCATTCTCTAGTAGGTCTGTGTATTTATTCCCGTCTTGCCTGTAGGTTCTTAATGACCTTGTTTTTTTCTTAGATTCCATAGATATGTGTTAGCATACAGTATTTGTTTTTCTCTTTCTGACTTGCTTCACTCTGTATGACAGACTTGAGGTCCATCCACATCACTAAAAATAACTCAATTTCATTCCTTTTTATGGCTGAGTAATATTCCATTGTATATATGTGTCACATCTTCTTTATCCATTCATCTGTTGATGGACACTTACGGTTCTTTGATGTCCTGGCTATTGTAAATAGAGCTGCAATGAATATTTTGGTACATGACTATTTTTGAGTTATAGTTTTCTCAGGGTATATGCCCAGTAGTGGGATTGCTGGGTCGTATGGTAGTTCTATTTGTAGTTTTTTAAGGAACCTCCATACTGTTTCCCATAACTGGTTGTATCAATTTACATTCCCACCAACAGTGCAAGAGGGTTCCCTTTTCTCCACACCCTGTACAGCATTTATTGTTTGTAGATTTTTTTAAGATGGCCATTCTGACCTGTGTGAGATAATCTCATTGTAGTTTTGATTTGCATTTCTCTAATGATTAATGATGTTGAGCATTCTTGCATGTGTTTGTTGGCAATCTGTATATCTTCTTTGGAGAAATGTGTATTTAGGTCTTCTGCCCATTTGTGGATTGGGTTGTTTGTTTTTTTGATATTGAGCTGCATAAGCTGTTTGTAAATTTTGGAGATTAATCCTTTGTCAGTTGCTTCATTTGCAAATATTTTCTCCCATTCTGAGGGTTGTCTTTTGGTCTTGTTTATGGTTTCCTTTGCTGTGCAAAAGCTTTTAAGTTTCATTAGGTCCCATTTGTTCATTTTTGTTTTTATTTCCATTTCTCTAGGAGGTGGGTCAAAAAGGATCTTGCTGTGATTTATGTCATAGAGTGTGCTGCCTAGGTTTTCCTCTAAGAGTTTGATAGTGTCTGGCCTTACATTTAGGTCTTTAATCCATTTTGAGTTTATTTTTGTGTATGGTGTTAGGGAGTGTTCTAATCTCATACTTTTACATGTACCTGTCCAGTTTTCCCAGCACCACTTATTGAAGAGGCTGTCTTTTCTCCACTGTATATTCTTGCCTCCTTTATCAAAGATAAGGTGACCATATATGTGTGGGATTATCTCTGGGCTTTCTATCCTGTTCCATTGATCTGTATTTCTCTTTTTGTGCCAGTACCATACTGTCTTGATTATTGTAGCTTTGTAGTGTAGCCGGAAGTCAGGGAGTCTGATTCCTCCAACTCCATTTTTCTTTCTCAAGATTGCTTTGGCTATTCGGGGTCTTTTGTGTTTCCATACAAATTGTGAACTTTTTTGTTCTAGTTCTGTGAAAAATGCCAGCGGTGGTTTGATAGGGATTGCATTGAGTCTGTAGATTGCATTGGGTTGTAGTGTCATTTTCACAATGTTGATTCTTCCAATCCAAGAACATGGTATATCTCTCCATCTGTTTGTATCATCTTTAATTTCTTTCATCAGTGTCTTATAATTTTCTGCATACAGGTCTTTTATCTCCTTAGGTAGGTTTATTCCTAGATATTTTATTCTTTTTGTTGCAATGGAAAATTGGAGTGTTTTCTTAATTTCACTTTCAGATTTTTCATCATTAGTGTATAGGAATGCTAGAGATTTCTGTGCATTAATTTTGTATCATGCTACTTTACCAAATTCATTGATTAGCTCTAGTAGTTTTCTGGTAGCATCTTTAGGATTCTCTATGTATAATATCATGTCATCTGCAAACAGTGACAGCTTTACTTCTTCTTTTCCTATTTGGATTCCCTTTATTTCTTTTTCTTCTCTGATTGTTGTGGCTAAAATTTCCAAAAGTATGTTGAATAGTAGTGGTGAGAGTGGGCACCTTTGTCTTGATCTTAGTGGAAATGGTTTCAGTTTTTCATCATTGAGGAAAATGTTGGCTGTGGGTTTGTCATATATGGCCTTTATTATGTTGAGGAAAGTTCCCTCTGTGCCTACTTTCTGCAGGGTTTTTATTATAAATGTGTGTTGAATTTTGTCAAAAGCTTTCTCTGCATCTATTGAGATGATCATATAGTTTTTCTCCTTCAGTTTGTTAATATGGTGTATCACATTGATCTGCGTATACTGAAGAATCCTTGCATTCCTGGGATACACCCCAGTTGATCATGGTGTATGATACTTTTAATGTGCTGTTGGATTCTGTTTGCTAGTATTTTGTTGAGGATTTTTGCATCTATGTTCATCAGTGATATTGGCCCTGTAGTTTTCTTTCTTTGTGACATCTTTTTCTGGTTTTGGAATTAGGGTGATGGTGGCCTCGTAGAATGAGTTTGGAAGTGTTCCTCCCTCTGCTATATTTTGGAAGAGTTTGAGAAGGATAGGTGTTAGTTCTTCTCTAAATGTTTGATAGAATTCGCCTGTGAAGCCATCTGGTCCTGGGCTTTTGTTTGTTGGAAGATTTTTAATCACAGGTTCAATTTCAGTGCTTGTGATTGGTCTGTTCATATTTTCTATTTCTTCCTGGTTCAGTCTCAGAAGATTGTGCATTTCTAAGAATTTGTCCATTTCTTCCAGGTTGTCCATTTTTTTGGCATATAGTTGCTTATAGTTATCTTTCATAATACTTTGTATTTCTGCAGTGTCAGTTGTTACTTCTCCTTTTTCATTTCTAATTCTATTGATTTGAGTCTTCTCCCTTTTTTTCTTGATGAGTCTGGCTAAAGCTTTTTCAATTTTGTTTATCTTCTCCAAGAACCAGCTTTTAGTTTTATTGATCTTTGCTATCATTTCCTTCATTTCTTTTTCATTTATTTCTGATCTGATCTTTATGATTTCTTTCCTTCTGCTAACTTTGGGTGTTTTTTGTTCTTCTTTCTCTAATTGCTTTAGGTGTAAGGTTAGGTTGTTTATTTGAGATGTTTCTTGTTTCTTAAGGTAGGATTGTATTCCTATAAACTTCCCTCTTAGAACTGCTTTTGTTACATCCCATAGGTTTTTGGTCGTCGTGTATTCATTGTCATTTGTTTCTAGGTATTTTTTGATTTCCTCTTTGATTTCTTCACTGATCTCTTGGTTATTAAGTAGTGTATTGTTTAGCCTCCATGTGCTTGTATTTTTTACAGATTTCTACCTGTAACTGATATCTAGTCTCATAGCGTTGTAGTCGCAAAAGATACTTGATACAATTTCAATATTTTTAAATTTACCAAGGCTTGATTTGTGACCCAAGATATGATCTATACTGGAGAATGTTCCATGAGCACTTGAGAAGAAAGTGTATTCTGTTGTTTTTGGATGGAATGTCCTATAAATATCAATTAAGTCCATCTTGTTTAATGTATCATTTAAAGCTTGTGTTTCCTTATTTATTTTCATTTTGGATGATCTGTCCATTGGTGAAAGTGGGGTGTTAAAGTCCCCTAGTCTGATTGTGTTACTGTTGATTTCCCCTTTTATGGCTGTTAGCATTTGCCTTATGTATTGAGGTGCTCCTATGTTGGGTGCATAAATATTTACAATTGTTATATCTTCTTTTTGGATTGATCCCTTGGTCATTATGTAGTGTCCTTCTTTGTCTCGTATAACAGTCTTTATTTTAAAGTCTATTTTGTCTGATATGAGAATTGCTACTCCAGCTTTCTTTTAATTTCCATTTGCATGGAATATCTTTTTCCATTCCCTCACTTTCAGTCTGTATGTGTCCCTAGGTCTGAAGTGGGTCTCTTGTAGACAGCAAATATGTGGGTTTTGTTTTTGTATCCATTCAGCCAATCTGTGTATTTTGGTGGGAGCATTTAATCCTTTTACATTTAAGGTAATTATCGATATGTATGTTTCTATTCTCATTTTCTTAATTGTTTTGGGTTTGTTATTGTAGGTCTTTTCCTTCTCTTGTGTTTCCTGCCTAGAGAAGTTCCTTTAGCATTTGTTGTAAAGCTGGTTTGGTGGTGCTGAATTCTCTTAGGTTTTGTTTGTAAAGTTTTAAATTTCTCCATCAAATCTGAATGAGATCCTTGCTGGGTAGAGTAATCTTGGTTGTAGGATTTTCTCCTTCATCACTTTAAATATGTCCTGCCTGTCCCTTCTGGCTTGCAGAGTTTCTACTGATAGATCAGCTATTAACCTTATGGGGATTCCCTTGTATATTAATTGTTGCTTTTCCCTTGCTGCTTTTAATATTTGTTCTTTGTATTTAATTTTTGATAGTTTGATTAATATGTGTCTTCGTGTGTTTCTCCTTGGATTTATCCTGTATGGGACTCTCTGTGCTTCTTGGACTTGATTAACTATTTCCTTTCCCATATTAGGGAAGTTTTCAACTATAATCTCTTCAAATATTTTCTCAGTCCCTTTCTTTTTCTCTTCTTCTTCTGGGACCCCTATAATTCGAGTGTTGGTGCATTTAATGTTGTCCCCGAAGTCTCTGAGACTGTCCTCTGTTCTTTGCATTGTTTTTCCTTTCTTCTGCTCTGCAGTAGTTATTTCCACTCTTTTATCTTCCAGGTCACTTATCCGTTCTTCTGCCTCAGTTATTCTGCTATTGATCCCTTCTAGAGAGTTTTTATTTTCATTTATTGTGTTGTTCATCATTGTTTGTTTGCTCTTTAGTTCTTCTAGGCCCTTGTTAAACGTTTCTTATATTTTCTCAATTCTATTTCCAAGATTTTGGATCATCTTTACTATTATTATTCTGAATTCTTTTTCAGGTAGAGTGTCTATATCCTCTTCATTTGTTAGGTCTGGTGGGTTTTTACCTTCTTCATCTACTGTGTGTTTCTGTGTCTCTTCTCGTTTTGCTTAACTTACTGTGTTTGGGGTCTCCTTTTCGCAGGCTGCAGGTTCGTAGTTCCTGTTGTTTTGGTGTCTGTCCCCAGTGGCTAAGATTGGTTCAGTGGGTTGTGTAGGCTTCCTGGTGGAGGGGCCTAGTGCTTGTGTTGTGGTGGATGAGGCTGTATCTTGTCTTTCTGGTGGGCTGGTCCATGTCTGGTGGTATGTGTTGGGGTGTCTGTGGCCTTATTATGATTTTAGGCAGCTTCTGTGCTAATGGATGGGGTTGTGTTCCTGTCTTGCTAGTTGTTTGGCATAGGGTGTCCAGCACTATAGCTTGCTGGTCATTGAGTGAAGCTGGGTCTTGGCATTGAGATGGAGATCTCTGGGAGATTTTTGCCATTTGTTATTACATGGATCTGGGAGGTCTCTTGTGGACCAATGTCCTGAAGTTGGCTCTCCTACCTCAGAGGCACAGCCTTGACGCCTAGCTGGAGCACCAAGAGCCTTTCATCCACACAGCTCAGAATAAAAGGGAGAAAAAATAGAAAGAAGATAAAATAAAATAAAAGAAAGTAAAATAAAATTTAAAAAAGTTATTAAAATAAAAAATAATTATTAAGATAAAAATTTTAAAGTTTAAGAAAAAAGGACAGACAGAACACTAGGACAAATGTTAAAAGCAAAGCTATGCAGACAATCACACACAGAAGCATATACATACACACTCACAAAAAGAGAAAAAGGGAAAAAAAAGTATCTTTGCTTCCAAAATCCACCTCCTCAATTTGGGATGATTCGTTGTCTCTTCAGGTATTCCACAGATGCGGGGTACATGATGTTGATTGTGGAGATTTAATCCGCTGCTTCTGAGGCTTCTGGCAGATGTTTCCCTTTCTCTTGTTTGTTTGCAAAGCTCCCGTGGTTCACCTTTGGATTTGGACCCGCCACTGCATGTAGGTCTCCTGAGGACGTCTGTTCTTTGCTCAGACAGGGCGGGGTTAAGGAAGCAGCTGATTCGGGGGCTCTGGCTCACTCAGGCCAGGGGGAGGGAGGGGTATGGACGTGGGGCAAGTCTGCGGCGGCAGAGGCCAGCATGACATTGCGCCAGCCTGAGGCGCACTGTGTGTTCTCCCAGGGAAGTTGTCCCTGGATCACGGGACCCTGGCAGTGGCGGGCTGCACAGGCTCCCAGGAGGGTAGGTGTGGATGGTGACCTGGGCTTGCGCATCAGCTTCTTGGTGGCTGCAGCAGCAGCCTTAGCGTCCCATGCCCGTCTCTGGTGTGCGTGCTGATAGCCACGGCTTGCGCCCGTCTCTGGAGCTCCTTTACTGGAGCTCCTTTACGTGGCGCTCTGAATCCCCTCTCGTAGCACACCAGGAAGCAAAGAGGGAAGAAAAAGTCTCTTGCCTCTTCGGCAGCTCCAGACTTTTGCCCGGATTCCCTCCCAGCTAGCCGTGGTGCACTAGCCCCTTCAGGCTGTGTTCACGCAGCCAACCCCAGTCCTCTCCCTGGGATCCGACCGAAGCCTGAGCCTCAGCTCCCAGCCCCGCCTGCCCCGGCGGGTGAGCAGAGAAGCCTCTCGGGCTGGTGAGTGCTGGTCGGCCCTGATCCTCTGTGCAGGAATCTCTCCGCTTTGCCCTCCGCATCCCTGTTGCTGCGCTCTCCTCTGTGGCTTCAGAGCTTCCCCCCTCCGCAACCCACAGTCTCCGCCCGCGAAGGGGCTTCCTAGAGTGTGGAAACCTTTCCTCCTTCACAGCTCCCTCTCACTGGTGCAGGTCCCGTCCCTATTCCTTTGTCTCTGTTTTTTCTTTTTTCTTTTGCCCTACCCAGTTACGTGGGGAGTTTCTTGCCTTTTGGGAGGTCTGAGGTCTTCTGCCAGCGTTCAGTAGGTGTTCTATAGGAGTTGTTCCCCGTGTAGACGTATTTCTGATGTATTTGTGGAGAGGAAGTTGATCTCCGCGTCTTACTCTTCTGCCATCTTGAAGCTCCTAATCTACAATTTTAAAAGTGCTTGAATTGATCTGGTAAACTTGAAATTATATTTTTAATTTATTTATTGAATCAGTCAACAAATATATTTTGGTACTTACTATGTATCCGATGCTGTTGGTTATGCTAGTGTCAGTTAAGACACTGTGGTTATTGACATCTAGTAGGGGAAACGTGTAATAAACATATACACACATATACATATGTATATTCTATGTAAGGTGGAGATAAGCTTATGAAGAAGACTAAAGTAGGATAGGGGAATAAAAAAGCAGTGTGTGTTTGTAGTGAAGGGGAGTTCTGTTTTCTGTAGGGTGATCATGGAAGTCTTCTCTAATATGTAGTCAATTGATCTTTGATAAAGAGCAAAGACAATTCAATGGAGAAAGGATGGCCTTTTCAATAAGAAATGGTGCTGATTGTCTGCATGCAAAAAAAAAAAAAAGAATTTAGAAACTGACCTATAAAATTCACAAAAACTTAACCAAAATGGATCATAGATCTAAATGTAAAACACCAAGACATAAAACTTATAGAGATAACATATGAGAAAATCTAGATAATCTTGGGTTTGGCAATAAGCGTTTATAGATACAACACCTGAATCATGATCCTTATAGAATAAAATTGATAATGTGGACTTCATTAAAGATGTCTACTGTGTTGAAGTTACTGTTAAGAGGATGGAAAGACAAGCCACATAGTGGAAGAAAATATTTGCTAAAAGAACTTGAATCCAAAATATATAAAGAAATCTTAAAACTTAACAATAAGAAAATAAGCAACCCACTTTAAAAAATGGGCAAAAGATCTGAAAAACATCTTCCAAAGAGGATATATAGATGCCAATAAGTGTATGAAAATATATTCAACATCGTATGCCATTATGTAATTTCAAATTCAGACAACAATGGGACTACTGTATCCTTATTGGAATAATCAAAGTTCAAAACACTGAAGCATGAAATGCTGGCAAGAA
Source organism: Globicephala melas (assembly GCF_963455315.2). NCBI lineage: Eukaryota > Metazoa > Chordata > Mammalia > Artiodactyla > Delphinidae > Globicephala > Globicephala melas. The sequence continues at coordinate 21,129,357 of NC_083335.1, read as the reverse complement.
TGTCAAGCAGCAGGAACAGAAATGCAAAATGGTATAGCTGATTTTGGAAGATAGTTTGGCATTTTCTTAGAAAGATAAACATAATTTTACCATGTATTTTCCCAAATAAGTTGAAAATGTATGTCCATACAAAAACCTGCATACAAATGTTTATAGTAGCTATATTTATAATTGTCAAAAAGTGAAGCAACCAAGATATCTTGCAATCAGTGAATGAATAAATAAATTGTGGTATTTCCATGCAGTGGAATACTATTCAGTGATAAAAAATAGATGAGCTATCAAGCCTTGAAAAACATGGAGGAATGTTAAATGCATAATGCTAAATGAAAGCAGTGAGCCTGAAAAGTGTAAAAAGCTGTGTGATTCCAACTATATGAAATTCTGCTAAATGCAGAACTATTGAGACAGTGAAAAGATCAGTGGTTGCAGAGGTTTGGTGTGGGAGGAGGAAGGATGAATAGGTGGAGCACTGTGATTTTTAGGGTAGTAAAACTATTCTTTATCATGTAACAGTGGATATATCATAGTACACATTTGTCAAAACACATAGAACTGTGCAACTGAAAGTGAATCCTAATGCAAACATTGAACTTAGTTAATAATCAATATCAATATTGGTTTATCAATTGTAACATATGAATCACAGTAATGCAAGATGTTAATAATATGGAAAATTTGGCAGGGTGGTAGTGAGGAGGTTTATGGGTACTCCCTGTACTTTCTGCTCAATTTTAAAAAACTGCTCTAAAAATAGTCTGTTAATTTAAAAAGCTTTTACTGAGCTATGAATAGAAACAAATTTCCTTAATCCTTAAAACCCTACAACAAATACCATACTTAATGATAAAATATTAAAAGCATTCACACTGAAATGGAGAATGATAGAGTTACATCAACTATCACTATTTCTATTAAAATTTTTTCTAAAAGTACTAGCCAGGGTAATAGGGCAAGAAAAAAGTATTCAGATTGTGAAGGAGAACAATAACAATATCAGTTTCCATAGACAGTATGTTTGTGTATGGTGAAGGTGATTTTAAAAATCAAGAAGATCAAGTATTATTAGCCACGATGTGAAATACTCCACTTGACAGAAAGAAATTAGAAAAATCTTTTGGAAAACTCTTTGGCATATATCAAGTAAAGCTTAACATACACATACCCTATAACCAACTATTCTACTTCTACATAATATACATGAAAGAAATACACATGAAAAAGCATGTGCAAGAATGATCATAGCACCACTATTTGGAATAGGCGAAAAATGGAAATAATATAAATGTCCTTCAACAGGAATAATAGACAAATTGTAGCATATCCATTTTAAATTCATAAAATGAAATTCTTTACAACATTAGGAATGTATAGACTGTTACAACAATCCTCAAAAATATAAAATTGAATGAAAGAATACAGACAGTGGTATGCATGCTGTATGATTCCATTCATGTAATTCTCAAAAGCAGGCAAAATTGAGATGTAAAGTAGAAGTAGCAAGTAGAAGGGTAAAGAAAAGGGATTTTGGTTGGGTTGGTGCTTATATAAATATCTTCATAGTGATAATAGAGCTGTATCTTTTTTGTACCTTTAAAATATAAGTATATATTAATGTTATATAAATTTATAACAGAAATATTAATATTTATGTTAATGTATTTATATAAAATACTATAATGTAAAACATTTAACTCTTCATAATTATCTCTATATAAGTTTACTCATACACACACACACATATATATATATATATATATATATATATATATATATATATTTGAATTAACACCATATTTTCTGTGGGTTTAAATTTATACCATTTTCCAGGCCTGGGACTACTGTGTAAATCGAAGGAAGATTGTACTTTATTATGTTCAGCACTTTTCCAAGAATTGCTCAGCAATCATGCCACAACAGCAATAGAATTTGTGGCATTTGATGTGGCAAAACAAAATATTTCTGTCAATGTGGATCTGTAGATGTCACATACTGATTTTAAATGTAGGTGCAAGCATCTGATTACTTCACTATATAATGTGGAAAAGTGATACTTGGTCATCTATACAGGAAAATATACATTGTTTCATTATTTTTTAAAAAGTTAAATGAGGTGATTGAAAATTAAAGGCAGAAGAAAACATACTAATACATAGAACATAAATGTAGAAAATATAAGGAAAAATAAGAAACCTTGAGGATTGAACCATGGAGTCCAAAAAAAGGAATGAAAGAGAACAGGGGGATGACATTTTTTTTTAAAGAGAAAATAAGAAAGAAAAGATGCAAAGCTTTAAGAAGGATTTAAGCATTGTATCAATACTTGAAAGGACCTATGAAGTGTCAAGCAGCATAATTTTCTTCTGTGTAATTGTTTCTTATTTTTCCACCCTTGTTCTAAGTGATTATATATGTATATGTGTGTATATACATGTATTGTGTGTGTGCATATATATCTGTATGTCTTTGTGTGTGCATACACACACACATACACACATAATAAATACATATATATACTCCCTTTTAACAAGGAAAAATGAAAGAAGGATGAAGGGAGAAAAAGAGTTAAATAGCCAAGTTTTCCAAATTCCTCTCATTTCATGCCAGGGAGGAAAAAGGTATTAGATATTGTGCTAAGTAGGAAATTAATATGTTGAGGTATAAAAAGTACAGGTATAGGCAGCCTTTATTTGTGAAAAATAGGTAAGCTAAGAAGTAGAGATATCAGAAAGGTCTTCTTTATTTAGGGTAAAAGATATTATCACCAGAATAACTAAAAACCGAACTGTTTAAAAGTGTTTACTTATGAAGAATAGGACTGGAGCCAGGGCATAAGACATTTAGTTTTCATTTTACAGTATAGAGTAGTTTATTTTATTTTACCGTATGTATATATAACTTTTAAGATAATAATAAGATTAAATAAAAGGGAGACAAGAACTTTGAAAATAAATGAATACATGAAATTAGGCTAATGTGAGCTACTACTAACCACCCTCAAAGGGTTCCTGAAAATTTGCCTCAGCCCCTCTGATGTAAGTATTATAGTTTTCAAGGCTTTTCTTAATATAGAAACAACTTAAATGCTTTTCACTACAGAAACAGTTAACTATTATGGCACATTGATAGAACAGAAAGTATGCGGCCATGAAAACTGATCTTATGAAAACTTTTAAATGGCATTAAACAGTATTATGGACTAGCAATTACTAGAGGCTTTGGAACCATACAAGTTTGGGTCTTAATCCAGAGTCTGCCACCTACTACCTATGTAGCTTGAGCAAGTTTCCTTCCTTGGACATCCAATTTTTCCCACCGGCATAATTGGGATAGATAATAATATTTACCTCCTGATGTTATTGAGATAAGTAATTGGAATAAAATAAAGCACTTATCACAGTGCCTGACCCATACATATTTGAAAGGTAAGTAGTAGTAGTAGTAGTAGTAATATATAAGGTACAAGAAATCAGAGTATAGCTGTGAAAACAGTACAATTTTACCTATGTAAAGAGAAATGCATGAAAAGAGACTTAAAGCAAATATGTGAAAGTAATAGCCGTAGTTATCTATGAATAGTGGTATCATGGGTGTTTTTCTCTTCTTTATACTCTTATATAGATTGCACATTTTCTACAATGAGTACATTATTCTTATAATAAAAAACAAAATAGAAGAAAAATTAAATTATAGGCCATAGAATCAACAAGATGCTGCCACTAATGTAAGTCAATAGTATATAAGCTTCTATTTTTCCATGCATCTCATTACTAGCTATTATTTGGCCTTACAGAAAAGTCAGAATCCTCTGTTTATATTACCTATGATTTTTGTCTGTGTTCTGCAATAGTTATTGCTGTCACTAGTTTTTCTGGGCAAAAGAGTATATATGTGGGACCTGCACTCTTCCAATTAACTTCTCTTCTGTCTCCTCATTTCTAAATTTAAAAGCTCAGAGTATAAGATATAGTTTTTGTGAGATCTAGGACACAGCATTTACAGAATTATGAACATGATCCATCTCTCCCTTGTTGAATTGTGATTGAATTACCAAACTCCATGTGTGTAGGAAGAGGAGATGTAGGAATAGTTGCTGTCTTTCCCTTCTCCAGTGCCTCTTTCATTGCCTTTTCATGACTGGAAGAGACAAGGAAATCAGTAAGGATTTTTGATAATAGAAAATTATTTAGACTTTAAGATGAAAAGAAAAGTGTGGGAAAATACTGGAAGTGAATGACTATAAAGTGGTAACCGCTGTTAGGGAAATTGTACGGAAAAAGAACAATGTACGGTCAGTACACACTGTGCTAGGTCATTTCTAAATCCATCTACTCTCAGATAATAGGATATGGCAGATGAATGCAGTCAACACATATGTTTGGAGAACTTAAATGAAAGATAGTATGTGCAATGCCAAGGTTATTACTGACTGAAAGGTACTGATGGGCTCTTTGCCAGTTGAGTTCATCAACTAGATGAGGAACTGGGATGGGTCTAATAAATATTGGGTGATACATAGGAAAGAAGTATAACATGTTCCACCTTTACTTTCCTATTTCTCTACATTTGTGTGTTTCTTGGGAACTCACATGTATGGTGAAATTCTAACACTGTCTCCAGATATCTATGTGGCAGTGGTAATATTAGATTTAGCTTCTTGTGCAGTTTGTTAGTATACTTGGTGTAATGGATTATTGGTTCCTCCACCTATTTCTTCACTGTATACATGGACTAAATCTGCTCAATTTGAATTATGTTGTTATAGAGGTTACAAGCCAACTCAACATATGACAGCCTATACAACAAAATTATATGGAGATATTTTTAAAACTCTAAGTGTAATTTGGTGATGACTGAGGTATTTGATCCTTTAGTAACACCTATAGTGGTCTTCAAGTTTCGGTTACCTGGGAAGCACATTCTAAGATGGGGCTTTGGATTCAGAGAGTCACAGTATGCTCTCTGGGACAACATGTTGGAGAGTAAAAGAAACAGGATTGGGCAGAGAGATCCCTCAGGAACTTTGGAATTGGTTTGGCCTTTCAGAGTTGTCCTGAATTGAGGGGAGTCAAACCAGGCTTTTAATACTCTTTCGTCAACCAGTTATTGAATGTGAGAGGTTCCCTGGCAGGGGAGTGCCCATTGACATGGAAATTCTTTTCAGCCAAAGGTAAGTTCTGGAAAGGAACATAATTGAGAGCTGTTGGACATCAATGCTCAGAGCAGCTAGAAGAATGATGTTTCAGTTCTAGAGAAAGAGAGGAGGTTAAGGGCAGCAAACCACAGCATCCACTGCAAGATATATGTCCTTATATATGTTTTTCATGTGCTTTGGGTAGTTTTTTAGGGGGTGCTTTTATTTTTTCAGAAAAATACCAGAATATTCTGCTTGTAGGATGTGCTGCTCTTGTGGGGGCAGTTACTATAGAAAATAGGCATGTCCAGAAAGGCTGCAAATATGAGTAAAAGTATTACGAATTTTACAAACCAAACTGCTTTCAAATCTAATAATTAAATTCTTACAAAACAAAGGTCAAGTTTTATTATAATATCTATAAGTTTGGCAGTTACGAAGAAACTCCTAAGCAGAGTCAACAAAAATAGAATGAAAGACTATTACTGTTAAATTTTTCATATAATAATATACAACATGGAAAAATATTGAAATTTGTAACATTTCCTTACTGAATAATGAACAATAGCACTCTGAATTTATTCTTAGCTTCTTGCATGAAATTCTAGCTACCTAAGCTGTGTGCTTGGTTTATACATCTACTAGCGCCTATTTTTATATTGTATGAGATAGTACACTTCATTTGGTTGATTTCTAGTTATAGTAAAAACAACTTGAGTATGTAACCACGTTCCTGGCTTATTTATAGTCATTAATTAATTTAACTACCCCTTCATTTCATAGCTCTTTCTTTATTATCCTGTCAAGGGTTCAATTCATCTAACAAACACTTATGAAGACCCTATTCTAGGACTGACATTATGTTAGCTACTAAGGCTAAAATTATGAACAAGACACAGTCCCTGCTTTCAAGGGCTTCAGACTAGTGTATCTGATTTTTATGGTAAGCACCTTTATAGTACCTTCTGAATTGGATGGTGTGTTAGGCAGAACTTAAAAAATGGCCCTCCAGATTCTATGCTCACATGGTATCACTCCCATGATTAGGTTTCTGTCTCTCTCTCTGTGTCTCTCTGTCTGTCTCTCTCTATATATTCTCTCTATATAACCTCTATCTATCTATCTATCTATCTATATCAGGATAGGGAAATTATCAGGATGGGCGTAATCTAATGACATGAGCCCTTTTAAAAGCAGATGGATTTATGCGGCTGGTAGCAAAACAGGAGGGCAGAGATTAAAAACACAAGAAAAACTTGATTTGTTGTTGTGAATTTGAAGATGGAGAACCCATGTACCGAAAATGCTGAGAGCTTTTAGTTGCTGAGTGAGGCTTCTGTCTGATAGCCAGCAAGAAAATAGGAATATCAGTCCTACAACCACAATAAACTGAATTCAGACAATTCTTGATGAACTCAGAAGTGGATTTTCCTCAAGAGCCTCCAAATAAGCACTTATTCCAGCCAAAACTTTGATTTGAAAATCCTCTACTCCATCATAGCAAGACGAACACTAGTAAAAATTCTCAAAATCAACTTTTTCAGAACTCAGGCAATTAACAAAAGACTTGCAACAATCTGAGGAATGTTTATTCAAGGTTAACAGCAGAATATCAGTAAGAAAAATGTTCTTTATTGCATTTTACCTTCCCCTGTTCCTACCCCATCTCCCCAGTTCCATGGTACTTTGCATACCAACAGCCTTCTATCATTTTGAAAACCAGCAGCCTAGGAGGCACTGGAGGAATCAGAGTGAGATTGAAGCTCTTTTAAGAGCCCGTTTTCAAGGAGTTGTTGTCATTTGACCTGTCTGGCAGTTCCCTGGAAAACTCCTAAGTCACAAGACTCCAATTTGACCTGGCTCAAATCTACACAATGTGAACAGTTTTTTCACTAAATATGTTTGTCAAAAACATTCAGTGGCAATTGTTTAATATCATATCTGCCCAAGATGGAAATAACAATTGGGGAAAACAAGAAGCTAACCAAAAAACTTAAAAGGAAAAGCTGGGAATGAGATATCCATAGAGGCTCTGAAAAGCTCCAGCATATCCCTGGGAAAATAGAAGATGATAAATGCATGGAACTATGCACATGCTTAGGGCTGTGGACATACCTAGGATAGACCTCAGACTGTCCTAAAATCTCAAACCTGGCTAACTTTGAAGTTCTCTGCAAGCAGGAAGTGATGGCTGTGGCGTCTCTGCAAGCAGGAAGTGATGGCTGTGGTGGAGTTTTCATCTGGCACTAGAAATTAACCAAATGTTGCAGTAGTCTGGAGCAAATTTATTCAAGAAATATAGCTAAATCCCCAGGAGAACAATAATACTTAGCCTTGGAAGTGGTAAAGTTGCGTTCCAAAATGCACACAGAGATCATTAGCAAAGAATGGGAGATTTATTGGTTCCAGGCAATTAATGAAGTATCTGTCCAGTCACTAGTTGACTATTAAGGTATCTGAGTAATGATTTCAGTGGTAATACAAGATAAAAATAAAGAAATCTAGAATAAGTGCAGCAAGGTTACTAAACAGTTGAATAGTAAAATTGACAAACAGTAGCAACAGCAAAACCTGAGAAGGCAAAAATCCGATTTTCAGTGTTGCTACATTGTATTACGTAAAATGTACAGTTATTAACAAAAATTACAAGACATGCAAAAAAAAATGCGTGACCTGTACATAGGAAATACACCAGTCAATAAAAACTTTCCCAAAGGAAGTAGAGATATTGGACTTATTACATGAAAACCTTAAATCACCTATTTTAAATGTGTTCTAGGAACAAAAGGAAACTGTCTAAATAACTAAAAATGTGCAAACCATGCCTCTTTAAACAGAGAATATAAATAAATAGACATTATGAAATAAAAAGCCACACAGAAATTTTGAATTTGAAAATTATAATAACATATTCAAAATGCTAGGAAGATAATATAAATCAAGAATTATGTATCTAAAGAAGTTACCTTTAAAAAAAAGAAAAAAAGGGCTTCCCTGGTGGCGCAGTGGTTGAGAGTCCGCCTGCCGATGCAGGGAACAAGGGTTCGTGCCCTGGTCCGGGAAGATCCCACATGCCGCAGAGCGGCTGTGCCCGTGAGCCATGGCTGCTGAGCCTGCGCGTCTGGAGCCTGCACTCCGCAACGGGAGAGGCCACAACAGTGAGAGGCCCGCGTACCGCAAAAAAAAAAAAAAGAAAAAAAAAGAAAAATTAAGACATTCCCAAATAAACTAAAACTGAGAAAGTTTGTTGTTAGGGTATCTACCCTATATATGATACTAAAGGGAGTATTTCAGGCTGAAATGAAAGGATGCTAGATTGTAAAAGGAATCCACATAAAAGAAATAGAGTACCAGTACAGGTAACGAACTACATAGGTAAATATAAATGACGGTATTAATGCATTTTTAATACTTTTTTCTCTTATTTGATATAAAGGACATATACATATAGGAAAAATTATAAATCTGTGCTAATGAGAATATAAAGTATAAAAGTGTAACTTCTATGTTAATAATAGTACAAAGGAGGGTGGAGGAAACAGAACTATATTGGAGCAAAGATTTATATACTATTGAAATGACAACAGTATTTATCTAAATTAGATTGTTAGAAGATATGAATTGAAATCTCAAGGTAAACCACTAGAAAAATAACTCAACATGCAGTCAAATAAATGACAAAATAATATAAAAGGTACAATAGAAATATAAATTTAACACAAAGGCAGTGATGGAGGATTACAGGTACAAAAAAGACATGAGACAAACAGAAACATATAGAAAAATGGCAGACAAATATTACTGTATAAGTAATAACATTAAATATAAATAGATTAAACTCTCCAATTAAAAAGTACAGATGGGCAGAATGGATAAAAGAAAAATTAACTGTGATCTAAATATATGCTTATCAAGAAACACACTTTAGGGACTTCCCTGGTGGTCCAGTGGTAAAGAATCTGCCTTCCAATGCAGGGGATGTGGGTTCGATCCCTGGTCTGGGAACTAAGGTCCCACATGCCGTGGGGCAACTAAGCCCACGTGCCACAACTATTGAGCCTCACGCTCCTCAATGAGAGAGCCCGCGTGCCGCAAACTACAGATCCCACATGCCCTGGAGTCCGCACACTGCACCTAGAGAGAAGGCTGAGTACTGCAACAAAGAGACCGCATGCCTTAACTGAAGATCGCATATGCATGCCCCATTGAAGATCCCGTGTGCTGCAACTAAGACCCGATGCACCCAAAACAATAAGGAAAATAAATAAATAGAATAAATATTAAAAAACACTTTAAATTGAAAGACACAAATAGGTTGAAAGTAAAATGGTGGGTGAATTTACCATGCAGAAACTCACAGTAAGAGAACTATAGTGTCTAACCTAATATCAAACAAAAAATCTTTAAGACAAAAATTGGTATAGGTGGTCAACCCATCAAGAAGATATAACAATGATAAACATATATCCATTTAATACCAGAGCTTTAAAATACACAAAGCAAAAACTGGCAGAATTAAAAGGAGAAATAAACAATTCAACAATAATAGTTGGAGATGTCAATAACCCAGTTCCAATAATGTACACAACAACTAAGTCAGTGATCAAGGAGGAAATAGAAGATTTCAAAAACATAAAAAAATAGACCTAACTTCTGTTTTTTCATTCCACATACAGTGAGCTTGGGGTTGCTACTCAATCCTAACAACAAGCAAAAAGCTGAGAAGACTGAAAAATTAACTCTTCTTAGATCCATAAGAAGGGGGAGGACACAGGACAAACCACTGCCCCCCAAGAACGGAGAGACAGAAAGTCTTATTAGAGTAGACTCACCATCAGAAACTGCCATATGATCTAGTGCTGGGAAGAAAAACCTGAACTGTAATTGAGAATTTCTGGAGGCTCAGTATGGACAATTCTGAAAGTTAAAAACTCCAGGAGGACTTCGTCATGGGTGGGTGGGGGCCCAGTATTGTGAGATTTACTTCCAGGAGCTGAACCAGGTTCCCACAGTTAATATCAGAGAAGAAAATTCCCTTGAGCTTCCAGCAGGGGAGCGGTAAATAAACCATTTGAAATATGCATGAAATAGTCCTGCACTCAAGAGAAATTAGTTGATCAGAGCCTAACTTTTTGGGGTACAATCAGTGCCTAACTGAATTGAGGCAAGGGAAATAGCCAACTCTGGTCAACTCTAGCCTTCCACTTGGGAGAACGGAAATAACCAACTGCACCCCACTCTAGCCATCCTGTCACACCTAGGTGGAGAAAAAACTGAGCAACAGTTGTGAAGCTCACATTTTAGAGGCATAGGCTCACGAAAAGACTGAGACCTAATCATAGGACTATTGAATATTTCTCCTCCTCTACACCTTACCACCATATTACTAAAGGCCTATTTACAGCAGTTTCTTTTACCAAGTATGTTATGTCTAGTGATCAAGAAAAAACTGACAAGAAATACTAAAAGGTAATAAACACAATTTGAAAAGACAGAGGAGGTATCAAAAATAGATATGTCAGGGATGTTGATTTGATACATATATATTGCAAATTGATTGTCACTGTAGCATTAACACCTCCATCACATCACATAATTAACATTTCTTTTTTTGTATGGTGAAAACATTTAAGATATACTCCCTTAGCAACTTTGAAGTACATAACACAGTATTCTTAACTATCACCGCAATGCTGTGCATTAGATCCCTGGAACATAGTCATCTTATGACTGGAAGTTTGTACCCTTTGACCAATATCACCCCATTGCCCGCACCCCCCAGTTCCTGATAACCACCATTCTACTATTTGTTTCTACAAGTTCAGTTTTTAGATTCCACATATAACTGATATCATACAGTGTTTGTCTTTCTCTGTCTGAATTATTTCATTTAGCACAGTGTCCTCAAGATCCATCAATTTTGTCACAAATGGCAGGATTTCCTTCTTTTCTTGTGACTGAATGGTATTCCGCCGTGTGTGTATGTGTGTGTGTGTGTGTAATCAAAACATCTTTATCCATTCATCTGTTGACAGACACTTAGGTTGTTTCCATATCTTGGCTATTATTAATAATGCTGCAATAAACATGAGAATGCAGATATCTATTCAATATCCTATTTGCATTTTCTTTGGGTATATATACTGAAGTGGGATTGCTAGATCATATGGTAGTTATATTTTTAAATTTTTGTAAAACCTCTGTGTTCCATAGTGGCTGTACCAATATACAATCTCATGAGGGTTCCCGTTTCTCTACATCCTCCTAGCATTTGTTATCTCTTGTTTTTTTAATGATAGATATTCTAATAGATGTGAGGTGATATCTCATTTTGGTTTTGATTTGTATTTCCCTGATGTTTAGTGATGTTGAGATCTTTTTATGGACCTGTTGGCTATTTGTATGTCTTCTTTGGAAAACTGTCTATTCAATTTCTCTGCCCATTTTTAAAAATCAGATTGGTTTTTTATTGTTGTTGTTATTAAGTTGTGTAAGTTCTTTATATACTTCACACATAACAGCTTGTCAGATATGGTTTGCAAATAGTTTCCGCCATTCCATAGGTTGCCTTTTTATTTGGTAAATTGTTCCTTTTGCTGTGCAGAAGCACTTTATGTAGTCTCATTTGTTGATTTTGGCTTCTGTTGCTTATGCTTATGATGTGAACTCCAAAAAACCATTGCTAAGACCAATATCAAGGAGTTTTTCCCTGTATTTTCTTGTAAGAGTTCTGTGGTATCAGTTGTTATGTTTAAACCTTTAATCCATTTCAAGTTAATTTTTGTGATTGATGTAAGTTAGGGGTCCAATTTTTTTTTTCTGCATGTGGTTATCCAGTTTTCTCAACACCATTTGTTGAAGAGATTATCCCTTTGCCATTGAGCGTTCTTGGATCCCTTGTCAAATATTAGTTGACTATAATTGCAGTGGTTTATTTCTGGGCTCTTTATTCTTTTCCATTGGTCTGTATGACTGTTTTTATGCCAGGACCATACTGTTTTGATTAATGTAGCTTTGTTATTTAGTTTGATATCATGAAGTATGATGTTCCAGCTTTATTCTTCTTTCTCAGGATTGCTTTGGCTATTCAGGGTCTTTTTTAGTTCTACACAAATTTTAGAATTATTTTTGTATTTCTGAGAAAAATGCCATTGGAGTTTTTCTGCATTGATCTATAGTTGGCTTTGTGTAATATGGACATTTTAACAATATTAATTCTTCCTATCCATGAATGTGGGATATCTTTCCATCTGTTTGTGTCTTCTTTGATTTTTTTCCATCAAAGTCTTATAGCTTTCAGTGTACAGATCTTTTACCTCCTTGGTTAAATTTATTCCTAAGCATTTATTTATTTTTTTGATGCTATTGTAAATGAGTTTGTTCATTTAATTTTCAGATATTTTATTCTTAGTGTATAGCAACACAATTGATTTCTGTATATTGATTTTGTGTTAAGCAACTTTATTGAATTGATTGATTAGTTCTGATAGTTTTTTTTTGGTGGAATCTTTAGGATTTTCTATACATAAAGTTATATCATCTGCAAATGATGACATTTTTACTTCTTTCTTTCGAGTTTGGATGCCATTTACTTATTCATCTTGCCTGATTGCTTTAGCTCAGACTTCAGTACTATGTTGAATGAGAGTGGGCACCCTTGTCTTATTTCTAATCTTAGAGGAAATGCTTTCAATTGTTCACTGTTGAGAATGTTGCTAGGTGTGGGTTTGTCATATATGACCTTTAATATGTTGAAGCATGTTCCTTTTGTACTCAATTTGTTGAGCTTTTTTTTTTTCCATGAAAGGATATTGTATTTTTTCAAATTTATTTTTTGCATCTTTTGAGATGACATGATTTTTATATTTCATCCTACTAATATGTTGTATCACATGCATTGATTTGCATATGCTGAACCATCCTGCATCCCAGGGATAAATCCCATTTGGTCATAGAGTATGATCCTTTGAAGGTGTTATTGAATTTGGTTGACCTAATATTTTACTGAAAATTTTTGCATCTATACTTGTCAGAGATATTGGTCTATAGTTTTCTTTTCCTGTAGTGTCCTTATGTGACTTTGCTCTCAAGGTTATGCTGGCCTCCTAAGATGAGTTTGGGTGTATTCTCTCCTCTTAATTTTTTGGAAAAATTTGATAAGAATTGGCTTCAATTCTTCTTTAAATGTGTGGTAGGGAGCACCAAATCTTAACCACTAGACCACCAGGGTATAGACAATCTTATTTACAAAGGAGAAATAGAGACATAGATATAGAGAATAAATGTATGGATACCAAGGGGGAAGGGAGGGGGTAGGATAACTTGGGAGATGGGGATTGACATATATACACTATTGATACTATATATAAAATAGATGACTAATGAGAACCTACTGTATAGCACAGGGAACTCTACTCAGTGCTCTGTGGTGACCTAAATGGGAAGGAAATCCAAAAAAAGGTGATATATGTATACATATAGCTGATTCACTTTGCTGTACAGTAGAAACTAACACAACATTGTAAAGCAGCTCTACTCCAATAAAAATTTTAAAAATTAAAAAAAAATTATTTTGAGATTTAAAAAGAAAAATTGACCTAATTGCATAAAAGAAAAAAGAAATGTTTGGTAAAATTCGCCAGGGAAACTATCTGGTCCTGGGCTTTTCTGTGTTGGGAGGATTTTGATTAGTGATTCAGTATACTTGCACGTTAGTAGTCTGTTCAGATTTTTCTATTTCTTCATGATACAGTTTTGGTAGGTTGTATGTTTCTAGAAATTTTCTACTGCTTCTTGGTTATCTAGGTTGTTGGCTTGTAGTTGATCATAGTAGTGTCTTATGATCCTTTGTATTTCTGTGGTATTAGTTGTAATGTCTCCTCTTCCAACACTTATTTGAGTCTTCTCTCTTTTTTCCCAGTTACTCTAGCTAAAGGCTTATAAATTTATGTTTTCAAAAAACCAGCTCTTAGTTTGTTGATCTTGCTATTGTACCTAGGCACATGGTATTGGGTCCCAAAACAATCACAGAGGCACTCTTATTTGTAGATGGATAATGAATTTTTGTTGTTGAGGGAGGGGACAAAAAACAAGGGATGTCTTATGCCACCATGCTGCTGACTTCACTCCCCCACACCTGGAATTTTAAACAGTTATGATTAATATGCTAAGGGAGGCTCTAATAGATAAAGTAGACTACAAGAACAGGTGGGCAAAGTAGGTAGAGAGATGGAAATCTTAAGAAAGAACCAAAATGAAATGCTAGAGATCAAAAACACTGTAACAGGATGAAGAATGCCTTTGATGGGTTTATTAGTAGACTGGATATAGCTGAGGAAAGAATCTCTGAGTTTGATGAAATGTCAATAAAAATTTCAAAAACTGAAAAGCAAAGAAAGCAAAGCTGGAAAAAACAGAACAGTTTTGAACAATTACAAAAATCGTAAAATATGTGTATTGGGAATACCAGAAGGAAAAGATAGAAAGGAACAAAAGAGGTATTTGAAGCAATAACGACTGAGAATTTCCCTGAATTAATGTCAGAGAACAAACTACAGATCCAGGAAGTTCAGAGGGCACCATGCAAGATAAATGCCCCCCCACAAACTACACCTAGACTTATCATTTTCAAACTAAAGAATATCAAAGATAAAATCCTGAACATGGCCAGAGGAAAAAATGCCTTACCTGTAGAGGAACAAAGATAAGAATTACA